>NC_071096.1:10510496-11217996 GCF_027358695.1 Spea bombifrons
GACAAACGGACTCAGCAACCCTGACCAAGTCAATCAAATGAACATATGAGATAGGCCGGCGAGAGTCCCGAACCCGAGCCCCCCGGCAAAAACCCCGCAACGCCTGATGCACCAAGAAACCCTTGGTAAGATCCTGCTCCCCCGACGCCTTAAAATGAAAGGCTAAAGCCGCCATCCTGCGGTCCAAACCAGAAACAGAAACACTCGAAGTAAAAAGATGCCCAATGAACCACAACAAAACCTCACCCTTGGCCTCGGGACCCGCAGGAGAATCCGCCAAACTATAAAATTCCCCCCAGTCAACCCAGACCTTATCATAGAAGTCCCGAGTAGAAGGAACCAGCGACCTCAACAAGAGCTGTCCAGCTCCGGCTCTCCCAGCCGCCACATCCACGTGGGAAACTGGACGCCCACCTCGTCTGCCTTCGGAGCCAGCCGAAAAAATCGTTCCCACTGCAAACGAGAAAGCGCATCGGCAACACTGTTATCAACCCCTGGAACATGAACAGCCCTAAAACACATGTTAAGCTGCAAACAACGAAGAACCAAGCGGCGCAAAAGCCGAAGCACCGGAATAGAAGAGGAGGTAAGGGAGTTCACCGCCTGAACCACAGAAAGATTATCACACCAAAAACGGACCTGCTGATTAGCCAACAGGTCCCCCCAGACCTCCAGCACCACCAAAATAGGAAAGAGCTCCAAAAAGGTCAGATTCCTAGTGAGACCGGAGGACACCCAGCCGTCCGGCCAGGACCCCACACACCAGTGACCCCCAAAATACGCCCCGAAACCCACAGCCCCGGACGCATCGGTGCAAAGCTCCAAGTCCTTGTTAGCCACCGGGGACCCCAACCACAAAGATTTCCCATTGAAATCCCGCAAAAACTAATCCCACACCCGTAAGTCCTCCTTCAAACAACGAGTCAACCGGATAAAATGATGAGGAGCACGAACACCGGCCGTGGCCAATGACAACCGGCGCCCCTCGTTATACTTCCAACAATACCCCTTTTGCATCCCAGCCGACAACCCCGAGGCAGCGGAGGTGCCGGCTGAGCCAGGAAAGGGCTGAGAATGAGGACGACCTGGAGCCATAACGCGCAACCACAACGCAATGTCCTTATGATCCCACCGAAGCCCAGGCCGACAAGCCATCCGCTGACGAAACTGCTCGTCATAAGGGAGCCAAGACTGCCCCCCAAAAGTACGATACGCCTCCCCAATACTGTCCAAATAACAAAAGAGACCCGAACAATGTTCAGGAGCCTTCTGACCAATAACGCTCGCCAGGATAGCATACGCCTGAAGCCAATTTGTAAAAGTACGGGGAATAAGCCGATACCTCCTCTTCTCCTCATCCTCCTTTTTTGTAACTTCCCCTTTAGAGGGCCGATCCAAGTTAAACTTTTCCAAAGGGAGAAGGGAGAAGATCTCCACGTATTCCCCTTTCCAGATCTTCTCCCGAACCTCCTACTTAAGGTGAGTACCCAAAGGGGCCTCAAAGCACACATAAACTTCGCCCCTAGCGGCATCCCCCAAGCGCGCCGGATCAACTTTAGCGGAAACAGCCGGAGGAGGCGCAGCCACCGCCGTAGAAACTACCGGAGACTCAGAGGAACCAGTAGCCACCGGCGCATCAGGGACAGCAGGAGTAGCAGAAACCGCCCGCGGGGGACCACCCGGCGGGGGCCCACCCGGCAGGGCCCCAGGAAATAGAGACAGGACACTCGGGGCAGAGACCGCGGGCTGATACAACCCCCATGCCCCCACAGGAGCAGCCACAGAAACCTGGCGCCTGCACTTATCCAATAATTCCCCAAAGCCCGCTAACAGCTGCGACAAAACCGGAGCCGAATCCTGAAACCCGCCAGGAGCACCCCCAGAAGCCCCAGAAGAAACCCCAGCACCCCCAACAGCAGCCCCAACCGACTGCAGAGAACAAGGAATAGAAGAAAAAAGGGAAGGGGAAACATGCTCACCTGCGGCCGAAGTGCCGTGCAAGGTAGGCGCAACAGGCGTAGTCTCAGCAACGGGTGCAGGCGAAAAACCCTGTCGCAATAGAGCAGGTGTACCCATAGCATCAAAAGCCTCAGCTCCCAGAACAGAAGTTGAGCGTTCCGCCACTAGATGGCGCTCACACGACCCTGCGCGCGTCAAGGAGGATGCAGCAAGGAACGGAAGTGCACCGGGCGTGACTCGCTCAGAAGGCCTCGGGTTCCTTCTTTTCGCAGGGCCCGGCGGGGCGCAAGACCGAGAAACAGCCGCCCGCCCCTTCCGACCGCTGAGGCTTGGGACTGAGACGCACAGGCGGCCTGGAGACACGCGGACGGGCCGAGGAGACACCAGCCGGCGGGTCAGCAGCAGCAGCAGGGTCAGCAGCAGCAGCAGGGTCAGCAGCAGCAGGATCCCCACGACCAGGAGCCTCAGCCAGGATACCGGAGAGGCGCTCCCGGAGCCACTCATCGCTGGAACCCCCGGACAGGGACCGCAGGTCCTGAAGCAAGGCGTCCACGCTGGGAACAGCCATTGCACAAACAGGTAAGCAGAGTATGGAAAGCCTACAACACCTGGAATTACCAGGTGGCCTAAATAGGTAAACAAAAGCTTTCCTGGTCAATCGAAAAAGTGACCTAAACGGGGTGGGCTCCCATATATATAGTGACCCCCACCCCTAAGCACAGTAAGGTGATCAATCGTCAGCTCAGGGCCGTCAATCAACATTGCCCGCCGGCCCCCCTAGCTGACTCAGCAAATTTACTAAAAAACAGGAAAACGGGAGGGGGAGAGGGCTGCCTGTCGTCCCCTCAGTCATGCGCCCTTCTTGCGCCATGCTCTCGCCTGGGGCTTTCTTGTGCATCCACTGTGAAACATACAGCCATTATCAACCAAATAGATATACAGTAACTGTCACGCTATGTACTTACACATACATACATCTACCTTTAAGGCAAACACCGTGAAAGTAATTTGTTTGTTTCAAAAAAGCTTGTTTTCAGTCATCTTTTAAAATATGAAAACTGTTTATTTCATACTCTCACTCAGGTGCTCCCAATGATGTCATGGGCCACAGTGATATTAGGAACTATGTGTTTTTATATGTATTTCATTCATGACTAATATGTTTTTTTATATATACCTTCAAAATGCAAGGTAAAACTGACCATGTCCAGTGTGCTCAAAAATGGCACCGTGAAATATGGGGCTGGTATTCAATTACCACAGCTGTGGCTGAGTAAACCCCGGTCTTAAAGATTGGTTATAAAATCAGGGTTCCCAAATGAGCCTCCTCTCCGGGACTACCACCGACTGTTGCCCACCATGAGCTTAATGTAACCTCAAAAATGCGACGTGGTGGGACAACAAGTCTCCGTAGCAACGCAGTTCCAATTGTCAGCGGGCATGTCGTGTTTTGTAGCTATGAATTTGCGGTTAGGCGCATCAAGCATTTCTTGGCTTGTAGAGCCTCCATAGGTCATGGGAGTCTGCTTAGGACAGACCAGATGAGGTTTCCCATTCACCCTCTGCCCCTCAAAGAGCACAGGGTGATTTAGACACAAGAGGGCACTGAGCAGGTAGGTAAGGAGTCTCCCCAGGAATCCACCAGGACCCCCCTCCCAAACTCAAACATCCCCTCAGGGGATTACCGTGACATTTCTCCCTCAGGACACTAACACAGGAGGAGATGGGTTGACTCACAAGTTAGTCCATCCAGTCCAAATTGGTCCCCTAGCCCAATTGCCCCTACAAGGGCAACACTCACAAGGTCATCCTCTGCCTCTCTTGATGAACATACACACTGCTGAGGAGAAGTGGTGACTGTTCCTTCTCCTTGGAGTTCCCTCAGCTGCTGGCTGGTGATGCTGACTGCATCTAGGGAGATGGGCCGGCTGCGCCACCTCCCGGGACCTCACCCAGCCCCTCCCTGATGTTCCAGCTGCCGCTGGGGAGATGGACCGGCTGCCCCTTTCACTCAGCCACTGGGTAGTGATGCCGCCTGCATCCCATCCCTGGTGCTCTTGCTGCCGCTGGGGAGAGGGGCCAGCTGCGCCACCTCCCTGGCCCTTACTCAGCCGCTGGGGAGGGATGCCGCCTGCATCCCCTCTCTTGTACTCCTTCTGCCGCTGGAGAGAGGAGCCGTTGCGCTCTCTTCTGGGCTCTCACTTAGCCGCTAGGGGCTGCTGCTGCCACTGGTTTGACGGGCCGGCTGTATCCCTCCCTCGCGCTCCTGCTACGACTGGGGAGAGGGGCCGGTTGCTCAATCTCTCAGGCACTCACTCAGCCGCTGTGGAGTGATCCCCTCCCTTGTCTCCTTGGTGCTCCTGCTGGGGAGATTGGCCACTACCGTAATCTCTCTGGAACTTTCTCAACCACTAGGGATTGATGCCACCTGCATCCCCTCCCTGGTGCTCCTGCTGGGGAGATTGGCCACTACCGCAATTTCTCAGGCACTCACTCAGCCTCCAGGGAGTGATGCCGCCTGTATCCCCTGGTTTGTGCTCCTGCTGCCGCTGGGGAGAGGGGCCAGTTGTGCAATCTTTTAGGCACTTACTCAGCAGCTAGGAAGTGATGCCGTCTGCATCCCCTGCCTTGTGCTCCTGCTGTCACTCGGGAGATGGGTCGGCTGCACCCTATCCCAGGCCCTCACTCAGCTGCTAGGGAGTGATGCCCCCAGTATCCCCTGGCTTGTGCTCCTGCTGCCGCTGGGGAGAGGGGCCTGTATCCCCTCCCTTATGCTCCTGTTGCCACTGGGGAGAGGGGCTGGTTGCGCACTCTCTCAGGCACTCACTCAAACACTAGGGAGTGATGCCGCCTGCATCCCCTCCCTTGTGATCCTGCTGCCACTGGGGAGATGGGTTGGCTGCGCAATCTCCCGGGCTCTCACTCAGTAGTTGGGGAGGGATTCTGCCTGCATCCCCTCCCTAGTGCTGCTGTTGGTGAGATGGGCCAGCTGCACCATCTACCTGGATCTCACTCAGCCAATGTGGAGTGATGCCGCCTGTATCCTTTCCCTTGTGTTCCTGCTGCAGCTGGGGAGATGGGCCGGCTGTTCCATCTCCCAGGCTTTCACTCAGTAGTTGGGGAGTGATGACCCCTGTATCCCCTCCCTGGTGTTCCTGCTGGGGAGATTGGCTGGTTGCGCAATCTCTCAGGCACTCACTCAGCCGCTAGGGATTGATGCCGGCTACCGCTGGGATGAGGGGCCAGCTGCATCAGTTCCCTGGCCCTAACTCAGCCGCTAGGGTGGGATGCCGCCTGCATCCCCTCCCTTGTGCTCCTGCTGCCACCGGGTAGATGGGCCGACTGTGTCCTCTCCTAAGCTTTCACTCAGTAGTTGGGGAGTGATGCCCCCTGTATCCGGTCCCTGGTGTTCCTGCTGGGGAGATTGGCCGGTTGCGCAATCTCTCAGGCACTCACTCAGTCGCTAGGGAGTGATGCTGCCTGCATCTCCTTCCGTGTGCTCCTGCTGCCGCTGGGAAGATTTACCAGAAGTGCAATCTCTCAGGCACTCACTCAGCCGCTAGGGATTGATGCTGCCTGCATCACCTCCCTGGGACTCCTGTTACCGCTGGGGAGAGGGGCCGCCTGCACCATTTCCCTGGCCCTCACTCAGCAGCCGCTGGGGAGTGATGCCACCTATATCCCCTCCTTTATGCTGCCGTTGGTGAGATGGGCTGGCTGTGCCATCTCCCTGGATCTCACTTAGCCGCTGTGAAGTGATGCCGGCTGTATCCCCTCCCTTGTGCTCCTGCTGCAGCTGGGGAGATGGGCCAGCTGTTCCATCTGTATCCCCTCCCTGGTGTTCCTGCTGGGGAGATTGGCCGGTTGCGCAATGTCTCAGGCACTCACTCAGCCACTAGGGAGTGATGCTGTCTGCATTCCCTCCCTTGTGCTCCTGCTGCCGCTGGGGCGATTTACCAGATGTGCAATCTCTCAGGCACTCACTCAGCCGCTAGAGATTGATGCCGCCTGCATCACCTCCCTGGGACTCCTGCTACCGCTGGGGAGAGGGGCCCGCTGCGCCATCTCCCAGACACTCACTCAGCCGCTGAGGAATGATGCCCCCTGTATCCTCTCCCTGGTGCTCTTGCTGGGGAGATTGGCCGGTTGCGCAATGTCTCAGGCACTAACTCAGCAGCTACAATGCCTTTTCCCCTTCTGTCTGTGTCCATCCACAATCTCTCCATGTCTGTTCTGGTCAGTCACATTGATCCTGTATATGATTTTTCTTTTTGAAAATGTAATTATTTTGTTGGAGGGGGTTGTAGATCAGTTGTACAGCCTCTCAACCAGAAGTGGTAGAGTTTAGTAGGGTAATGGAAGATAAACATTTGCCGAGAAATCGTATAGCTGCCCTGAAACAAAGACGAGGACTTCAGCGTTAAACACACAGGCTAGATCGGCCCAGTGGTTCATATTGTAATTCAATCTCTCTGTCTGTTCGTTTTGGAAGAAAAAATGGCCAATATGGTCCCATGGGGTAGCTCACAATAGCCAAGGGAGTGTGGCACCACAATATCTGTTAAGAATATTGGCACCTTAATTACTGTAAAGTCTTTAACACTGTCATACTTTCCTGAAATAGAGCAAGAAATGATTGCGGCCCATCCATGGACACTGGCTAAAGAGACGACTTAGCCCTTCATTAAAGGTAAGACCTTTCTGCTTAACAAAAATCATCTTCCCCTCTGTGTGTAAAGAGCCGTGGGTGTTGTTTTCCAATATGTGTTGCCATGTAGGTTACTGTTGTATTCTAATGGCTTTCCCCCGCAGACACCACCCTGAGCTGATTGTTTTTGGTGGCAATTGAAATAAAATCCTTTCCCTTAGATATACTCTTAGTCCCCATGTGCCTGTTGGTGTTGAGGACATGCTTATCACAAGGTTGTAAGATAAGCATTTAGTGTCATTGTCTAGGACTAGATTTGGTTGAGATCTCATAGACAAGAGAGATATGTTTGGCCAATATGTCAAGCTGTCAAACACCCTGCATTATGTTTAAGACTACAGTTTCATTGGAACAGGAAAATATTATTTTTATTTTTTTTTTGTCGATGGGTTACCAAGTAAAAAAGCAAGAGCAAGTGCCATTAAGGTCTGTGATGCTCCTGAATGCTGCATGGTCATCTATGCAGATTCTGCTATTGTCTGGGCCAGTGCACTATTGGGTAAAAGAGGGCTAGGTGGTAAGGCAAATTGCTTGCCTCAATAGAACAGCCTTTTAAGGTGGCTCATTAAGTCGTTTTCTTTTTCTGCTTTACAAGCGACAGTGGTGGACTCCACATAGATTTGACAGAGACCCTGGCAATGATGAGAAGATCTGACATTCTAGGACATGCCGTGAGCCCTTGCAGCTGGTAAGACTAACAAGAACGTGCGATCAGAGGCAAGATGGTCCGTAGTTGTGCAAGCATTTGCAAAACCACCATTATGTGTGGCCACAGAGTGTGGAACCAGCCTTTGAGTGAGCCTTTCAACGAGTGAGTATGAACATGTAGATTTATTTTTATTAAGTACCAACACGGCTTATTGATCCAAGGAGAAATCTGACTGCCATTTTGGGGTCAAGAAGGAATTTTTTCCCCTGGTTAGTGCAAAATTGGAAAGAGCGAAACTGGGGTTTTTTTTGCCTTCTTTTGGATCAACAGCAACAAATTAACCGATATAGGAAAGGCTGAACTTGATGGACGCATGTCTTTTTTCAGCCTATATAACTATGTAACTATGTAACACAGTCTGCGCAGCACTCTCTCCATGTCTCCCTTGTGTCCCTTCCTCCCATCAAACAGTTCTGCTGCTCATAGATCCTCCTCTTCCTCTTGTTCCCTTGATACAACTGTTTCTTTGCCTCCCTGTTTCATTCCCCTTTTGTATGCTTCTCTCTTTGCTTAATTCCATAAGTTTTGCGACACCCCCCCTAAATAATTCAGTCATCTGCTTCAGTCCTCTAATACCTCGCCGCCTAGAAGGTTTAAGGAAGACGCTCTCTTCTGCCACTTGTTTCACCAATCATTACTTTTACCAACCCATACTGACCGCCCCTTGCCCATTCTCCCCTCCTTATTTAACATAGCATTGCTAGAACGTCGCTGGTGTGAGGACAAGCCACTTGAACTTATGGGCCTTATGGTGGAAGACCAATGCCTTAACCGCTACTCCAAATCAGAGGTACAGGTTACCCATTTGAAAACGCATAAAAACCCTGGTATGTATCAACTCTCTCTCTATAACGTTCTTTATAATCGAAAATTATACACTCTTAAAAATGTCTTATGAAGTGTTCCGTAGTGCAGGTGTAATAGCCAGTTCATGCGTTAAAATTGCATGATTTTGTCAAAGGGATTTGGGTCACTCTGCCAGCATCAGCCAATGGAACCATGCACCTCTCATACCTTGGAGTCAGACCTTCAGGGTGGTTGGGGGTTATTCAAATCTTACTGGAATGTGGCTTCCCTTTCGTGCTAACCTTTATTTTCCTGTCATCCAGTCGCAGTACAAGGGGGTAGTAATCTTACTCGGGACAAGTAGAATCTAAAAGTGAATAAATAGTTAAAATGTCCGAAGCCCCTCCTCCTTACCCATAAAAACCGGCACCTCTCCAAAGATGGCAGTTTTTTTCTTGTCCCTTTCAGGGACGGACGGTAGAATCTTCAGTTCCGGACGGACTTGCTGGTGAGGCGCACGGGTTGCTGCCTGGGGGTTCCTCTTCCTCCGATTGCTCCCCGGGTGGTGAGCAGAGAGAGGCTTTTCCTTCCGTAGCGGTTCGCGTTACGGAAGATGACTGTTTGCATCCTTTTGTATGGTGATGCGGGAGCATGCGCATTAAGGTGGACCGCACGCCCGGGTGTCGTTGCGTTCCACTGAAGATCCGATCGCGCTACTGAGCATGCGCGAATCGGATCTTCCGGAGGGCGGCATTTTTGAATGCTTTAAAAAGCGCTTTTTCCTGTCTGACTGCAGGAGCATTGCCAGTACAGGATTACCGTGTCACCAGCCCCCCCACACGGTTCAGAGGAGTTTAGGGTAAGATTTATTTATCTTTTCTCTATACTTTCTCTGCCCTCGTATAAAAAAAAAAAAAAAAAAAAAATTTCTTGTTAACCTCTGTTTTCTTTTATCAGATGTCTAGTCCGGTTCCTATAGAAATTCCAGAGAAAGATAAAAGGCCACCGGCTCCCAGAAAAGCTACTTCTAAATCCAAGCATGTGGCTTGTTCAGAGTGTGCTACTCCTCTCCCGGATGGTTGTCGTAAGAAAATGTGTAATTCATGCTCGGCAGAACAACTTGCTACTGAAAAGCAAAAGGATTTGCATTCCTTCCTGGGTTGGTTCCAGGAGAATTTGGCCCAGACCTTTGAAGCTTTTCAACTTTCTGCTGCTCATTCCCAGGAGAAAAGGAAGGAAAGTTCGCATAAACGCATGAGGTCCAGATCTTCATCTAGGTCAGACCTTTCCTCCGGTGAAATCTCTCACTCATCTCTTTCTACTTCAAGTGATAGTTCAGAGGATGAGGTTTTTTAAGGAGGTTTGGCGTTTGTTACTAGAGGAGGATTCAGAGAAAGTTAAAGGTTTTCCGGTTCTACCAAAATTAACAGAACTTATGGAAAGAGAATGGAAGCACCCAGGTAAAAGAGCCTTTATTTCAAAACAGTTCAGACAACTGTTTAAACTTCAAGGGGAAGACACATGGGATGATCCCCCTAAAGTGGACTTCCAAATTGCACAGCTTTCCAAAAAGACGACCATTCCAATTGGACGGGTGTCAGGTCTTAAAGACCCCATGGATAGAAGGGCAGAAACTTCGTGCAGGCGCATTTTTCAGGCTGCAGGTTCGCAGTGTAAGGCTACGGTGGCCAGCGCAGCGGTGGCCAGAGCCCAGAATATTTGGATTCACGCCTTGGGAGAATGTCTCTCCGATGACTCAGATTCTGAGATTTCCAGACTCCTTAACAGGTTAAAGCTCTCCAATAGTTTTTTGTTGGATTCATCTCACGAATCTCTTAAATTATCGGCCAGAACTATTGGATTGTCCTCAGTGGCACAAAGAGCCCTGTGATTACGTTCCTGGGTTCCTGGACAGCGGATTTGGCGTCCAAGGCCTCTTTATGTGATTTACCCTTTGAGAGGAAAAAGCTGTTTGGAGCTCCGCTAGAAGACCTGATCAGACAGATGTCGGATACCAAACGAGCTCTCCCTCAGGATAGAAGGATCAAGTGGAATCATAAATACCCTTATCGGAATGCCAGACCTTTCCAGTCTTCCCGCTCTCAGAATTTTCGTCGTCCCTACGGAGATAGGAAATTCCAAGAACGTCCTGGTAAGCAAGAAAAGAGGAAGTTCTGACAAAGTAGGAGGAAGATTGCTATGGTTCAGAGACGCCTGGGAGCAGACTACTCAAAATATTTGGATTCGGAAGATCATTGCGGAGAGATACAAAATCAAGTTTTTTCGACCTCCTTTGAGCCGCTTTCTCATCTCCTCATATCCTGCGGAAAGCAAAAATGTAGCCCTGTTTTCAGCATGCCTCACGCTGCTACAGAAAGGAGTCATAGAGAAGGTCCCAGTTCGTCACAGATTCCAGGGTGTCTACTCTCGTCTCTTTTTGGTTCCAAAGCCGGACGGCTCCTTCCGTCCGGTTTTGGATCTGAAGAGGGTCAACAGTTGTATACGCTATCAACATTTCCGCATGGAGAACCTCAAATCTGTCACTCAGATTCTGCAAAGAGGAGATTTTATGGTTACACTGGATTTAAAAGACGCCTATCTTCATGTGCCTATGGCCGACGCGTCCAGAAAGTTCCTCAGGTTCTCGGTTCGAGTAAACAAGAGAATTTATCACTTTCAATTCAAAGCCCTCCCATTCGGTCTTTCGTCGGCTCCAAGAGTTTTTACCAAGATCCTGTGCCCATTGACGGCAAGCCTAAGACTCCGGGGTGTCGCTATCGTACCATACTTGGACGACTGGCTCATCAAGGCCGACTCTACAAAAAAGCTTCTGGCAGACTTAGACACCACGGTTCATTTTCTAGAACAACATGGCTGGATCATCAACAAGGAGAAATCCAATCTCCTTCCCTCCACCAGGATCCAGTTCCTGGGGTTGATGGTGGACTCAGTTTCCCAGTGCATCTTCCTCCCGCAATCAAAGATCAGGAAGATAAGACAGGAAATTTCCTTTCTTCAAAGGAATCCTACCTGCTCTGTCAGAAGGGCTATGAGTGTCCTGGGTGTTCTTACAGCGTCCATCCCTGCGGTCCGTTGGGCAAAGTCTCAGCTGCGTCCCTTACAATGGCAGATCCTTTCCAACTGGTCAAGAAGGGAAGAAGACTTAGACGCAATCTTCACAATATCACGCCAAGTCCTATCTCAGCTGAACTGGTGGAAGAAGTCAACCCATCTTTCCGGGGGTCTCTCGTTCCAACCACGACATTGGATAACTCTGACCACGGATGCCTCCAGAATCGGCTGGGGGGCGCATTTAGGTTGCCTCTTCAGACAGGGAATTTGGTCTCCGGACGATTCTCATCAGTCTTCAAATTACAGGGAATTAAAGGCAGTCCTTCTAGCCCTCATGGCTTTCAGGCCCCATGTAGAGGGTCATTTTGTAAGAATCCAGTCGGACAACGCTACGACAGTGGCTTACATAAACAAGCAAGGAGGAACGCGAACACGAAAGCTTCAGATTCTGTGCTCTGTTTTAATGAAGTGGTCCCAACAACATCTGCAGGACATCTCGGCAACCCACATCAGAGGCTGCTACAATCTTATTGCGGACGACCTCAGCCGGGCAAGGTGGTCTCAGGCAGAGTGGTCCCTGACCATGCAGACCTTCTCCTTCTTGGTGGCAAGATTCGGCCTCCCAGAGATAGACTTGATGGCTACCAGAAAAAACAGGAAAGTGCCGGTTTTTGTGTCCCTCAACAGGCTGGATTCTCCTCAGGTTCTGGACGGCCTTTCAATTCAATGGAATTTCCGTTTGGCCTACATATTTCCTCCGGTAGCCTTGATCCCGAGAATTCTCCAAAAGATTTGCTCAGACAGGGCCAGGGTCTTGGCCATCATGCCTTGCTGGCCAAGTCGAAGTTGGTTTGCCCTTCTCAGACAACTTACCTTGGCATCCTGGGAACTTCCGACGTCGGAGCCTTTGTTGGACAACAGGGAGCTTCCTCCAGACCTCCTTCGGATGTTTCGGTTGACGGCCTGGCTTTTGCAAGGATGATTCTGCGGAACCAAGGTGTTGACGGTGACCTTTCTGATCTTCTGTTGAATTCTGTAAGACGCTCTACATCCAGGATATATTTTCGTGTTTGGAAGAAATTTCTTCTGTGGTGCTCTGCTCGAGGTTTGTCTGTCTTCCCTCAGAATATCAGCTCTATTCTGCAGTTCTTGCAAGATGGTTTAGATTCAGGTCTCAGTGTTTCTACCTTAAAGGGTCAGGTCTCGGCACTTAACCATTTTGTTCTTTCAGACTTGGCCTCTCACCTTCTAGTAAGACGTTTCTTTAAAGCCGCGACCATTCGGCGTCCCCCGTCAAGGTCTCCTTTTCCTACCTGGGATCTTACTCTCGTCCTGCAGGCTCTTTGTTCGGCTCCTTTTGAACCATTGGAGGAAGTTTCATTGAAGATCCTTTCCCTCAAGACAATTTTTTTGGTGGCAATTACTTCAGCCAAGAGAGTGGGGGAACTTCAAGCCCTCTCGTCTTCGGCAGATTTCACTGTTTTCCATCAGGACAAGGTTGTGTTGCATTTGAAACCCTCGTTTCTTCCGAAAGTCATCTCCAGGGTGAGTATCAATCAACCATTGGTTCTTCCCTCGTTTTTTCCGTCTCCTTCCTCCCCGGAAGAATGTAAATGGCATTCCTTGGATGTTAAAAGGGCTTTGGAATATATCTCAAGCGTACTTCATCCTTCCGTACCACCGACCACCTTTTTGTCAATTTTTTTTGGTCATTCTGCTGGTAAGGCGGCTTCAAAGGCTACCATTTCTCGATGGCTTGTTGACACCATTCGTATGGCCTACCAGGCCAAGGGCGAGTTGCTTCAATGTCCCGTCAGGGCTCACTCCACTAGAGCCATGTCTGTTTCTTGGGCTGAAAAGGCTTCGGCTTCTCCTGAAGAGATCTGCAAGGCGGCTTCCTGGTCCTCGTTCAATACGTTTATACAGCATTACCGGCTAGACGTCTTTTCCTCCTCTGCGGCGGATTTCGGGCGCAAGGTGCTTCGTGCTGTTGCCTCCTAGGCATTTTTCCCCCCCTTCTCCGGGATCTTGTTACATCCCACTTGTACTGCCACTGGATGACAGGAAAAACGGAAATTTTTTACTTACCGTAAATTCCATTTTCCTTAGTCCAGTGGCAGTACAGATTTCCCTCCCTTCGTTGAGAATAAACTTTATTTTGCATCCATTTCTGTGTTTCTTGTTACTAACTGCCATCTTTGGAGAGGTGCCGGTTTTTATGGGTAAGGAGGAGGGGCTTCGGACATTTTAACTATTTATTCACTTTTAGATTCTACTTGTCCCGAGGAAGATTACTACCCACTTGTACTGCCACTGGACTAAGGAAAAAGGAATTTACGGTAAGTAAAAAATTTCCGTTTTTGTTTTAAATTCGCTCTACATCATACATTTATACTTCGGTTGTCATACTCTGGAGTGTCGTCTCTGCATTCTGCACATGTTGCGGTCTATACACACCATTTTCTTTTTTACAATTGTGTTTCTGGTATGTGGTCCTTACTTTTTTGTTTGTTTTGTTTTGGGCATTGGACGCGGCTCTCCCATGTTGTATTGCCTTCTCTGGGGGTCTCCACCGTCTTCCACTGTACACTACACGATTTCACTTTAAGACTCCACTTTTTTTGCTCATCCTTTTATCCTCCCCTTAATGTCATCTCTTAAGTTATTATCCATAAATGCTAATGGCCTTAACACCCCTCACAAGAGGAGGATGTTATTCTCCGAAGCAAAAAAGGCCCACGCCCAAATTTTATGTGTGCAAGAGACCCATTTAAAACGCTCAAAGCCTGCTCACATATACTCTAAAGATTTCCCATGGCAATATCACTCCATGGCCTCATCTTGTAAGGCTGGGGTTTCAATTCTTGTCTCCCGACATGTATCTTTTCAACTACTGGACCAGATGGTGGACCCCCAGGGACGGTTTTTATTCCTCAACTGCATCATCAACACAGTCACTTACACATTGGTTGCTTTCTATACACCTAATACCTCTGTTACTTTTTTTTCAGAAGTTACTCCGCAAAGTCACTTCCTTTAAGAAAGGTTCCCTTATTTTATGTGGCGATCTCAACGCCGTATTTGACCCCAAGTTGGATGCCTCGACTCCCCCGTCGGGCACTTATGGTAAACGTATACGTTCCCTGGCTGCGGCTCTTACCTCCACCTTGCATTCCTATCAGTTATATGATGTGTGGCGTTTGTTTCACCCTTCGGAAAGGGATTACTCCTTCTTCTCTGCATTACACAAATCATACACGAGGATAGATGTTATTTTGGTTGACAAGTTTCTTTTGCAATCGATTCGGGACTGCTCTTTAGACGTTATTAGTTGGTCGGACCATGCCCCATTATGTTTGTCTTTTAGTAATCCTCACCCTTTCCGGGGCAAAGGTTCCTGGCGCCTCAACAACTCTCTGCTCTCCGACCCGGCTATAGTTGCGCAAATTCATTCACAGCTAGAATTATATTTTCAGGAAAACCAAGATTCGGTCTCTTCGATTGAATCACTGTGGAACGCACACAAAGCTGTTGTCAGGGGCAAGTTTATATCTCTAGCGTCCCATCTTAAGCGTGAGAGGGAGAAGGAGGGGGATAAACATTCCCTTCTCCTCCAGTTATATGAATTGGAAAGGCTTAACAAACAAGTTTCCTCTCCTCAATTAATTTCAGACATTCAACAGGTTAAATCTAGGTTGGCGGCAATACAAGCTCAATTGACAGCCAAAATGCTCCTTTCCCTTCGCCTACGCTTTTACTCTAAGGTCAACAAAGCTGACACGATGCTGGCGAATAAGCTCCGGCATGTGACGGCCCTGTCTCGTCCCCAATTTATTTTCTCGGCCTCGGGTTCCAGTCTAAAGAATCCTTCCCATATAGCTGAGGAATTTGCTTCTTACTATGCTTCTCTTTACAATCTTTCTGACGACGCGCACACTCCCCAACCTACTCATGACGTCATTAACCGGTACTTAGATTCATTGACTCTCCCCACACTCACTGCCGACATGATCCAAACCTTAGAATCCCCATTGGATATTGATGAGATTCAGGCTACTGTCTCTCAGATCAAAGCTAAGTCTGCCCCTGGTCCGGATGGTTTCTCTAGCCATTATTACAAGACTTTTTTCCCGATTTTGGGGCCGCACATTCTAAAACTTTTTCGTTCTTTCATGTCCACTGGCACTATCCCGACAGAAAACTTGCATGCCCACATAGTGACATTGCCTAAACCAGGTAAATCCCCCTGACAGATGCGCACACTTTCGTCCGATTTCCCTCCTTAATACGGATGTTAAGCTTTATGACAAAATTATTGCTAATCGACTTTCCTTACTCTTACCTTCCCTCCTCCATACTGACCAAGTAGGCTTTGTTCGACACCGACAAGCAGTGGACAATACCCGTAAATTTTTGACATTATCTTGGGACGCAGCACGCACCTCTACTCCTGGTCTTTTTATTTCTTTTGATGCAGAAAAGGCCTTTGACCGTTTACATTGGGTTTTTCTTTCATCGGTTCTTAGTAAATTTGATTTTCCTCCATCTGTGATTCGCACTATCATGGCCTTGTATTCTACGCCTTCAGCGTCGGTTAATTTTTCTGGTTTTCTCTCTGCTCCTTTCTCTATTTCCAATGGGACGAGGCAGGGCTGTCCCCTTTCCCCACTGCTCTACACCCTGGCTTTGGAGCCTTTGGCCCAAAAGATACGATCCGATCCTCTTATCTGTTTTTTTAGGCCGCAACGGTGATTCCTCTGTTCTTGGTTTGTTTGCGGATGACATATTGGCGGCGGTTACAAATCCTTCCTCCTCACTGACCGCACTGCTGGAGCAATTTGATAGTTATGCCCGAGTTTCCTACTACAAGCTCAATCTTAGTAAAACGCAGGCTATGCCTTTAAACTTACCCTTTTCACTCTCTCATTCCCTTCGCTCTTCATATGCATTCGACTGGCGGAAAGATTATATCTCTTATCTAGGGATTAAACTCCCTAAAAATCTGGCTAAGCCTAATACTTTTAATGCATTTCAGACATGGAAATCTATTCAAGGTGAGCTCCAGGCTTGGCGTTCGTTCGACCTCTCCTGGATGGGCAGGATAGCCTCAGTCAAAATGATGATCCTTCCCAGGTTGTTATGTCTTCAGAACAGTCCCGATCGTTATCCCGCATAGTTTTTCAAGTACAACACATTTTGAACGACTTTATTAATAACGGGGGGAGGTCGAGGGTTTTGAGACAAGCTTTTTTTACACCGCGTTTTAAAGGTGGTCTGGGGGCGCCCAATATTGAGGCGTACTATAGGGCCTCTATCTTATCCCAGGCGGTTCTCTTTCACTCCAGGGAGGATATTCCTAGTTGGGTGCCTCTAGAAAACTCCATGTTAGCCCCACTTTCAGTGAGTCAACTCCTATGGCTACCCTCTCGTCTTCGCCCTATACTTCCCCCTCTTCCTCCCACCACTACATGCACGTTCCATATCTGGTCTGCAGTGTCGCGGTTCCTGCCTGCCTTATCCTCCATCACGAAGGCCACTCCGCTAACTTCACTCATGTGCCTCATCCCAGACCTAGACATACACAATTGGAATTTTTCGCATCCCCTTCGTATTGGAGACTTATTCCATCAACAGGACATGTGTACATTCACTGACATCCACACACGATTGTCCATTCCGTCACGCGATTTTTATAAATATCTTCAAATTAGGCATCTACTAACCTCCCGCTCTAAATCTCCCCTAGTTGATATTGTTTCATCTCATCCTATAGTTCGATTATGCGGTAGATCCTCTCCGAAAAGAGGTATGTTGTCTATTTGCTATTCTGCACTCATCTCCCGTATGTGGGACCACAAGCTTCCTCATATGTTTGCCTGGGAGAAGGAACTTGGTTCTTCCTTTCCGCTGGAAAGGTGGCTGGCATCTGAGGAGGCTATGAGGGGAGTCACACACTGCACTAACCACCTCGAACTGCAGAAAAAAATTGTTTGCAGGTGGTATCTCACTCCGCTTCGCCTTTCCCATTTATTTCCTTCCAGTTCCCCTACGTGTTGGAAGGGATGCCAGGATGTTGGCTCTATGCTACATGTCTGGTGGTCGTGCCCCCCTATTATGTCTAGCTGGCAAAAAATATTTACGTTCATCTCGTCCTCATTGGGTGTGCGCCTTCCTCTCGAACCTGAGATAGCTATTTTACATATGTTCCCAGACTATGTGGATTCTCCCTCCCGTAAACTTATTATCCATATTTTTTTGGCCATGAAATCCCTCATAGCTCGTAATTGGAAATCTCCTACTACACCTCACATGTCGGACATTCACGTAATACTGGAGAGAGTCCATGTTATGGAAAAATTTTCTTTTATTAATGAGCTACAGCTTCCTTTGTACGATAAAATATGGTCCCCTTGGCTCCAATACAGGTCGGAACCTTGTTGGCGTTCTTAACGTGTCATTTGTTGGGGTTTGCTGTGGAGAGTCGCGTCCAGCCTGCAATATTTTGTATAATTTCTTTATTGTGTGTATTGACAAAACTGTATCATGATTTGGTGGCCAACATCTGCCTGCCGCTAGTGCCTCTCTCGATCCGCATTTGTCATGCTCCTTTATTGTGTACACCTTATCTGCATATCACTCGAACGCACCACCTGCCATTGGGACGTTTTCTTTTCTTTTTATTTTTTTTTCCTTTTTCAGTTTTTGACTGCTGTCTTATGTTTCCAACATGGTTCTATTTTCTTCATATGTGTGGGATAGCGCCGTCTTCTCGCTCGTTACAATGTACCGATTACTTTTCTGTACTCGCAATATCTGCTTGATTTCACCGATCTGTTCCATCGACCTTGTGTCGCGAGTGCTATGTTGTAACCACTTCGCTTTCCATGCATTTTGGAATGAAACAAACTATAAAATAATAAAAATTTTAAGTTCAAAAAAAATTATTTAAGTGTGTGTGTATTATTATTATTTTATATTCCTTTGGTATGTAGCCTTCTGCTTTCCCTCCTCCAGTGTGAGGATTCATGGACTGTTGTACAAAAGCAAACAAAGGGGTTTAATTTGAGTGAATTTGCAGCTCTGGACAAGATAGTCCTGGCTATTTGTGGATTGTTGCTATAACAGACCACCTCAATATCAGAAGCACGTCTATGGCAGAGACCTGATTTAAACTCCTTGACTTTGCTATACATTCTAATTGCCGAATTATTATTACGTTTCTGCAGCGTAAAGAGCTTGGCTGGCCCTGTATAATGCATAGCTAAGTCAATGAGATGTCGCTGAAAAATCCCTGACCATTTAATTATGCACTATACAGGAGAAGCAGTATGGGCAATATGGACTCTCCCGTCAACCCTATTTCCAGGGAATACTCTCCAATTCAGGAAGTGACTGCTGGAGACTTTCTCCCGCTTGATGAGCCAAGACAGGCTTATCTTAGTCAAGCAGCAGCTGCCCCTCAGCCCTAGCCACCTGAATGGTGGGTGGTGTCACCTGTCCAGGGCTGACCAATCAGAGAGAGGGGAACCTGGGCCAGCTGCTGATTGGTTGCTAGAGTCAGCTGACTAGGCTCAGCCAATCAGGGGCTGCCCCTCAGCCCTAGCCTCCTGATTGGTGGGCGGTGTCACCTGACCAGGGCTGACCAATCAGAGAGAGGGAGGTAAGATGGTCCGTAGTTGGGCAAGCATTTGCAAAACCACCGTTATGTGTGGCCACAGAGTGTGGAACCAGCCTTTGAGTGAGCCTTTCAACGAGTGAGTATGAACATGTAGGTTTATTTTTTATTAAGTACCAACACAGTCTGCGCAGCACTCTCTCCATGTCGCCCTTCTGTCCCTTCCTCCCATCAAACAGGTCTGCTGCTCATAGACCCCCCTCTTCCTCTTGTTCCCTTGATACAACTGTTTCTTTGCCTCCCTGTTTCATTCATCTTTTGTATGCTTCTCTCTTTGCTTAATTCTGTATGTTTTGCGACCACCCCCCCTAAATAATTCAGTCATCTGCTTCAGTCCTCTAATACCTCGCCGCCTAGAAGGTTTAAGGAAGACGCTCTCTTTTGCCACTTGTTTCACCAATCGTTACTTTTACCAACCCATACTGACCGCCCCTTGCCCATTCTCCCCTCCTTATTTAACATGGCATTGCCAATTTAGTAACATCCCCTCCCTCTCTGTCCTTTCTTTCTTCCATTAACGGTCTGATCTCAGTGGCCATGTTACAGCTAAATGCACTACCAGCCTAAAATTGTCAGGTCCCTTACCCTTGTTAAAATCTTTGATTCCATACGAACCATTCAGCCCATCTAGTCTGCCCATGTAAAGACTCTGACCTTAATCCAAGTCCTTGATCTCGTTTTAGAGTTGGAGGCCTGCTGTGGAAGCTACATGGACACCACATATGGCTGAAAATATGAAAAAACGTAGACCGTGGACCTTATGATTTTGCCAAAAAATATATTTTTTTTTTTAAAACACTCAAAACATTTAGGAAATAATTCCTTTAGCATCTCACATAACATCCAAGTTAAAAGGAAAGGTTTTGGACGCCAGCTATGGAAGCTACATAGGACACATCCTCTTTACTGGATAAACAGTTATCAGTGGTCCAAGCGAAAAATAGAGCAGTACTTTTTGTCACCACTGAGAGGTACAGAAATGACTACAGAATTAAGTTTGTATCATAATATGGTGTTTTTTCCATGAAGATCAGGAAGATCATTAATAAAAATTGGAATATTCTGTCTTCCAGTTATCCAGTTGTTCCCGGGTTTGGCCAAAAACCATTTATGGCGTTTAAGAGATGCCCTTCACTAAAGGATAAATTGGTACACACTCAGCTTTCTGTGGAACCCTCTACTTCGACATCTAAGGTTGGGAATTTTCCCTTTTTTAATTGTAGTGCTTGTTACTCGATGATACAGGGCTCTGTTGTGCATCATCCACATGGAGGAAGAAAATACACTGTTAATCAGTATGTGACATGTAACGCTTCTTATGTGGTATATCTCCTGAAATGTCCTTGTGGTCTTTTGTATGTTGGGCAGACTACTCAGAGAATGAGAGAGAGATTTTCAAAGCATAAGTCTACCATCAGGACTGGGTTACTTGAATTACCAGTCCTGGCTCATTTCTCTGAGTCCCGCCACAACATTGCCCAACTGAAATATCAGATTATTCAACAGATTCCAGAAAATTTAAGAAGGGGAGATCGACTTAAAAAACTGCTTTACCGTGAAGCATTTTGGATTAGAGAGCTGAATACTCTTAGTCCAAAAGGGTTAAATTTTGATTATGATGTGACATCTCTCATTTGAATAGTGATGAGTTTTATATTTTTTAGTGAACCTTTGATATTTTTGATAGTAATTAACTTAACCTTTTTATGTTTTTCGCAGATTCTTTGAAAATTGGTGCTGGTTCACTTTTAGAACTTCACACACTCATCTTCGAGCAATAATATGCAGGTGTTCTACTTTTCCATTTAGTATTAAGATTTCTTATACACTTTTATTGAAACAAATTTATAAGTTTTAATTTTATACACTTGCCAAATTTGGTTCACTTTAATACACTGTCACTTTAAATGTGTAACATAGTACACATTATCACTTTATATGTATGATGTAATATAGGGATATTAAGAGGTATAAGAGGACACATGGCTAGCTATTTATATTTGTCTTTGACATGATTTTTACACTTTCATATATATGTGATTTAATATCATTTTCCAATATTTTTTTGTAGACAATATTATACTCCTTTATTAATTGTATTTTTTGACAAACTGCACTTTTTTACTTTTTGAAATTCAGATGCTTAATATTTTAATACACTTAAATTTGCACTTTGTTCAGAATATGGACTAATTTGGGTATAGGGCAGTATGCTATGTGCTTAAAACTTTAATTGCATATTTGCTTGTAGTATTTCTTTTTCTTTTTTTCTCCCCATTTTACTTTATTGTTGTGGCTCTTTAATGTTATTAAATGATTGTGTCTAGATTATATGTACTTGGTCGTCCTGATGACCGTTCTGCCGATACACCTTATTCCCCTTTTTGGGAGATTTGATGACAAATGTTTTTAGGCAATACCATCCTGAATGTTCCTGATCTTGTCTGATCTCAGAAGCTAAGCAGGATTGGAACTGGTTAGCACCTGGATGGGAGACCACCTGGGAATATCTAATCTTTTTGGTTTTTTTGGCGTGATGTCATCATGCAATCATATGGTTTGGTCTGGTCATATGATCAGAAATTGGCAGAAGGGCAACAGGAAGAGATTAAGCTATGGAGACACAAGGTATTTACTTAGGATTTGATTAATATGCGCTATTAATGTCTGATTATTTGTAATATACTGTATAATGTAGATGTAGACATTTTAATTATTTGATGTTTTTAAATTACTTGCTGATTGTTTTTTAAATAAGATAAGTAATTATCACTAATTGTTTGCATTACTTGGTGTGACTTTTTACTGAACCTGATTGGATTGTATAGAATTATACTCAATACTTAAGGGTGTGATTTGGAGTGAAGTGTTAGCTTGACAAAGGCCCTGTTTGGCCGAAACGTTGCTTTTGTTTGTTCTCGCTTAATAAAGTGTCCTAGAGTGTCTGGTACACCAGATATGGCTGAAAATCTGAAAAAACTTAGACCGCGGACCATAAGTTTTTGCCAAAAAATGAAAAATTTTAAAAACACTCAAAACCTTTAGGAAATTATTCCTTTAGCATCCAGCATAACATCCTAGTTAAAAAGAATGGTATTGGAGGCCTGCTTTGGAGACTACATGGTATACCTGATATGGCTGAAAATATGAAAAAACTTAGACCGCGGACCTTAAGTTTTTGCCAAAAAATGAAAAATTTTAAAAACACTCAAAACCTTTAGGAAATTATTCCTTTAGCATCCAGCATAACATCCTAGTTAAAAGGAATGGTATTGGAGGCCTGCTGTGGAAGCTACATGGGACACCAGATATGGCTGAAAATATGAAAAAACTTAGACCACGGACCTTAAGTTTTTGCCAAAAAATGAAAAATTTTAAAAACACTCAAAACCTTTAGGAAATTATTCCTTTAGCATCCAGCATAACATCCTAGTTAAACGGAATGGTATTGAAGGCCTGCTGTGGAAGCTACATGGGACACCAGATATGTCTGAAAATATGAAAAAACTTAGGCCGCGGACCTTAAGTTTTTGCCAAAAAATGAAAAATTTTCAAAACACTCAAAACCTTTAGGAAATTATTCCTTTAGCATCCAGCATAACATCTTAGTTGAAAGGAATGGTATTGGAGGCCTGCTGTGGCAGCTACATGGGACACCAGATATGGCTGAAAATATGAAAAAACTTAGACCGCGGACCTTAAGTTTTTGCCAAAAAATGAAAAATTTTAAAAACACTCAAAACCTTTAGGAAATTATTCCTTTAGCATCCAGCATAACATCCTAGTTAAAAGGAATGGTCTTGGAGGCCTGCTTTGGAGACTACATGGTATACCAGATATGGCTGAAAATATGAAAAAACTTAGATCGCGGACCTTAAGTTTTTGCCAAAAAATGAAAACTTTTAAAAACACTCAAAACCTTTAGGAAATTATTCCTTTAGCATCCAGCATAACATCCTAGTTAAAAGGAATGGTATTGGAGGCCTGCTGCGGAAGCTACATGGGACACCAGATTTGTCTGAAAATATGAAAAAACTTAGACCGAGGACCTTAAGTTTTTGCCAAAAAATGAAAAATTTTAAAAACACTCAAAACCTTTAGGAAATTATTCCTTTAGCATCCAGCATAACATCCTAGTTAAAAGGAATGGTATTGGAGGCCTGCTGCGGAAGCTACATGGGACACCAGATATGGCTGAAAATATGAAAAAACTTAGACCGAGGACCTTAAGTTTTTGCCAAAAAATGAAAAATTTTAAAAACACTCAAAACCTTTAGGAAATTATTCCTTTAGCATCCAGCATAACATCCTAGTTAAAAAGAATGGTATTGGAGGCCTGCTTTGGAGACTACATGGTATACCAGATATGGCTGAAAATATGAAAAAACTTAGACCGCGGACCTTAAGTTTTTGGCAAAAAATGAAAAATTTTAAAAACACTCAAAACCTTTAGGAAATTATTCCTTTAGCATCCAGCATAACATCCTAGTTAAAAAGAATGGTATTGGAGGCCTGCTTTGGAGACTACATGGTATACCAGATATGGCTGAAAATATGAAAAAACTTAGACCGCGGACCTTAAGTTTTTGGCAAAAAATGAAAAATTTTAAAAACACTCAAAACCTTTAGGAAATTATTCCTTTAGCATCCAGCATAACATCTTAGTTGAAAGGAATGGTATTGGAGGCCTGCTGCGGAAGCTACATGGGACACCAGATTTGGCTGAAAATATGAAAAAACTTAGACCGCGGACCTTAAGTTTTTGCCAAAAAATGAAAAATTTTAAAAACACTCAAAACCTTTAGGAAATTATTCCTTTAGCATCCAGCATAACATCCTAGTTAAAAAGAATGGTATTGGAGGCCTGCTGCGGAAGCTACATGGGACACCAGATATGGCTGAAAATATGAAAAAACTTAGACCGAGGACCTTAAGTTTTTGCCAAAAAATGAAAAATTTTAAAAACACTCAAAACCTTTAGGAAATTATTCCTTTAGCATCCAGCATAACATCCTAGTTAAAAAGAATGGTATTGGAGGCCTGCTTTGGAGACTACATGGTATACCAGATATGGCTGAAAATATGAAAAAACTTAGACCGCGGACCTTAAGTTTTTGCCAAAAAATGAAAAATTTTAAAAACACTCAAAACCTTTAGGAAATTATTCCTTTAGCATCCAGCATAACATCCTAGTTAAAAGGAATGGTATTGGAGGCCTGCTGTGGAAGCTACATGGGACACCAGATATGGCTGAAAATATGAAAAAACTTAGACCGCGGACCTTAAGTTTTTGCCAAAAAATGAAAAATTTTAAAAACACTCAAAACCTTTAGGAAATTATTTCTTTAGCATCCAGCATAACATCCTAGTTAAAAGGAATGGTATTGGAGGCCTGCTGCAGAAGCTACATGGGACACCAGATATGGCTGAAAATATGAAAAAACTTAGACCGCGGACCTTAAGTTTTTGCCAAAAAATGAAAAATTTTAAAAACACTCAAAACCTTTAGGAAATTATTCCTTTAGCATCCAGCATAACATCCTAGTTAAAAGGAATGGTATTGGAGGCCTGCTGGGGAAGCTATATGGGACACCAGATATGGCTGAAAATATGAAAAAACTTACACCGCGGACCTTAAGTTTTTGCCAAAAAATAAAAATTTTTAAAAACACTCAAAACCTTTAGGAAATTATTCCTTTAGCATCCAGCATAACATCCTAGTTAAAAGGAATGGTATTGGAGGCCTGCTGTGGAAGCTACATGGGACACCAGATATGGCTGAAAATATGAAAAAACTTAGACCGCGGACCTTAAGTTTTTGCCAAAAAATGAAAAATTTTAAAAACACTCAAAACCTTTAGGAAATTATTCCTTTAGCATCCAGCATAACATCCTAGTTAAAAGGAATGGTCTTGAAGGCCTGCTTTGGAGACTACATGGTATACCAGATATGGCTGAAAATATGAAAAAACTTAGACCGCGGACCTTAAGTTTTTGCCAAAAAATGAAAAATTTTAAAAACACTCAAAACCTTTAGGAAATTATTCCTTTAGCATCCAGCATAACATCTTAGTTGAAAGGAATGGTATTGGAGGCCTGCTGTGGCAGCTACATGGGACACCAGATATGGCTGAAAATATGAAAAAACTTAGACCGTGGACCTTAAGTTTTTGCCAAAAAATGAAAAATTTTAAAAACACTCAAAACCTTTAGGAAATTATTCCTTTAGCATCCAGCATAACATCCTAGTTAAAAGGAATGGTATTGGAGGCCTGCTGCGGAAGCTATATGGGACACCAGATATGGCTGAAAATATGAAAAAACTTACACCGCGGACCTTAAGTTTTTGCCAAAAAATAAAAAATTTTAAAAACTCTCAAAACCTTTAGGAAATTATTCCTTTAGCGTCCAGCATAACATCCTAGTTAAAAGGAATGGTATTGGAGGCCTGCTGCGGAAGCTACATGGGACACCAGATATGGCTGAAAATATGAAAAAACTTAGACCGCGGACCTTAAGTTTTTGCCAAAAAATGAAAAATTTTAAAAACACTCAAAACCTTTAGGAAATTATTCCTTTAGCATCCAGCATAACATCCTAGTTAAAAGGAATGGTCTTGGAGGCCTGCTTTGGAGACTACATGGTATTCCAGATATGGCTGAAAATATGAAAAAACTTAGACCGCAAACCTTAAGTTTTTGCCAAAAAATGAAAAATTTTAAAAACACTCAAAACCTTTAGGAAATTATTCCTTTAGCATCCAGCATAACATCCTAGTTAAAAGGAATGGTATTGGAGGCCTGCTTTGGAGACTACAAGGTATACCAGATATGGCTGAAAATATGAAAAAACTTAGACCGCGGACCTTAAGTTTTTGCCAAAAAATGAAAAATTTTAAAAACACTCAAAACCTTTAGGAAATTATTCCTTTAGCATCCAGCATAACATCCTAGTTAAAAGGAATGGTATTGGAGGCCTGCTTTGGAGACTACAAGGTATACCAGATATGGCTGAAAATATGAAAAAACTTAGACCGCGGACCTTAAGTTTTTGCCAAAAAATGAAAAATTTTAAAAACACTCAAAACCTTTAGGAAATTATTCCTTTAGCATCCAGCATAACATCCTAGTTAAAAGGAATGGTATTGGAGGCCTGCTGCGGAAGCTACATGGGACACCAGATATGGCTGAAAATATGAAAAAACTTAGACCGCGGACCTTAAGTTTTTGCCAAAAAATGAAAAATTTTAAAAACACTCAAAACCTTTAGGAAATTATTCCTTTAGCATCCAGCATAACATCCTAGTTAAAAGGAATGGTATTGGAGGCCTGCTGCGGAAGCTACATGGGACACCAGATATGGCTGAAAATATGAAAAAACTTAGACCGCGGACCTTAAGTTTTTGCCAAAAAATGAAAAATTTTAAAAACACTCAAAACCTTTAGGAAATTATTCCTTTAGCATCCAGCATAACATCCTAGTTAAAAGGAATGGTATTGGAGGCCTGCTGCGGAAGCTACATGGGACACCAGATATGGCTGAAAATATGAAAAAACTTAGACCGCGGACCTTAAGTTTTTGCCAAAAAATGAAAAATTTTAAAAACACTCAAAACCTTTAGGAAATTATTCCTTTAGCATCCAGCATAACATCCTAGTTAAAAAGAATGGTATTGGAGGCCTGCTTTGGAGACTACATGGTATACCAGATATGGCTGAAAATATGAAAAAACTTAGACCGCGGACCTTAAGTTTTTGCCAAAAAATGAAAAATTTTAAAAACACTCAAAACCTTTAGGAAATTATTCCTTTAGCATCCAGCATAACATCCTAGTTAAAAGGAATGGTATTGGAGGCCTGCTGCGGAAGCTACATGGGACACCAGATATGGCTGAAAATATGAAAAAACTTAGACCGCGGACCTTAAGTTTTTGCCAAAAAATGAAAAATTTTAAAAACACTCAAAACCTTTAGGAAATTATTCCTTTAGCATCCAGCATAACATCCTAGTTAAAAGGAATGGTATTGGAGGCCTGCTGCGGAAGCTACATGGGACACCAGATATGGCTGAAAATATGAAAAAACTTAGACCGCGGACCTTAAGTTTTTGCCAAAAAATGAAAAATTTTAAAAACACTCAAAACCTTTAGGAAATTATTCCTTTAGCATCCAGCATAACATCCTAGTTAAAAGGAATGGTATTGGAGGCCTGCTTTGGAGACTACATGGTATACCAGATATGGCTGAAAATATGAAAAAACTTAGACCGCGGACCTTAAGTTTTTGCCAAAAAATGAAAACTTTTAAAAACACTCAAAACCTTTAGGAAATTATTCCTTTAGCATCCAGCATAACATCCTAGTTAAAAGGAATGGTATTGGAGGCCTGCTGCGGAAGCTACATGGGACACCAGATATGGCTGAAAATAGGAAAAAACTTAGACCGCGGACCTTAAGTTTTTGCCAAAAAATGAAAAATTTTAAAAACACTCAAAACCTTTAGGAAATTATTCCTTTAGCATCCAGCATAACATCCTAGTTAAAAGGAATGGTATTGGAGGCCTGCTGCGGAAGCTACATGGGACACCAGATATGGCTGAAAATATGAAAAAAACTTACACCGCGGACCTTAAGTTTTTGCCAAAAAATGAAAAATTTTAAAAACACTCAAAACCTTTAGGAAATTATTCCTTTAGCATCCAGCATAACATCCTAGTTAAAAGGAATGGTATTGGAGGCCTGCTTTGGAGACTACAAGGTATACCAGATATGGCTGAAAATATTAAAAAACTTAGACCGCGGACCTTAAGTTTTTGCCAAAAAATGAAAAATTTTAAAAACACTCAAAACCTTTAGGAAATTATTCCTTTAGCATCCAGCATAACATCCTAGTTAAAAGGAATGGTATTGGAGGCCTGCTGCGGAAGCTACATGGGACACCAGATATGGCTGAAAATATGAAAAAACTTAGACCGCGGACCCTAAGTTTTTGCCAAAAAATGAAAAATTTTAAAAACACTCAAAACCTTTAGGAAATTATTCCTTTAGCATCCAGCATAACATCCTAGTTAAAAGGAATGGTATTGGAGGCCTGCTGTTAAAGCTACATGGGACACCAGATATGGCTGAAAATATGAAAAAACTTAGACCGCGGACCTTAAGTTTTTGCCAAAAAATGAAAAATTTTAAAAACACTCAAAACCTTTAGGAAATTATTCCTTTAGCATCCAGCATAACATCCTAGTTAAAAAGAATGGTATTGGAGGCCTGCTTTGGAGACTACATGGTATACCAGATATGGCTGAAAATATGAAAAAACTTAGACCGCGGACCTTAAGTTTTTGCCAAAAAATGAAAAATTTTAAAAACACTCAAAACCTTTAGGAAATTATTCCTTTAGCATCCAGCATAACATCCTAGTTAAAAGGAATGGTATTGGAGGCCTGCTGCGGAAGCTACATGGGACACCAGATATGGCTGAAAATATGAAAAAACTTAGACCGCGGACCTTAAGTTTTTGCCAAAAAATGAAAAATTTTAAAAACACTCAAAACCTTTAGGAAATTATTCCTTTAGCATCCAGCATAACATCCTAGTTAAAAGGAATGGTATTGGAGGCCTGCTTTGGAGACAACAAGGTATACCAGATATGGCTGAAAATATGAAAAAACTTAGACCGCGGACCTTAAGTTTTTGCCAAAAAATGAAAAATTTTAAAAACACTCAAAACCTTTAGGAAATTATTCCTTTAGCATCCAGCATAACATCCTAGTTAAAAGGAATGGTATTGGAGGCCTGCTGCGGAAGCTACATGGGACACCAGATATGGCTGAAAATATGAAAAAACTTAGACCGCGGACCTTAAGTTTTTGCCAAAAAATGAAAAATTTTAAAAACACTCAAAACCTTTAGGAAATTATTCCTTTAGCATCCAGCATAACATCCTAGTTAAAAGGAATGGTATTGGAGGCCTGCTTTGGAGACTACATGGTATACCAGATATGGCTGAAAATATGAAAAAACTTAGACCGCGGACCTTAAGTTTTTGCCAAAAAATGAAAACTTTTAAAAACACTCAAAACCTTTAGGAAATTATTCCTTTAGCATCCAGCATAACATCCTAGTTAAAAGGAATGGTATTGGAGGCCTGCTGCGGAAGCTACATGGGACACCAGATATGGCTGAAAATATGAAAAAACTTAGACCGCGGACCTTAAGTTTTTGCCAAAAAATGAAAAATTTTAAAAACACTCAAAACCTTTAGGAAATTATTCCTTTAGCATCCAGCATAACATCCTAGTTAAAAGGAATGATATTGGAGGCCTGCTGCGGAAGCTACATGGGACACCAGATATGGCTGAAAATATGAAAAAACTTAGACCGCGGACCTTAAGTTTTTGCCAAAAAATGAAAAATTTTAAAAACACTCAAAACCTTTAGGAAATTATTCCTTTAGCATCCAGCATAACATCCTAGTTAAAAGGAATGGTATTGGAGGCCTGCTGCGGAAGCTACATGGGACACCAGATATGGCTGAAAATATGAAAAAAACTTACACCGCGGACCTTAAGTTTTTGCCAAAAAATGAAAAATTTTAAAAACACTCAAAACCTTTAGGAAATTATTCCTTTAGCATCCAGCATAACATCCTAGTTAAAAGGAATGGTATTGGAGGCCTGCTTTGGAGACTACAAGGTATACCAGATATGGCTGAAAATATGAAAAAACTTAGACCGCGGACCTTAAGTTTTTGCCAAAAAATGAAAAATTTTAAAAACACTCAAAACCTTTAGGAAATTATTCCTTTAGCATCCAGCATAACATCCTAGTTAAAAGGAATGGTATTGGAGGCCTGCTTTGGAGACAACAAGGTATACCAGATATGGCTGAAAATATGAAAAAACTTAGACCGCGGACCTTAAGTTTTTGCCAAAAAATGAAAAATTTTAAAAACACTCAAAACCTTTAGGAAATTATTCCTTTAGCATCCAGCATAACATCCTAGTTAAAAGGAATGGTATTGGAGGCCTGCTGCGGAAGCTACATGGGACACCAGATATGGCTGAAAATATGAAAAAACTTAGACCGCGGACCTTAAGTTTTTGCCAAAAAATGAAAAATTTTAAAAACACTCAAAACCTTTAGGAAATTATTCCTTTAGCATCCAGCATAACATCCTAGTTAAAAGGAATGGTATTGGAGGCCTGCTGCGGAAGCTACATGGGACACCAGATATGGCTGAAAATATGAAAAAACTTAGACCGCGGACCTTAAGTTTTTGCCAAAAAATGAAAAATTTTAAAAACACTCAAAACCTTTAGGAAATTATTCCTTTAGCATCCAGCATAACATCCTAGTTAAAAAGAATGGTATTGGAGGCCTGCTTTGGAGACTACATGGTATACCAGATATGGCTGAAAATATGAAAAAACTTAGACCGCGGACCTTAAGTTTTTGCCAAAAAATGAAAAATTTTAAAAACACTCAAAACCTTTAGGAAATTATTCCTTTAGCATCCAGCATAACATCCTAGTTAAAAGGAATGGTATTGGAGGCCTGCTGCGGAAGCTACATGGGACACCAGATATGGCTGAAAATATGAAAAAACTTAGACCGCGGACCTTAAGTTTTTGCCAAAAAATGAAAAATTTTAAAAACACTCAAAACCTTTAGGAAATTATTCCTTTAGCATCCAGCATAACATCCTAGTTAAAAGGAATGGTATTGGAGGCCTGCTTTGGAGACTACATGGTATACCAGATATGGCTGAAAATATGAAAAAACTTAGACCGCGGACCTTAAGTTTTTGCCAAAAAATGAAAACTTTTAAAAACACTCAAAACCTTTAGGAAATTATTCCTTTAGCATCCAGCATAACATCCTAGTTAAAAGGAATGGTATTGGAGGCCTGCTGCGGAAGCTACATGGGACACCAGATATGGCTGAAAATATGAAAAAACTTAGACCGCGGACCTTAAGTTTTTGCCAAAAAATGAAAAATTTTAAAAACACTCAAAACCTTTAGGAAATTATTCCTTTAGCATCCAGCATAACATCCTAGTTAAAAGGAATGATATTGGAGGCCTGCTGCGGAAGCTACATGGGACACCAGATATGGCTGAAAATATGAAAAAACTTAGACCGCGGACCTTAAGTTTTTGCCAAAAAATGAAAAATTTTAAAAACACTCAAAACCTTTAGGAAATTATTCCTTTAGCATCCAGCATAACATCCTAGTTAAAAGGAATGGTATTGGAGGCCTGCCGCGGAAGCTACATGTGACACCAGATATGGCTGAAAATATGAAAAAACTTAGACCGCGGACCTTAAGTTTTTGCTGAAAAATGAAACATTTTTTTTTTTTTTAAATATATTCTTTATTTCAATTTTTTTCCAATTTAAAAAGAATACACAATTATACACAAAAACAAGAACAATAAAAAAGAAATACAGAAAGGACGATTACACATTAATATAAATAATATAAAGTAATATAATACAATTAAATGAATAAATATGTAAATCTCTTAGCTGCATTTGGGAATCTTAGGGACAGGAAGAACCCCGGATCATCATAAACCAATAGTATATTCCAGTTATCATAGGTGGAATTACAGTCAACAAACCCAAACATTATTGCATATATTCTTCCAGCCTCTTTAGCCAAACATCCCATTTCTTAGCTTTTATTTCAGACATAAAATAGGATCTATATAGCTGCCTTTCCATTTTAATCTGGTAGTTCAATTGAGAAATAATCATATTCCAAGGGGCTACATTAATTTGTTTCCATGAGCGGGCAATCATAATTTTCACAGATATAAAACAGTGAATAAAAAATTGTTTTTCATTATTACTACAATTAGGCCATTCTAAGTGTAATAAAGCCGTTACAGGAGATCGGACAATCACTTTTGCTGTTAAAGCAAAAATTAAATCGTATATATTGGACCATAGGTTTTTTACACCCACACAGTCCCACCAAATATGAAGAAAAGTCCCTCTTTCTGTTCCGCATCTCCAGCACATATCTGAACAATTGCTATACATTTTGTGCATTCTTGATGGTGTCAAATACCAACGGTTTAATATTTTAAATTGGGTTTCAGCCAGTGATAGCGAATGAATAGATTTCGTAACATCATATAAAGATCTATACCAATTGTCCTGATCTATTTTTATATCTAACTCCTGTTCCCATACATCAGTAGCATATGGAATATGATCAAGCATAACATAGTTAATTAAATCCAAACCCTTAGGTAACACTTTATTGACATCCTTTCCTGTAAATATTTTCTTTAAACGAATTGACAGCTCTTGATTGGGTTTCCATAGATCTTTCAGCAAGAAATTTTTCATTCTCAGATATTTAAATATATCCGTACCGGATACGCCAAATTCTTGTGTTAGTTGAAAAAAAGGTTTAGGTCCCCCGGGGGTCAGCAATTGATCTAAAGTAAGTATACCCTTAGTAATCCATTCATCAAGATTTATATTTGGAATAAAAAGTTCCACAAATTTAAGTTTAGAAAAGGACGGTATCCCTTTAGTAGGATTTAATTTTTTCTTGATCGACTCCCAAATTGGAAGAATCTGTCCCAAAATTAAATTAGAGCTTTCTATTTTTAAGAGAGATTTTGAAGTTAGGGGATACCATACTATGTTATGTAAGTTATTAATACCATCTGTTCCCGTCTCAATTGCGAACCACCCTTCATTAATGGAATGCTCTAATTGTAATCTGTAAATATGAACCATTATGTTTGCTAGATATATATTTTTTACAATAGGAAAACCCAAACCTCCATACTTCGATTTACGTGCCATAACAGCCAATTTTATTCTTGGTTTCTTAGCTTTCCAGACAAAGCATTCAAAACTCGCTTGTAACATTCTTAACCACGAGTCCGGAACCCTTAATGGAATCATTGAGAACACATAGGACCATTTTGGAACTATATAAGAATTTAGTATATTGATTCTACCCCACCAGGAGAATTCTTTACTTCTCCATTCTTTTAGCCAGATATTTGTTAATTTCAATAGTCGAATAAAATTGGTCTCAACTAATAATGGCATAGATTTTGTTATGTATATACCAAGATAAATAAAATCAGATTTAGCCCAAACGAAATCGAATTCTTTTTTAATCTGTTTAATTAAAGAGTTTTCTAAGTTAATATCTAATACTGTTGTTTTATTTGTATTTATTTTATAGTTCGAGACCTTACTGTATTCTTTAAATTCCACCATAAGATGTTTTAAGGAGACTCGGGGATTAGTGATGGAAATTAGTATGTCATCTGCATACAGGTTGATTTTTAACTCCGAGTGTCTTGTGGAAAAGCCTTGAATATCATAATTGTCTCTAATGCTAGTAGCCAAAGGTTCTACCGAAAATATATATAGCAATGGAGACAAGGGGCAACCTTGTCTTGTTCCATTTTTTAAAGCAAACCATTGGGAACAAATATTTGGTCCTACTGTCCTAGCAGAGGGATTGGAATAAAGAGCCATAATCGCCTTATGTATCCAGCCAAGAAGTCCATACTTAGATAAAACTTTACTCATAAATTCCCAGTTCACCCGGTCAAAGGCCTTCTCTGCGTCCACTGACATTATAATAATTGGAATTTTTTTCTTCTCTGTTTGATCTAAGATATTTATAATTCTTCTGATATGGTTACAGGAAGATCGGCCCGGGATAAAGCCAACTTGGTCCGGATCAATAATAGATTTAAGGATAGATTTTAATCTATTAGCAAGAATAGAGGAATACAATTTCACATCAACATTGATAAGGGAAATTGGCCTGTAGCTGGCGGGATCTGTCGGGTTTTTCCCTTGCTTCAAAATAGGAAGAATATTAGCTCTTGACATTTCAATGGGGAGTTTACCATGATTAGCAATAGAGTTAAAAGTAAGAGTTAAAGGATCTAAAATTTGTAGACTGAATATTTTAAAGAATAGATTTGTAAAGCCGTCTGGCCCAGGGGTTTTATATTTGACTAATTTAGATATTACTTCTCTTAATTCCACTGGGGTTATATCTTCATTTAGAATAGCTCTCTGCTCTACAGATATCTGAGGGAGGTTTATTTTATCCAAGTAGTTATCAATTTCTTCTGGAGAAACTTTATTATTCAAGTTATAGAGTTTCTCATAATATTGGTTAAACTTTTCACCAATTGCTTCTGGTGTTGAGTAGATTTTATTGTCCAGTATTATCTTATGGACTCGATTGCTAGTTTTTAATTTCTTCAGTCTATTAGTCATCATTTTATCTACTCTATTACTACAGCAATAATATGTAGTTTTTAGTTTCTCCATATTAATAACCGTTCTTTCCATCAATTTATCATTGATACGAACTTGGATTTGTTTAATTTTTCCGATTTATCTATAGTTGGGTTTTTTTTGTTTTCTAAAAGTTCCTGGTTATACGACAGATAAAGCTCCGCCAATGTTCTTCCTTGTTTTCTTATAATTGTATTTTTCAGCTTAATTAAATATCCTCTCATTACTGTTTTAAAGGCACACCAATTGTTTACAATTGAGGTATCATTGGGATTATTTTCCTTAAAAAATAAGTTAATTAGATCAGATAGATATTTCACATTGTCTTTATTAAGGAGAATTGAGTCGTCTAGTTTCCAGGTAGTCCGTACGTTCTTATTAATATTATTTTTAATAACCATAATAATAATGTTATGGTCTGACCAGGTGTTATTTCTAATCTCGATTTTTTGGATCCTATTTATAAGAGATGGAGAACATAATATATAATCAATACGAGAATAGGACAAATGTACATGAGAAAAATGCGTAAAGTCTCTTTCAAGTGGGTGGAAAACTCTCCAGGTGTCCATAAATTCATGGTTATTTAAAGAATTATTAAAAGCTCTTGCTTGAGACTTTATCTTTTTTTCATTAGCTCTTTTTTTAGAAGTTTTTGTATCTAAATCACTATCTAGGACACAATTGAAATCTCCTGCTATAATACAACAACCGGTCTTAATATTATCTACCTGATCCAATATCTTATTCAAAAGGTGTACTGGGGAGATATTTGGTAAATATACGTTCACCAATGTAAACCACTCTTCATTTAGTTTGCAGACTACAATTAAGAATCTGCCTTCCGGATCATGAAATTCAAACTTAACTTCAATTTGGAGTGCTGCAGAAAACACTATTGCGACTCCTTTTTTTTTTTTTACTTCGTTTGAGGCATGAATCATAATCGGAAATTTCTTTCCTCCCCATTTAATTTTATCTATTCGTCTCCAATGAGTCTCCTGTAGAAAGCCTACATCTATATGCTCTTTACATAAAAAGTTATATACTATAGAGCGTTTATATGGCGAATTTAAACCTTGGGTGTTGACTGAACACACCTTGATCATTCAAAGATTCTTGGGGTCTCCTGTCTCAAATTCCCTATGCAGCCAAACATAGACCAATTAGCAAAAAAACAAAATAATGATAAAAAGAACATAACACACACATAAATCCCCTTCATTCTCCATAATATCACAAAGTCTAAAAGCTGGGATATATAAACATACATATATTTTCTTAGCCTTCTGATAAGTAAGGCCAAAGAAAAACATAAAACAATACACATATCTCCAGAGACAATAGGCACACGGCCTATGTCCCCTCGAGTGAGAAATCTCCTAAAGGACATATCTCCTATGTCTAATTTAAGACATACGGTAGAGTAAGCGATACTCGCAGACTATTTAGTCTATTATCTGAGAACAGGAAGGCTTCCTTAATATTAAGTTATTTCAAATGACAAATTTTCTTCTTACTTTCCTCTTCCCTCTCTTCCTTCCTCCTGCCTCTCCCGTTTCTTTAAGTTTTTACATTATCATTATACATGCTATCATTTTGGCAAATAACAAAGAGAGAGAGAAAAAGAGAAAAAAAAAAAAAAAAAAAAAAAAACCACATCAAAAACATAAATTAACTTAAGAATTAGGTATTCATTTCATTGTCAATCCAAGTCGGTACTAATAAATTACCTAAAGCTATTTCATTTCCAATTTTACCATAAGGATTTAATTTCAAGTTCTACTATGAAGCAAGGTATAGTTACTCTCAACTAAAAAAATAAAGTGCAAAATAATATAAGCATACTTTAGTTACTATCCTCTTAAGTGGATAAAGTGCAATAAGATTCTTTGTGCATAGTGATAAGGAGTTTAGTCCATAGTTATAATTTAGTAGTTACTCCCAAATTTATAATATCAAAGTAAAGTGTCAAAGTGCAAACCTATATACGATTTAATTCAGATTCCACTGTGAGAGAGTAATTTAATTACCATCATCTTAATATGATGGATATAAAGCTCTTTATACAAAAAATTAAAATATATATTAAAATAGTATTATGTATTAATAAATACTCCAAATTGTATCTTATAAACTAATTTAAAGTGCATGTGATATGAGCAAGCCTATAACTATTTCCGATTTTACTATGGCGCATTAATTATTTGTTAACCTCTTAATAGAATACAATTATTTCTTTATGCCTACCGGTATAATCTCGTTATTTCCATTTTTCCTTTTTCTTTCTCCTCCCCCCCTTACTGTGGATATGGGCTGATTATAACTACAATCTCCGGAAGCATCTCATTATGGGTCAGTTATCTTTCTAAGAGTAGCTATAATTTCAATATTAATTATCTCTTACTACCCAAAATAATACTGAGTGGTTTACTCCGATTGAACACTGATTTCTATAATTTAAAAATCCACTTAGAAATACACACACACAACAAAAAAAAAAAAAAAAAAAAAAAAAAAAAACATAGATTAACTTTTGAGATTGAGTGTTCATTTCGTTATCAAGCCAAGTCAGTATTATTAAATTACCTAAAGCTATTTCATTTTCAGTTTTACCCTAAAGGTTTATTTTCAAATTCTGCTATGAAGCAAGATATAGTTGCTCTCATCTAAAAAGTAAAGTGCAAAATGATATAAGCATACTTTAATTACTATCCTCTCAAGTAGATAAAATGCAATAAAATTATTTGTGCATAAGAATAAGGAGTTTAGTCCATAATTAAATTTTAATAATTTCTCCCAATTTTATAGTATAAGGGTAAAGTGTCAAAGTGCAAACCTATATACAATTTAATTCAGATTCCACTGTGAAAAAATATTTTAATTACCATCAACTTAATATGATGGGTGTAGAATTCATTATACAAAAGATTGAAATATATATTAAGATAGTATTGTGTATTAATAATTGCTCCAAATTTTATCTTATAAACTAATCTAAAGTGCGAGTGATATGAGCAAATCTATAACTATTACCGGTTTTGCTATAGCGCATTAATTATTTGTTGACCTCTTAATAGACTACAATTATTTTCTTTATGCATACAGATATAATCTCATTATTTCCATTTTTTCTTTTTCCTTCTCCTCCCCCCCTTACTATGGATATAGGCTGATTATAACTACAATCTCCATAGGCATCTCATTATGAGTCAGTTATCTTTCCAAGAGTAGCTATAATTTCAATATTAATTATCTCTTACTGCCCAGAATAGTACTGAGTGGTTTACTCAGATTGAACACGGTTACTATAATTTAAAGATCCACTTAAAAATACACACACAAAAAAAAAAAAAAAAAAAAAAAAAAAATTAAGTAATGATTATTAAGCTTTAAAGTTTAGAGATTTGCACCATTCTTCCAATTTAAGCGGCAAGTCAAAAATTCTCATCTGGCCCTCCCACCAAACTCTCACACTAGAGTTATTAGTCCAGTTATATTTGATGTTATTTTGCCGTAGGTCCTGCAGTGATGCTGCAAATCCTCTTCTCCAGCTTCTCGTTTGGTAAGACAAATCTTGAAAGATTAGAATATTATGATATGGGTCTTCTTTCAAATTGCTGAGTTTCTTAGCTCTCAATACTTGCTCTTTAAATACTACAGAATAGAAGACAACTATAACGTCTCGTGGAACCTTATCTGATAAACCATTCGGTCGTCTCAATCTATGGAATCTTTCCATTATCAGGTCAGGATTTTCTATAACCACTCCCAATATTTTATAAAAACCCAGCAAAAAAGATTTGAGTTGTTCTTGAGATACCGTCTCTGGAATATTGCGAAAATGCAGATTTGTTCTTCTTGCTCTATCCTCCATCTCTCTAATTTTTTGATCGATTATATCCACTCTTTGGGTGACACTTGTGATGGATTCCTTCAGGGCTGAATAATTTATGTCCAGGTTGGATAGTTTACATTCCATGGTTGCAATCTTATTGGTAAGCTCACTTAACTCATGTTTAATTTCTATTGAGCCTTTAGATATTTCTTTTTTTATTTCATCGAAGTGGGTGACCATAAAGTCTTGAGACACAGACGAAGACGGACTTAAACTGTTACGCTGTTGAAGATCTTGGAATTCATCCCACTGAGCTGTTACTGATAAATTTGGGTTTTTTTTCCTTGGTTCTTTCTTGTGAGGGAGAAAAAAATTCTGCTACAGAACCAGGTTGTTTGTCTTTTCTTTCTTTTCTGTCTCTTTTAGGTTGTTCCTTAAGAGTGGTTTTTTTAGTTGCCATATTTATATTTTAAGTACACACACAAAAAAAAAAAAAAAAAAAAAAGTCTCTTTTCGTTACTTGTAATGTAATTCTTTTTCCCTTTCTTCTCCTTCCCTTTCCCCTTTCTTTTTTTTTTTTTATTATTTGTTTGGCAGTGCTCCAATAAGCAATTAGGCGGTTTATGCCTCAGAAGGTACGTTTGCCACTTGTTTTTTTTTTTTTTTTTTTTTTTTTTTTTCTCCTTTTCTTTTCTGTTTCTTTCTCTTTCTTCCTTTTCTTTCCTTTTCTTTTCCCTTTTCTCTCCTTTTCTTCTCTTTACTTTCTCTTTTCCCCCCTCACATTATCCTCCAGTGCTGCAGCCACCTGTCGCCAAAATAGTGCAGCTGCCTGCCGCTATCTCCAAGGTTGGTGCCTGCTACTGGAGTCAATAGTGCGGCCGCCTGCCGTCAACGAATAATGCGGCCTCCTGTCGGCGATGGTACAGCAGCAATGCGGCCGTCTGCCGCCACTATGAATTAAAATATAGACTGTGTGGTCGCCTACCTCCTGGGACACCAGCACCACTACAGTCCTCGTAGTACGGCCGCCTGCCGCCGGTAATAGAAACTGCGGCCTGTCACCAGAAATATCGCGGCCGCCTGCCGCTGGTAGTAACGCGGCCGTCTGCCGCCGGTAGTATCGCGGCCGCCTGCCGTCTGCCTCCCGCCGCAAGTGATTTTGAGAATGCGGTCTCCTACCGCAGATAGTAGAGCCGCCTGCCTGCCGCCGGTGTTCGTGCGGCTATCTGCCGCTGATGACTACGTCTGCTGCCGCCGCCGATATTCGCGCGGCCTGCCAGCCGCCGGAGTGTAGCTGCCGCCGGTTTGCTACTGCTGCCACCTTCCCAATCTCCATGAAACATTTTTAAAACACTCAAAACCTTTAGGAAATTATTCCTTTAGCATCCAGCATAACATCCTAGTTAAAAGGAATGGTATTGGAGGCCTGCTGCGGAAGCTACATGGGACACCAGATATATCTGAAAATATGAAAAAACTTAGACCGCGGACCTTAAGTTTTTGCCAAAAAATGAAAAATTTTAAAAACAATCAAAACCTTTAGGAAATTATTCCTTTAGCATCCAGCATAACATCCTAGTTAAAAGGAATGGTATTGGAGGCCTGCTGTGGAAGCTACATGGGACACCAGATATGGCTGAAAATATGAAAAAACTTAGACCGCAAACCTTAAGTTTTTGCCAAAAAATGAAAAATTTTAAAAACACTCAAAACCTTTAGGAAATTATTCCTTTAGCATCCAGCATAACATCCTAGTTAAAAGGAATGGTATTGGAGGCCTGCTTTGGAGACTACAAGGTATACCAGATATGGCTGAAAATATGAAAAAACTTAGACCGCGGACCTTAAGTTTTTGCCAAAAAATGAAAAATTTTAAAAACACTCAAAACCTTTAGGAAATTATTCCTTTAGCATCCAGCATAACATCCTAGTTAAAAGGAATGGTATTGGAGGCCTGCTGCGGAAGCTACATGGGACACCAGATATGGCTGAAAATATGAAAAAACTTAGACCGCGGACCTTAAGTTTTTGCCAAAAAATGAAAAATTTTAAAAACACTCAAAACCTTTAGGAAATTATTCCTTTAGCATCCAGCATAACATCCTAGTTAAAAGGAATGGTATTGGAGGCCTGCTGTTAAAGCTACATGGGACACCAGATATGGCTGAAAATATGAAAAAAACTTGGACCGCGGACCTTAAGTTTTTGCCAAAAAATGAAAAATTTTAAAAACACTCAAAACCTTTAGGAAATTATTCCTTTAGCATCCAGCATAACATCCTAGTTAAAAGGAATGGTATTGGAGGCCTGCTGCGGAAGCTACATGGGACACCAGATATGGCTGAAAATATGAGAAAACTTAGACCGCGGACCTTAAGTTTTTGCTGAAAAATGAAAATTTTTTAAAACACTCAAAACCTTTAGGAAATTATTCCTTTAGCATCCAGCATAACATCCTAGTTAAAAGGAATGGTATTGGAGGCCTGCTTTGGAGACTACATGGTATACCAGATATGGCTGAAAATATGAAAAAACTTAGACCGCGGACCTTAAGTTTTTGCCAAAAAATGAAAAATTTTAAAAACACTCAAAACCTTTAGGAAATTATTCCTTTAGCATCCAGCATAACATCCTAGTTAAAAGGAATGGTATTGGAGGCCTGCTTTGGAGACTACAAGGTATACCAGATATGGCTGAAAATATGAAAAAACTTAGACCGCGGACCTTAAGTTTTTGCCAAAAAATGAAAAATTTTAAAAACACTCAAAACCTTTAGGAAATTATTCCTTTAGCATCCAGCATAACATCCTAGTTAAAAGGAATGGTATTGGAGGCCTGCTTTGGAGACTACAAGGTATACCAGATATGGCTGAAAATATGAAAAAACTTGGACCGCGGACCTTAAGTTTTTGCCAAAAAATGAAAAATTTTAAAAACACTTAAAACCTTTAGGAAATTATTCCTTTAGCATCCAGCATAACATCCTAGTTAAAAGGAATGGTATTGGAGGCCTGCTGCGGAAGCTACATGGGACACCAGATATGGCTGAAAATATGAAAAAACTTAGACCGCGGACCTTAAGTTTTTGGCAAAAAATGAAAAATTTTAAAAACACTCAAAACCTTTAGGAAATTATTCCTTTAGCATCCAGCATAACATCCTAGTTAAAAGGAATGGTATTGGAGGCCTGCTGCGGAAACTACATGGGACACCAGATATGGCTGAAAATAGGAAAAAACTTAGACCGCGGACCTTAAGTTTTTGCCAAAAAATGAAAAATTTTAAAAACACTCAAAACCTTTAGGAAATTATTCCTTTAGCATCCAGCATAACATCCTAGTTAAAAGGAATGGTATTGGAGGCCTGCCGCGGAAGCTACATGTGACACCAGATATGGCTGAAAATATGAAAAAACTTAGACCGCGGACCTTAAGTTTTTGCTGAAAAATGAAAATTTTTTAAAACACTCAAAACCTTTAGGAAATTATTCCTTTAGCATCCAGCATAACATCCTAGTTAAAAGGAATGGTATTGGAGGCCTGCTTTGGAGACTACATGGTATACCAGATATGGCTGAAAATATGAAAAAACTTAGACCGCGGACCTTAAGTTTTTGCCAAAAAATGAAAAATTTTAAAAACACTCAAAACCTTTAGGAAATTATTCCTTTAGCATCCAGCATAACATCCTAGTTAAAAGGAATGGTATTGGAGGCCTGCTGCGGAAGCTACATGGGACACCAGATATGGCTGAAAATATGAAAAAAACTTACACCGCGGACCTTAAGTTTTTGCCAAAAAATAAAAATTTTTCAAAACACTCAAAACCTTTAGGAAATTATTCCTTTAGCATCCAGCATAACATCCTAGTTAAAAGGAATGGTATTGGAGGCCTGCTGTGGAAGCTACATGGGACACCAGATATGGCTGAAAATAGGAAAAAACTTAGACGGCGGACCTTAAGTTTTTGCCAAAAAATGAAAAATTTTAAAAACACTCAAAACCTTTAGGAAATTATTCCTTTAGCATCCAGCATAACATCCTAGTTAAAAGGAATGGTATTGGAGGCCTGCTGCGGAAGCTACATGGGACACCAGATATGGCTGAAAATATGAAAAAACTTAGACCGCGGACCTTAAGTTTTTGCCAAAAAATGAAAAATTTTAAAAACACTCAAAACCTTTAGGAAATTATTCCTTTAGCATCCAGCATAACATCCTAGTTAAAAGGAATGGTATTGGAGGCCTGCTGTTAAAGCTACATGGGACACCAGATATGGCTGAAAATATGAAAAAACTTAGACCGCGGACCTTAAGTTTTTGCCAAAAAATGAAAAATTTTAAAAACACTCAAAACCTTTAGGAAATTATTCCTTTAGCATCCAGCATAACATCCTAGTTAAAAGGAATGGTATTGGAGGCCTGCCGCGGAAGCTACATGTGACACCAGATATGGCTGAAAATATGAAAAAACTTAGACCGCGGACCTTAAGTTTTTGCTGAAAAATGAAAATTTTTTAAAACACTCAAAACCTTTAGGAAATTATTCCTTTAGCATCCAGCATAACATCCTAGTTAAAAGGAATGGTATTGGAGGCCTGCTTTGGAGACTACATGGTATACCAGATATGGCTGAAAATATGAAAAAACTTAGACCGCGGACCTTAAGTTTTTGCCAAAAAATGAAAAATTTTAAAAACACTCAAAACCTTTAGGAAATTATTCCTTTAGCATCCAGCATAACATCCTAGTTAAAAGGAATGGTATTGGAGGCCTGCTGCGGAAGCTACATGGGACACCAGATATGGCTGAAAATATGAAAAAAACTTACACCGCGGACCTTAAGTTTTTGCCAAAAAATAAAAATTTTTAAAAACACTCAAAACCTTTAGGAAATTATTCCTTTAGCATCCAGCATAACATCCTAGTTAAAAGGAATGGTATTGGAGGCCTGCTGTGGAAGCTACATGGGACACCAGATATGGCTGAAAATAGGAAAAAACTTAGACCGCGGACCTTAAGTTTTTGCCAAAAAATGAAAAATTTTAAAAACACTCAAAACCTTTAGGAAATTATTCCTTTAGCATCCAGCATAACATCCTAGTTAAAAGGAATGGTATTGGAGGCCTGCTTTGGAGACTACAAGGTATACCAGATATGGCTGAAAATATGAAAAAACTTAGACCGCGGACCTTAAGTTTTTGCCAAAAAATGAAAAATTTTAAAAACACTCAAAACCTTTAGGAAATTATTCCTTTAGCATCCAGCATAACATCCTAGTTAAAAGGAATGGTATTGGAGGCCTGCTGCGGAAGCTACATGGGACACCAGATATGGCTGAAAATATGAAAAAACTTAGACCGCGGACCCTAAGTTTTTGCCAAAAAATGAAAAATTTTAAAAACACTCAAAACCTTTAGGAAATTATTCCTTTAGCATCCAGCATAACATCCTAGTTAAAAGGAATGGTATTGGAGGCCTGCTGTTAAAGCTACATGGGACACCAGATATGGCTGAAAATATGAAAAAACTTAGACCGCGGACCTTAAGTTTTTGCCAAAAAATGAAAAATTTTAAAAACACTCAAAACCTTTAGGAAATTATTCCTTTAGCATCCAGCATAACATCCTAGTTAAAAGGAATGGTATTGGAGGCCTGCTGCGGAAGCTACATGGGACACCAGATATGGCTGAAAATATGAAAAAACTTAGACCGCGGACCTTAAGTTTTTGCCAAAAAATGAAAAATTTTAAAAACACTCAAAACCTTTAGGAAATTATTCCTTTAGCATCCAGCATAACATCCTAGTTAAAAGGAATGGTATTGGAGGCCTGCTGCGGAAGCTACATGGGACACCAGATATGGCTGAAAATATGAAAAAACTTAGACCGCGGACCTTAAGTTTTTGCCAAAAAATGAAAAATTTTAAAAACACTCAAAACCTTTAGGAAATTATTCCTTTAGCATCCAGCATAACATCCTAGTTAAAAGGAATGGTATTGGAGGCCTGCTTTGGAGACAACAAGGTATACCAGATATGGCTGAAAATATGAAAAAACTTAGACCGCGGACCTTAAGTTTTTGCCAAAAAATGAAAAATTTTAAAAACACTCAAAACCTTTAGGAAATTATTCCTTTAGCATCCAGCATAACATCCTAGTTAAAAGGAATGGTATTGGAGGCCTGCTTTGGAGACAACAAGGTATACCAGATATGGCTGAAAATATGAAAAAACTTAGACCGCGGACCTTAAGTTTTTGCCAAAAAATGAAAAATTTTAAAAACACTCAAAACCTTTAGGAAATTATTCCTTTAGCATCCAGCATAACATCCTAGTTAAAAGGAATGGTATTGGAGGCCTGCTGCGGAAGCTACATGGGACACCAGATATGGCTGAAAATATGAAAAAACTTAGACCGCGGACCTTAAGTTTTTGCCAAAAAATGAAAAATTTTAAAAACACTCAAAACCTTTAGGAAATTATTCCTTTAGCATCCAGCATAACATCCTAGTTAAAAGGAATGGTATTGGAGGCCTGCTTTGGAGACTACATGGTATACCAGATATGGCTGAAAATATGAAAAAACTTAGACCGCGGACCTTAAGTTTTTGCCAAAAAATGAAAAATTTTAAAAACACTCAAAACCTTTAGGAAATTATTCCTTTAGCATCCAGCATAACATCCTAGTTAAAAGGAATGGTATTGGAGGCCTGCTTTGGAGACTACAAGGTATACCAGATATGGCTGAAAATATGAAAAAACTTAGACCGCGGACCTTAAGTTTTTGCCAAAAAATGAAAAATTTTAAAAACACTCAAAACCTTTAGGAAATTATTCCTTTAGCATCCAGCATAACATCCTAGTTAAAAGGAATGGTATTGGAGGCCTGCTTTGGAGACTACAAGGTATACCAGATATGGCTGAAAATATGAAAAAACTTGGACCGCGGACCTTAAGTTTTTGCCAAAAAATGAAAAATTTTAAAAACACTTAAAACCTTTAGGAAATTATTCCTTTAGCATCCAGCATAACATCCTAGTTAAAAGGAATGGTATTGGAGGCCTGCTGCGGAAGCTACATGGGACACCAGATATGGCTGAAAATATGAAAAAACTTAGACCGCGGACCTTAAGTTTTTGGCAAAAAATGAAAAATTTTAAAAACACTCAAAACCTTTAGGAAATTATTCCTTTAGCATCCAGCATAACATCCTAGTTAAAAGGAATGGTATTGGAGGCCTGCTGCGGAAACTACATGGGACACCAGATATGGCTGAAAATAGGAAAAAACTTAGACCGCGGACCTTAAGTTTTTGCCAAAAAATGAAAAATTTTAAAAACACTCAAAACCTTTAGGAAATTATTCCTTTAGCATCCAGCATAACATCCTAGTTAAAAGGAATGGTATTGGAGGCCTGCCGCGGAAGCTACATGTGACACCAGATATGGCTGAAAATATGAAAAAACTTAGACCGCGGACCTTAAGTTTTTGCTGAAAAATGAAAATTTTTTAAAACACTCAAAACCTTTAGGAAATTATTCCTTTAGCATCCAGCATAACATCCTAGTTAAAAGGAATGGTATTGGAGGCCTGCTTTGGAGACTACATGGTATACCAGATATGGCTGAAAATATGAAAAAACTTAGACCGCGGACCTTAAGTTTTTGCCAAAAAATGAAAAATTTTAAAAACACTCAAAACCTTTAGGAAATTATTCCTTTAGCATCCAGCATAACATCCTAGTTAAAAGGAATGGTATTGGAGGCCTGCTGCGGAAGCTACATGGGACACCAGATATGGCTGAAAATATGAAAAAAACTTACACCGCGGACCTTAAGTTTTTGCCAAAAAATAAAAATTTTTAAAAACACTCAAAACCTTTAGGAAATTATTCCTTTAGCATCCAGCATAACATCCTAGTTAAAAGGAATGGTATTGGAGGCCTGCTGTGGAAGCTACATGGGACACCAGATATGGCTGAAAATAGGAAAAAACTTAGACGGCGGACCTTAAGTTTTTGCCAAAAAATGAAAAATTTTAAAAACACTCAAAACCTTTAGGAAATTATTCCTTTAGCATCCAGCATAACATCCTAGTTAAAAGGAATGGTATTGGAGGCCTGCTGCGGAAGCTACATGGGACACCAGATATGGCTGAAAATATGAAAAAACTTAGACCGCGGACCTTAAGTTTTTGCCAAAAAATGAAAAATTTTAAAAACACTCAAAACCTTTAGGAAATTATTCCTTTAGCATCCAGCATAACATCCTAGTTAAAAGGAATGGTATTGGAGGCCTGCTGTTAAAGCTACATGGGACACCAGATATGGCTGAAAATATGAAAAAACTTAGACCGCGGACCTTAAGTTTTTGCCAAAAAATGAAAAATTTTAAAAACACTCAAAACCTTTAGGAAATTATTCCTTTAGCATCCAGCATAACATCCTAGTTAAAAGGAATGGTATTGGAGGCCTGCTTTGGAGACAACAAGGTATACCAGATATGGCTGAAAATATGAAAAAACTTAGACCGCGGACCTTAAGTTTTTGCCAAAAAATGAAAAATTTTAAAAACACTCAAAACCTTTAGGAAATTATTCCTTTAGCATCCAGCATAACATCCTAGTTAAAAGGAATGGTATTGGAGGCCTGCTGCGGAAGCTACATGGGACACCAGATATGGCTGAAAATATGAAAAAACTTAGACCGCGGACCTTAAGTTTTTGCCAAAAAATGAAAAATTTTAAAAACACTCAAAACCTTTAGGAAATTATTCCTTTAGCATCCAGCATAACATCCTAGTTAAAAGGAATGGTATTGGAGGCCTGCTTTGGAGACTACATGGTATACCAGATATGGCTGAAAATATGAAAAAACTTAGACCGCGGACCTTAAGTTTTTGCCAAAAAATGAAAAATTTTAAAAACACTCAAAACCTTTAGGAAATTATTCCTTTAGCATCCAGCATAACATCCTAGTTAAAAGGAATGGTATTGGAGGCCTGCTTTGGAGACAACAAGGTATACCAGATATGGCTGAAAATATGAAAAAACTTAGACCGCGGACCTTAAGTTTTTGCCAAAAAATGAAAAATTTTAAAAACACTCAAAACCTTTAGGAAATTATTCCTTTAGCATCCAGCATAACATCCTAGTTAAAAGGAATGGTATTGGAGGCCTGCTGCGGAAGCTACATGGGACACCAGATATGGCTGAAAATATGAAAAAACTTAGACCGCGGACCTTAAGTTTTTGCCAAAAAATGAAAAATTTTAAAAACACTCAAAACCTTTAGGAAATTATTCCTTTAGCATCCAGCATAACATCCTAGTTAAAAGGAATGGTATTGGAGGCCTGCTTTGGAGACTACATGGTATACCAGATATGGCTGAAAATATGAAAAAACTTAGACCGCGGACCTTAAGTTTTTGCCAAAAAATGAAAAATTTTAAAAACACTCAAAACCTTTAGGAAATTATTCCTTTAGCATCCAGCATAACATCCTAGTTAAAAGGAATGGTATTGGAGGCCTGCTGCGGAAGCTACATGGGACACCAGATATGGCTGAAAATATGAAAAAAACTTACACCGCGGACCTTAAGTTTTTGCCAAAAAATAAAAATTTTTCAAAACACTCAAAACCTTTAGGAAATTATTCCTTTAGCATCCAGCATAACATCCTAGTTAAAAGGAATGGTATTGGAGGCCTGCTGTGGAAGCTACATGGGACACCAGATATGGCTGAAAATAGGAAAAAACTTAGACGGCGGACCTTAAGTTTTTGCCAAAAAATGAAAAATTTTAAAAACACTCAAAACCTTTAGGAAATTATTCCTTTAGCATCCAGCATAACATCCTAGTTAAAAGGAATGGTATTGGAGGCCTGCTGCGGAAGCTACATGGGACACCAGATATGGCTGAAAATATGAAAAAACTTAGACCGCGGACCTTAAGTTTTTGCCAAAAAATGAAAAATTTTAAAAACACTCAAAACCTTTAGGAAATTATTCCTTTAGCATCCAGCATAACATCCTAGTTAAAAGGAATGGTATTGGAGGCCTGCTGTTAAAGCTACATGGGACACCAGATATGGCTGAAAATATGAAAAAACTTAGACCGCGGACCTTAAGTTTTTGCCAAAAAATGAAAAATTTTAAAAACACTCAAAACCTTTAGGAAATTATTCCTTTAGCATCCAGCATAACATCCTAGTTAAAAGGAATGGTATTGGAGGCCTGCCGCGGAAGCTACATGTGACACCAGATATGGCTGAAAATATGAAAAAACTTAGACCGCGGACCTTAAGTTTTTGCTGAAAAATGAAAATTTTTTAAAACACTCAAAACCTTTAGGAAATTATTCCTTTAGCATCCAGCATAACATCCTAGTTAAAAGGAATGGTATTGGAGGCCTGCTTTGGAGACTACATGGTATACCAGATATGGCTGAAAATATGAAAAAACTTAGACCGCGGACCTTAAGTTTTTGCCAAAAAATGAAAAATTTTAAAAACACTCAAAACCTTTAGGAAATTATTCCTTTAGCATCCAGCATAACATCCTAGTTAAAAGGAATGGTATTGGAGGCCTGCTGCGGAAGCTACATGGGACACCAGATATGGCTGAAAATATGAAAAAAACTTACACCGCGGACCTTAAGTTTTTGCCAAAAAATAAAAATTTTTAAAAACACTCAAAACCTTTAGGAAATTATTCCTTTAGCATCCAGCATAACATCCTAGTTAAAAGGAATGGTATTGGAGGCCTGCTGTGGAAGCTACATGGGACACCAGATATGGCTGAAAATAGGAAAAAACTTAGACCGCGGACCTTAAGTTTTTGCCAAAAAATGAAAAATTTTAAAAACACTCAAAACCTTTAGGAAATTATTCCTTTAGCATCCAGCATAACATCCTAGTTAAAAGGAATGGTATTGGAGGCCTGCTTTGGAGACTACAAGGTATACCAGATATGGCTGAAAATATGAAAAAACTTAGACCGCGGACCTTAAGTTTTTGCCAAAAAATGAAAAATTTTAAAAACACTCAAAACCTTTAGGAAATTATTCCTTTAGCATCCAGCATAACATCCTAGTTAAAAGGAATGGTATTGGAGGCCTGCTGCGGAAGCTACATGGGACACCAGATATGGCTGAAAATATGAAAAAACTTAGACCGCGGACCCTAAGTTTTTGCCAAAAAATGAAAAATTTTAAAAACACTCAAAACCTTTAGGAAATTATTCCTTTAGCATCCAGCATAACATCCTAGTTAAAAGGAATGGTATTGGAGGCCTGCTGTTAAAGCTACATGGGACACCAGATATGGCTGAAAATATGAAAAAACTTAGACCGCGGACCTTAAGTTTTTGCCAAAAAATGAAAAATTTTAAAAACACTCAAAACCTTTAGGAAATTATTCCTTTAGCATCCAGCATAACATCCTAGTTAAAAGGAATGGTATTGGAGGCCTGCTGCGGAAGCTACATGGGACACCAGATATGGCTGAAAATATGAAAAAACTTAGACCGCGGACCTTAAGTTTTTGCCAAAAAATGAAAAATTTTAAAAACACTCAAAACCTTTAGGAAATTATTCCTTTAGCATCCAGCATAACATCCTAGTTAAAAGGAATGGTATTGGAGGCCTGCTGCGGAAGCTACATGGGACACCAGATATGGCTGAAAATATGAAAAAACTTAGACCGCGGACCTTAAGTTTTTGCCAAAAAATGAAAAATTTTAAAAACACTCAAAACCTTTAGGAAATTATTCCTTTAGCATCCAGCATAACATCCTAGTTAAAAGGAATGGTATTGGAGGCCTGCTTTGGAGACAACAAGGTATACCAGATATGGCTGAAAATATGAAAAAACTTAGACCGCGGACCTTAAGTTTTTGCCAAAAAATGAAAAATTTTAAAAACACTCAAAACCTTTAGGAAATTATTCCTTTAGCATCCAGCATAACATCCTAGTTAAAAGGAATGGTATTGGAGGCCTGCTTTGGAGACAACAAGGTATACCAGATATGGCTGAAAATATGAAAAAACTTAGACCGCGGACCTTAAGTTTTTGCCAAAAAATGAAAAATTTTAAAAACACTCAAAACCTTTAGGAAATTATTCCTTTAGCATCCAGCATAACATCCTAGTTAAAAGGAATGGTATTGGAGGCCTGCTGCGGAAGCTACATGGGACACCAGATATGGCTGAAAATATGAAAAAACTTAGACCGCGGACCTTAAGTTTTTGCCAAAAAATGAAAAATTTTAAAAACACTCAAAACCTTTAGGAAATTATTCCTTTAGCATCCAGCATAACATCCTAGTTAAAAGGAATGGTATTGGAGGCCTGCTTTGGAGACTACATGGTATACCAGATATGGCTGAAAATATGAAAAAACTTAGACCGCGGACCTTAAGTTTTTGCCAAAAAATGAAAAATTTTAAAAACACTCAAAACCTTTAGGAAATTATTCCTTTAGCATCCAGCATAACATCCTAGTTAAAAGGAATGGTATTGGAGGCCTGCTGCGGAAGCTACATGGGACACCAGATATGGCTGAAAATATGAAAAAACTTAGACCGCGGACCTTAAGTTTTTGCCAAAAAATGAAAAATTTTAAAAACACTCAAAACCTTTAGGAAATTATTCCTTTAGCATCCAGCATAACATCCTAGTTAAAAGGAATGGTATTGGAGGCCTGCTGCGGAAGCTACATGGGACACCAGATATGGCTGAAAATATGAAAAAAACTTACACCGCGGACCTTAAGTTTTTGCCAAAAAATGAAAAATTTTAAAAACACTCAAAACCTTTAGGAAATTATTCCTTTAGCATCCAGCATAACATCCTAGTTAAAAGGAATGGTATTGGAGGCCTGCTTTGGAGACTACAAGGTATACCAGATATGGCTGAAAATATGAAAAAACTTAGACCGCGGACCTTAAGTTTTTGCCAAAAAATGAAAAATTTTAAAAACACTCAAAACCTTTAGGAAATTATTCCTTTAGCATCCAGCATAACATCCTAGTTAAAAGGAATGGTATTGGAGGCCTGCTGCGGAAGCTACATGGGACACCAGATATGGCTGAAAATATGAAAAAACTTAGACCGCGGACCCTAAGTTTTTGCCAAAAAATGAAAAATTTTAAAAACACTCAAAACCTTTAGGAAATTATTCCTTTAGCATCCAGCATAACATCCTAGTTAAAAGGAATGGTATTGGAGGCCTGCTGCGGAAGCTACATGGGACACCAGATATGGCTGAAAATATGAAAAAACTTAGACCGCGGACCTTAAGTTTTTGCCAAAAAATGAAAAATTTTAAAAACACTCAAAACCTTTAGGAAATTATTCCTTTAGCATCCAGCATAACATCCTAGTTAAAAGGAATGGTATTGGAGGCCTGCTGCGGAAGCTACATGGGACACCAGATATGGCTGAAAATATGAAAAAACTTAGACCGCGGACCTTAAGTTTTTGCTGAAAAATGAAAAATTTTTAAAACACTCAAAACCTTTAGGAAATTATTCCTTTAGCATCCAGCATAACATCCTAGTTAAAAGGAATGGTATTGGAGGCCTGCTGCGGAAGCTACATGGGACACCAGATATGGCTGAAAATAGGAAAAAACTTACACCGCGGACCTTAAGTTTTTGCCAAAAAATGAAAAATTTTAAAAACACTCAAAAACTTTAGGAAATTATTCCTTTAGCATCCAGCATAACATCCTAGTTAAAAGGAATGGTATTGGAGGCCTGCTGTTAAAGCTACATGGGACACCAGATATGGCTGAAAATATGAAAAAACTTAAACCGCGGACCTTAAGTTTTTGCCAAAAAATGAAAAATTTTAAAAACACTCAAAACCTTTAGGAAATTATTCCTTTAGCATCCAGCATAACATCCTAGTTAAAAAGAATGGTATTGGAGGCCTGCTTTGGAGACTACATGGTATACCAGATATGGCTGAAAATATGAAAAAACTTAGACCGCGGACCTTAAGTTTTTGCCAAAAAATGAAAAATTTTAAAAACACTCAAAACCTTTAGGAAATTATTCCTTTAGCATCCAGCATAACATCCTAGTTAAAAGGAATGGTATTGGAGGCCTACTGCGGAAGCTACATGGGACACCAGATATGGCTGAAAATAGGAAAAAACTTAGACCGCGGACCTTAAGTTTTTGCCAAAAAATGAAAAATTTTAAAAACACTCAAAACCTTTAGGAAATTATTCCTTTAGCATCCAGCATAACATCCTAGTTAAAAGGAATGGTATTGGAGGCCTGCTGCGGAAGCTACATGGGACACCAGATATGGCTGAAAATATGAAAAAACTTAGACCGCGGACCTTAAGTTTTTGCCAAAAAATGAAAAATTTTAAAAACACTCAAAACCTTTAGGAAATTATTCCTTTAGCATCCAGCATAACATCCTAGTTAAAAGGAATGGTATTGGAGGCCTGCTGCGGAAGCTACATGGGACACCAGATATGGCTGAAAATATGAAAAAACTTAGACCGCGGACCTTAAGTTTTTGCCAAAAAATGAAAAATTTTAAAAACACTCAAAACCTTTAGGAAATTATTCCTTTAGCATCCAGCATAACATCCTAGTTAAAAGGAATGGTATTGGAGGCCTGCTTTGGAGACAACAAGGTATACCAGATATGGCTGAAAATATGAAAAAACTTAGACCGCGGACCTTAAGTTTTTGCCAAAAAATGAAAAATTTTAAAAACACTCAAAACCTTTAGGAAATTATTCCTTTAGCATCCAGCATAACATCCTAGTTAAAAGGAATGGTATTGGAGGCCTGCTTTGGAGACAACAAGGTATACCAGATATGGCTGAAAATATGAAAAAACTTAGACCGCGGACCTTAAGTTTTTGCCAAAAAATGAAAAATTTTAAAAACACTCAAAACCTTTAGGAAATTATTCCTTTAGCATCCAGCATAACATCCTAGTTAAAAGGAATGGTATTGGAGGCCTGCTGCGGAAGCTACATGGGACACCAGATATGGCTGAAAATATGAAAAAACTTAGACCGCGGACCTTAAGTTTTTGCCAAAAAATGAAAAATTTTAAAAACACTCAAAACCTTTAGGAAATTATTCCTTTAGCATCCAGCATAACATCCTAGTTAAAAGGAATGGTATTGGAGGCCTGCTTTGGAGACTACATGGTATACCAGATATGGCTGAAAATATGAAAAAACTTAGACCGCGGACCTTAAGTTTTTGCCAAAAAATGAAAAATTTTAAAAACACTCAAAACCTTTAGGAAATTATTCCTTTAGCATCCAGCATAACATCCTAGTTAAAAGGAATGGTATTGGAGGCCTGCTGCGGAAGCTACATGGGACACCAGATATGGCTGAAAATATGAAAAAACTTAGACCGCGGACCTTAAGTTTTTGCCAAAAAATGAAAAATTTTAAAAACACTCAAAACCTTTAGGAAATTATTCCTTTAGCATCCAGCATAACATCCTAGTTAAAAGGAATGGTATTGGAGGCCTCCTGTTAAAGCTACATGGGACACCAGATATGGCTGAAAATATGAAAAAACTTAGACCGCGGACCTTAAGTTTTTGCCAAAAAATGAAAACTTTTAAAAACACTCAAAACCTTTAGGAAATTATTCCTTTAGCATCCAGCATAACATCCTAGTTAAAAGGAATGGTATTGGAGGCCTGCTGCGGAAGCTACATGGGACACCAGATATGGCTGAAAATATGAAAAAACTTAGACCGCGGACCTTAAGTTTTTGCCAAAAAATGAAAAATTTTAAAAACACTCAAAAACTTTAGGAAATTATTCCTTTAGCATCCAGCATAACATCCTAGTTAAAAAGAATGGTATTGGAGGCCTGCTGCGGAAGCTACATGGGACACCAGATATGGCTGAAAATATGAAAAAACTTAGACCGCGGACCTTAAGTTTTTGCTGAAAAATGAAAAATTTTTAAAACACTCAAAACCTTTAGGAAATTATTCCTTTAGCATCCAGCATAACATCCTAGTTAAAAGGAATGGTATTGGAGGCCTGCTTTGGAGACTACAAGGTATACCAGATATGGCTGAAAATATGAAAAAACTTAGACCGCGGACCTTAAGTTTTTGCCAAAAAATGAAAAATTTTAAAAACACTCAAAACCTTTAGGAAATTATTCCTTTAGCATCCAGCATAACATCCTAGTTAAAAGGAATGGTATTGGAGGCCTGCTGTTAAAGCTACATGGGACACCAGATATGGCTGAAAATATGAAAAAACTTAGACCGCGGACCTTAAGTTTTTGCTGAAAAATGAAAAATTTTAAAAACACTCAAAACCTTTAGGAAATTATTCCTTTAGCATCCAGCATAACATCCTAGTTAAAAGGAATGGTATTGGAGGCCTGCTGTTAAAGCTACATGGGACACCAGATATGGCTGAAAATATGAAAAAACTTAGACCGCGGACCTTAAGTTTTTGCCAAAAAATGAAAAATTTTAAAAACACTCAAAACCTTTAGGAAATTATTCCTTTAGCATCCAGCATAACATCCTAGTTAAAAGGAATGGTATTGGAGGCCTGCTGCGGAAGCTACATGGGACACCAGATATGGCTGAAAATATGAAAAAACTTAGACCGCGGACCTTAAGTTTTTGCCAAAAAATGAAAAATTTTAAAAACACTCAAAACCTTTAGGAAATTATTTCTTTAGCATCCAGCATAACATCCTAGTTAAAAGGAATGGTATTGGAGGCCTGCTGTTAAAGCTACATGGGACACCAGATATGGCTGAAACTATGAAAAAACTTAGACCGCGGACCTTAAGTTTTTGCCGAAAAATGAAAAATTTTAAAAACACTCAAAACCTTTAGGAAATTATTCCTTTAGCATCCAGCATAACATCCTAGTTGAAAGGAATGGTATTGGAGGCCTGCTGTGGAAGCTACATGGGACACCAGATATGGCTGAAAATATGAAAAAACTTAGACCGCGGACCTTAAGTTTTTGCCAAAAAATGAAAAATTTTAAAAACACTCAAAACCTTTAGGAAATTATTCCTTTAGCATTCAGCATAACATCCTAGTTAAAAGGAATGGTATTGGAGGCCTGCCGCGGAAGCTACATGGGACACCAGATATGGCTGAAAATATGAAAAAACTTAGACCGCGGACCTTAAGTTTTTGCCAAAAAATGAAAAATTTTAAAAACACTCAAAACCTTTAGGAAATTATTCCTTTAGCATCCAGCATAACATCCTAGTTAAAAAGAATGGTATTGGAGGCCTGCTGTGGAAGCTACATGGGACACCAGATATGGCTGAAAATATGAAAAAACTTAGACCGCGGACCTTAAGTTTTTGCCAAAAAATGAAAAATTTTAAAAACACTCAAAACCTTTAGGAAATTATTCCTTTAGCATCCAGCATAACATCCTAGTTAAAAGGAATGGTATTGGAGGCCTGCTGTTAAAGCTACATGGGACACCAGATATGGCTGAAAATATGAAAAAACTTAGACCGCGGACCTTAAGTTTTTGCCAAAAAATGAAAAATTTTAAAAACACTCAAAACCTTTAGGAAATTATTCCTTTAGCATCCAGCATAACATCCTAGTTAAAAGGAATGGTATTGGAGGCCTGCTGCGGAAGCTACATGGGACACCAGATATGGCTGAAAATATGAAAAAACTTAGACCGCGGACCTTAAGTTTTTGCCAAAAAATGAAACATTTTAAAAACACTCAAAAACTTTAGGAAATTATTCCTTTAGCATCCAGCATAACATCCTAGTTAAAAGGAATGGTATTGGAGGCCTGCTGCGGAAGCTACATGGGACACCAGATATGGCTGAAAATATGAAAAAACTTAGACCGCGGACCTTAAGTTTTTGCCAAAAAATGAAAAATTTTAAAAACACTCAAAACCTTTAGGAAATTATTCCTTTAGCATCCAGCATAACATCCTAGTTAAAAAGAATGGTATTGGAGGCCTGCTTTGGAGACTACATGGTATACCAGATATGGCTGAAAATATGAAAAAACTTAGACCGCGGACCTTAAGTTTTTGCCAAAAAATGAAAAATTTTAAAAACACTCAAAACCTTTAGGAAATTATTCCTTTAGCATCCAGCATAACATCCTAGTTAAAAGGAATGGTATTGGAGGCCTGCTGCGGAAGCTACATGGGACACCAGATATGGCTGAAAATATGAAAAAACTTAGACCGCGGACCTTAAGTTTTTGCCAAAAAATGAAAAATTTTAAAAACACTCAAAACCTTTAGGAAATTATTCCTTTAGCATCCAGCATAACATCCTAGTTAAAAGGAATGGTATTGGAGGCCTGCTGTTAAAGCTACATGGGACACCAGATATGGCTGAAAATATGAAAAAACTTAGACCGCGGACCTTAAGTTTTTGCCAAAAAATGAAAAATTTTAAAAACACTCAAAACCTTTAGGAAATTATTCCTTTAGCATCCAGCATAACATCCTAGTTAAAAGGAATGGTATTGGAGGCCTGCTGTTAAAGCTACATGGGACACCAGATATGGCTGAAAATATGAAAAAACTTAGACCGCGGACCTTAAGTTTTTGCCAAAAAATGAAAAATTTTAAAAACACTCAAAACCTTTAGGAAATTATTCCTTTAGCATCCAGCATAACATCCTAGTTAAAAGGAATGGTATTGGAGGCCTGCTTTGGAGACTACAAGGTATACCAGATATGGCTGAAAATATGAAAAAACTTAGACCGCGGACCTTAAGTTTTTGCCAAAAAATGAAAAATTTTAAAAACACTCAAAACCTTTAGGAAATTATTCCTTTAGCATCCAGCATAACATCCTAGTTAAAAGGAATGGTATTGGAGGCCTGCTGTTAAAGCTACATGGGACACCAGATATGGCTGAAAATATGAAAAAAACTTAGACCGCGGACCTTAAGTTTTTGCCAAAAAATGAAAAATTTTAAAAACACTCAAAACCTTTAGGAAATTATTCCTTTAGCATCCAGCATAACATCCTAGTTAAAAGGAATGGTATTGGAGGCCTGCTGCGGAAGCTACATGTGACACCAGATATGGCTGAAAATATGAAAAAACTTAGACCGCGGAACCTTAAGTTTTTGCTGAAAAATGAAAAATTTTTAAAACACTCAAAACCTTTAGGAAATTATTCCTTTAGCATCCAGCATAACATCCTAGTTAAAAGGAATGGTATTGGAGGCCTGCTTTGGAGACTACAAGGTATACCAGATATGGCTGAAAATATGAAAAAACTTAGACCGCGGACCTTAAGTTTTTGCCAAAAAATGAAAAATTTTAAAAACACTCAAAACCTTTAGGAAATTATTCCTTTAGCATCCAGCATAACATCCTAGTTAAAAGGAATGGTATTGGAGGCCTGCTGTTAAAGCTACATGGGACACCAGATATGGCTGAAAATATGAAAAAACTTAGACCGCGGACCTTAAGTTTTTGCCAAAAAATGAAAAATTTTAAAAACACTCAAAACCTTTAGGAAATTATTCCTTTAGCATCCAGCATAACATCCTAGTTAAAAGGAATGGTATTGGAGGCCTGCTGCGGAAGCTACATGGGACACCAGATATGGCTGAAAATATGAAAAAACTTAGACCGCGGACCTTAAGTTTTTGCCAAAAAATGAAAAATTTTAAAAACACTCAAAACCTTTAGGAAATTATTCCTTTAGCATCCAGCATAACATCCTAGTTAAAAGGAATGGTATTGGAGGCCTGCTGTTAAAGCTACATGGGACACCAGATATGGCTGAAAATATGAAAAAAACTTAGACCGCGGACCTTAAGTTTTTGCCAAAAAATGAAAAATTTTAAAAACACTCAAAACCTTTAGGAAATTATTCCTTTAGCATCCAGCATAACATCCTAGTTAAAAGGAATGGTATTGGAGGCCTGCTGCGGAAGCTACATGGGACACCAGATATGGCTGAAAATAGGAAAAAACTTAGACCGCGGACCTTAAGTTTTTGCCAAAAAAATGAAAAATTTTAAAAACACTCAAAACCTTTAGGAAATTATTCCTTTAGCATCCAGCATAACATCCTAGTTAAAAGGAATGGTATTGGAGGCCTGCCGCGGAAGCTACATGTGACACCAGATATGGCTGAAAATATGAAAAAACTTAGACCGCGGACCTTAAGTTTTTGCTGAAAAATGAAAAATTTTTAAAACACTCAAAACCTTTAGGAAATTATTCCTTTAGCATCCAGCATAACATCCTAGTTAAAAGGAATGGTATTGGAGGCCTGCTTTGGAGACTACAAGGTATACCAGATATGGCTGAAAATATGAAAAAACTTAGACCGCGGACCTTAAGTTTTTGCCAAAAAATGAAAAATTTTAAAAACACTCAAAACCTTTAGGAAATTATTCCTTTAGCATCCAGCATAACATCCTAGTTAAAAGGAATGGTATTGGAGGCCTGCTGTTAAAGCTACATGGGACACCAGATATGGCTGAAAATATGAAAAAACTTAGACCGCGGACCTTAAGTTTTTGCTGAAAAATGAAAAATTTTAAAAACACTCAAAACCTTTAGGAAATTATTCCTTTAGCATCCAGCATAACATCCTAGTTAAAAGGAATGGTATTGGAGGCCTGCTGTTAAAGCTACATGGGACACCAGATATGGCTGAAAATATGAAAAAACTTAGACCGCGGACCTTAAGTTTTTGCCAAAAAATGAAAAATTTTAAAAACACTCAAAACCTTTAGGAAATTATTCCTTTAGCATCCAGCATAACATCCTAGTTAAAAGGAATGGTATTGGAGGCCTGCTGCGGAAGCTACATGGGACACCAGATATGGCTGAAAATATGAAAAAACTTAGACCGCGGACCTTAAGTTTTTGCCAAAAAATGAAAAATTTTAAAAACACTCAAAACCTTTAGGAAATTATTTCTTTAGCATCCAGCATAACATCCTAGTTAAAAGGAATGGTATTGGAGGCCTGCTGTTAAAGCTACATGGGACACCAGATATGGCTGAAACTATGAAAAAACTTAGACCGCGGACCTTAAGTTTTTGCCGAAAAATGAAAAATTTTAAAAACACTCAAAACCTTTAGGAAATTATTCCTTTAGCATCCAGCATAACATCCTAGTTGAAAGGAATGGTATTGGAGGCCTGCTGTGGAAGCTACATGGGACACCAGATATGGCTGAAAATATGAAAAAACTTAGACCGCGGACCTTAAGTTTTTGCCAAAAAATGAAAAATTTTAAAAACACTCAAAACCTTTAGGAAATTATTCCTTTAGCATTCAGCATAACATCCTAGTTAAAAGGAATGGTATTGGAGGCCTGCCGCGGAAGCTACATGGGACACCAGATATGGCTGAAAATATGAAAAAACTTAGACCGCGGACCTTAAGTTTTTGCCAAAAAATGAAAAATTTTAAAAACACTCAAAACCTTTAGGAAATTATTCCTTTAGCATCCAGCATAACATCCTAGTTAAAAAGAATGGTATTGGAGGCCTGCTGTGGAAGCTACATGGGACACCAGATATGGCTGAAAATATGAAAAAACTTAGACCGCGGACCTTAAGTTTTTGCCAAAAAATGAAAAATTTTAAAAACACTCAAAACCTTTAGGAAATTATTCCTTTAGCATCCAGCATAACATCCTAGTTAAAAGGAATGGTATTGGAGGCCTGCTGTTAAAGCTACATGGGACACCAGATATGGCTGAAAATATGAAAAAACTTAGACCGCGGACCTTAAGTTTTTGCCAAAAAATGAAAAATTTTAAAAACACTCAAAACCTTTAGGAAATTATTCCTTTAGCATCCAGCATAACATCCTAGTTAAAAGGAATGGTATTGGAGGCCTGCTGCGGAAGCTACATGGGACACCAGATATGGCTGAAAATATGAAAAAACTTAGACCGCGGACCTTAAGTTTTTGCCAAAAAATGAAAAATTTTAAAAACACTCAAAAACTTTAGGAAATTATTCCTTTAGCATCCAGCATAACATCCTAGTTAAAAGGAATGGTATTGGAGGCCTGCTGCGGAAGCTACATGGGACACCAGATATGGCTGAAAATATGAAAAAACTTAGACCGCGGACCTTAAGTTTTTGCCAAAAAATGAAAAATTTTAAAAACACTCAAAACCTTTAGGAAATTATTCCTTTAGCATCCAGCATAACATCCTAGTTAAAAAGAATGGTATTGGAGGCCTGCTTTGGAGACTACATGGTATACCAGATATGGCTGAAAATATGAAAAAACTTAGACCGCGGACCTTAAGTTTTTGCCAAAAAATGAAAAATTTTAAAAACACTCAAAACCTTTAGGAAATTATTCCTTTAGCATCCAGCATAACATCCTAGTTAAAAGGAATGGTATTGGAGGCCTGCTGCGGAAGCTACATGGGACACCAGATATGGCTGAAAATATGAAAAAACTTAGACCGCGGACCTTAAGTTTTTGCCAAAAAATGAAAAATTTTAAAAACACTCAAAACCTTTAGGAAATTATTCCTTTAGCATCCAGCATAACATCCTAGTTAAAAGGAATGGTATTGGAGGCCTGCTGTTAAAGCTACATGGGACACCAGATATGGCTGAAAATATGAAAAAACTTAGACCGCGGACCTTAAGTTTTTGCCAAAAAATGAAAACTTTTAAAAACACTCAAAACCTTTAGGAAATTATTCCTTTAGCATCCAGCATAACATCCTAGTTAAAAGGAATGGTATTGGAGGCCTGCTGCGGAAGCTACATGGGACACCAGATATGGCTGAAAATATGAAAAAACTTAGACCGCGGACCTTAAGTTTTTGCCAAAAAATGAAAAATTTTAAAAACACTCAAAAACTTTAGGAAATTATTCCTTTAGCATCCAGCATAACATCCTAGTTAAAAAGAATGGTATTGGAGGCCTGCTGCGGAAGCTACATGGGACACCAGATATGGCTGAAAATATGAAAAAACTTAGACCGCGGACCTTAAGTTTTTGCCAAAAAATGAAAAATTTTAAAAACACTCAAAACCTTTAGGAAATTATTCCTTTAGCATCCAGCATAACATCCTAGTTAAAAAGAATGGTATTGGAGGCCTGCTTTGGAGACTACATGGTATACCAGATATGGCTGAAAATATGAAAAAACTTAGACCGCGGACCTTAAGTTTTTGCCAAAAAATGAAAAATTTTAAAAACACTCAAAACCTTTAGGAAATTATTCCTTTAGCATCCAGCATAACATCCTAGTTAAAAGGAATGGTATTGGAGGCCTGCTGTTAAAGCTACATGGGACACCAGATATGGCTGAAAATATGAAAAAACTTAGACCGCGGACCTTAAGTTTTTGCCAAAAAATGAAAAATTTTAAAAACACTCAAAACCTTTAGGAAATTATTCCTTTAGCATCCAGCATAACATCCTAGTTAAAAGGAATGGTATTGGAGGCCTGCTTTGGAGACTACAAGGTATACCAGATATGGCTGAAAATATGAAAAAACTTAGACCGCGGACCTTAAGTTTTTGCCAAAAAATGAAAACTTTTAAAAACACTCAAAACCTTTAGGAAATTATTCCTTTAGCATCCAGCATAACATCCTAGTTAAAAGGAATGGTATTGGAGGCCTGCTGCGGAAGCTACATGGGACACCAGATATGGCTGAAAATATGAAAAAACTTAGACCGCGGACCTTAAGTTTTTGCCAAAAAATGAAAAATTTTAAAAACACTCAAAACCTTTAGGAAATTATTCCTTTAGCATCCAGCATAACATCCTAGTTAAAAGGAATGGTATTGGAGGCCTGCTGTTAAAGCTACATGGGACACCAGATATGGCCGAAAATATGAAAAAACTTAGACCGCGGACCTTAAGTTTTTGCCAAAAAATGAAAAATTTTAAAAACACTCAAAACCTTTAGGAAATTATTCCTTTAGCATCCAGCATAACATCCTAGTTAAAAGGAATGGTATTGGAGGCCTGCTGCGGAAGCTACATGGGACACCAGATATGGCTGAAAATAGGAAAAAACTTAGACCGCGGACCTTAAGTTTTTGCCAAAAAATGAAAAATTTTAAAAACACTCAAAACCTTTAGGAAATTATTCCTTTAGCATCCAGCATAACATCCTAGTTAAAAGGAATGGTATTGGAGGCCTGCCGCGGAAGCTACATGTGACACCAGATATGGCTGAAAATATGAAAAAACTTAGACCGCGGACCTTAAGTTTTTGCTGAAAAATGAAAAATTTTTAAAACACTCAAAACCTTTAGGAAATTATTCCTTTAGCATCCAGCATAACATCCTAGTTAAAAGGAATGGTATTGGAGGCCTGCTTTGGAGACTACAAGGTATACCAGATATGGCTGAAAATATGAAAAAACTTAGACCGCGGACCTTAAGTTTTTGCCAAAAAATGAAAAATTTTAAAAACACTCAAAACCTTTAGGAAATTATTCCTTTAGCATCCAGCATAACATCCTAGTTAAAAGGAATGGTATTGGAGGCCTGCTGTTAAAGCTACATGGGACACCAGATATGGCTGAAAATATGAAAAAACTTAGACCGCGGACCTTAAGTTTTTGCTGAAAAATGAAAAATTTTAAAAACACTCAAAACCTTTAGGAAATTATTCCTTTAGCATCCAGCATAACATCCTAGTTAAAAGGAATGGTATTGGAGGCCTGCTTTGGAGACTACAAGGTATACCAGATATGGCTGAAAATATGAAAAAACTTAGACCGCAAACCTTAAGTTTTTGCCAAAAAATGAAAAATTTTAAAAACACTCAAAACCTTTAGGAAATTATTCCTTTAGCATCCAGCATAACATCCTAGTTAAAAGGAATGGTATTGGAGGCCTGCTTTGGAGACTACAAGGTATACCAGATATGGCTGAAAATATGAAAAAACTTAGACCGCGGACCTTAAGTTTTTGCCAAAAAATGAAAAATTTTAAAAACACTCAAAACCTTTAGGAAATTATTCCTTTAGCATCCAGCATAACATCCTAGTTAAAAGGAATGGTATTGGAGGCCTGCTGCGGAAGCTACATGGGACACCAGATATGGCTGAAAATAGGAAAAAACTTAGACCGCGGACCTTAAGTTTTTGCCAAAAAATGAAAAATTTTAAAAACACTCAAAACCTTTAGGAAATTATTCCTTTAGCATCCAGCATAACATCCTAGTTAAAAGGAATGGTATTGGAGGCCTGCTGTTAAAGCTACATGGGACACCAGATATGGCTGAAAATATGAAAAAACTTAGACAGCGGACCTTAAGTTTTTGCCAAAAAATGAAAAATTTTAAAAACACTCAAAACCTTTAGGAAATTATTCCTTTAGCATCCAGCATAACATCCTAGTTAAAAGGAATGGTATTGGAGGCCTGCTTTGGAGACTACATGGTATACCAGATATGGCTGAAAATAGGAAAAAACTTAGACCGCGGACCTTAAGTTTTTGCCAAAAAATGAAAAATTTTAAAAACACTCAAAACCTTTAGGAAATTATTCCTTTAGCATCCAGCATAACATCCTAGTTAAAAGGAATGGTATTGGAGGCCTGCTGTGGAAGCTACATGGGACACCAGATATGGCTGAAAATATGAAAAAACTTAGACCACGGACCTTAAGTTTTTGCCAAAAAATGAAAAATTTTAAAAACACTCAAAACCTTTAGGAAATTATTCCTTTAGCATCCAGCATAACATCCTAGTTAAAAGGAATGGTATTGGAGGCCTGCCGCGGAAGCTACATGTGACACCAGATATGGCTGAAAATATGAAAAAACTTAGACCGCGGACCTTAAGTTTTTGCTGAAAAATGAAAAATTTTAAAAACACTCAAAACCTTTAGGAAATTATTCCTTTAGCATCCAGCATAACATCCTAGTTAAAAGGAATGGTATTGGAGGCCTGCTTTGGAGACTACAAGGTATACCAGATATGGCTGAAAATATGAAAAAACTTAGACCGCAAACCTTAAGTTTTTGCCAAAAAATGAAAAATTTTAAAAACACTCAAAACCTTTAGGAAATTATTCCTTTAGCATCAAGCATAACATCCTAGTTAAAAGGAATGGTATTGGAGGCCTCCTGTGGAAGCTACATGGGACACCAGATATGGCTGAAAATATGAAAAAACTTAGACCGCGGACCTTAAGTTTTTGCCAAAAAATGAAAACTTTTAAAAACACTCAAAACCTTTAGGAAATTATTCCTTTAGCATCCAGCATAACATCCTAGTTAAAAGGAATGGTATTGGAGGCCTGCTGCGGAAGCTACATGGGACACCAGATATGGCTGAAAATATGAAAAAACTTAGACCGCGGACCTTAAGTTTTTGCCAAAAAATGAAAAATTTTAAAAACACTCAAATCTTTAGGAAATTATTTCTTTAGCATCCAGCATAACATCCTAGTTAAAAGGAATGGTATTGGAGGCCTGCTGTTAAAGCTACATGGGACACCAGATATGGCTGAAACTATGAAAAAACTTAGACCGCGGACCTTAAGTTTTTGCCGAAAAATGAAAAATTTTAAAAACACTCAAAACCTTTAGGAAATTATTCCTTTAGCATCCAGCATAACATCCTAGTTGAAAGGAATGGTATTGGAGGCCTGCTGTGGAAGCTACATGGGACACCAGATATGGCTGAAAATATGAAAAAACTTAGACCGCGGACCTTAAGTTTTTGCCAAAAAATGAAAAATTTTAAAAACACTCAAAACCTTTAGGAAATTATTCCTTTAGCATCCAGCATAACATCCTAGTTAAAAGGAATGGTATTGGAGGCCTGCCGCGGAAGCTACATGTGACACCAGATATGGCTGAAAATATGAAAAAACTTAGACCGCGGACCTTAAGTTATTGCTGAAAAATGAAAATTTTTTAAAACACTCAAAACCTTTAGGAAATTATTCCTTTAGCATCCAGCATAACATCCTAGTTAAAAGGAATGGTATTGGAGGCCTGCTGCGGAAGCTACATGGGACACCAGATATGGCTGAAAATATGAAAAAACTTAGACCGTGGACCTTAAGTTTTTGCCAAAAAATGAAAAATTTTAAAAACACTCAAAACCTTTAGGAAATTATTCCTTTAGCATCCAGCATAACATCCTAGTTAAAAGGAATGGTATTGGAGGCCTGCTGAGGAAGCTACATGGGACACCAGATATGGCTGAAAATATGAAAAAACTTAGACCGCAGACCTTAAGTTTTTGCCAAAAAATGAAAAATTTTAAAAACACTCAAAACCTTTAGGAAATTATTCCTTTAGCATCCAGCATAACATCCTAGTTAAAAGGAATGGTATTGGAGGCCTGCTGCGGAAGCTACATGGGACACCAGATATGGCTGAAAATATGAAAAAACTTAGACCGCGGACCTTAAGTTTTTGCCAAAAAATGAAAAATTTTAAAAACACTCAAAACCTTTAGGAAATTATTCCTTTAGCATCCAGCATAACATCCTAGTTAAAAGGAATGGTATTGGAGGCCTGCTGTTAAAGCTACATGGGACACCAGATATGGCTGAAAATATGAAAAAACTTAGACCGCGGACCTTAAGTTTTTGCCAAAAAATGAAAAATTTTAAAAACACTCAAAACCTTTAGGAAATTATTCCTTTAGCATCCAGCATAACATCCTAGTTAAAAGGAATGGTATTGGAGGCCTGCTGTTAAAGCTACATGGGACACCAGATATGGCTGAAAATATGAAAAAACTTAGACCGCGGACCTTAAGTTTTTGCCAAAAAATGAAAAATTTTAAAAACACTCAAAACCTTTAGGAAATTATTCCTTTAGCATCCAGCATAACATCCTAGTTAAAAGGAATGGTATTGGAGGCCTGCTTTGGAGACTACATGGTATACCAGATATGGCTGAAAATATGAAAAAACTTAGACCGCGGACCTTAAGTTTTTGCCCAAAAATGAAAAATTTTAAAAACACTCAAAACCTTTAGGAAATTATTCGTTTAGCATCCAGCATAACATCCTAGTTAAAAAGAATGGTATTGGAGGCCTGCTGCGGAAGCTACATGGGACACCAGATATGGCTGAAAATATGAAAAAACTTAGACCGCGGACCTTAAGTTTTTGCCAAAAAATGAAAAATTTTAAAAACACTCAAAACCTTTAGGAAATTATTCCTTTAGCATCCAGCATAACATCCTAGTTAAAAGGAATGGTATTGGAGGCCTGCTGCGGAAGCTACATGGGACACCAGATATGGCTGAAAATATGAAAAAACTTAGACCGCGGATCTTAAGTTTTTGCCAAAAAATGAAAAATTTTAAAAACACTCAAAACCTTTAGGAAATTATTCCTTTAGCATCCAGCATAACATCCTAGTTAAAAAGAATGGTATTGGAGGCCTGCTGTGGAAGCTACATGGGACACCAGATATGGCTGAAAATATGAAAAAACTTAGACCGCGGACCTTAAGTTTTTGGCAAAAAATGAAAAATCTTAAAAACACTCAAAACCTTTAGGAAATTATTCCTTTAGCATCCAGCATAACATCCTAGTTAAAAGGAATGGTATTGGAGGCCTGCTGCGGAAGCTACATGGGACACCAGATATGGCTGAAAATATGAAAAAACTTAGACCGCGGACCTTAAGTTTTTGCCAAAAAATGAAAAATTTTAAAAACACTCAAAACCTTTAGGAAATTATTCCTTTAGCATCCAGCATAACATCCTAGTTAAAAGGAATGGTATTGGAGGCCTGCTGTTAAAGCTACATGGGACACCAGATATGGCTGAAAATATGAAAAAACTTAGACCGCGGACCTTAAGTTTTTGCCAAAAAATGAAAAATTTTAAAAACACTCAAAACCTTTAGGAAATTATTCCTTTAGCATCCAGCATAACATCCTAGTTAAAAGGAATGGTATTGGAGGCCTGCTTTGGAGACTACATGGTATACCAGATATGGCTGAAAATATGAAAAAACTTAGACCGCGGACCTTAAGTTTTTGCCCAAAAATGAAAAATTTTAAAAACACTCAAAACCTTTAGGAAATTATTCGTTTAGCATCCAGCATAACATCCTAGTTAAAAAGAATGGTATTGGAGGCCTGCTGCGGAAGCTACATGGGACACCAGATATGGCTGAAAATATGAAAAAACTTAGACCGCGGACCTTAAGTTTTTGCCAAAAAATGAAAAATTTTAAAAACACTCAAAACCTTTAGGAAATTATTCCTTTAGCATCCAGCATAACATCCTAGTTAAAAGGAATGGTATTGGAGGCCTGCTGCGGAAGCTACATGGGACACCAGATATGGCTGAAAATATGAAAAAACTTAGACCGCGGACTTTAAGTTTTTGCCAAAAAATGAAAAATTTTAAAAACACTCAAAACCTTTAGGAAATTATTCCTTTAGCATCCAGCATAACATCCTAGTTAAAAGGAATGGTATTGGAGGCCTGCTGCGGAAGCTACATGGGACACCAGATATGGCTGAAAATATGAAAAAACTTAGACCGCGGACCTTAAGTTTTTGCCAAAAAATGAAAAATTTTAAAAACACTCAAAACCTTTAGGAAATTATTCCTTTAGCATCCAGCATAATATCCTAGTTAAAAGGAATGGTATTGGAGGCCTGCTGTTAAAGCTACATGGGACACCAGATATGGCTGAAAATATGAAAAAACTTAGACCGCGGACCTTAAGTTTTTGCCAAAAAATGAAAAATTTTAAAAACACTCAAAACCTTTAGGAAATTATTCCTTTAGCATCCAGCATAACATCCTAGTTAAAAGGAATGGTATTGGAGGCCTGCTGCGGAAGCTACATGGGACACCAGATATGGCTGAAAATATGAAAAAACTTAGACCGCGGACCTTAAGTTTTTGCCAAAAAATGAAAAATTTTAAAAACACTCAAAACCTTTAGGAAATTATTCCTTTAGCATCCAGCATAACATCCTAGTTAAAAGGAATGGTATTGGAGGCCTGCTGCGGAAGCTACATGGGACACCAGATATGGCTGAAAATATGAAAAAACTTACACCGCGGACCTTAAGTTTTTGACAAAAAATAAAAAATTTTAAAAACACTCAAAACCTTTAGGAAATTATTCCTTTAGCATCCAGCATAACATCCTAGTTAAAAGGAATGGTATTGGAGGCCTGCTGCCGAAGCTACATGGGACACCAGATATGGCTGAAAATATGAAAACACTTAGACCGCGGACCTTAAGTTTTTTGCCAAAAAATGAAAAATTTTAAAAACACTCAAAACCTTTAGGAAATTATTCCTTTAGCATCCAGCATAACATCCTAGTTAAAAGGAATGGTATTGGAGGCCTGCTGCGGAAGCTACATGGGACACCAGATATGGCTGAAAATATGAAAAAACTTAGACCGCGGACCTTAAGTTTTTGGCAAAAAATGAAAAATCTTAAAAACACTCAAAACCTTTAGGAAATTATTCCTTTAGCATCCAGCATAACATCCTAGTTAAAAGGAAAGGCATTGGAGGCCTGCTGCGGAAGCTACATGGGACACCAGATATCCCTGAAAATATGAAAAAACTTAGACCGCGGACCTTAAGTTTTTGCCAAAAAATGAAAAATTTTAAAAACACTCAAAACCTTTAGGAAATTATTCCTTTAGCATCCAGCATAACATCCTAGTTAAAAGGAATGGTATTGGAGGCCTGCTTTGGAGACTACATGGTATACCAGATATGGCTGAAAATATGAAAAAACTTAGACCGCGGACCTTAAGTTTTTGCCAAAAAATGAAAAATTTTAAAAACACTCAAAACCTTTAGGAAATTATTCCTTTAGCATCCAGCATAACATCCTAGTTAAAAGGAATGGTATTGGAGGCCTGCTGCGGAAGCTACATGGGACACCAGATATGGCTGAAAATATGAAAAAACTTAGACCGCGGACCTTAAGTTTTTGCCAAAAAATGAAAAATTTTAAAAACACTCAAAACCTTTAGGAAATTATTCCTTTAGCATCCAGCATAACATCCTAGTTAAAAGGAATGGTATTGGAGGCCTGCTGCGGAAGCTACATGGGACACCAGATATGGCTGAAAATATGAAAAAACTTAGACCGCGGACCTTAAGTTTTTGCCAAAAAATGAAAAATTTTAAAAACACTCAAAACCTTTAGGAAATTATTCCTTTAGCATCCAGCATAACATCCTAGTTAAAAGGAATGGTATTGGAGGTCTGCTGCGGAAGCTACATGGGACACCAGATATGGCTGAAAATATGAAAAAACTTAGACCGCGGACCTTAAGTTTTTGACAAAAAATAAATTTTTTTAAAAACACTCAAAACCTTTAGGAAATTATTCCTTTAGCATCCAGCATAACATCCTAGTTAAAAGGAATGGTATTGGAGGCCTGCTGCGGAAGCTACATGGGACACCAGATATGGCTGAAAATAGGAAAAAACTTAGACCGCGGACCTTAAGTTTTTGGCAAAAAATGAAAAATCTTAAAAACACTCAAAACCTTTAGGAAATTATTCCTTTAGCATCCAGCATAACATCCTAGTTAAAAGGAATGGTATTGGAGGCCTGCTGCGGAAGCTACATGGGACACCAGATATGGCTGAAAATATGAAAAAACTTAGACCGCGGACCTTAAGTTTTTGCCAAAAAATGAAAAATTTTAAAAACACTCAAAACCTTTAGGAAATTATTCCTTTAGCATCCAGCATAACATCCTAGTTAAAAGGAATGGTATTGGAGGCCTGCTGCGGAAGCTACATGGGACACCAGATATGGCTGAAAATATGAAAAAACTTAGACCGCGGACCTTAAGTTTTTGCCAAAAAATGAAAAATTTTAAAAACACTCAAAACCTTTAGGAAATTATTCCTTTAGCATCCAGCATAACATCCTAGTTAAAAGGAATGGTATTGGAGGCCTGCTTTGGAGACTACATGGTATACCAGATATGGCTGAAAATATGAAAAAACTTAGACCGCGGACCTTAAGTTTTTGCCAAAAAATGAAAAATTTTAAAAACACTCAAAACCTTTAGGAAATTATTCCTTTAGCATCCAGCATAACATCCTAGTTAAAACGAATGGTATTGGAGGCCTGCTTTGGAGACTACATGGTATACCAGATATGGCTAAAAATATGAAAAAACTTAGACCGCGGACCTTAAGTTTTTGCCAAAAAATGAAAAATTTTAAAAACACTCAAAACCTTTAGGAAATTATTCCTTTAGCATCCAGCATAACATCCTAGTTAAAAGGAATGGTATTGGAGGCCTGCTGTGGAAGCTACATGGGACACCAGATATGGCTGAAAATATGAAAAAACTTAGACCGCGGACCTTAAGTTTTTGCCAAAAAATGAAAAATTTTAAAAACACTCAAAACCTTTAGGAAATTATTCCTTTAGCATCCAGCATAACATCCTAGTTAAAAGGAATGGTATTGGAGGCCTGCTTTGGAGACTACAAGGTATACCAGATATGGCTGAAAATATGAAAAAACTTAGACCGCGGACCTTAAGTTTTTGCCAAAAAATGAAAAATTTTAAAAACACTCAAAACCTTTAGGAAATTATTCCTTTAGCATCCAGCATAACATCCTAGTTAAAAGGAATGGTATTGGAGGCCTGCTGCGGAAGCTACATGGGACACCAGATATGGCTGAAAATATGAGAAAACTTAGACCGCGGACCTTAAGTTTTTGCCAAAAAATGAAAAATTTTAAAAACACTCAAAACCTTTAGGAAATTATTCCTTTAGCATCCAGCATAACATCCTAGTTAAAAGGAATGGTATTGGAGGCCTGCTGCGGAAGCTACATGGGACACCAGATATGGCTGAAAATATGAAAAAACTTAGACCGCGGACCTTAAGTTTTTGCCAAAAAATGAAAAATTTTAAAAACACTCAAAACCTTTAGGAAATTATTCCTTTAGCATCCAGCATAACATCCTAGTTAAAAGGAATGGTATTGGAGGCCTGCTGCGGAAGCTACATGGGACACCAGATATGGCTGAAAATATGAAAAAACTTAGACCGCGGACCTTAAGTTTTTGGCAAAAAATGAAAAATCTTAAAAACACTCAAAACCTTTAGGAAATTATTCCTTTAGCATCCAGCATAACATCCTAGTTAAAAGGAATGGCATTGGAGGCCTGCTGCGGAAGCTACATGGGACACCAGATATGGCTGAAAATATGAAAAAACTTAGACCGCGGACCTTAAGTTTTTGCCAAAAAATGAAAAATTTTAAAAACACTCAAAACCTTTAGGAAATTATTGCTTTAGCATCCAGCATAACATCCTAGTTAAAAGGAATGGTATTGGAGGCCTGCTGCGGAAGCTTCATGGGACACCAGCTATGGATGAAAATAGGAAAAAACTTAGACTGCGGATCTTAAGTTTTTGCCAAAAAATGAAAAATCTTAAAAACACTCAAAACCTTTAGGAAATTATTCCTTTAGCATCCAGCATAACATCCTAGTTAAAAGGAATGGCATTGGAGGCCTGCTGCGGAAGCTACATGGGACACCAGATATGGCTGAAAATATGAAAAAACTTAGACCGCGGACCTTAAGTTTTTGCCAAAAAATGAAAAATTTTAAAAACACTCAAAACCTTTAGGAAATTATTCCTTTAGCATCCAGCATAACATCCTAGTTAAAAGGAATGGTATTGGAGGCCTGCTGTTAAAGCTACATGGGACACCAGATATGGCTGAAAATATGAAAAAACTTAGACCGCGGACCTTAAGTTTTTGCCAAAAAATGAAAAATTTTAAAAACACTCAAAACCTTTAGGAAATTATTCCTTTAGCATCCAGCATAACATCCTAGTTAAAAGGAATGGTATTGGAGGCCTGCTGTTAAAGCTACATGGGACACCAGATATGGCTGAAAATATGAAAAAACTTAGACCGCGGACCTTAAGTTTTTGCCAAAAAATGAAAAATTTTAAAAACACTCAAAACCTTTAGGAAATTATTCCTTTAGCATCCAGCATAACATCCTAGTTAAAAGGAATGGCATTGGAGGCCTGCTGCGGAAGCTACATGGGACACCAGATATGGCTGAAAATATGAAAAAACTTAGACCGCGGACCTTAAGTTTTTGCCAAAAAATGAAAAATTTTAAAAACACTCAAAACCTTTAGGAAATTATTCCTTTAGCATCCAGCATAACATCCTAGTTAAAAGGAATGGTATTGGAGGCCTGCTGTTAAAGCTACATGGGACACCAGATATGGCTGAAAATATGAAAAAACTTAGACCGCGGACCTTAAGTTTTTGCCAAAAAATGAAAAATTTTAAAAACACTCAAAACCTTTAGGAAATTATTCCTTTAGCATCCAGCATAACATCCTAGTTAAAAAGAATGGTATTGGAGGCCTGCTTTGGAGACTACATGGTATACCAGATATGGCTGAAAATATGAAAAAACTTAGACCGCGGACCTTAAGTTTTTGCCAAAAAATGAAAAATTTTAAAAACACTCAAAACCTTTAGGAAATTATTCCTTTAGCATCCAGCATAACATCCTAGTTAAAAGGAATGGTATTGGAGGCCTGCTGCGGAAGCTACATGGGACACCAGATATGGCTGAAAATATGAAAAAACTTAGACCGCGGACCTTAAGTTTTTGCCAAAAAATGAAAAATTTTAAAAACACTCAAAACCTTTAGGAAATTATTCCTTTAGCATCCAGCATAACATCCTAGTTAAAAGGAATGGTATTGGAGGCCTGCTGTTAAAGCTACATGGGACACCAGATATGGCTGAAAATATGAAAAAACTTAGACCGCGGACCTTAAGTTTTTGCCAAAAAATGAAAACTTTTAAAAACACTCAAAACCTTTAGGAAATTATTCCTTTAGCATCCAGCATAACATCCTAGTTAAAAGGAATGGTATTGGAGGCCTGCTGCGGAAGCTACATGGGACACCAGATATGGCTGAAAATATGAAAAAACTTAGACCGCGGACCTTAAGTTTTTGCCAAAAAATGAAAAATTTTAAAAACACTCAAAAACTTTAGGAAATTATTCCTTTAGCATCCAGCATAACATCCTAGTTAAAAAGAATGGTATTGGAGGCCTGCTGCGGAAGCTACATGGGACACCAGATATGGCTGAAAATATGAAAAAACTTAGACCGCGGACCTTAAGTTTTTGCCAAAAAATGAAAAATTTTAAAAACACTCAAAACCTTTAGGAAATTATTCCTTTAGCATCCAGCATAACATCCTAGTTAAAAAGAATGGTATTGGAGGCCTGCTTTGGAGACTACATGGTATACCAGATATGGCTGAAAATATGAAAAAACTTAGACCGCGGACCTTAAGTTTTTGCCAAAAAATGAAAAATTTTAAAAACACTCAAAACCTTTAGGAAATTATTCCTTTAGCATCCAGCATAACATCCTAGTTAAAAGGAATGGTATTGGAGGCCTGCTGTTAAAGCTACATGGGACACCAGATATGGCTGAAAATATGAAAAAACTTAGACCGCGGACCTTAAGTTTTTGCTGAAAAATGAAAAATTTTAAAAACACTCAAAACCTTTAGGAAATTATTCCTTTAGCATCCAGCATAACATCCTAGTTAAAAGGAATGGTATTGGAGGCCTGCTGTTAAAGCTACATGGGACACCAGATATGGCTGAAAATATGAAAAAACTTAGACCGCGGACCTTAAGTTTTTGCCAAAAAATGAAAAATTTTAAAAACACTCAAAACCTTTAGGAAATTATTCCTTTAGCATCCAGCATAACATCCTAGTTAAAAGGAATGGTATTGGAGGCCTGCTTTGGAGACTACAAGGTATACCAGATATGGCTGAAAATATGAAAAAACTTAGACCGCGGACCTTAAGTTTTTGCCAAAAAATGAAAAATTTTAAAAACACTCAAAACCTTTAGGAAATTATTCCTTTAGCATCCAGCATAACATCCTAGTTAAAAGGAATGGTATTGGAGGCCTGCTGCGGAAGCTACATGGGACACCAGATATGGCTGAAAATATGAAAAAACTTAGACCGCGGACCTTAAGTTTTTGCTGAAAAATGAAAAATTTTAAAAACACTCAAAACCTTTAGGCTAGGTTTCCACTTGGGTTTTTTTAGCTAAAAACGCCTATAAAAACGCCAATAGCGCCACCTGGCGTTTTTTTGTGAAAAACGCATGCAGCCAGATGTTAGCTGTAATTCAATAGGAAATCGCAAAATGCCATTTCCACTTGGCGTTTTTCTGTTTGGCGTTTTTTCAGTCCTCTTTGGCGTTTTTCTGCTTTTTTGGGCTCTGTGGCAGTTTTTCAAAACTGCAGCATGTTGACACTCTGGCGTTTTTTGCAAGAAATCTTGGCTTTTTTTCTCCAATAGAAGTCTATGGGAGAGAAAAAACGCCATGAAAAAGCCATGTGGGTTTATTGCCTTGGCGTTTTTTATGGCGTTTTTTCCACAGTTACAATGCAGAGGATGGACCCAGTATCTGTGTGTCCTACGAGAAATAGGCTGAAAACAAACAGTTTCACACAAAACAAAGTCCTGGACTGGTTCATATTGAATTTTACACCATTTGGAACAAACATGCCATTACAAACAAACATACGCGACCGGATCCTGCGTGCCAAAAGCAACAGCAAACAATTTGCACCATCATTTGGGGCCAATCTTCCCAGAGGAGCAGACATTCGGAATAAAGCATGCCTTACAAACCACAGAAAAGAGACAAAAGGGTCTACCAAGTAAATGACAGCAGGAGAGGGCAGATACTTGCCATTTATCCTAATCCCTTTTAGCTGGGTGAAACTTCTAACTTGTAAAGGCTGGAAAAACTGCCTAAGGTCAAAAAAAGCAATTTCCACAGAAAGGCTAAAACGCCAGAAAAAACTGCAGAAAAAACGCCAAAACGCAGGTAAATGCAGTGGCAGTTTTCTTGGCAGTTTTCCTGGCGTTTTTCATCAAGAAAAAAACGCCGGACAAAAACCCAAGTGGAAACCTAGCCTTAGGAAATTATTCCTTTAGCATCCAGCATAACATCCTAGTTAAAAGGAATGGTATTGGAGGCCTGCTGTTAAAGCTACATGGGACACCAGATATGGCTGAAAATATGAAAAAACTTAGACCGCGGACCTTAAGTTTTTGCTGAAAAATGAAAAATTTTTAAAACACTCAAAACCTTTAGGAAATTATTCCTTTAGCATCCAGCATAACATCCTAGTTAAAAGGAATGGTATTGGAGGCCTGCTTTGGAGACTACAAGGTATACCAGATATGGCTGAAAATATGAAAAAACTTAGACCGCGGACCTTAAGTTTTTGCCAAAAAATGAAAAATTTTAAAAACACTCAAAACCTTTAGGAAATTATTCCTTTAGCATCCAGCATAACATCCTAGTTAAAAGGAATGGTATTGGAGGCCTGCTGTTAAAGCTACATGGGACACCAGATATGGCTGAAAATATGAAAAAACTTAGACCGCGGACCTTAAGTTTTTGCTGAAAAATGAAAAATTTTAAAAACACTCAAAACCTTTAGGAAATTATTCCTTTAGCATCCAGCATAACATCCTAGTTAAAAGGAATGGTATTGGAGGCCTGCTGTTAAAGCTACATGGGACACCAGATATGGCTGAAAATATGAAAAAACTTAGACCGCGGACCTTAAGTTTTTGCCAAAAAATGAAAAATTTTAAAAACACTCAAAACCTTTAGGAAATTATTCCTTTAGCATCCAGCATAACATCCTAGTTAAAAGGAATGGTATCGGAGGCCTGCTGCGGAAGCTACATGGGACACCAGATATGGCTGAAAATATGAAAAAACTTAGACCGCGGACCTTAAGTTTTTGCCAAAAAATGAAAAATTTTAAAAACACTCAAAACCTTTAGGAAATTATTTCTTTAGCATCCAGCATAACATCCTAGTTAAAAGGAATGGTATTGGAGGCCTGCTGTTAAAGCTACATGGGACACCAGATATGGCTGAAACTATGAAAAAACTTAGACCGCGGACCTTAAGTTTTTGCCGAAAAATGAAAAATTTTAAAAACACTCAAAACCTTTAGGAAATTATTCCTTTAGCATCCAGCATAACATCCTAGTTGAAAGGAATGGTATTGGAGGCCTGCTGTGGAAGCTACATGGGACACCAGATATGGCTGAAAATATGAAAAAACTTAGACCGCGGACCTTAAGTTTTTGCCAAAAAATGAAAAATTTTAAAAACACTCAAAAACTTTAGGAAATTATTCCTTTAGCATCCAGCATAACATCCTAGTTAAAAGGAATGGTATTGGAGGCCTGCTGCGGAAGCTACATGGGACACCAGATATGGCTGAAAATATGAAAAAACTTAGACCGCGGACCTTAAGTTTTTGCCAAAAAATGAAAAATTTTAAAAACACTCAAAACCTTTAGGAAATTATTCCTTTAGCATCCAGCATAACATCCTAGTTAAAAAGAATGGTATTGGAGGCCTGCTTTGGAGACTACATGGTATACCAGATATGGCTGAAAATATGAAAAAACTTAGACCGCGGACCTTAAGTTTTTGCCAAAAAATGAAAAATTTTAAAAACACTCAAAACCTTTAGGAAATTATTCCTTTAGCATCCAGCATAACATCCTAGTTAAAAGGAATGGTATTGGAGGCCTGCTGCGGAAGCTACATGGGACACCAGATATGGCTGAAAATATGAAAAAACTTAGACCGCGGACCTTAAGTTTTTGCCAAAAAATGAAAAATTTTAAAAACACTCAAAACCTTTAGGAAATTATTCCTTTAGCATCCAGCATAACATCCTAGTTAAAAGGAATGGTATTGGAGGCCTGCTGTTAAAGCTACATGGGACACCAGATATGGCTGAAAATATGAAAAAACTTAGACCGCGGACCTTAAGTTTTTGCCAAAAAATGAAAACTTTTAAAAACACTCAAAACCTTTAGGAAATTATTCCTTTAGCATCCAGCATAACATCCTAGTTAAAAGGAATGGTATTGGAGGCCTGCTGCGGAAGCTACATGGGACACCAGATATGGCTGAAAATATGAAAAAACTTAGACCGCGGACCTTAAGTTTTTGCCAAAAAATGAAAAATTTTAAAAACACTCAAAAACTTTAGGAAATTATTCCTTTAGCATCCAGCATAACATCCTAGTTAAAAAGAATGGTATTGGAGGCCTGCTGCGGAAGCTACATGGGACACCAGATATGGCTGAAAATATGAAAAAACTTAGACCGCGGACCTTAAGTTTTTGCCAAAAAATGAAAAATTTTAAAAACACTCAAAACCTTTAGGAAATTATTCCTTTAGCATCCAGCATAACATCCTAGTTAAAAGGAATGGTATTGGAGGCCTGCTGCGGAAGCTACATGGGACACCAGATATGGCTGAAAATATGAAAAAACTTAGACCGCGGACCTTAAGTTTTTGCCAAAAAATGAAAAATTTTAAAAACACTCAAAACCTTTAGGAAATTATTCCTTTAGCATCCAGCATAACATCCTAGTTAAAAGGAATGGTATTGGAGGCCTGCTGCGGAAGCTACATGGGACACCAGATATGGCTGAAAATATGAAAAAACTTACACCGCGGACCTTAAGTTTTTGACAAAAAATAAAAAATTTTAAAAACACTCAAAACCTTTAGGAAATTATTCCTTTAGCATCCAGCATAACATCCTAGTTAAAAGGAATGGTATTGGAGGCCTGCTGCCGAAGCTACATGGGACACCAGATATGGCTGAAAATATGAAAACACTTAGACCGCGGACCTTAAGTTTTTTGCCAAAAAATGAAAAATTTTAAAAACACTCAAAACCTTTTGGAAATTATTCCTTTAGCATCCAGCATAACATCCTAGTTAAAAGGAATGGTATTGGAGGCCTGCTGCGGAAGCTACATGGGACACCAGATATGGCTGAAAATATGAAAAAACTTAGACCGCGGACCTTAAGTTTTTGGCAAAAAATGAAAAATCTTAAAAACACTCAAAACCTTTAGGAAATTATTCCTTTAGCATCCAGCATAACATCCTAGTTAAAAGGAAAGGCATTGGAGGCCTGCTGCGGAAGCTACATGGGACACCAGATATCCCTGAAAATATGAAAAAACTTAGACCGCGGACCTTAAGTTTTTGCCAAAAAATGAAAAATTTTAAAAACACTCAAAACCTTTAGGAAATTATTCCTTTAGCATCCAGCATAACATCCTAGTTAAAAGGAATGGTATTGGAGGCCTGCTTTGGAGACTACATGGTATACCAGATATGGCTGAAAATATGAAAAAACTTAGACCGCGGACCTTAAGTTTTTGCCAAAAAATGAAAAATTTTAAAAACACTCAAAACCTTTAGGAAATTATTCCTTTAGCATCCAGCATAACATCCTAGTTAAAAGGAATGGTATTGGAGGCCTGCTGTTAAAGCTACATGGGACACCAGATATGGCTGAAAATATGAAAAAACTTAGACCGCGGACCTTAAGTTTTTGCCAAAAAATGAAAACTTTTAAAAACACTCAAAACCTTTAGGAAATTATTCCTTTAGCATCCAGCATAACATCCTAGTTAAAAGGAATGGTATTGGAGGCCTGCTGCGGAAGCTACATGGGACACCAGATATGGCTGAAAATATGAAAAAACTTAGACCGCGGACCTTAAGTTTTTGCCAAAAAATGAAAAATTTTAAAAACACTCAAAAACTTTAGGAAATTATTCCTTTAGCATCCAGCATAACATCCTAGTTAAAAAGAATGGTATTGGAGGCCTGCTGCGGAAGCTACATGGGACACCAGATATGGCTGAAAATATGAAAAAACTTAGACCGCGGACCTTAAGTTTTTGCCAAAAAATGAAAAATTTTAAAAACACTCAAAACCTTTAGGAAATTATTCCTTTAGCATCCAGCATAACATCCTAGTTAAAAGGAATGGTATTGGAGGCCTGCTGCGGAAGCTACATGGGACACCAGATATGGCTGAAAATATGAAAAAACTTAGACCGCGGACCTTAAGTTTTTGCCAAAAAATGAAAAATTTTAAAAACACTCAAAACCTTTAGGAAATTATTCCTTTAGCATCCAGCATAACATCCTAGTTAAAAGGAATGGTATTGGAGGCCTGCTGCGGAAGCTACATGGGACACCAGATATGGCTGAAAATATGAAAAAACTTACACCGCGGACCTTAAGTTTTTGACAAAAAATAAAAAATTTTAAAAACACTCAAAACCTTTAGGAAATTATTCCTTTAGCATCCAGCATAACATCCTAGTTAAAAGGAATGGTATTGGAGGCCTGCTGCCGAAGCTACATGGGACACCAGATATGGCTGAAAATATGAAAACACTTAGACCGCGGACCTTAAGTTTTTTGCCAAAAAATGAAAAATTTTAAAAACACTCAAAACCTTTAGGAAATTATTCCTTTAGCATCCAGCATAACATCCTAGTTAAAAGGAATGGTATTGGAGGCCTGCTGCGGAAGCTACATGGGACACCAGATATGGCTGAAAATATGAAAAAACTTAGACCGCGGACCTTAAGTTTTTGGCAAAAAATGAAAAATCTTAAAAACACTCAAAACCTTTAGGAAATTATTCCTTTAGCATCCAGCATAACATCCTAGTTAAAAGGAAAGGCATTGGAGGCCTGCTGCGGAAGCTACATGGGACACCAGATATCCCTGAAAATATGAAAAAACTTAGACCGCGGACCTTAAGTTTTTGCCAAAAAATGAAAAATTTTAAAAACACTCAAAACCTTTAGGAAATTATTCCTTTAGCATCCAGCATAACATCCTAGTTAAAAGGAATGGTATTGGAGGCCTGCTTTGGAGACTACATGGTATACCAGATATGGCTGAAAATATGAAAAAACTTAGACCGCGGACCTTAAGTTTTTGCCAAAAAATGAAAAATTTTAAAAACACTCAAAACCTTTAGGAAATTATTCCTTTAGCATCCAGCATAACATCCTAGTTAAAAGGAATGGTATTGGAGGCCTGCTGCGGAAGCTACATGGGACACCAGATATGGCTGAAAATATGAAAAAACTTAGACCGCGGACCTTAAGTTTTTGCCAAAAAATGAAAAATTTTAAAAACACTCAAAACCTTTAGGAAATTATTCCTTTAGCATCCAGCATAACATCCTAGTTAAAAGGAATGGTATTGGAGGCCTGCTGCGGAAGCTACATGGGACACCAGATATGGCTGAAAATATGAAAAAACTTAGACCGCGGACCTTAAGTTTTTGCCAAAAAATGAAAAATTTTAAAAACACTCAAAACCTTTAGGAAATTATTCCTTTAGCATCCAGCATAACATCCTAGTTAAAAGGAATGGTATTGGAGGTCTGCTGCGGAAGCTACATGGGACACCAGATATGGCTGAAAATATGAAAAAACTTAGACCGCGGACCTTAAGTTTTTGACAAAAAATAAATTTTTTTAAAAACACTCAAAACCTTTAGGAAATTATTCCTTTAGCATCCAGCATAACATCCTAGTTAAAAGGAATGGTATTGGAGGCCTGCTGCGGAAGCTACATGGGACACCAGATATGGCTGAAAATAGGAAAAAACTTAGACCGCGGACCTTAAGTTTTTGGCAAAAAATGAAAAATCTTAAAAACACTCAAAACCTTTAGGAAATTATTCCTTTAGCATCCAGCATAACATCCTAGTTAAAAGGAATGGTATTGGAGGCCTGCTGCGGAAGCTACATGGGACACCAGATATGGCTGAAAATATGAAAAAACTTAGACCGCGGACCTTAAGTTTTTGCCAAAAAATGAAAAATTTTAAAAACACTCAAAACCTTTAGGAAATTATTCCTTTAGCATCCAGCATAACATCCTAGTTAAAAGGAATGGTATTGGAGGCCTGCTGCGGAAGCTACATGGGACACCAGATATGGCTGAAAATATGAAAAAACTTAGACCGCGGACCTTAAGTTTTTGCCAAAAAATGAAAAATTTTAAAAACACTCAAAACCTTTAGGAAATTATTCCTTTAGCATCCAGCATAACATCCTAGTTAAAAGGAATGGTATTGGAGGCCTGCTTTGGAGACTACATGGTATACCAGATATGGCTGAAAATATGAAAAAACTTAGACCGCGGACCTTAAGTTTTTGCCAAAAAATGAAAAATTTTAAAAACACTCAAAACCTTTAGGAAATTATTCCTTTAGCATCCAGCATAACATCCTAGTTAAAACGAATGGTATTGGAGGCCTGCTTTGGAGACTACATGGTATACCAGATATGGCTAAAAATATGAAAAAACTTAGACCGCGGACCTTAAGTTTTTGCCAAAAAATGAAAAATTTTAAAAACACTCAAAACCTTTAGGAAATTATTCCTTTAGCATCCAGCATAACATCCTAGTTAAAAGGAATGGTATTGGAGGCCTGCTGTGGAAGCTACATGGGACACCAGATATGGCTGAAAATATGAAAAAACTTAGACCGCGGACCTTAAGTTTTTGCCAAAAAATGAAAAATTTTAAAAACACTCAAAACCTTTAGGAAATTATTCCTTTAGCATCCAGCATAACATCCTAGTTAAAAGGAATGGTATTGGAGGCCTGCTTTGGAGACTACAAGGTATACCAGATATGGCTGAAAATATGAAAAAACTTAGACCGCGGACCTTAAGTTTTTGCCAAAAAATGAAAAATTTTAAAAACACTCAAAACCTTTAGGAAATTATTCCTTTAGCATCCAGCATAACATCCTAGTTAAAAGGAATGGTATTGGAGGCCTGCTGCGGAAGCTACATGGGACACCAGATATGGCTGAAAATATGAGAAAACTTAGACCGCGGACCTTAAGTTTTTGCCAAAAAATGAAAAATTTTAAAAACACTCAAAACCTTTAGGAAATTATTCCTTTAGCATCCAGCATAACATCCTAGTTAAAAGGAATGGTATTGGAGGCCTGCTGCGGAAGCTACATGGGACACCAGATATGGCTGAAAATATGAAAAAACTTAGACCGCGGACCTTAAGTTTTTGCCAAAAAATGAAAAATTTTAAAAACACTCAAAACCTTTAGGAAATTATTCCTTTAGCATCCAGCATAACATCCTAGTTAAAAGGAATGGTATTGGAGGCCTGCTGCGGAAGCTACATGGGACACCAGATATGGCTGAAAATATGAAAAAACTTAGACCGCGGACCTTAAGTTTTTGGCAAAAAATGAAAAATCTTAAAAACACTCAAAACCTTTAGGAAATTATTCCTTTAGCATCCAGCATAACATCCTAGTTAAAAGGAATGGCATTGGAGGCCTGCTGCGGAAGCTACATGGGACACCAGATATGGCTGAAAATATGAAAAAACTTAGACCGCGGACCTTAAGTTTTTGCCAAAAAATGAAAAATTTTAAAAACACTCAAAACCTTTAGGAAATTATTGCTTTAGCATCCAGCATAACATCCTAGTTAAAAGGAATGGTATTGGAGGCCTGCTGCGGAAGCTTCATGGGACACCAGCTATGGATGAAAATAGGAAAAAACTTAGACTGCGGATCTTAAGTTTTTGCCAAAAAATGAAAAATCTTAAAAACACTCAAAACCTTTAGGAAATTATTCCTTTAGCATCCAGCATAACATCCTAGTTAAAAGGAATGGCATTGGAGGCCTGCTGCGGAAGCTACATGGGACACCAGATATGGCTGAAAATATGAAAAAACTTAGACCGCGGACCTTAAGTTTTTGCCAAAAAATGAAAAATTTTAAAAACACTCAAAACCTTTAGGAAATTATTCCTTTAGCATCCAGCATAACATCCTAGTTAAAAGGAATGGTATTGGAGGCCTGCTGTTAAAGCTACATGGGACACCAGATATGGCTGAAAATATGAAAAAACTTAGACCGCGGACCTTAAGTTTTTGCCAAAAAATGAAAAATTTTAAAAACACTCAAAACCTTTAGGAAATTATTCCTTTAGCATCCAGCATAACATCCTAGTTAAAAGGAATGGTATTGGAGGCCTGCTGTTAAAGCTACATGGGACACCAGATATGGCTGAAAATATGAAAAAACTTAGACCGCGGACCTTAAGTTTTTGCCAAAAAATGAAAAATTTTAAAAACACTCAAAACCTTTAGGAAATTATTCCTTTAGCATCCAGCATAACATCCTAGTTAAAAGGAATGGCATTGGAGGCCTGCTGCGGAAGCTACATGGGACACCAGATATGGCTGAAAATATGAAAAAACTTAGACCGCGGACCTTAAGTTTTTGCCAAAAAATGAAAAATTTTAAAAACACTCAAAACCTTTAGGAAATTATTCCTTTAGCATCCAGCATAACATCCTAGTTAAAAGGAATGGTATTGGAGGCCTGCTGTTAAAGCTACATGGGACACCAGATATGGCTGAAAATATGAAAAAACTTAGACCGCGGACCTTAAGTTTTTGCCAAAAAATGAAAAATTTTAAAAACACTCAAAACCTTTAGGAAATTATTCCTTTAGCATCCAGCATAACATCCTAGTTAAAAAGAATGGTATTGGAGGCCTGCTTTGGAGACTACATGGTATACCAGATATGGCTGAAAATATGAAAAAACTTAGACCGCGGACCTTAAGTTTTTGCCAAAAAATGAAAAATTTTAAAAACACTCAAAACCTTTAGGAAATTATTCCTTTAGCATCCAGCATAACATCCTAGTTAAAAGGAATGGTATTGGAGGCCTGCTGCGGAAGCTACATGGGACACCAGATATGGCTGAAAATATGAAAAAACTTAGACCGCGGACCTTAAGTTTTTGCCAAAAAATGAAAAATTTTAAAAACACTCAAAACCTTTAGGAAATTATTCCTTTAGCATCCAGCATAACATCCTAGTTAAAAGGAATGGTATTGGAGGCCTGCTGTTAAAGCTACATGGGACACCAGATATGGCTGAAAATATGAAAAAACTTAGACCGCGGACCTTAAGTTTTTGCCAAAAAATGAAAACTTTTAAAAACACTCAAAACCTTTAGGAAATTATTCCTTTAGCATCCAGCATAACATCCTAGTTAAAAGGAATGGTATTGGAGGCCTGCTGCGGAAGCTACATGGGACACCAGATATGGCTGAAAATATGAAAAAACTTAGACCGCGGACCTTAAGTTTTTGCCAAAAAATGAAAAATTTTAAAAACACTCAAAAACTTTAGGAAATTATTCCTTTAGCATCCAGCATAACATCCTAGTTAAAAAGAATGGTATTGGAGGCCTGCTGCGGAAGCTACATGGGACACCAGATATGGCTGAAAATATGAAAAAACTTAGACCGCGGACCTTAAGTTTTTGCCAAAAAATGAAAAATTTTAAAAACACTCAAAACCTTTAGGAAATTATTCCTTTAGCATCCAGCATAACATCCTAGTTAAAAAGAATGGTATTGGAGGCCTGCTTTGGAGACTACATGGTATACCAGATATGGCTGAAAATATGAAAAAACTTAGACCGCGGACCTTAAGTTTTTGCCAAAAAATGAAAAATTTTAAAAACACTCAAAACCTTTAGGAAATTATTCCTTTAGCATCCAGCATAACATCCTAGTTAAAAGGAATGGTATTGGAGGCCTGCTGTTAAAGCTACATGGGACACCAGATATGGCTGAAAATATGAAAAAACTTAGACCGCGGACCTTAAGTTTTTGCTGAAAAATGAAAAATTTTAAAAACACTCAAAACCTTTAGGAAATTATTCCTTTAGCATCCAGCATAACATCCTAGTTAAAAGGAATGGTATTGGAGGCCTGCTGTTAAAGCTACATGGGACACCAGATATGGCTGAAAATATGAAAAAACTTAGACCGCGGACCTTAAGTTTTTGCCAAAAAATGAAAAATTTTAAAAACACTCAAAACCTTTAGGAAATTATTCCTTTAGCATCCAGCATAACATCCTAGTTAAAAGGAATGGTATTGGAGGCCTGCTTTGGAGACTACAAGGTATACCAGATATGGCTGAAAATATGAAAAAACTTAGACCGCGGACCTTAAGTTTTTGCCAAAAAATGAAAAATTTTAAAAACACTCAAAACCTTTAGGAAATTATTCCTTTAGCATCCAGCATAACATCCTAGTTAAAAGGAATGGTATTGGAGGCCTGCTGCGGAAGCTACATGGGACACCAGATATGGCTGAAAATATGAAAAAACTTAGACCGCGGACCTTAAGTTTTTGCTGAAAAATGAAAAATTTTAAAAACACTCAAAACCTTTAGGCTAGGTTTCCACTTGGGTTTTTTTAGCTAAAAACGCCTATAAAAACGCCAATAGCGCCACCTGGCGTTTTTTTGTGAAAAACGCATGCAGCCAGATGTTAGCTGTAATTCAATAGGAAATCGCAAAATGCCATTTCCACTTGGCGTTTTTCTGTTTGGCGTTTTTTCAGTCCTCTTTGGCGTTTTTCTGCTTTTTTGGGCTCTGTGGCAGTTTTTCAAAACTGCAGCATGTTGACACTCTGGCGTTTTTTGCAAGAAATCTTGGCTTTTTTTCTCCAATAGAAGTCTATGGGAGAGAAAAAACGCCATGAAAAAGCCATGTGGGTTTATTGCCTTGGCGTTTTTTATGGCGTTTTTTCCACAGTTACAATGCAGAGGATGGACCCAGTATCTGTGTGTCCTACGAGAAATAGGCTGAAAACAAACAGTTTCACACAAAACAAAGTCCTGGACTGGTTCATATTGAATTTTACACCATTTGGAACAAACATGCCATTACAAACAAACATACGCGACCGGATCCTGCGTGCCAAAAGCAACAGCAAACAATTTGCACCATCATTTGGGGCCAATCTTCCCAGAGGAGCAGACATTCGGAATAAAGCATGCCTTACAAACCACAGAAAAGAGACAAAAGGGTCTACCAAGTAAATGACAGCAGGAGAGGGCAGATACTTGCCATTTATCCTAATCCCTTTTAGCTGGGTGAAACTTCTAACTTGTAAAGGCTGGAAAAACTGCCTAAGGTCAAAAAAAGCAATTTCCACAGAAAGGCTAAAACGCCAGAAAAAACTGCAGAAAAAACGCCAAAACGCAGGTAAATGCAGTGGCAGTTTTCTTGGCAGTTTTCCTGGCGTTTTTCATCAAGAAAAAAACGCCGGACAAAAACCCAAGTGGAAACCTAGCCTTAGGAAATTATTCCTTTAGCATCCAGCATAACATCCTAGTTAAAAGGAATGGTATTGGAGGCCTGCTGTTAAAGCTACATGGGACACCAGATATGGCTGAAAATATGAAAAAACTTAGACCGCGGACCTTAAGTTTTTGCTGAAAAATGAAAAATTTTTAAAACACTCAAAACCTTTAGGAAATTATTCCTTTAGCATCCAGCATAACATCCTAGTTAAAAGGAATGGTATTGGAGGCCTGCTTTGGAGACTACAAGGTATACCAGATATGGCTGAAAATATGAAAAAACTTAGACCGCGGACCTTAAGTTTTTGCCAAAAAATGAAAAATTTTAAAAACACTCAAAACCTTTAGGAAATTATTCCTTTAGCATCCAGCATAACATCCTAGTTAAAAGGAATGGTATTGGAGGCCTGCTGTTAAAGCTACATGGGACACCAGATATGGCTGAAAATATGAAAAAACTTAGACCGCGGACCTTAAGTTTTTGCTGAAAAATGAAAAATTTTAAAAACACTCAAAACCTTTAGGAAATTATTCCTTTAGCATCCAGCATAACATCCTAGTTAAAAGGAATGGTATTGGAGGCCTGCTGTTAAAGCTACATGGGACACCAGATATGGCTGAAAATATGAAAAAACTTAGACCGCGGACCTTAAGTTTTTGCCAAAAAATGAAAAATTTTAAAAACACTCAAAACCTTTAGGAAATTATTCCTTTAGCATCCAGCATAACATCCTAGTTAAAAGGAATGGTATCGGAGGCCTGCTGCGGAAGCTACATGGGACACCAGATATGGCTGAAAATATGAAAAAACTTAGACCGCGGACCTTAAGTTTTTGCCAAAAAATGAAAAATTTTAAAAACACTCAAAACCTTTAGGAAATTATTTCTTTAGCATCCAGCATAACATCCTAGTTAAAAGGAATGGTATTGGAGGCCTGCTGTTAAAGCTACATGGGACACCAGATATGGCTGAAACTATGAAAAAACTTAGACCGCGGACCTTAAGTTTTTGCCGAAAAATGAAAAATTTTAAAAACACTCAAAACCTTTAGGAAATTATTCCTTTAGCATCCAGCATAACATCCTAGTTGAAAGGAATGGTATTGGAGGCCTGCTGTGGAAGCTACATGGGACACCAGATATGGCTGAAAATATGAAAAAACTTAGACCGCGGACCTTAAGTTTTTGCCAAAAAATGAAAAATTTTAAAAACACTCAAAAACTTTAGGAAATTATTCCTTTAGCATCCAGCATAACATCCTAGTTAAAAGGAATGGTATTGGAGGCCTGCTGCGGAAGCTACATGGGACACCAGATATGGCTGAAAATATGAAAAAACTTAGACCGCGGACCTTAAGTTTTTGCCAAAAAATGAAAAATTTTAAAAACACTCAAAACCTTTAGGAAATTATTCCTTTAGCATCCAGCATAACATCCTAGTTAAAAAGAATGGTATTGGAGGCCTGCTTTGGAGACTACATGGTATACCAGATATGGCTGAAAATATGAAAAAACTTAGACCGCGGACCTTAAGTTTTTGCCAAAAAATGAAAAATTTTAAAAACACTCAAAACCTTTAGGAAATTATTCCTTTAGCATCCAGCATAACATCCTAGTTAAAAGGAATGGTATTGGAGGCCTGCTGCGGAAGCTACATGGGACACCAGATATGGCTGAAAATATGAAAAAACTTAGACCGCGGACCTTAAGTTTTTGCCAAAAAATGAAAAATTTTAAAAACACTCAAAACCTTTAGGAAATTATTCCTTTAGCATCCAGCATAACATCCTAGTTAAAAGGAATGGTATTGGAGGCCTGCTGTTAAAGCTACATGGGACACCAGATATGGCTGAAAATATGAAAAAACTTAGACCGCGGACCTTAAGTTTTTGCCAAAAAATGAAAACTTTTAAAAACACTCAAAACCTTTAGGAAATTATTCCTTTAGCATCCAGCATAACATCCTAGTTAAAAGGAATGGTATTGGAGGCCTGCTGCGGAAGCTACATGGGACACCAGATATGGCTGAAAATATGAAAAAACTTAGACCGCGGACCTTAAGTTTTTGCCAAAAAATGAAAAATTTTAAAAACACTCAAAAACTTTAGGAAATTATTCCTTTAGCATCCAGCATAACATCCTAGTTAAAAAGAATGGTATTGGAGGCCTGCTGCGGAAGCTACATGGGACACCAGATATGGCTGAAAATATGAAAAAACTTAGACCGCGGACCTTAAGTTTTTGCCAAAAAATGAAAAATTTTAAAAACACTCAAAACCTTTAGGAAATTATTCCTTTAGCATCCAGCATAACATCCTAGTTAAAAAGAATGGTATTGGAGGCCTGCTTTGGAGACTACATGGTATACCAGATATGGCTGAAAATATGAAAAAACTTAGACCGCGGACCTTAAGTTTTTGCCAAAAAATGAAAAATTTTAAAAACACTCAAAACCTTTAGGAAATTATTCCTTTAGCATCCAGCATAACATCCTAGTTAAAAGGAATGGTATTGGAGGCCTGCTGTTAAAGCTACATGGGACACCAGATATGGCTGAAAATATGAAAAAACTTAGACCGCGGACCTTAAGTTTTTGCCAAAAAATGAAAAATTTTAAAAACACTCAAAACCTTTAGGAAATTATTCCTTTAGCATCCAGCATAACATCCTAGTTAAAAGGAATGGTATTGGAGGCCTGCTTTGGAGACTACAAGGTATACCAGATATGGCTGAAAATATGAAAAAACTTAGACCGCGGACCTTAAGTTTTTGCCAAAAAATGAAAACTTTTAAAAACACTCAAAACCTTTAGGAAATTATTCCTTTAGCATCCAGCATAACATCCTAGTTAAAAGGAATGGTATTGGAGGCCTGCTGCGGAAGCTACATGGGACACCAGATATGGCTGAAAATATGAAAAAACTTAGACCGCGGACCTTAAGTTTTTGCCAAAAAATGAAAAATTTTAAAAACACTCAAAACCTTTAGGAAATTATTCCTTTAGCATCCAGCATAACATCCTAGTTAAAAGGAATGGTATTGGAGGCCTGCCGCGGAAGCTACATGTGACACCAGATATGGCTGAAAATATGAAAAAACTTAGACCGCGGACCTTAAGTTATTGCTGAAAAATGAAAATTTTTTAAAACACTCAAAACCTTTAGGAAATTATTCCTTTAGCATCCAGCATAACATCCTAGTTAAAAGGAATGGTATTGGAGGCCTGCTGCGGAAGCTACATGGGACACCAGATATGGCTGAAAATATGAAAAAACTTAGACCGTGGACCTTAAGTTTTTGCCAAAAAATGAAAAATTTTAAAAACACTCAAAACCTTTAGGAAATTATTCCTTTAGCATCCAGCATAACATCCTAGTTAAAAGGAATGGTATTGGAGGCCTGCTGAGGAAGCTACATGGGACACCAGATATGGCTGAAAATATGAAAAAACTTAGACCGCAGACCTTAAGTTTTTGCCAAAAAATGAAAAATTTTAAAAACACTCAAAACCTTTAGGAAATTATTCCTTTAGCATCCAGCATAACATCCTAGTTAAAAGGAATGGTATTGGAGGCCTGCTGCGGAAGCTACATGGGACACCAGATATGGCTGAAAATATGAAAAAACTTAGACCGCGGACCTTAAGTTTTTGCCAAAAAATGAAAAATTTTAAAAACACTCAAAACCTTTAGGAAATTATTCCTTTAGCATCCAGCATAACATCCTAGTTAAAAGGAATGGTATTGGAGGCCTGCTTTGGAGACTACATGGTATACCAGATATGGCTGAAAATATGAAAAAACTTAGACCGCGGATCTTAAGTTTTTGCCAAAAAATGAAAAATTTTAAAAACACTCAAAACCTTTAGGAAATTATTCCTTTAGCATCCAGCATAACATCCTAGTTAAGAAGGAATGGTATTGGAGGCCTGCTTTGGAGACTACATGGTATACCAGATATGGCTGAAAATATGAAAAAACTTAGACCGCGGACCTTAAGTTTTTGCCAAAAAATGAAAAATTTTAAAAACACTCAAAACCTTTAGGAAATTATTCCTTTAGCATCCAGCATAACATCCTAGTTAAAAGGAATGGTATTGGAGGCCTGCTTTGGAGACTACATGGTATACCAGATATGGCTGAAAATATGAAAAAACTTAGACCGCGGACCTTAAGTTTTTGCCAAAAAATGAAAACTTTTAAAAACACTCAAAACCTTTAGGAAATTATTCCTTTAGCATCCAGCATAACATCCTAGTTAAAAGGAATGGTATTGGAGGCCTGCTGCGGAAGCTACATGGGACACCAGATATGGCTGAAAATATGAAAAAACTTAGACCGCGGACCTTAAGTTTTTGCCAAAAAATGAAAAATTTTAAAAACACTCAAAACCTTTATGAAATTATTCCTTTAGCATCCAGCATAACATCCTAGTTAAAAAGAATGGTATTGGAGGCCTGCTGCGGAAGCTACATGGGACACCAGATATGGCTGAAAATATGAAAAAACTTAGACCGCGGACCTTAAGTTTTTGCCAAAAAATGAAAAATTTTAAAAACACTCAAAACCTTTAGGAAATTATTCCTTTAGCATCCAGCATAACATCCTAGTTAAAAGGAATGGTATTGGAGGCCTGCTGCGGAAGCTACATGGGACACCAGATATGGCTGAAAATATGAAAAAACTTAGACCGCGGACCTTAAGTTTTTGCCAAAAAATGAAAAATTTTAAAAACACTCAAAAACTTTAGGAAATTATTCCTTTAGCATCCAGCATAACATCCTAGTTAAAAGGAATGGTATTGGAGGCCTGCTGCGGAAGCTACATGGGACACCAGATATGGCTGAAAATATGAAAAAACTTAGACCGCGGACCTTAAGTTTTTGCCAAAAAATGAAAAATTTTAAAAACACTCAAAACCTTTAGGAAATTATTCCTTTAGCATCCAGCATAACATCCTAGTTAAAAAGAATGGTATTGGAGGCCTGCTTTGGAGACTACATGGTATACCAGATATGGCTGAAAATATGAAAAAACTTAGACCGCGGACCTTAAGTTTTTGCCAAAAAATGAAAAATTTTAAAAACACTCAAAACCTTTAGGAAATTATTCCTTTAGCATCCAGCATAACATCCTAGTTAAAAGGAATGGTATTGGAGGCCTGCTGCGGAAGCTACATGGGACACCAGATATGGCTGAAAATATGAAAAAACTTAGACCGCGGACCTTAAGTTTTTGCCAAAAAATGAAAAATTTTAAAAACACTCAAAACCTTTAGGAAATTATTCCTTTAGCATCCAGCATAACATCCTAGTTAAAAGGAATGGTATTGGAGGCCTGCTGTTAAAGCTACATGGGACACCAGATATGGCTGAAAATATGAAAAAACTTAGACCGCGGACCTTAAGTTTTTGCCAAAAAATGAAAACTTTTAAAAACACTCAAAACCTTTAGGAAATTATTCCTTTAGCATCCAGCATAACATCCTAGTTAAAAGGAATGGTATTGGAGGCCTGCTGCGGAAGCTACATGGGACACCAGATATGGCTGAAAATATGAAAAAACTTAGACCGCGGACCTTAAGTTTTTGCCAAAAAATGAAAAATTTTAAAAACACTCAAAAACTTTAGGAAATTATTCCTTTAGCATCCAGCATAACATCCTAGTTAAAAAGAATGGTATTGGAGGCCTGCTGCGGAAGCTACATGGGACACCAGATATGGCTGAAAATATGAAAAAACTTAGACCGCGGACCTTAAGTTTTTGCCAAAAAATGAAAAATTTTAAAAACACTCAAAACCTTTAGGAAATTATTCCTTTAGCATCCAGCATAACATCCTAGTTAAAAAGAATGGTATTGGAGGCCTGCTTTGGAGACTACATGGTATACCAGATATGGCTGAAAATATGAAAAAACTTAGACCGCGGACCTTAAGTTTTTGCCAAAAAATGAAAAATTTTAAAAACACTCAAAACCTTTAGGAAATTATTCCTTTAGCATCCAGCATAACATCCTAGTTAAAAGGAATGGTATTGGAGGCCTGCTGTTAAAGCTACATGGGACACCAGATATGGCTGAAAATATGAAAAAACTTAGACCGCGGACCTTAAGTTTTTGCCAAAAAATGAAAAATTTTAAAAACACTCAAAACCTTTAGGAAATTATTCCTTTAGCATCCAGCATAACATCCTAGTTAAAAGGAATGGTATTGGAGGCCTGCTTTGGAGACTACAAGGTATACCAGATATGGCTGAAAATATGAAAAAACTTAGACCGCGGACCTTAAGTTTTTGCCAAAAAATGAAAACTTTTAAAAACACTCAAAACCTTTAGGAAATTATTCCTTTAGCATCCAGCATAACATCCTAGTTAAAAGGAATGGTATTGGAGGCCTGCTGCGGAAGCTACATGGGACACCAGATATGGCTGAAAATATGAAAAAACTTAGACCGCGGACCTTAAGTTTTTGCCAAAAAATGAAAAATTTTAAAAACACTCAAAACCTTTAGGAAATTATTCCTTTAGCATCCAGCATAACATCCTAGTTAAAAGGAATGGTATTGGAGGCCTGCCGCGGAAGCTACATGTGACACCAGATATGGCTGAAAATATGAAAAAACTTAGACCGCGGACCTTAAGTTATTGCTGAAAAATGAAAATTTTTTAAAACACTCAAAACCTTTAGGAAATTATTCCTTTAGCATCCAGCATAACATCCTAGTTAAAAGGAATGGTATTGGAGGCCTGCTGCGGAAGCTACATGGGACACCAGATATGGCTGAAAATATGAAAAAACTTAGACCGTGGACCTTAAGTTTTTGCCAAAAAATGAAAAATTTTAAAAACACTCAAAACCTTTAGGAAATTATTCCTTTAGCATCCAGCATAACATCCTAGTTAAAAGGAATGGTATTGGAGGCCTGCTGAGGAAGCTACATGGGACACCAGATATGGCTGAAAATATGAAAAAACTTAGACCGCAGACCTTAAGTTTTTGCCAAAAAATGAAAAATTTTAAAAACACTCAAAACCTTTAGGAAATTATTCCTTTAGCATCCAGCATAACATCCTAGTTAAAAGGAATGGTATTGGAGGCCTGCTGCGGAAGCTACATGGGACACCAGATATGGCTGAAAATATGAAAAAACTTAGACCGCGGACCTTAAGTTTTTGCCAAAAAATGAAAAATTTTAAAAACACTCAAAACCTTTAGGAAATTATTCCTTTAGCATCCAGCATAACATCCTAGTTAAAAGGAATGGTATTGGAGGCCTGCTTTGGAGACTACATGGTATACCAGATATGGCTGAAAATATGAAAAAACTTAGACCGCGGATCTTAAGTTTTTGCCAAAAAATGAAAAATTTTAAAAACACTCAAAACCTTTAGGAAATTATTCCTTTAGCATCCAGCATAACATCCTAGTTAAGAAGGAATGGTATTGGAGGCCTGCTTTGGAGACTACATGGTATACCAGATATGGCTGAAAATATGAAAAAACTTAGACCGCGGACCTTAAGTTTTTGCCAAAAAATGAAAAATTTTAAAAACACTCAAAACCTTTAGGAAATTATTCCTTTAGCATCCAGCATAACATCCTAGTTAAAAGGAATGGTATTGGAGGCCTGCTTTGGAGACTACATGGTATACCAGATATGGCTGAAAATATGAAAAAACTTAGACCGCGGACCTTAAGTTTTTGCCAAAAAATGAAAACTTTTAAAAACACTCAAAACCTTTAGGAAATTATTCCTTTAGCATCCAGCATAACATCCTAGTTAAAAGGAATGGTATTGGAGGCCTGCTGCGGAAGCTACATGGGACACCAGATATGGCTGAAAATATGAAAAAACTTAGACCGCGGACCTTAAGTTTTTGCCAAAAAATGAAAAATTTTAAAAACACTCAAAACCTTTAGGAAATTATTCCTTTAGCATCCAGCATAACATCCTAGTTAAAAAGAATGGTATTGGAGGCCTGCTGCGGAAGCTACATGGGACACCAGATATGGCTGAAAATATGAAAAAACTTAGACCGCGGACCTTAAGTTTTTGCCAAAAAATGAAAAATTTTAAAAACACTCAAAACCTTTAGGAAATTATTCCTTTAGCATCCAGCATAACATCCTAGTTAAAAGGAATGGTATTGGAGGCCTGCTGTTAAAGCTACATGGGACACCAGATATGGCTGAAAATATGAAAAAACTTAGACAGCGGACCTTAAGTTTTTGCCAAAAAATGAAAAATTTTAAAAACACTCAAAACCTTTAGGAAATTATTCCTTTAGCATCCAGCATAACATCCTAGTTAAAAGGAATGGTATTGGAGGCCTGCTTTGGAGACTACATGGTATACCAGATATGGCTGAAAATATGAAAAAACTTAGACCGCGGACCTTAAGTTTTTGCCAAAAAATGAAAAATTTTAAAAACACTCAAAACCTTTAGGAAATTATTCCTTTAGCATCCAGCATAACATCCTAGTTAAAAGGAATGGTATTGGAGGCCTGCTTTGGAGACTACATGGTATACCAGATATGGCTGAAAATATGAAAAAACTTAGACCGCGGACCTTAAGTTTTTGCCAAAAAATGAAAAATTTTAAAAACACTCAAAACCTTTAGGAAATTATTCCTTTAGCATCCAGCATAACATCCTAGTTAAAAGGAATGGTATTGGAGGCCTGCTTTGGAGACTACATGGTATACCAGATATGGCTGAAAATATGAAAAAACTTAGACCGCGGACCTTAAGTTTTTGCCAAAAAATGAAAAATTTTTCAAACACTCAAAACCTTTAGGAAATTATTCCTTTAGCATCCAGCATAACATCCTAGTTAAAAGGAATGGTATTGGAGGCCTGCTGCGGAAGCTACATGGGACACCAGATATGGCTGAAAATATGAAAAAACTTACACCGCGGACCTTAAGTTTTTGACAAAAAATAAATTTTTTTAAAAACACTCAAAACCTTTAGGAAATTATTCCTTTAGCATCCAGCATAACATCCTAGTTAAAAGGAATGGTATTGGAGGCCTGCTGCGGAAGCTACATGGGACACCAGATATGGCTGAAAATAGGAAAAAACTTACACCGCGGACCTTAAGTTTTTGCCAAAAAATGAAAAATTTTAAAAACACTCAAAACCTTTAGGAAATTATTGCTTTAGCATCCAGCATAACATCCTAGTTAAAAGGAATGGTATTGGAGGCCTGCTGCGGAAGCTTCATGGGACACCAGATATGGCTGAAAATATGAAAAAACTTAGACTGCGGATCTTAAGTTTTTGCCAAAAAATGAAAAATTTTAAAAACACTCAAAACCTTTAGGAAATTATTCCTTTAGCATCCAGCATAACATCCTAGTTAAAAAGAATGGTATTGGAGGCCTGCTGTGGAAGCTACATGGGACACCAGATATGGCTGAAAATATGAAAAAACTTAGACCGCGGACCTTAAGTTTTTGGCAAAAAATGAAAAATCTTAAAAACACTCAAAACCTTTAGGAAATTATTCCTTTAGCATCCAGCATAACATCCTAGTTAAAAGGAATGGTATTGGAGGCCTGCTGCGGAAGCTACATGGGACACCAGATATGGCTGAAAATATGAAAAAACTTAGACCGCGGACCTTAAGTTTTTGCCAAAAAATGAAAAATTTTAAAAACACTCAAAACCTTTAGGAAATTATTCCTTTAGCATCCAGCATAACATCCTAGTTAAAAGGAATGGTATTGGAGGCCTGCTGTTAAAGCTACATGGGACACCAGATATGGCTGAAAATATGAAAAAACTTAGACCGCGGACCTTAAGTTTTTGCCAAAAAATGAAAAATTTTAAAAACACTCAAAACCTTTAGGAAATTATTCCTTTAGCATCCAGCATAACATCCTAGTTAAAAAGAATGGTATTGGAGGCCTGCTGCGGAAGCTACATGGGACACCAGATATGGCTGAAAATATGAAAAAACTTAGACCGCGGACCTTAAGTTTTTGCCAAAAAATGAAAAATTTTAAAAACACTCAAAACCTTTAGGAAATTATTCCTTTAGCATCCAGCATAACATCCTAGTTAAAAGGAATGGTATTGGAGGCCTGCTGCGGAAGCTACATGGGACACCAGATATGGCTGAAAATATGAAAAAACTTAGACCGCGGACTTTAAGTTTTTGCCAAAAAATGAAAAATTTTAAAAACACTCAAAACCTTTAGGAAATTATTCCTTTAGCATCCAGCATAACATCCTAGTTAAAAGGAATGGTATTGGAGGCCTGCTGCGGAAGCTACATGGGACACCAGATATGGCTGAAAATATGAAAAAACTTAGACCGCGGACCTTAAGTTTTTGCCAAAAAATGAAAAATTTTAAAAACACTCAAAACCTTTAGGAAATTATTCCTTTAGCATCCAGCATAACATCCTAGTTAAAAGGAATGGTATTGGAGGCCTGCTGTTAAAGCTACATGGGACACCAGATATGGCTGAAAATATGAAAAAACTTAGACCGCGGACCTTAAGTTTTTGCCAAAAAATGAAAAATTTTAAAAACACTCAAAACCTTTAGGAAATTATTCCTTTAGCATCCAGCATAACATCCTAGTTAAAAGGAATGGTATTGGAGGCCTGCTGCGGAAGCTACATGGGACACCAGATATGGCTGAAAATATGAAAAAACTTAGACCGCGGACCTTAAGTTTTTGCCAAAAAATGAAAAATTTTAAAAACACTCAAAACCTTTAGGAAATTATTCCTTTAGCATCCAGCATAACATCCTAGTTAAAAGGAATGGTATTGGAGGCCTGCTGCGGAAGCTACATGGGACACCAGATATGGCTGAAAATATGAAAAAACTTACACCGCGGACCTTAAGTTTTTGACAAAAAATAAAAAATTTTAAAAACACTCAAAACCTTTAGGAAATTATTCCTTTAGCATCCAGCATAACATCCTAGTTAAAAGGAATGGTATTGGAGGCCTGCTGCCGAAGCTACATGGGACACCAGATATGGCTGAAAATATGAAAACACTTAGACCGCGGACCTTAAGTTTTTTGCCAAAAAATGAAAAATTTTAAAAACACTCAAAACCTTTAGGAAATTATTCCTTTAGCATCCAGCATAACATCCTAGTTAAAAGGAATGGTATTGGAGGCCTGCTGCGGAAGCTACATGGGACACCAGATATGGCTGAAAATATGAAAAAACTTAGACCGCGGACCTTAAGTTTTTGGCAAAAAATGAAAAATCTTAAAAACACTCAAAACCTTTAGGAAATTATTCCTTTAGCATCCAGCATAACATCCTAGTTAAAAGGAAAGGCATTGGAGGCCTGCTGCGGAAGCTACATGGGACACCAGATATCCCTGAAAATATGAAAAAACTTAGACCGCGGACCTTAAGTTTTTGCCAAAAAATGAAAAATTTTAAAAACACTCAAAACCTTTAGGAAATTATTCCTTTAGCATCCAGCATAACATCCTAGTTAAAAGGAATGGTATTGGAGGCCTGCTGTTAAAGCTACATGGGACACCAGATATGGCTGAAAATATGAAAAAACTTAGACCGCGGACCTTAAGTTTTTGCCAAAAAATGAAAAATTTTAAAAACACTCAAAACCTTTAGGAAATTATTCCTTTAGCATCCAGCATAACATCCTAGTTAAAAGGAATGGTATTGGAGGCCTGCTGTGGAAGCTACATGGGACACCAGATATGGCTGAAAATATGAAAAAACTTAGACCGCGGACCTTAAGTTTTTGCCAAAAAATGAAAAATTTTAAAAACACTCAAAACCTTTAGGAAATTATTCCTTTAGCATCCAGCATAACATCCTAGTTAAAAGGAATGGTATTGGAGGCCTGCTTTGGAGACTACAAGGTATACCAGATATGGCTGAAAATATGAAAAAACTTAGACCGCGGACCTTAAGTTTTTGCCAAAAAATGAAAAATTTTAAAAACACTCAAAACCTTTAGGAAATTATTCCTTTAGCATCCAGCATAACATCCTAGTTAAAAGGAATGGTATTGGAGGCCTGCTGCGGAAGCTACATGGGACACCAGATATGGCTGAAAATATGAGAAAACTTAGACCGCGGACCTTAAGTTTTTGCCAAAAAATGAAAAATTTTAAAAACACTCAAAACCTTTAGGAAATTATTCCTTTAGCATCCAGCATAACATCCTATTTAAAAGGAATGGTATTGGAGGCCTGCTGCGGAAGCTACATGGGACACCAGATATGGCTGAAAATATGAAAAAACTTAGACCGCGGACCTTAAGTTTTTGCCAAAAAATGAAAAATTTTAAAAACACTCAAAACCTTTAGGAAATTATTCCTTTAGCATCCAGCATAACATCCTAGTTAAAAGGAATGGTATTGGAGGCCTGCTGCGGAAGCTACATGGGACACCAGATATGGCTGAAAATATGAAAAAACTTAGACCGCGGACCTTAAGTTTTTGGCAAAAAATGAAAAATCTTAAAAACACTCAAAACCTTTAGGAAATTATTCCTTTAGCATCCAGCATAACATCCTAGTTAAAAGGAATGGCATTGGAGGCCTGCTGCGGAAGCTACATGGGACACCAGATATGGCTGAAAATATGAAAAAACTTAGACCGCGGACCTTAAGTTTTTGCCAAAAAATGAAAAATTTTAAAAACACTCAAAACCTTTAGGAAATTATTGCTTTAGCATCCAGCATAACATCCTAGTTAAAAGGAATGGTATTGGAGGCCTGCTGCGGAAGCTTCATGGGACACCAGCTATGGATGAAAATAGGAAAAAACTTAGACTGCGGATCTTAAGTTTTTGCCAAAAAATGAAAAATCTTAAAAACACTCAAAACCTTTAGGAAATTATTCCTTTAGCATCCAGCATAACATCCTAGTTAAAAGGAATGGCATTGGAGGCCTGCTGCGGAAGCTACATGGGACACCAGATATGGCTGAAAATATGAAAAAACTTAGACCGCGGACCTTAAGTTTTTGCCAAAAAATGAAAAATTTTAAAAACACTCAAAACCTTTAGGAAATTATTCCTTTAGCATCCAGCATAACATCCTAGTTAAAAGGAATGGTATTGGAGGCCTGCTGTTAAAGCTACATGGGACACCAGATATGGCTGAAAATATGAAAAAACTTAGACCGCGGACCTTAAGTTTTTGCCAAAAAATGAAAAATTTTAAAAACACTCAAAACCTTTAGGAAATTATTCCTTTAGCATCCAGCATAACATCCTAGTTAAAAGGAATGGTATTGGAGGCCTGCTGTTAAAGCTACATGGGACACCAGATATGGCTGAAAATATGAAAAAACTTAGACCGCGGACCTTAAGTTTTTGCCAAAAAATGAAAACTTTTAAAAACACTCAAAACCTTTAGGAAATTATTCCTTTAGCATCCAGCATAACATCCTAGTTAAAAGGAATGGTATTGGAGGCCTGCTGCGGAAGCTACATGGGACACCAGATATGGCTGAAAATATGAAAAAACTTAGACCGCGGACCTTAAGTTTTTGCCAAAAAATGAAAAATTTTAAAAACACTCAAAACCTTTAGGAAATTATTCCTTTAGCATCCAGCATAACATCCTAGTTAAAAAGAATGGTATTGGAGGCCTGCTGCGGAAGCTACATGGTATACCAGATATGGCTGAAAATATGAAAAAACTTAGACCGCGGACCTTAAGTTTTTGCCAAAAAATGAAAAATTTTTCAAACACTCAAAACCTTTAGGAAATTATTCCTTTAGCATCCAGCATAACATCCTAGTTAAAAGGAATGGTATTGGAGGCCTGCTGCGGAAGCTACATGGGACACCAGATATGGCTGAAAATATGAAAAAACTTACACCGCGGACCTTAAGTTTTTGACAAAAAATAAATTTTTTTAAAAACACTCAAAACCTTTAGGAAATTATTCCTTTAGCATCCAGCATAACATCCTAGTTAAAAGGAATGGTATTGGAGGCCTGCTGCGGAAGCTACATGGGACACCAGATATGGCTGAAAATAGGAAAAAACTTACACCGCGGACCTTAAGTTTTTGCCAAAAAATGAAAAATTTTAAAAACACTCAAAACCTTTAGGAAATTATTGCTTTAGCATCCAGCATAACATCCTAGTTAAAAGGAATGGTATTGGAGGCCTGCTGCGGAAGCTTCATGGGACACCAGATATGGCTGAAAATATGAAAAAACTTAGACTGCGGATCTTAAGTTTTTGCCAAAAAATGAAAAATTTTAAAAACACTCAAAACCTTTAGGAAATTATTCCTTTAGCATCCAGCATAACATCCTAGTTAAAAAGAATGGTATTGGAGGCCTGCTGTGGAAGCTACATGGGACACCAGATATGGCTGAAAATATGAAAAAACTTAGACCGCGGACCTTAAGTTTTTGGCAAAAAATGAAAAATCTTAAAAACACTCAAAACCTTTAGGAAATTATTCCTTTAGCATCCAGCATAACATCCTAGTTAAAAGGAATGGTATTGGAGGCCTGCTGCGGAAGCTACATGGGACACCAGATATGGCTGAAAATATGAAAAAACTTAGACCGCGGACCTTAAGTTTTTGCCAAAAAATGAAAAATTTTAAAAACACTCAAAACCTTTAGGAAATTATTCCTTTAGCATCCAGCATAACATCCTAGTTAAAAGGAATGGTATTGGAGGCCTGCTGTTAAAGCTACATGGGACACCAGATATGGCTGAAAATATGAAAAAACTTAGACCGCGGACCTTAAGTTTTTGCCAAAAAATGAAAAATTTTAAAAACACTCAAAACCTTTAGGAAATTATTCCTTTAGCATCCAGCATAACATCCTAGTTAAAAAGAATGGTATTGGAGGCCTGCTGCGGAAGCTACATGGGACACCAGATATGGCTGAAAATATGAAAAAACTTAGACCGCGGACCTTAAGTTTTTGCCAAAAAATGAAAAATTTTAAAAACACTCAAAACCTTTAGGAAATTATTCCTTTAGCATCCAGCATAACATCCTAGTTAAAAGGAATGGTATTGGAGGCCTGCTGCGGAAGCTACATGGGACACCAGATATGGCTGAAAATATGAAAAAACTTAGACCGCGGACTTTAAGTTTTTGCCAAAAAATGAAAAATTTTAAAAACACTCAAAACCTTTAGGAAATTATTCCTTTAGCATCCAGCATAACATCCTAGTTAAAAGGAATGGTATTGGAGGCCTGCTGCGGAAGCTACATGGGACACCAGATATGGCTGAAAATATGAAAAAACTTAGACCGCGGACCTTAAGTTTTTGCCAAAAAATGAAAAATTTTAAAAACACTCAAAACCTTTAGGAAATTATTCCTTTAGCATCCAGCATAACATCCTAGTTAAAAGGAATGGTATTGGAGGCCTGCTGTTAAAGCTACATGGGACACCAGATATGGCTGAAAATATGAAAAAACTTAGACCGCGGACCTTAAGTTTTTGCCAAAAAATGAAAAATTTTAAAAACACTCAAAACCTTTAGGAAATTATTCCTTTAGCATCCAGCATAACATCCTAGTTAAAAGGAATGGTATTGGAGGCCTGCTGCGGAAGCTACATGGGACACCAGATATGGCTGAAAATATGAAAAAACTTACACCGCGGACCTTAAGTTTTTGACAAAAAATAAAAAATTTTAAAAACACTCAAAACCTTTAGGAAATTATTCCTTTAGCATCCAGCATAACATCCTAGTTAAAAGGAATGGTATTGGAGGCCTGCTGCCGAAGCTACATGGGACACCAGATATGGCTGAAAATATGAAAACACTTAGACCGCGGACCTTAAGTTTTTTGCCAAAAAATGAAAAATTTTAAAAACACTCAAAACCTTTAGGAAATTATTCCTTTAGCATCCAGCATAACATCCTAGTTAAAAGGAATGGTATTGGAGGCCTGCTGCGGAAGCTACATGGGACACCAGATATGGCTGAAAATATGAAAAAACTTAGACCGCGGACCTTAAGTTTTTGGCAAAAAATGAAAAATCTTAAAAACACTCAAAACCTTTAGGAAATTATTCCTTTAGCATCCAGCATAACATCCTAGTTAAAAGGAAAGGCATTGGAGGCCTGCTGCGGAAGCTACATGGGACACCAGATATCCCTGAAAATATGAAAAAACTTAGACCGCGGACCTTAAGTTTTTGCCAAAAAATGAAAAATTTTAAAAACACTCAAAACCTTTAGGAAATTATTCCTTTAGCATCCAGCATAACATCCTAGTTAAAAGGAATGGTATTGGAGGCCTGCTGTTAAAGCTACATGGGACACCAGATATGGCTGAAAATATGAAAAAACTTAGACCGCGGACCTTAAGTTTTTGCCAAAAAATGAAAAATTTTAAAAACACTCAAAACCTTTAGGAAATTATTCCTTTAGCATCCAGCATAACATCCTAGTTAAAAGGAATGGTATTGGAGGCCTGCTGTGGAAGCTACATGGGACACCAGATATGGCTGAAAATATGAAAAAACTTAGACCGCGGACCTTAAGTTTTTGCCAAAAAATGAAAAATTTTAAAAACACTCAAAACCTTTAGGAAATTATTCCTTTAGCATCCAGCATAACATCCTAGTTAAAAGGAATGGTATTGGAGGCCTGCTTTGGAGACTACAAGGTATACCAGATATGGCTGAAAATATGAAAAAACTTAGACCGCGGACCTTAAGTTTTTGCCAAAAAATGAAAAATTTTAAAAACACTCAAAACCTTTAGGAAATTATTCCTTTAGCATCCAGCATAACATCCTAGTTAAAAGGAATGGTATTGGAGGCCTGCTGCGGAAGCTACATGGGACACCAGATATGGCTGAAAATATGAGAAAACTTAGACCGCGGACCTTAAGTTTTTGCCAAAAAATGAAAAATTTTAAAAACACTCAAAACCTTTAGGAAATTATTCCTTTAGCATCCAGCATAACATCCTAGTTAAAAGGAATGGTATTGGAGGCCTGCTGCGGAAGCTACATGGGACACCAGATATGGCTGAAAATATGAAAAAACTTAGACCGCGGACCTTAAGTTTTTGGCAAAAAATGAAAAATCTTAAAAACACTCAAAACCTTTAGGAAATTATTCCTTTAGCATCCAGCATAACATCCTAGTTAAAAGGAATGGCATTGGAGGCCTGCTGCGGAAGCTACATGGGACACCAGATATGGCTGAAAATATGAAAAAACTTAGACCGCGGACCTTAAGTTTTTGCCAAAAAATGAAAAATTTTAAAAACACTCAAAACCTTTAGGAAATTATTGCTTTAGCATCCAGCATAACATCCTAGTTAAAAGGAATGGTATTGGAGGCCTGCTGCGGAAGCTTCATGGGACACCAGCTATGGATGAAAATAGGAAAAAACTTAGACTGCGGATCTTAAGTTTTTGCCAAAAAATGAAAAATCTTAAAAACACTCAAAACCTTTAGGAAATTATTCCTTTAGCATCCAGCATAACATCCTAGTTAAAAGGAATGGCATTGGAGGCCTGCTGCGGAAGCTACATGGGACACCAGATATGGCTGAAAATATGAAAAAACTTAGACCGCGGACCTTAAGTTTTTGCCAAAAAATGAAAAATTTTAAAAACACTCAAAACCTTTAGGAAATTATTCCTTTAGCATCCAGCATAACATCCTAGTTAAAAGGAATGGTATTGGAGGCCTGCTGTTAAAGCTACATGGGACACCAGATATGGCTGAAAATATGAAAAAACTTAGACCGCGGACCTTAAGTTTTTGCCAAAAAATGAAAAATTTTAAAAACACTCAAAACCTTTAGGAAATTATTCCTTTAGCATCCAGCATAACATCCTAGTTAAAAGGAATGGTATTGGAGGCCTGCTGTTAAAGCTACATGGGACACCAGATATGGCTGAAAATATGAAAAAACTTAGACCGCGGACCTTAAGTTTTTGCCAAAAAATGAAAAATTTTAAAAACACTCAAAACCTTTAGGAAATTATTCCTTTAGCATCCAGCATAACATCCTAGTTAAAAGGAATGGCATTGGAGGCCTGCTGCGGAAGCTACATGGGACACCAGATATGGCTGAAAATATGAAAAAACTTAGACCGCGGACCTTAAGTTTTTGCCAAAAAATGAAAAATTTTAAAAACACTCAAAACCTTTAGGAAATTATTCCTTTAGCATCCAGCATAACATCCTAGTTAAAAAGAATGGTATTGGAGGCCTGCTTTGGAGACTACATGGTATACCAGATATGGCTGAAAATATGAAAAAACTTAGACCGCGGACCTTAAGTTTTTGCCAAAAAATGAAAAATTTTAAAAACACTCAAAACCTTTAGGAAATTATTCCTTTAGCATCCAGCATAACATCCTAGTTAAAAGGAATGGTATTGGAGGCCTGCTGCGGAAGCTACATGGGACACCAGATATGGCTGAAAATATGAAAAAACTTAGACCGCGGACCTTAAGTTTTTGCCAAAAAATGAAAAATTTTAAAAACACTCAAAACCTTTAGGAAATTATTCCTTTAGCATCCAGCATAACATCCTAGTTAAAAGGAATGGTATTGGAGGCCTGCTGTTAAAGCTACATGGGACACCAGATATGGCTGAAAATATGAAAAAACTTAGACCGCGGACCTTAAGTTTTTGCCAAAAAATGAAAACTTTTAAAAACACTCAAAACCTTTAGGAAATTATTCCTTTAGCATCCAGCATAACATCCTAGTTAAAAGGAATGGTATTGGAGGCCTGCTGCGGAAGCTACATGGGACACCAGATATGGCTGAAAATATGAAAAAACTTAGACCGCGGACCTTAAGTTTTTGCCAAAAAATGAAAAATTTTAAAAACACTCAAAAACTTTAGGAAATTATTCCTTTAGCATCCAGCATAACATCCTAGTTAAAAAGAATGGTATTGGAGGCCTGCTGCAGAAGCTACATGGGACACCAGATATGGCTGAAAATATGAAAAAACTTAGACCGCGGACCTTAAGTTTTTGCCAAAAAATGAAAAATTTTAAAAACACTCAAAACCTTTAGGAAATTATTCCTTTAGCATCCAGCATAACATCCTAGTTAAAAAGAATGGTATTGGAGGCCTGCTTTGGAGACTACATGGTATACCAGATATGGCTGAAAATATGAAAAAACTTAGACCGCGGACCTTAAGTTTTTGCCAAAAAATGAAAAATTTTAAAAACACTCAAAACCTTTAGGAAATTATTCCTTTAGCATCCAGCATAACATCCTAGTTAAAAGGAATGGTATTGGAGGCCTGCTGTTAAAGCTACATGGGACACCAGATATGGCTGAAAATATGAAAAAACTTAGACCGCGGACCTTAAGTTTTTGCCAAAAAATGAAAAATTTTAAAAACACTCAAAACCTTTAGGAAATTATTCCTTTAGCATCCAGCATAACATCCTAGTTAAAAGGAATGGTATTGGAGGCCTGCTTTGGAGACTATAAGGTATACCAGATATGGCTGAAAATATGAAAAAACTTAGACCTCGGACCTTAAGTTTTTGCCAAAAAATGAAAAATTTTAAAAACACTCAAAACCTTTAGGAAATTATTCCTTTAGCATCCAGCATAACATCCTAGTTAAAAGGAATGGTATTGGAGGCCTGCTGTTAAAGCTACATGGGACACCAGATATGGCTGAAAATATGAAAAAAACTTAGACCGCGGACCTTAAGTTTTTGCCAAAAAATGAAAAATTTTAAAAACACTCAAAACCTTTAGGAAATTATTCCTTTAGCATCCAGCATAACATCCTAGTTAAAAGGAATGGTATTGGAGGCCTGCTGTTAAAGCTACATGGGACACCAGATATGGCTGAAAATATGAAAAAAACTTAGACCGCGGACCTTAAGTTTTTGCCAAAAAATGAAAAATTTTAAAAACACTCAAAACCTTTAGGAAATTATTCCTTTAGCATCCAGCATAACATCCTAGTTAAAAGGAATGGTATTGGAGGCCTGCTGCGGAAGCTACATGGGACACCAGATATGGCTGAAAATAGGAAAAAACTTAGACCGCGGACCTTAAGTTTTTGCCAAAAAATGAAAAATTTTAAAAACACTCAAAACCTTTAGGAAATTATTCCTTTAGCATCCAGCATAACATCCTAGTTAAAAGGAATGGTATTGGAGGCCTGCCGCGGAAGCTACATGTGACACCAGATATGGCTGAAAATATGAAAAAACTTAGACCGCGGACCTTAAGTTTTTGCTGAAAAATGAAAAATTTTTAAAACACTCAAAACCTTTAGGAAATTATTCCTTTAGCATCCAGCATAACATCCTAGTTAAAAGGAATGGTATTGGAGGCCTGCTTTGGAGACTACAAGGTATACCAGATATGGCTGAAAATATGAAAAAACTTAGACCGCGGACCTTAAGTTTTTGCCAAAAAATGAAAAATTTTAAAAACACTCAAAACCTTTAGGAAATTATTCCTTTAGCATCCAGCATAACATCCTAGTTAAAAGGAATGGTATTGGAGGCCTGCTGTTAAAGCTACATGGGACACCAGATATGGCTGAAAATATGAAAAAACTTAGACCGCGGACCTTAAGTTTTTGCTGAAAAATGAAAAATTTTAAAAACACTCAAAACCTTTAGGAAATTATTCCTTTAGCATCCAGCATAACATCCTAGTTAAAAGGAATGGTATTGGAGGCCTGCTGTTAAAGCTACATGGGACACCAGATATGGCTGAAAATATGAAAAAACTTAGACCGCGGACCTTAAGTTTTTGCCAAAAAATGAAAAATTTTAAAAACACTCAAAACCTTTAGGAAATTATTCCTTTAGCATCCAGCATAACATCCTAGTTAAAAGGAATGGTATTGGAGGCCTGCTTTGGAGACTACAAGGTATACCAGATATGGCTGAAAATATGAAAAAACTTAGACCGCGGACCTTAAGTTTTTGCCAAAAAATGAAAAATTTTAAAAACACTCAAAACCTTTAGGAAATTATTCCTTTAGCATCCAGCATAACATCCTAGTTAAAAGGAATGGTATTGGAGGCCTGCTGCGGAAGCTACATGGGACACCAGATATGGCTGAAAATATGAAAAAACTTAGACCGCGGACCTTAAGTTTTTGCTGAAAAATGAAAAATTTTAAAAACACTCAAAACCTTTAGGAAATTATTCCTTTAGCATCCAGCATAACATCCTAGTTAAAAGGAATGGTATTGGAGGCCTGCTGTTAAAGCTACATGGGACACCAGATATGGCTGAAAATATGAAAAAACTTAGACCGCGGACCTTAAGTTTTTGCTGAAAAATGAAAAATTTTTAAAACACTCAAAACCTTTAGGAAATTATTCCTTTAGCATCCAGCATAACATCCTAGTTAAAAGGAATGGTATTGGAGGCCTGCTTTGGAGACTACAAGGTATACCAGATATGGCTGAAAATATGAAAAAACTTAGACCGCGGACCTTAAGTTTTTGCCAAAAAATGAAAAATTTTAAAAACACTCAAAACCTTTAGGAAATTATTCCTTTAGCATCCAGCATAACATCCTAGTTAAAAGGAATGGTATTGGAGGCCTGCTGTTAAAGCTACATGGGACACCAGATATGGCTGAAAATATGAAAAAACTTAGACCGCGGACCTTAAGTTTTTGCTGAAAAATGAAAAATTTTAAAAACACTCAAAACCTTTAGGAAATTATTCCTTTAGCATCCAGCATAACATCCTAGTTAAAAGGAATGGTATTGGAGGCCTGCTGTTAAAGCTACATGGGACACCAGATATGGCTGAAAATATGAAAAAACTTAGACCGCGGACCTTAAGTTTTTGCCAAAAAATGAAAAATTTTAAAAACACTCAAAACCTTTAGGAAATTATTCCTTTAGCATCCAGCATAACATCCTAGTTAAAAGGAATGGTATCGGAGGCCTGCTGCGGAAGCTACATGGGACACCAGATATGGCTGAAAATATGAAAAAACTTAGACCGCGGACCTTAAGTTTTTGCCAAAAAATGAAAAATTTTAAAAACACTCAAAACCTTTAGGAAATTATTTCTTTAGCATCCAGCATAACATCCTAGTTAAAAGGAATGGTATTGGAGGCCTGCTGTTAAAGCTACATGGGACACCAGATATGGCTGAAACTATGAAAAAACTTAGACCGCGGACCTTAAGTTTTTGCCGAAAAATGAAAAATTTTAAAAACACTCAAAACCTTTAGGAAATTATTCCTTTAGCATCCAGCATAACATCCTAGTTGAAAGGAATGGTATTGGAGGCCTGCTGTGGAAGCTACATGGGACACCAGATATGGCTGAAAATATGAAAAAACTTAGACCGCGGACCTTAAGTTTTTGCCAAAAAATGAAAAATTTTAAAAACACTCAAAACCTTTAGGAAATTATTCCTTTAGCATCCAGCATAACATCCTAGTTAAAAAGAATGGTATTGGAGGCCTGCTGTGGAAGCTACATGGGACACCAGATATGGCTGAAAATATGAAAAAACTTAGACCGCGGACCTTAAGTTTTTGCCAAAAAATGAAAAATTTTAAAAACACTCAAAACCTTTAGGAAATTATTCCTTTAGCATCCAGCATAACATCCTAGTTAAAAGGAATGGTATTGGAGGCCTGCTGTTAAAGCTACATGGGACACCAGATATGGCTGAAAATATGAAAAAACTTAGACCGCGGACCTTAAGTTTTTGCCAAAAAATGAAAAATTTTAAAAACACTCAAAACCTTTAGGAAATTATTCCTTTAGCATCCAGCATAACATCCTAGTTAAAAGGAATGGTATTGGAGGCCTGCTGCGGAAGCTACATGGGACACCAGATATGGCTGAAAATATGAAAAAACTTAGACCGCGGACCTTAAGTTTTTGCCAAAAAATGAAAAATTTTAAAAACACTCAAAAACTTTAGGAAATTATTCCTTTAGCATCCAGCATAACATCCTAGTTAAAAGGAATGGTATTGGAGGCCTGCTGCGGAAGCTACATGGGACACCAGATATGGCTGAAAATATGAAAAAACTTAGACCGCGGACCTTAAGTTTTTGCCAAAAAATGAAAAATTTTAAAAACACTCAAAACCTTTAGGAAATTATTCCTTTAGCATCCAGCATAACATCCTAGTTAAAAGGAATGGTATTGGAGGCCTGCTGCGGAAGCTACATGGGACACCAGATATGGCTGAAAATATGAAAAAACTTAGACCGCGGACCTTAAGTTTTTGCCAAAAAATGAAAAATTTTAAAAACACTCAAAACCTTTAGGAAATTATTCCTTTAGCATCCAGCATAACATCCTAGTTAAAAGGAATGGTATTGGAGGCCTGCTGTTAAAGCTACATGGGACACCAGATATGGCTGAAAATATGAAAAAACTTAGACCGCGGACCTTAAGTTTTTGCCAAAAAATGAAAACTTTTAAAAACACTCAAAACCTTTAGGAAATTATTCCTTTAGCATCCAGCATAACATCCTAGTTAAAAGGAATGGTATTGGAGGCCTGCTGCGGAAGCTACATGGGACACCAGATATGGCTGAAAATATGAAAAAACTTAGACCGCGGACCTTAAGTTTTTGCCAAAAAATGAAAAATTTTAAAAACACTCAAAAACTTTAGGAAATTATTCCTTTAGCATCCAGCATAACATCCTAGTTAAAAAGAATGGTATTGGAGGCCTGCTGCGGAAGCTACATGGGACACCAGATATGGCTGAAAATATGAAAAAACTTAGACCGCGGACCTTAAGTTTTTGCCAAAAAATGAAAAATTTTAAAAACACTCAAAACCTTTAGGAAATTATTCCTTTAGCATCCAGCATAACATCCTAGTTAAAAAGAATGGTATTGGAGGCCTGCTTTGGAGACTACATGGTATACCAGATATGGCTGAAAATATGAAAAAACTTAGACCGCGGACCTTAAGTTTTTGCCAAAAAATGAAAAATTTTAAAAACACTCAAAACCTTTAGGAAATTATTCCTTTAGCATCCAGCATAACATCCTAGTTAAAAGGAATGGTATTGGAGGCCTGCTGTTAAAGCTACATGGGACACCAGATATGGCTGAAAATATGAAAAAACTTAGACCGCGGACCTTAAGTTTTTGCCAAAAAATGAAAAATTTTAAAAACACTCAAAACCTTTAGGAAATTATTCCTTTAGCATCCAGCATAACATCCTAGTTAAAAGGAATGGTATTGGAGGCCTGCTTTGGAGACTACAAGGTATACCAGATATGGCTGAAAATATGAAAAAACTTAGACCGCGGACCTTAAGTTTTTGCCAAAAAATGAAAACTTTTAAAAACACTCAAAACCTTTAGGAAATTATTCCTTTAGCATCCAGCATAACATCCTAGTTAAAAGGAATGGTATTGGAGGCCTGCTGCGGAAGCTACATGGGACACCAGATATGGCTGAAAATATGAAAAAACTTAGACCGCGGACCTTAAGTTTTTGCCAAAAAATGAAAAATTTTAAAAACACTCAAAACCTTTAGGAAATTATTCCTTTAGCATCCAGCATAACATCCTAGTTAAAAGGAATGGTATTGGAGGCCTGCCGCGGAAGCTACATGTGACACCAGATATGGCTGAAAATATGAAAAAACTTAGACCGCGGACCTTAAGTTATTGCTGAAAAATGAAAATTTTTTAAAACACTCAAAACCTTTAGGAAATTATTCCTTTAGCATCCAGCATAACATCCTAGTTAAAAGGAATGGTATTGGAGGCCTGCTGCGGAAGCTACATGGGACACCAGATATGGCTGAAAATATGAAAAAACTTAGACCGTGGACCTTAAGTTTTTGCCAAAAAATGAAAAATTTTAAAAACACTCAAAACCTTTAGGAAATTATTCCTTTAGCATCCAGCATAACATCCTAGTTAAAAGGAATGGTATTGGAGGCCTGCTGAGGAAGCTACATGGGACACCAGATATGGCTGAAAATATGAAAAAACTTAGACCGCAGACCTTAAGTTTTTGCCAAAAAATGAAAAATTTTAAAAACACTCAAAACCTTTAGGAAATTATTCCTTTAGCATCCAGCATAACATCCTAGTTAAAAGGAATGGTATTGGAGGCCTGCTGCGGAAGCTACATGGGACACCAGATATGGCTGAAAATATGAAAAAACTTAGACCGCGGACCTTAAGTTTTTGCCAAAAAATGAAAAATTTTAAAAACACTCAAAACCTTTAGGAAATTATTCCTTTAGCATCCAGCATAACATCCTAGTTAAAAGGAATGGTATTGGAGGCCTGCTTTGGAGACTACATGGTATACCAGATATGGCTGAAAATATGAAAAAACTTAGACCGCGGATCTTAAGTTTTTGCCAAAAAATGAAAAATTTTAAAAACACTCAAAACCTTTAGGAAATTATTCCTTTAGCATCCAGCATAACATCCTAGTTAAGAAGGAATGGTATTGGAGGCCTGCTTTGGAGACTACATGGTATACCAGATATGGCTGAAAATATGAAAAAACTTAGACCGCGGACCTTAAGTTTTTGCCAAAAAATGAAAAATTTTAAAAACACTCAAAACCTTTAGGAAATTATTCCTTTAGCATCCAGCATAACATCCTAGTTAAAAGGAATGGTATTGGAGGCCTGCTTTGGAGACTACATGGTATACCAGATATGGCTGAAAATATGAAAAAACTTAGACCGCGGACCTTAAGTTTTTGCCAAAAAATGAAAACTTTTAAAAACACTCAAAACCTTTAGGAAATTATTCCTTTAGCATCCAGCATAACATCCTAGTTAAAAGGAATGGTATTGGAGGCCTGCTGCGGAAGCTACATGGGACACCAGATATGGCTGAAAATATGAAAAAACTTAGACCGCGGACCTTAAGTTTTTGCCAAAAAATGAAAAATTTTAAAAACACTCAAAACCTTTAGGAAATTATTCCTTTAGCATCCAGCATAACATCCTAGTTAAAAAGAATGGTATTGGAGGCCTGCTGCGGAAGCTACATGGGACACCAGATATGGCTGAAAATATGAAAAAACTTAGACCGCGGACCTTAAGTTTTTGCCAAAAAATGAAAAATTTTAAAAACACTCAAAACCTTTAGGAAATTATTCCTTTAGCATCCAGCATAACATCCTAGTTAAAAGGAATGGTATTGGAGGCCTGCTGCGGAAGCTACATGGGACACCAGATATGGCTGAAAATATGAAAAAACTTAGACCGCGGACCTTAAGTTTTTGCCAAAAAATGAAAAATTTTAAAAACACTCAAAAACTTTAGGAAATTATTCCTTTAGCATCCAGCATAACATCCTAGTTAAAAGGAATGGTATTGGAGGCCTGCTGCGGAAGCTACATGGGACACCAGATATGGCTGAAAATATGAAAAAACTTAGACCGCGGACCTTAAGTTTTTGCCAAAAAATGAAAAATTTTAAAAACACTCAAAACCTTTAGGAAATTATTCCTTTAGCATCCAGCATAACATCCTAGTTAAAAAGAATGGTATTGGAGGCCTGCTTTGGAGACTACATGGTATACCAGATATGGCTGAAAATATGAAAAAACTTAGACCGCGGACCTTAAGTTTTTGCCAAAAAATGAAAAATTTTAAAAACACTCAAAACCTTTAGGAAATTATTCCTTTAGCATCCAGCATAACATCCTAGTTAAAAGGAATGGTATTGGAGGCCTGCTGCGGAAGCTACATGGGACACCAGATATGGCTGAAAATATGAAAAAACTTAGACCGCGGACCTTAAGTTTTTGCCAAAAAATGAAAAATTTTAAAAACACTCAAAACCTTTAGGAAATTATTCCTTTAGCATCCAGCATAACATCCTAGTTAAAAGGAATGGTATTGGAGGCCTGCTGTTAAAGCTACATGGGACACCAGATATGGCTGAAAATATGAAAAAACTTAGACCGCGGACCTTAAGTTTTTGCCAAAAAATGAAAACTTTTAAAAACACTCAAAACCTTTAGGAAATTATTCCTTTAGCATCCACCATAACATCCTAGTTAAAAGGAATGGTATTGGAGGCCTGCTGCGGAAGCTACATGGGACACCAGATATGGCTGAAAATATGAAAAAACTTAGACCGCGGACCTTAAGTTTTTGCCAAAAAATGAAAAATTTTAAAAACACTCAAAAACTTTAGGAAATTATTCCTTTAGCATCCAGCATAACATCCTAGTTAAAAAGAATGGTATTGGAGGCCTGCTGCGGAAGCTACATGGGACACCAGATATGGCTGAAAATATGAAAAAACTTAGACCGCGGACCTTAAGTTTTTGCCAAAAAATGAAAAATTTTAAAAACACTCAAAACCTTTAGGAAATTATTCCTTTAGCATCCAGCATAACATCCTAGTTAAAAAGAATGGTATTGGAGGCCTGCTTTGGAGACTACATGGTATACCAGATATGGCTGAAAATATGAAAAAACTTAGACCGCGGACCTTAAGTTTTTGCCAAAAAATGAAAAATTTTAAAAACACTCAAAACCTTTAGGAAATTATTCCTTTAGCATCCAGCATAACATCCTAGTTAAAAGGAATGGTATTGGAGGCCTGCTGTTAAAGCTACATGGGACACCAGATATGGCTGAAAATATGAAAAAACTTAGACCGCGGACCTTAAGTTTTTGCCAAAAAATTAAAAATTTTAAAAACACTCAAAACCTTTAGGAAATTATTCCTTTAGCATCCAGCATAACATCCTAGTTAAAAGGAATGGTATTGGAGGCCTGCTTTGGAGACTACAAGGTATACCAGATATGGCTGAAAATATGAAAAAACTTAGACCGCGGACCTTAAGTTTTTGCCAAAAAATGAAAACTTTTAAAAACACTCAAAACCTTTAGGAAATTATTCCTTTAGCATCCAGCATAACATCCTAGTTAAAAGGAATGGTATTGGAGGCCTGCTGCGGAAGCTACATGGGACACCAGATATGGCTGAAAATATGAAAAAACTTAGACCGCGGACCTTAAGTTTTTGCCAAAAAATGAAAAATTTTAAAAACACTCAAAACCTTTAGGAAATTATTCCTTTAGCATCCAGCATAACATCCTAGTTAAAAGGAATGGTATTGGAGGCCTGCCGCGGAAGCTACATGTGACACCAGATATAGCTGAAAATATGAAAAAACTTAGACCGCGGACCTTAAGTTATTGCTGAAAAATGAAAATTTTTTAAAACACTCAAAACCTTTAGGAAATTATTCCTTTAGCATCCAGCATAACATCCTAGTTAAAAGGAATGGTATTGGAGGCCTGCTGCGGAAGCTACATGGGACACCAGATATGGCTGAAAATATGAAAAAACTTAGACCGTGGACCTTAAGTTTTTGCCAAAAAATGAAAAATTTTAAAAACACTCAAAACCTTTAGGAAATTATTCCTTTAGCATCCAGCATAACATCCTAGTTAAAAGGAATGGTATTGGAGGCCTGCTGAGGAAGCTACATGGGACACCAGATATGGCTGAAAATATGAAAAAACTTAGACCGCAGACCTTAAGTTTTTGCCAAAAAATGAAAAATTTTAAAAACACTCAAAACCTTTAGGAAATTATTCCTTTAGCATCCAGCATAACATCCTAGTTAAAAGGAATGGTATTGGAGGCCTGCTGCGGAAGCTACATGGGACACCAGATATGGCTGAAAATAGGAAAAAACTTACACCGCGGACCTTAAGTTTTTGCCAAAAAATGAAAAATTTTAAAAACACTCAAAACCTTTAGGAAATTATTGCTTTAGCATCCAGCATAACATCCTAGTTAAAAGGAATGGTATTGGAGGCCTGCTGCGGAAGCTTCATGGGACACCAGATATGGCTGAAAATATGAAAAAACTTAGACTGCGGATCTTAAGTTTTTGCCAAAAAATGAAAAATTTTAAAAACACTCAAAACCTTTAGGAAATTATTCCTTTAGCATCCAGCATAACATCCTAGTTAAAAAGAATGGTATTGGAGGCCTGCTGTGGAAGCTACATGGGACACCAGATATGGCTGAAAATATGAAAAAACTTAGACCGCGGACCTTAAGTTTTTGGCAAAAAATGAAAAATCTTAAAAACACTCAAAACCTTTAGGAAATTATTCCTTTAGCATCCAGCATAACATCCTAGTTAAAAGGAATGGTATTGGAGGCCTGCTGCGGAAGCTACATGGGACACCAGATATGGCTGAAAATATGAAAAAACTTAGACCGCGGACCTTAAGTTTTTGCCAAAAAATGAAAAATTTTAAAAACACTCAAAACCTTTAGGAAATTATTCCTTTAGCATCCAGCATAACATCCTAGTTAAAAGGAATGGTATTGGAGGCCTGCTGTTAAAGCTACATGGGACACCAGATATGGCTGAAAATATGAAAAAACTTAGACCGCGGACCTTAAGTTTTTGCCAAAAAATGAAAAATTTTAAAAACACTCAAAACCTTTAGGAAATTATTCCTTTAGCATCCAGCATAACATCCTAGTTAAAAAGAATGGTATTGGAGGCCTGCTGCGGAAGCTACATGGGACACCAGATATGGCTGAAAATATGAAAAAACTTAGACCGCGGACCTTAAGTTTTTGCCAAAAAATGAAAAATTTTAAAAACACTCAAAACCTTTAGGAAATTATTCCTTTAGCATCCAGCATAACATCCTAGTTAAAAGGAATGGTATTGGAGGCCTGCTGCGGAAGCTACATGGGACACCAGATATGGCTGAAAATATGAAAAAACTTAGACCGCGGACTTTAAGTTTTTGCCAAAAAATGAAAAATTTTAAAAACACTCAAAACCTTTAGGAAATTATTCCTTTAGCATCCAGCATAACATCCTAGTTAAAAGGAATGGTATTGGAGGCCTGCTGCGGAAGCTACATGGGACACCAGATATGGCTGAAAATATGAAAAAACTTAGACCGCGGACCTTAAGTTTTTGCCAAAAAATGAAAAATTTTAAAAACACTCAAAACCTTTAGGAAATTATTCCTTTAGCATCCAGCATAACATCCTAGTTAAAAGGAATGGTATTGGAGGCCTGCTGTTAAAGCTACATGGGACACCAGATATGGCTGAAAATATGAAAAAACTTAGACCGCGGACCTTAAGTTTTTGCCAAAAAATGAAAAATTTTAAAAACACTCAAAACCTTTAGGAAATTATTCCTTTAGCATCCAGCATAACATCCTAGTTAAAAGGAATGGTATTGGAGGCCTGCTGCGGAAGCTACATGGGACACCAGATATGGCTGAAAATATGAAAAAACTTAGACCGCGGACCTTAAGTTTTTGCCAAAAAATGAAAAATTTTAAAAACACTCAAAACCTTTAGGAAATTATTCCTTTAGCATCCAGCATAACATCCTAGTTAAAAGGAATGGTATTGGAGGCCTGCTGCGGAAGCTACATGGGACACCAGATATGGCTGAAAATATGAAAAAACTTACACCGCGGACCTTAAGTTTTTGACAAAAAATAAAAAATTTTAAAAACACTCAAAACCTTTAGGAAATTATTCCTTTAGCATCCAGCATAACATCCTAGTTAAAAGGAATGGTATTGGAGGCCTGCTGCCGAAGCTACATGGGACACCAGATATGGCTGAAAATATGAAAACACTTAGACCGCGGACCTTAAGTTTTTTGCCAAAAAATGAAAAATTTTAAAAACACTCAAAACCTTTAGGAAATTATTCCTTTAGCATCCAGCATAACATCCTAGTTAAAAGGAATGGTATTGGAGGCCTGCTGCGGAAGCTACATGGGACACCAGATATGGCTGAAAATATGAAAAAACTTAGACCGCGGACCTTAAGTTTTTGGCAAAAAATGAAAAATCTTAAAAACACTCAAAACCTTTAGGAAATTATTCCTTTAGCATCCAGCATAACATCCTAGTTAAAAGGAAAGGCATTGGAGGCCTGCTGCGGAAGCTACATGGGACACCAGATATCCCTGAAAATATGAAAAAACTTAGACCGCGGACCTTAAGTTTTTGCCAAAAAATGAAAAATTTTAAAAACACTCAAAACCTTTAGGAAATTATTCCTTTAGCATCCAGCATAACATCCTAGTTAAAAGGAATGGTATTGGAGGCCTGCTGCGGAAGCTACATGGGACACCAGATATGGCTGAAAATATGAAAAAACTTAGACCGCGGACCTTAAGTTTTTGCCAAAAAATGAAAAATTTTAAAAACACTCAAAACCTTTAGGAAATTATTCCTTTAGCATCCAGCATAACATCCTAGTTAAAAGGAATGGTATTGGAGGCCTGCTGCGGAAGCTACATGGGACACCAGATATGGCTGAAAATATGAAAAAACTTAGACCGCGGACCTTAAGTTTTTGCCAAAAAATGAAAAATTTTAAAAACACTCAAAACCTTTAGGAAATTATTCCTTTAGCATCCAGCATAACATCCTAGTTAAAAGGAATGGTATTGGAGGTCTGCTGCGGAAGCTACATGGGACACCAGATATGGCTGAAAATATGAAAAAACTTAGACCGCGGACCTTAAGTTTTTGCCAAAAAATGAAAAATTTTAAAAACACTCAAAACCTTTAGGAAATTATTCCTTTAGCATCCAGCATAACATCCTAGTTAAAAGGAATGGTATTGGAGGCCTGCTGCGGAAGCTACATGGGACACCAGATATGGCTGAAAATATGAAAAAACTTAGACCGCGGACCTTAAGTTTTTGCCAAAAAATGAAAAATTTTAAAAACACTCAAAACCTTTAGGAAATTATTCCTTTAGCATCCAGCATAACATCCTAGTTAAAAGGAATGGTATTGGAGGCCTGCTGCGGAAGCTACATGGGACACCAGATATGGCTGAAAATATGAAAAAACTTAGACCGCGGACCTTAAGTTCTTGCCAAAAAATGAAAAATTTTAAAAACACTCAAAACCTTTAGGAAATTATTCCTTTAGCATCCAGCATAACATCCTAGTTAAAAGGAATGGTATTGGAGGCCTGCCGCGGAAGCTACATGGGACACCAGATATGGCTGAAAATATGAAAAAACTTAGACCGCGGACCTTAAGTTTTTGCTGAAAAATGAAAAATTTTTAAAACACTCAAAACCTTTAGGAAATTATTCCTTTAGCATCCAGCATAACATCCTAGTTAAAAGGAATGGTATTGGAGGCCTGCTGCGGAAGCTACATGGGACACCAGATATGGCTGAAAATAGGAAAAAACTTACACCGCGGACCTTAAGTTTTTGCCAAAAAATGAAAAATTTTAAAAACACTCAAAAACTTTAGGAAATTATTCCTTTAGCATCCAGCATAACATCCTAGTTAAAAGGAATGGTATTGGAGGCCTGCTGTTAAAGCTACATGGGACACCAGATATGGCTGAAAATATGAAAAAACTTAGACCGCGGACCTTAAGTTTTTGCCAAAAAATGAAAAATTTTAAAAACACTCAAAACCTTTAGGAAATTATTCCTTTAGCATCCAGCATAACATCCTAGTTAAAAGGAATGGTATTGGAGGCCTGCTTTGGAGACTACATGGTATACCAGATATGGCTGAAAATATGAAAAAAATTAGACCGCAAACCTTAAGTTTTTGCCAAAAAATGAAAAATTTTTAAAACACTCAAAACCTTTAGGAAATTATTCCTTTAGCATCCAGCATAACATCCTAGTTAAAAGGAATGGTATTGGAGGCCTGCTGCGGAAGCTACATGGGACACCAGATATGGCTGAAAATATGAAAAAACTTACACCGCGGACCTTAAGTTTTTGACAAAAAATAAAATTTTTTAAAAACACTCAAAACCTTTAGGAAATTATTCCTTTAGCATCCAGCATAACATCCTAGTTAAAAGGAATGGTATTGGAGGCCTGCTGCGGAAGCTACATGGGACACCAGATATGGCTGAAAATAGGAAAAAACTTAGACCGCGGACCTTAAGTTTTTGGCAAAAAATGAAAAATCTTAAAACCACTCAAAACCTTTAGGAAATTATTCCTTTAGCATCCAGCATAACATCCTAGTTAAAAGGAATGGTATTGGAGGCCTGCTGCGGAAGCTACATGGGACACCAGATATGGCTGAAAATATGAAAAAACTTAGACCGCGGACCTTAAGTTTTTGCCAAAAAATGAAAAATTTTAAAAACACTCAAAACCTTTAGGAAATTATTCCTTTAGCATCCAGCATAACATCCTAGTTAAAAGGAATGGTATTGGAGGCCTGCTTTGGAGACTACATGGTATACCAGATATGGCTGAAAATATGAAAAAACTTAGACCGCGGATCTTAAGTTTTTGCCAAAAAATGAAAAATTTTAAAAACACTCAAAACCTTTAGGAAATTATTCCTTTAGCATCCAGCATAACATCCTAGTTAAGAAGGAATGGTATTGGAGGCCTGCTTTGGAGACTACATGGTATACCAGATATGGCTGAAAATATGAAAAAACTTAGACCGCGGACCTTAAGTTTTTGCCAAAAAATGAAAACTTTTAAAAACACTCAAAACCTTTAGGAAATTATTCCTTTAGCATCCAGCATAACATCCTAGTTAAAAGGAATGGTATTGGAGGCCTGCTGCGGAAGCTACATGGGACACCAGATATGGCTGAAAATATGAAAAAACTTACACCGCGGACCTTAAGTTTTTGACAAAAAATAAAATTTTTTAAAAACACTCAAAACCTTTAGGAAATTATTCCTTTAGCATCCAGCATAACATCCTAGTTAAAAGGAATGGTATTGGAGGCCTGCCGCGGAAGCTACATGGGACACCAGATATGGCTGAAAATATGAAAAAACTTAGACCGCGGACCTTAAGTTTTTGCTGAAAAATGAAAAATTTTTAAAACACTCAAAACCTTTAGGAAATTATTCCTTTAGCATCCAGCATAACATCCTAGTTAAAAGGAATGGTATTGGAGGCCTGCTGCGGAAGCTACATGGGACACCAGATATGGCTGAAAATAGGAAAAAACTTACACCGCGGACCTTAAGTTTTTGCCAAAAAATGAAAAATTTTAAAAACACTCAAAAACTTTAGGAAATTATTCCTTTAGCATCCAGCATAACATCCTAGTTAAAAGGAATGGTATTGGAGGCCTGCTGTTAAAGCTACATGGGACACCAGATATGGCTGAAAATATGAAAAAACTTAGACCGCGGACCTTAAGTTTTTGCCAAAAAATGAAAAATTTTAAAAACACTCAAAACCTTTAGGAAATTATTCCTTTAGCATCCAGCATAACATCCTAGTTAAAAGGAATGGTATTGGAGGCCTGCTTTGGAGACTACATGGTATACCAGATATGGCTGAAAATATGAAAAAAATTAGACCGCGGACCTTAAGTTTTTGCCAAAAAATGAAAAATTTTTAAAACACTCAAAACCTTTAGGAAATTATTCCTTTAGCATCCAGCATAACATCCTAGTTAAAAGGAATGGTATTGGAGGCCTGCTGCGGAAGCTACATGGGACACCAGATATGGCTGAAAATATGAAAAAACTTAGACCGCGGACCTTAAGTTCTTGCCAAAAAATGAAAAATTTTAAAAACACTCAAAACCTTTAGGAAATTATTCCTTTAGCATCCAGCATAACATCCTAGTTAAAAGGAATGGTATTGGAGGCCTGCCGCGGAAGCTACATGGGACACCAGATATGGCTGAAAATATGAAAAAACTTAGACCGCGGACCTTAAGTTTTTGCTGAAAAATGAAAAATTTTTAAAACACTCAAAACCTTTAGGAAATTATTCCTTTAGCATCCAGCATAACATCCTAGTTAAAAGGAATGGTATTGGAGGCCTGCTGCGGAAGCTACATGGGACACCAGATATGGCTGAAAATAGGAAAAAACTTACACCGCGGACCTTAAGTTTTTGCCAAAAAATGAAAAATTTTAAAAACACTCAAAAACTTTAGGAAATTATTCCTTTAGCATCCAGCATAACATCCTAGTTAAAAGGAATGGTATTGGAGGCCTGCTGTTAAAGCTACATGGGACACCAGATATGGCTGAAAATATGAAAAAACTTAGACCGCGGACCTTAAGTTTTTGCCAAAAAATGAAAAATTTTAAAAACACTCAAAACCTTTAGGAAATTATTCCTTTAGCATCCAGCATAACATCCTAGTTAAAAGGAATGGTATTGGAGGCCTGCTTTGGAGACTACATGGTATATCAGATATGGCTGAAAATATGAAAAAACTTAGACCGCGGATCTTAAGTTTTTGCCAAAAAATGAAAAATTTTAAAAACACTCAAAACCTTTAGGAAATTATTCCTTTAGCATCCAGCATAACATCCTAGTTAAGAAGGAATGGTATTGGAGGCCTGCTTTGGAGACTACATGGTATACCAGATATGGCTGAAAATATGAAAAAACTTAGACCGCGGACCTTAAGTTTTTGCCAAAAAATGAAAACTTTTAAAAACACTCAAAACCTTTAGGAAATTATTCCTTTAGCATCCAGCATAACATCCTAGTTAAAAGGAATGGTATTGGAGGCCTGCTGCGGAAGCTACATGGGACACCAGATATGGCTGAAAATATGAAAAAACTTACACCGCGGACCTTAAGTTTTTGACAAAAAATAAAATTTTTTAAAAACACTCAAAACCTTTAGGAAATTATTCCTTTAGCATCCAGCATAACATCCTAGTTAAAAGGAATGGTATTGGAGGCCTGCTGCGGAAGCTACATGGGACACCAGATATGGCTGAAAATATGAAAAAACTTAGACCGCGGACCTTAAGTTTTTGCCAAAAAATGAAAAATTTTAAAAACACTCAAAACCTTTAGGAAATTATTCCTTTAGCATCCAGCATAACATCCTAGTTAAAAGGAATGGTATTGGAGGCCTGCTGCGGAAGCTACATGGGACACCAGATATGGCTGAAAATATGAAAAAACTTAGACCGCGGACCTTAAGTTTTTGCCAAAAAATGAAAAATTTTAAAAACACTCAAAACCTTTAGGAAATTATTCCTTTAGCATCCAGCATAACATCCTAGTTAAAAGGAATGGTATTGGAGGCCTGCTGTTAAAGCTACATGGGACACCAGATATGGCTGAAAATATGAAAAAACTTAGACCGCGGACCTTAAGTTTTTGCCAAAAAATGAAAACTTTTAAAAACACTCAAAACCTTTAGGAAATTATTCCTTTAGCATCCAGCATAACATCCTAGTTAAAAGGAATGGTATTGGAGGCCTGCTGCGGAAGCTACATGGGACACCAGATATGGCTGAAAATATGAAAAAACTTAGACCGCGGACCTTAAGTTTTTGCCAAAAAATGAAAAATTTTAAAAACACTCAAAAACTTTAGGAAATTATTCCTTTAGCATCCAGCATAACATCCTAGTTAAAAAGAATGGTATTGGAGGCCTGCTGCGGAAGCTACATGGGACACCAGATATGGCTGAAAATATGAAAAAACTTAGACCGCGGACCTTAAGTTTTTGCCAAAAAATGAAAAATTTTAAAAACACTCAAAACCTTTAGGAAATTATTCCTTTAGCATCCAGCATAACATCCTAGTTAAAAAGAATGGTATTGGAGGCCTGCTTTGGAGACTACATGGTATACCAGATATGGCTGAAAATATGAAAAAACTTAGACCGCGGACCTTAAGTTTTTGCCAAAAAATGAAAAATTTTAAAAACACTCAAAACCTTTAGGAAATTATTCCTTTAGCATCCAGCATAACATCCTAGTTAAAAGGAATGGTATTGGAGGCCTGCTGTTAAAGCTACATGGGACACCAGATATGGCTGAAAATATGAAAAAACTTAGACCGCGGACCTTAAGTTTTTGCCAAAAAATGAAAAATTTTAAAAACACTCAAAACCTTTAGGAAATTATTCCTTTAGCATCCAGCATAACATCCTAGTTAAAAGGAATGGTATTGGAGGCCTGCTTTGGAGACTACAAGGTATACCAGATATGGCTGAAAATATGAAAAAACTTAGACCGCGGACCTTAAGTTTTTGCCAAAAAATGAAAACTTTTAAAAACACTCAAAACCTTTAGGAAATTATTCCTTTAGCATCCAGCATAACATCCTAGTTAAAAGGAATGGTATTGGAGGCCTGCTGCGGAAGCTACATGGGACACCAGATATGGCTGAAAATATGAAAAAACTTAGACCGCGGACCTTAAGTTTTTGCCAAAAAATGAAAAATTTTAAAAACACTCAAAACCTTTAGGAAATTATTCCTTTAGCATCCAGCATAACATCCTAGTTAAAAGGAATGGTATTGGAGGCCTGCCGCGGAAGCTACATGTGACACCAGATATGGCTGAAAATATGAAAAAACTTAGACCGCGGACCTTAAGTTATTGCTGAAAAATGAAAATTTTTTAAAACACTCAAAACCTTTAGGAAATTATTCCTTTAGCATCCAGCATAACATCCTAGTTAAAAGGAATGGTATTGGAGGCCTGCTGCGGAAGCTACATGGGACACCAGATATGGCTGAAAATATGAAAAAACTTAGACCGTGGACCTTAAGTTTTTGCCAAAAAATGAAAAATTTTAAAAACACTCAAAACCTTTAGGAAATTATTCCTTTAGCATCCAGCATAACATCCTAGTTAAAAGGAATGGTATTGGAGGCCTGCTGAGGAAGCTACATGGGACACCAGATATGGCTGAAAATATGAAAAAACTTAGACCGCAGACCTTAAGTTTTTGCCAAAAAATGAAAAATTTTAAAAACACTCAAAACCTTTAGGAAATTATTCCTTTAGCATCCAGCATAACATCCTAGTTAAAAGGAATGGTATTGGAGGCCTGCTGCGGAAGCTACATGGGACACCAGATATGGCTGAAAATATGAAAAAACTTAGACCGCGGACCTTAAGTTTTTGCCAAAAAATGAAAAATTTTAAAAACACTCAAAACCTTTAGGAAATTATTCCTTTAGCATCCAGCATAACATCCTAGTTAAAAGGAATGGTATTGGAGGCCTGCTTTGGAGACTACATGGTATACCAGATATGGCTGAAAATATGAAAAAACTTAGACCGCGGATCTTAAGTTTTTGCCAAAAAATGAAAAATTTTAAAAACACTCAAAACCTTTAGGAAATTATTCCTTTAGCATCCAGCATAACATCCTAGTTAAGAAGGAATGGTATTGGAGGCCTGCTTTGGAGACTACATGGTATACCAGATATGGCTGAAAATATGAAAAAACTTAGACCGCGGACCTTAAGTTTTTGCCAAAAAATGAAAAATTTTAAAAACACTCAAAACCTTTAGGAAATTATTCCTTTAGCATCCAGCATAACATCCTAGTTAAAAGGAATGGTATTGGAGGCCTGCTTTGGAGACTACATGGTATACCAGATATGGCTGAAAATATGAAAAAACTTAGACCGCGGACCTTAAGTTTTTGCCAAAAAATGAAAACTTTTAAAAACACTCAAAACCTTTAGGAAATTATTCCTTTAGCATCCAGCATAACATCCTAGTTAAAAGGAATGGTATTGGAGGCCTGCTGCGGAAGCTACATGGGACACCAGATATGGCTGAAAATATGAAAAAACTTAGACCGCGGACCTTAAGTTTTTGCCAAAAAATGAAAAATTTTAAAAACACTCAAAACCTTTAGGAAATTATTCCTTTAGCATCCAGCATAACATCCTAGTTAAAAAGAATGGTATTGGAGGCCTGCTGCGGAAGCTACATGGGACACCAGATATGGCTGAAAATATGAAAAAACTTAGACCGCGGACCTTAAGTTTTTGCCAAAAAATGAAAAATTTTAAAAACACTCAAAACCTTTAGGAAATTATTCCTTTAGCATCCAGCATAACATCCTAGTTAAAAGGAATGGTATTGGAGGCCTGCTGCGGAAGCTACATGGGACACCAGATATGGCTGAAAATATGAAAAAACTTAGACCGCGGACCTTAAGTTTTTGCCAAAAAATGAAAAATTTTAAAAACACTCAAAAACTTTAGGAAATTATTCCTTTAGCATCCAGCATAACATCCTAGTTAAAAGGAATGGTATTGGAGGCCTGCTGCGGAAGCTACATGGGACACCAGATATGGCTGAAAATATGAAAAAACTTAGACCGCGGACCTTAAGTTTTTGCCAAAAAATGAAAAATTTTAAAAACACTCAAAACCTTTAGGAAATTATTCCTTTAGCATCCAGCATAACATCCTAGTTAAAAAGAATGGTATTGGAGGCCTGCTTTGGAGACTACATGGTATACCAGATATGGCTGAAAATATGAAAAAACTTAGACCGCGGACCTTAAGTTTTTGCCAAAAAATGAAAAATTTTAAAAACACTCAAAACCTTTAGGAAATTATTCCTTTAGCATCCAGCATAACATCCTAGTTAAAAGGAATGGTATTGGAGGCCTGCTGCGGAAGCTACATGGGACACCAGATATGGCTGAAAATATGAAAAAACTTAGACCGCGGACCTTAAGTTTTTGCCAAAAAATGAAAAATTTTAAAAACACTCAAAACCTTTAGGAAATTATTCCTTTAGCATCCAGCATAACATCCTAGTTAAAAGGAATGGTATTGGAGGCCTGCTGTTAAAGCTACATGGGACACCAGATATGGCTGAAAATATGAAAAAACTTAGACCGCGGACCTTAAGTTTTTGCCAAAAAATGAAAACTTTTAAAAACACTCAAAACCTTTAGGAAATTATTCCTTTAGCATCCAGCATAACATCCTAGTTAAAAGGAATGGTATTGGAGGCCTGCTGCGGAAGCTACATGGGACACCAGATATGGCTGAAAATATGAAAAAACTTAGACCGCGGACCTTAAGTTTTTGCCAAAAAATGAAAAATTTTAAAAACACTCAAAACCTTTAGGAAATTATTCCTTTAGCATCCAGCATAACATCCTAGTTAAAAGGAATGGTATTGGAGGCCTGCTGTTAAAGCTACATGGGACACCAGATATGGCTGAAAATATGAAAAAACTTAGACCGCGGACCTTAAGTTTTTGCCAAAAAATGAAAAATTTTAAAAACACTCAAAACCTTTAGGAAATTATTCCTTTAGCATCCAGCATAACATCCTAGTTAAAAGGAATGGTATTGGAGGCCTGCTGTTAAAGCTACATGGGACACCAGATATGGCTGAAAATATGAAAAAACTTAGACCGCGGACCTTAAGTTTTTGCCAAAAAATGAAAAATTTTAAAAACACTCAAAACCTTTAGGAAATTATTCCTTTAGCATCCAGCATAACATCCTAGTTAAAAGGAATGGTATTGGAGGCCTGCTTTGGAGACTACAAGGTATACCAGATATGGCTGAAAATATGAAAAAACTTAGACCGCGGACCTTAAGTTTTTGCCAAAAAATGAAAACTTTTAAAAACACTCAAAACCTTTAGGAAATTATTCCTTTAGCATCCAGCATAACATCCTAGTTAAAAGGAATGGTATTGGAGGCCTGCTGCGGAAGCTACATGGGACACCAGATATGGCTGAAAATATGAAAAAACTTAGACCGCGGACCTTAAGTTTTTGCCAAAAAATGAAAAATTTTAAAAACACTCAAAACCTTTAGGAAATTATTCCTTTAGCATCCAGCATAACATCCTAGTTAAAAGGAATGGTATTGGAGGCCTGCCGCGGAAGCTACATGTGACACCAGATATGGCTGAAAATATGAAAAAACTTAGACCGCGGACCTTAAGTTATTGCTGAAAAATGAAAATTTTTTAAAACACTCAAAACCTTTAGGAAATTATTCCTTTAGCATCCAGCATAACATCCTAGTTAAAAGGAATGGTATTGGAGGCCTGCTGCGGAAGCTACATGGGACACCAGATATGGCTGAAAATATGAAAAAACTTAGACCGTGGACCTTAAGTTTTTGCCAAAAAATGAAAAATTTTAAAAACACTCAAAACCTTTAGGAAATTATTCCTTTAGCATCCAGCATAACATCCTAGTTAAAAGGAATGGTATTGGAGGCCTGCTGAGGAAGCTACATGGGACACCAGATATGGCTGAAAATATGAAAAAACTTAGACCGCAGACCTTAAGTTTTTGCCAAAAAATGAAAAATTTTAAAAACACTCAAAACCTTTAGGAAATTATTCCTTTAGCATCCAGCATAACATCCTAGTTAAAAGGAATGGTATTGGAGGCCTGCTGCGGAAGCTACATGGGACACCAGATATGGCTGAAAATAGGAAAAAACTTACACCGCGGACCTTAAGTTTTTGCCAAAAAATGAAAAATTTTAAAAACACTCAAAACCTTTAGGAAATTATTGCTTTAGCATCCAGCATAACATCCTAGTTAAAAGGAATGGTATTGGAGGCCTGCTGCGGAAGCTTCATGGGACACCAGATATGGCTGAAAATATGAAAAAACTTAGACTGCGGATCTTAAGTTTTTGCCAAAAAATGAAAAATTTTAAAAACACTCAAAACCTTTAGGAAATTATTCCTTTAGCATCCAGCATAACATCCTAGTTAAAAAGAATGGTATTGGAGGCCTGCTGTGGAAGCTACATGGGACACCAGATATGGCTGAAAATATGAAAAAACTTAGACCGCGGACCTTAAGTTTTTGGCAAAAAATGAAAAATCTTAAAAACACTCAAAACCTTTAGGAAATTATTCCTTTAGCATCCAGCATAACATCCTAGTTAAAAGGAATGGTATTGGAGGCCTGCTGCGGAAGCTACATGGGACACCAGATATGGCTGAAAATATGAAAAAACTTAGACCGCGGACCTTAAGTTTTTGCCAAAAAATGAAAAATTTTAAAAACACTCAAAACCTTTAGGAAATTATTCCTTTAGCATCCAGCATAACATCCTAGTTAAAAGGAATGGTATTGGAGGCCTGCCGCGGAAGCTACATGTGACACCAGATATGGCTGAAAATATGAAAAAACTTAGACCGCGGACCTTAAGTTATTGCTGAAAAATGAAAATTTTTTAAAACACTCAAAACCTTTAGGAAATTATTCCTTTAGCATCCAGCATAACATCCTAGTTAAAAGGAATGGTATTGGAGGCCTGCTGCGGAAGCTACATGGGACACCAGATATGGCTGAAAATATGAAAAAACTTAGACCGTGGACCTTAAGTTTTTGCCAAAAAATGAAAAATTTTAAAAACACTCAAAACCTTTAGGAAATTATTCCTTTAGCATCCAGCATAACATCCTAGTTAAAAGGAATGGTATTGGAGGCCTGCTGAGGAAGCTACATGGGACACCAGATATGGCTGAAAATATGAAAAAACTTAGACCGCAGACCTTAAGTTTTTGCCAAAAAATGAAAAATTTTAAAAACACTCAAAACCTTTAGGAAATTATTCCTTTAGCATCCAGCATAACATCCTAGTTAAAAGGAATGGTATTGGAGGCCTGCTGCGGAAGCTACATGGGACACCAGATATGGCTGAAAATAGGAAAAAACTTACACCGCGGACCTTAAGTTTTTGCCAAAAAATGAAAAATTTTAAAAACACTCAAAACCTTTAGGAAATTATTGCTTTAGCATCCAGCATAACATCCTAGTTAAAAGGAATGGTATTGGAGGCCTGCTGCGGAAGCTTCATGGGACACCAGATATGGCTGAAAATATGAAAAAACTTAGACTGCGGATCTTAAGTTTTTGCCAAAAAATGAAAAATTTTAAAAACACTCAAAACCTTTAGGAAATTATTCCTTTAGCATCCAGCATAACATCCTAGTTAAAAAGAATGGTATTGGAGGCCTGCTGTGGAAGCTACATGGGACACCAGATATGGCTGAAAATATGAAAAAACTTAGACCGCGGACCTTAAGTTTTTGGCAAAAAATGAAAAATCTTAAAAACACTCAAAACCTTTAGGAAATTATTCCTTTAGCATCCAGCATAACATCCTAGTTAAAAGGAATGGTATTGGAGGCCTGCTGCGGAAGCTACATGGGACACCAGATATGGCTGAAAATATGAAAAAACTTAGACCGCGGACCTTAAGTTTTTGCCAAAAAATGAAAAATTTTAAAAACACTCAAAACCTTTAGGAAATTATTCCTTTAGCATCCAGCATAACATCCTAGTTAAAAGGAATGGTATTGGAGGCCTGCTGTTAAAGCTACATGGGACACCAGATATGGCTGAAAATATGAAAAAACTTAGACCGCGGACCTTAAGTTTTTGCCAAAAAATGAAAAATTTTAAAAACACTCAAAACCTTTAGGAAATTATTCCTTTAGCATCCAGCATAACATCCTAGTTAAAAAGAATGGTATTGGAGGCCTGCTGCGGAAGCTACATGGGACACCAGATATGGCTGAAAATATGAAAAAACTTAGACCGCGGACCTTAAGTTTTTGCCAAAAAATGAAAAATTTTAAAAACACTCAAAACCTTTAGGAAATTATTCCTTTAGCATCCAGCATAACATCCTAGTTAAAAGGAATGGTATTGGAGGCCTGCTGCGGAAGCTACATGGGACACCAGATATGGCTGAAAATATGAAAAAACTTAGACCGCGGACTTTAAGTTTTTGCCAAAAAATGAAAAATTTTAAAAACACTCAAAACCTTTAGGAAATTATTCCTTTAGCATCCAGCATAACATCCTAGTTAAAAGGAATGGTATTGGAGGCCTGCTGCGGAAGCTACATGGGACACCAGATATGGCTGAAAATATGAAAAAACTTAGACCGCGGACCTTAAGTTTTTGCCAAAAAATGAAAAATTTTAAAAACACTCAAAACCTTTAGGAAATTATTCCTTTAGCATCCAGCATAACATCCTAGTTAAAAGGAATGGTATTGGAGGCCTGCTGTTAAAGCTACATGGGACACCAGATATGGCTGAAAATATGAAAAAACTTAGACCGCGGACCTTAAGTTTTTGCCAAAAAATGAAAAATTTTAAAAACACTCAAAACCTTTAGGAAATTATTCCTTTAGCATCCAGCATAACATCCTAGTTAAAAGGAATGGTATTGGAGGCCTGCTGCGGAAGCTACATGGGACACCAGATATGGCTGAAAATATGAAAAAACTTAGACCGCGGACCTTAAGTTTTTGCCAAAAAATGAAAAATTTTAAAAACACTCAAAACCTTTAGGAAATTATTCCTTTAGCATCCAGCATAACATCCTAGTTAAAAGGAATGGTATTGGAGGCCTGCTGCGGAAGCTACATGGGACACCAGATATGGCTGAAAATATGAAAAAACTTACACCGCGGACCTTAAGTTTTTGACAAAAAATAAAAATTTTTAAAAACACTCAAAACCTTTAGGAAATTATTCCTTTAGCATCCAGCATAACATCCTAGTTAAAAGGAATGGTATTGGAGGCCTGCTGCCGAAGCTACATGGGACACCAGATATGGCTGAAAATATGAAAACACTTAGACCGCGGACCTTAAGTTTTTTGCCAAAAAATGAAAAATTTTAAAAACACTCAAAACCTTTAGGAAATTATTCCTTTAGCATCCAGCATAACATCCTAGTTAAAAGGAATGGTATTGGAGGCCTGCTGCGGAAGCTACATGGGACACCAGATATGGCTGAAAATATGAAAAAACTTAGACCGCGGACCTTAAGTTTTTGGCAAAAAATGAAAAATCTTAAAAACACTCAAAACCTTTAGGAAATTATTCCTTTAGCATCCAGCATAACATCCTAGTTAAAAGGAAAGGCATTGGAGGCCTGCTGCGGAAGCTACATGGGACACCAGATATCCCTGAAAATATGAAAAAACTTAGACCGCGGACCTTAAGTTTTTGCCAAAAAATGAAAAATTTTAAAAACACTCAAAACCTTTAGGAAATTATTCCTTTAGCATCCAGCATAACATCCTAGTTAAAAGGAATGGTATTGGAGGCCTGCTTTGGAGACTACATGGTATACCAGATATGGCTGAAAATATGAAAAAACTTAGACCGCGGACCTTAAGTTTTTGCCAAAAAATGAAAAATTTTAAAAACACTCAAAACCTTTAGGAAATTATTCCTTTAGCATCCAGCATAACATCCTAGTTAAAAGGAATGGTATTGGAGGCCTGCTGCGGAAGCTACATGGGACACCAGATATGGCTGAAAATATGAAAAAACTTAGACCGCGGACCTTAAGTTTTTGCCAAAAAATGAAAAATTTTAAAAACACTCAAAACCTTTAGGAAATTATTCCTTTAGCATCCAGCATAACATCCTAGTTAAAAGGAATGGTATTGGAGGCCTGCTGCGGAAGCTACATGGGACACCAGATATGGCTGAAAATATGAAAAAACTTAGACCGCGGACCTTAAGTTTTTGCCAAAAAATGAAAAATTTTAAAAACACTCAAAACCTTTAGGAAATTATTCCTTTAGCATCCAGCATAACATCCTAGTTAAAAGGAATGGTATTGGAGGTCTGCTGCGGAAGCTACATGGGACACCAGATATGGCTGAAAATATGAAAAAACTTAGACCGCGGACCTTAAGTTTTTGCCAAAAAATGAAAAATTTTAAAAACACTCAAAACCTTTAGGAAATTATTCCTTTAGCATCCAGCATAACATCCTAGTTAAAAGGAATGGTATTGGAGGCCTGCTGCGGAAGCTACATGGGACACCAGATATGGCTGAAAATATGAAAAAACTTAGACCGCGGACCTTAAGTTTTTGCCAAAAAATGAAAAATTTTAAAAACACTCAAAACCTTTAGGAAATTATTCCTTTAGCATCCAGCATAACATCCTAGTTAAAAGGAATGGTATTGGAGGCCTGCTGCGGAAGCTACATGGGACACCAGATATGGCTGAAAATATGAAAAAACTTAGACCGCGGACCTTAAGTTTTTGCCAAAAAATGAAAAATTTTAAAAACACTCAAAACCTTTAGGAAATTATTCCTTTAGCATCCAGCATAACATCCTAGTTAAAAGGAATGGTATTGGAGGCCTGCTGCGGAAGCTACATGGGACACCAGATATGGCTGAAAATATGAAAAAACTTAGACCGCGGACCATAAGTTCTTGCCAAAAAATGAAAAATTTTAAAAACACTCAAAACCTTTAGGAAATTATTCCTTTAGCATCCAGCATAACATCCTAGTTAAAAGGAATGGTATTGGAGGCCTGCCGCGGAAGCTACATGGGACACCAGATATGGCTGAAAATATGAAAAAACTTAGACCGCGGACCTTAAGTTTTTGCTGAAAAATGAAAAATTTTTAAAACACTCAAAACCTTTAGGAAATTATTCCTTTAGCATCCAGCATAACATCCTAGTTAAAAGGAATGGTATTGGAGGCCTGCTGCGGAAGCTACATGGGACACCAGATATGGCTGAAAATAGGAAAAAACTTACACCGCGGACCTTAAGTTTTTGCCAAAAAATGAAAAATTTTAAAAACACTCAAAAACTTTAGGAAATTATTCCTTTAGCATCCAGCATAACATCCTAGTTAAAAGGAATGGTATTGGAGGCCTGCTGTTAAAGCTACATGGGACACCAGATATGGCTGAAAATATGAAAAAACTTAGACCGCGGACCTTAAGTTTTTGCCAAAAAATGAAAAATTTTAAAAACACTCAAAACCTTTAGGAAATTATTCCTTTAGCATCCAGCATAACATCCTAGTTAAAAGGAATGGTATTGGAGGCCTGCTTTGGAGACTACATGGTATACCAGATATGGCTGAAAATATGAAAAAAATTAGACCGCGGACCTTAAGTTTTTGCCAAAAAATGAAAAATTTTTAAAACACTCAAAACCTTTAGGAAATTATTCCTTTAGCATCCAGCATAACATCCTAGTTAAAAGGAATGGTATTGGAGGCCTGCTGCGGAAGCTACATGGGACACCAGATATGGCTGAAAATATGAAAAAACTTACACCGCGGACCTTAAGTTTTTGCAAAAAAATGAAAAATTTTAAAAACACTCAAAACCTTTAGGACATTATTCCTTTAGCATCCAGCATAACATCCTAGTTAAAACGAATGGTATTGGAGGCCTGCTGTTAAAGCTACATGGGACAACAGATATGGCTGAAAATATGAAAAAACTTAGACCGCGGACCTCAAGTTTTTGCCAAAAAATGAAAAATTTTAAAAACACTCAAAACCTTTAGGAAATTATTCCTTCAGCATCCAGCATAACATCCTAGTTAAAAGGAATGGTATTGGAGGCCTGCTTTGGAGACTACAAGGTATACCAGATATGGCTGAAAATATGAAAAAACTTAGACCGCGGACCTTAAGTTTTTGCCAAAAAATGAAAAATTTTAAAAACACTCAAAACCTTTAGGAAATTATTCCTTCAGCATCCAGCATAACATCCTAGTTAAAAGGAATGGTATTGGAGGCCTGCTTTGGAGACTACATGGTATACCAGATATGGCTGAAAATATGAAAAAACTTAGACCGCGGACCTTAAGTTTTTGCCAAAAAATGAAAAATTTTAAAAACACTCAAAACCTTTAGGAAATTATTCCTTTAGCATCCAGCATAACATCCTAGTTAAAAGGAATGGTATTGGAGGCCTGCTTTGGAGACTACATGGTATACCAGATATGGCTGAAAATATGAAAAAACTTAGACCGCGGACCTTAAGTTTTTGCCAAAAAATGAAAAATTTTAAAAACACTCAAAACCTTTAGGAAATTATTCCTTTAGCATCCAGCATAACATCCTAGTTAAAACGAATGGTATTGGAGGCCTGCTTTGGAGACTACATGGTATACCAGATATGGCTAAAAATATGAAAAAACTTAGACCGCGGACCTTAAGTTTTTGCCAAAAAATGAAAAATTTTAAAAACACTCAAAACCTTTAGGAAATTATTCCTTTAGCATCCAGCATAACATCCTAGTTAAAAGGAATGGTATTGGAGGCCTGCTGTGGAAGCTACATGGGACACCAGATATGGCTGAAAATATGAAAAAACTTAGACCGCGGACCTTAAGTTTTTGCCAAAAAATGAAAAATTTTAAAAACACTCAAAACCTTTAGGAAATTATTCCTTTAGCATCCAGCATAACATCCTAGTTAAAAGGAATGGTATTGGAGGCCTGCTTTGGAGACTACAAGGTATACCAGATATGGCTGAAAATATGAAAAAACTTAGACCGCGGACCTTAAGTTTTTGCCAAAAAATGAAAAATTTTAAAAACACTCAAAACCTTTAGGAAATTATTCCTTTAGCATCCAGCATAACATCCTAGTTAAAAGGAATGGTATTGGAGGCCTGCTGTTAAAGCTACATGGGACACCAGATATGGCTGAAAATATGAAAAAACTTAGACCGCGGACCTTAAGTTTTTGCCAAAAAATGAAAAATTTTAAAAACACTCAAAACCTTTAGGAAATTATTCCTTTAGCATCCAGCATAACATCCTAGTTAAAAGGAATGGTATTGGAGGCCTGCTTTGGAGACTACATGGTATACCAGATATGGCTGAAAATATGAAAAAACTTAGACCGCGGACCTTAAGTTTTTGCCAAAAAATGAAAAATTTTAAAAACACTCAAAACCTTTAGGAAATTATTCCTTTAGCATCCAGCATAACATCCTAGTTAAAACGAATGGTATTGGAGGCCTGCTTTGGAGACTACATGGTATACCAGATATGGCTAAAAATATGAAAAAACTTAGACCGCGGACCTTAAGTTTTTGCCAAAAAATGAAAAATTTTAAAAACACTCAAAACCTTTAGGAAATTATTCCTTTAGCATCCAGCATAACATCCTAGTTAAAAGGAATGGTATTGGAGGCCTGCTGTGGAAGCTACATGGGACACCAGATATGGCTGAAAATATGAAAAAACTTAGACCGCGGACCTTAAGTTTTTGCCAAAAAATGAAAAATTTTAAAAACACTCAAAACCTTTAGGAAATTATTCCTTTAGCATCCAGCATAACATCCTAGTTAAAAGGAATGGTATTGGAGGCCTGCTGCGGAAGCTACATGGGACACCAGATATGGCTGAAAATATGAGAAAACTTAGACCGCGGACCTTAAGTTTTTGCCAAAAAATGAAAAATTTTAAAAACACTCAAAACCTTTAGGAAATTATTCCTTTAGCATCCAGCATAACATCCTAGTTAAAAGGAATGGTATTGGAGGCCTGCTGCGGAAGCTACATGGGACACCAGATATGGCTGAAAATATGAAAAAACTTAGACCGCGGACCTTAAGTTTTTGCCAAAAAATGAAAAATTTTAAAAACACTCAAAACCTTTAGGAAATTATTCCTTTAGCATCCAGCATAACATCCTAGTTAAAAGGAATGGTATTGGAGGCCTGCTGCGGAAGCTACATGGGACACCAGATATGGCTGAAAATATGAAAAAACTTAGACCGCGGACCTTAAGTTTTTGGCAAAAAATGAAAAATCTTAAAAACACTCAAAACCTTTAGGAAATTATTCCTTTAGCATCCAGCATAACATCCTAGTTAAAAGGAATGGCATTGGAGGCCTGCTGCGGAAGCTACATGGGACACCAGATATGGCTGAAAATATGAAAAAACTTAGACCGCGGACCTTAAGTTTTTGCCAAAAAATGAAAAATTTTAAAAACACTCAAAACCTTTAGGAAATTATTCCTTTAGCATCCAGCATAACATCCTAGTTAAAAGGAATGGTATTGGAGGCCTGCTGCGGAAGCTTCATGGGACACCAGCTATGGATGAAAATAGGAAAAAACTTAGACTGCGGATCTTAAGTTTTTGCCAAAAAATGAAAAATCTTAAAAACACTCAAAACCTTTAGGAAATTATTCCTTTAGCATCCAGCATAACATCCTAGTTAAAAGGAATGGCATTGGAGGCCTGCTGCGGAAGCTACATGGGACACCAGATATGGCTGAAAATATGAAAAAACTTAGACCGCGGACCTTAAGTTTTTGCCAAAAAATGAAAAATTTTAAAAACACTCAAAACCTTTAGGAAATTATTCCTTTAGCATCCAGCATAACATCCTAGTTAAAAGGAATGGTATTGGAGGCCTGCTGTTAAAGCTACATGGGACACCAGATATGGCTGAAAATATGAAAAAACTTAGACCGCGGACCTTAAGTTTTTGCCAAAAAATGAAAAATTTTAAAAACACTCAAAACCTTTAGGAAATTATTCCTTTAGCATCCAGCACAACATCCTAGTTAAAAGGAATGGCATTGGAGGCCTGCTGCGGAAGCTACATGGGACACCAGATATGGCTGAAAATATGAAAAAACTTAGACCGCGGACCTTAAGTTTTTGCCAAAAAATGAAAAATTTTAAAAACACTCAAAACCTTTAGGAAATTATTCCTTTAGCATCCAGCATAACATCCTAGTTAAAAGGAATGGTATTGGAGGCCTGCTGTTAAAGCTACATGGGACACCAGATATGGCTGAAAATATGAAAAAACTTAGACCGCGGACCTTAAGTTTTTGCCAAAAAATGAAAAATTTTAAAAACACTCAAAACCTTTAGGAAATTATTCCTTTAGCATCCAGCATAACATCCTAGTTAAAAGGAATGGTATTGGAGGCCTGCTGCGGAAGCTACATGGGACACCAGATATGGCTGAAAATATGAAAAAACTTAGACCGCGGACCTTAAGTTTTTGCCAAAAAACGAAAAATTTTAAAAACACTCAAAACCTTTAGGAAATTATTCCTTTAGCCTCCAGCATAACATCCTAGTTAAAAGGAATGGTATTGGAGGCCTGCTTTGGAGACTACATGGTATACCAGATATGGCTGAAAATATGAAAAAACTTAGACCGCGGACCTTAAGTTTTTGCCAAAAAATGAAAAATTTTAAAAACACTCAAAACCTTTAGGAAATTATTCCTTTAGCATCCAGCATAACATCCTAGTTAAAAGGAATGGTATTGGAGGCCTGCTGTGGAAGCTACATGGGACACCAGATATGGCTGAAAATATGAAAAAACTTAGACCGCAGACCTTAAGTTTTTGCCAAAAAATGAAAAATTTTAAAAACACTCAAAACCTTTAGGAAATTATTCCTTTAGCATCCAGCATAACATCCTAGTTAAAAGGAATGGTATTGGAGGCCTGCTGTGGAAGCTACATGGGACACCAGATATGGCTGAAAATATGAAAAAACTTAGACCGCGGACCTCAAGTTTTTGCCAAAAAATGAAAAATTTTAAAAACACTCAAAACCTTTAGGAAATTATTCCTTTAGCATCCAGCATAACATCCTAGTTTAAAGGAATGGTATTGGAGGCCTGCTTTGGAGACTACAAGGTATACCAGATATGGCTGAAAATATGAAAAAACTTAGACCGCGGACCTTAAGTTTTTGCCAAAAAATGAAAAATTTTAAAAACACTCAAAACCTTTAGGAAATTATTCCTTTAGCATCCAGCATAACATCCTAGTTAAAAGGAATGGTATTGGAGGCCTGCTGCGGAAGCTACATGGGACACCAGATATGGCTGAAAATATGAAAAAACTTAGACCGCGGACCTTAAGTTTTTGCAAAAAAATGAAAAATTTTAAAAACACTCAAAACCTTTAGGAAATTATTCCTTTAGCATCCAGCATAACATCCTAGTTAAAACGAATGGTATTGGAGGCCTGCTGTTAAAGCTACATGGGACAACAGATATGGCTGAAAATATGAAAAAACTTAGACCGCGGACCACAAGTTTTTGCCAAAAAATGAAAAATTTTAAAAACACTCAAAACCTTTAGGAAATTATTCCTTTAGCATCCAGCATAACATCCTAGTTAAAAGGAATGGTATTGGAGGCCTGCTTTGGAGACTACATGGTATACCAGATATGGCTGAAAATATGAAAAAACTTAGACCGCGGACCTTAAGTTTTTGCCAAAAAATGAAAAATTTTAAAAACACTCAAAACCTTTAGGAAACTATTCCTTTAGCATCCAGCATAACATCCTAGTTAAAAGGAATGGTATTGGAGGCCTGCTTTGGAGACTACATGGTATACCAGATATGGCTGAAAATATGAAAAAACTTAGACCGCGGACCTTAAGTTTTTGCCAAAAAATGAAAAATTTTAAAAACACTCAAAACCTTTAGGAAATTATTCCTTTAGCATCCAGCATAACATCCTAGTTAAAACGAATGGTATTGGAGGCCTGCTTTGGAGACTACATGGTATACCAGATATGGCTAAAAATATGAAAAAACTTAGACCGCGGACCTTAAGTTTTTGCCAAAAAATGAAAAATTTTAAAAACACTCAAAACCTTTAGGAAATTATTCCTTTAGCATCCAGCATAACATCCTAGTTAAAAGGAATGGTATTGGAGGCCTGCTGTGGAAGCTACATGGGACACCAGATATGGCTGAAAATATGAAAAAACTTAGACCGCGGACCTTAAGTTTTTGCCAAAAAATGAAAAATTTTAAAAACACTCAAAACCTTTAGGAAATTATTCCTTTAGCATCCAGCATAACATCCTAGTTAAAAGGAATGGTATTGGAGGCCTGCTTTGGAGACTACAAGGTATACCAGATATGGCTGAAAATATGAAAAAACTTAGACCGCGGACCTTAAGTTTTTGCCAAAAAATGAAAAATTTTAAAAACACTCAAAACCTTTAGGAAATTATTCCTTTAGCATCCAGCATAACATCCTAGTTAAAAGGAATGGTATTGGAGGCCTGCTGCGGAAGCTACATGGGACACCAGATATGGCTGAAAATATGAGAAAACTTAGACCGCGGACCTTAAGTTTTTGCCAAAAAATGAAAAATTTTAAAAACACTCAAAACCTTTAGGAAATTATTCCTTTAGCATCCAGCATAACATCCTAGTTAAAAGGAATGGTATTGGAGGCCTGCTGCGGAAGCTACATGGGACACCAGATATGGCTGAAAATATGAAAAAACTTAGACCGCGGACCTTAAGTTTTTGCCAAAAAATGAAAAATTTTAAAAACACTCAAAACCTTTAGGAAATTATTCCTTTAGCATCCAGCATAACATCCTAGTTAAAAGGAATGGTATTGGAGGCCTGCTGCGGAAGCTACATGGGACACCAGATATGGCTGAAAATATGAAAAAACTTAGACCGCGGACCTTAAGTTTTTGGCAAAAAATGAAAAATCTTAAAAACACTCAAAACCTTTAGGAAATTATTCCTTTAGCATCCAGCATAACATCCTAGTTAAAAGGAATGGCATTGGAGGCCTGCTGCGGAAGCTACATGGGACACCAGATATGGCTGAAAATATGAAAAAACTTAGACCGCGGACCTTAAGTTTTTGCCAAAAAATGAAAAATTTTAAAAACACTCAAAACCTTTAGGAAATTATTCCTTTAGCATCCAGCATAACATCCTAGTTAAAAGGAATGGTATTGGAGGCCTGCTGTTAAAGCTACATGGGACACCAGATATGGCTGAAAATATGAGAAAACTTAGACCGCGGACCTTAAGTTTTTGCCAAAAAATGAAAAATTTTAAAAACACTCAAAACCTTTAGGAAATTATTCCTTTAGCATCCAGCATAACATCCTAGTTAAAAGGAATGGTATTGGAGGCCTGCTGCGGAAGCTACATGGGACACCAGATATGGCTGAAAATATGAAAAAACTTAGACCGCGGACCTTAAGTTTTTGCCAAAAAATGAAAAATTTTAAAAACACTCAAAACCTTTAGGAAATTATTCCTTTAGCATCCAGCATAACATCCTAGTTAAAAGGAATGGTATTGGAGGCCTGCTGCGGAAGCTACATGGGACACCAGATATGGCTGAAAATATGAAAAAACTTAGACCGCGGACCTTAAGTTTTTGGCAAAAAATGAAAAATCTTAAAAACACTCAAAACCTTTAGGAAATTATTCCTTTAGCATCCAGCATAACATCCTAGTTAAAAGGAATGGCATTGGAGGCCTGCTGCGGAAGCTACATGGGACACCAGATATGGCTGAAAATATGAAAAAACTTAGACCGCGGACCTTAAGTTTTTGCCAAAAAATGAAAAATTTTAAAAACACTCAAAACCTTTAGGAAATTATTGCTTTAGCATCCAGCATAACATCCTAGTTAAAAGGAATGGTATTGGAGGCCTGCTGCGGAAGCTTCATGGGACACCAGCTATGGATGAAAATAGGAAAAAACTTAGACTGCGGATCTTAAGTTTTTGCCAAAAAATGAAAAATCTTAAAAACACTCAAAACCTTTAGGAAATTATTCCTTTAGCATCCAGCATAACATCCTAGTTAAAAGGAATGGCATTGGAGGCCTGCTGCGGAAGCTACATGGGACACCAGATATGGCTGAAAATATGAAAAAACTTAGACCGCGGACCTTAAGTTTTTGCCAAAAAATGAAAAATTTTAAAAACACTCAAAACCTTTAGGAAATTATTCCTTTAGCATCCAGCATAACATCCTAGTTAAAAGGAATGGTATTGGAGGCCTGCTGTTAAAGCTACATGGGACACCAGATATGGCTGAAAATATGAAAAAACTTAGACCGCGGACCTTAAGTTTTTGCCAAAAAATGAAAAATTTTAAAAACACTCAAAACCTTTAGGAAATTATTCCTTTAGCATCCAGCATAACATCCTAGTTAAAAGGAATGGTATTGGAGGCCTGCTGTTAAAGCTACATGGGACACCAGATATGGCTGAAAATATGAAAAAACTTAGACCGCGGACCTTAAGTTTTTGCCAAAAAATGAAAAATTTTAAAAACACTCAAAACCTTTAGGAAATTATTCCTTTAGCATCCAGCATAACATCCTAGTTAAAAGGAATGGTATTGGAGGCCTGCTGCGGAAGCTACATGGGACACCAGATATGGCTGAAAATATGAAAAAACTTAGACCGCGGACCTTAAGTTTTTGCCAAAAAATGAAAAATTTTAAAAACACTCTAAACCTTTAGGAAATTATTCCTTTAGCATCCAGCATAACATCCTAGTTAAAAGGAATGGTATTGGAGGCCTGCTGTTAAAGCTACATGGGACACCAGATATGGCTGAAAATATGAAAAAACTTAGACCGCGGACCTTAAGTTTTTGCCAAAAAACGAAAAATTTTAAAAACACTCAAAACCTTTAGGAAATTATTCCTTTAGCCGCCAGCATAACATCCTAGTTAAAAGGAATGGTATTGGAGGCCTGCTTTGGAGACTACATGGTATACCAGATTTGGCTGAAAATATGAAAAAACTTAGACCGCGGACCTTAAGTTTTTGCCAAAAAATGAAAAATTTTAAAAACACTCAAAACCTTTAGGAAATTATTCCTTTAGCATCCAGCATAACATCCTAGTTAAAAGGAATGGTATTGGAGGCCTGCTGTGGAAGCTACATGGGACACCAGATATGGCTGAAAATATGAAAAAACTTAGACCGCAGACCTTAAGTTTTTGCCAAAAAATGAAAAATTTTAAAAACACTCAAAACCTTTAGGAAATTATTCCTTTAGCATCCAGCATAACATCCTAGTTAAAAGGAATGGTATTGGAGGCCTGCTGTGGAAGCTACATGGGACACCAGATATGGCTGAAAATATGAAAAAACTTAGACCGCGGACCTCAAGTTTTTGCCAAAAAATGAAAAATTTTAAAAACACTCAAAACCTTTAGGAAATTATTCCTTTAGCATCCAGCATAACATCCTAGTTTAAAGGAATGGTATTGGAGGCCTGCTTTGGAGACTACAAGGTATACCAGATATGGCTGAAAATATGAAAAAACTTAGACCGCGGACCTTAAGTTTTTGCCAAAAAATGAAAAATTTTAAAAACACTCAAAACCTTTAGGAAATTATTCCTTTAGCATCCAGCATAACATCCTAGTTAAAAGGAATGGTATTGGAGGCCTGCTGCGGAAGCTACATGGGACACCAGATATGGCTGAAAATATGAAAAAACTTAGACCGCGGACCTTAAGTTTTTGCAAAAAAATGAAAAATTTTAAAAACACTCAAAACCTTTAGGAAATTATTCCTTTAGCATCCAGCATAACATCCTAGTTAAAACGAATGGTATTGGAGGCCTGCTGTTAAAGCTACATGGGACAACAGATATGGCTGAAAATATGAAAAAACTTAGACCGCGGACCTCAAGTTTTTGCCAAAAAATGAAAAATTTTAAAAACACTCAAAACCTTTAGGAAATTATTCCTTCAGCATCCAGCATAACATCCTAGTTAAAAGGAATGGTATTGGAGGCCTGCTTTGGAGACTACATGGTATACCAGATATGGCTGAAAATATGAAAAAACTTAGACCGCGGACCTTAAGTTTTTGCCAAAAAATGAAAAATTTTAAAAACACTCAAAACCTTTAGGAAATTATTCCTTTAGCATCCAGCATAACATCCTAGTTAAAAGGAATGGTATTGGAGGCCTGCTGCGGAAGCTACATGGGACACCAGATATGGCTGAAAATATGAAAAAACTTAGACCGCGGACCTTAAGTTTTTGCCAAAAAATGAAAAATCTTAAAAACACTCAAAACCTTTAGGAAATTATTCCTTTAGCATCCAGCATAACATCCTAGTTAAAAGGAATGGTATTGGAGGCCTGCTGCGGAAGCTACATGGGACACCAGATATGGCTGAAAATATGAAAAAACTTAGACCGCGGACCTTAAGTTTTTGCCAAAAAATGAAAAATTTTAAAAACACTCAAAACCTTTAGGAAATTATTCCTTTAGCATCCAGCATAACATCCTAGTTAAAAGGAATGGTATTGGAGGCCTGCTGCGGAAGCTACATGGGACACCAGATATGGCTGAAAATATGAAAAAACTTAGACCGCGGACCTTACGTTTTTGCCAAAAAATGAAAAATTTTAAAAACACTCAAAACCTTTAGGAAATTATTCCTTTAGCATCCAGCATAACATCCTAGTTAAAAGGAATGGTATTGGAGGCCTGCTGTGGAAGCTACATGGGACACCAGATATGGCTGAAAATATGAAAAAACTTAGACCGCGGACCTCAAGTTTTTGCCAAAAAATGAAAAATTTTAAAAACACTCAAAACCTTTAGGAAATTATTCCTTTAGCATCCAGCATAACATCCTAGTTTAAAGGAATGGTATTGGAGGCCTGCTTTGGAGACTACAAGGAATACCAGATATGGCTGAAAATATGAAAAAACTTAGACCGCGGACCTTAAGTTTTTGCCAAAAAATGAAAAATTTTAAAAACACTCAAAACCTTTAGGAAATTATTCCTTTAGCATCCAGCATAACATCCTAGTTAAAAGGAATGGTATTGGAGGCCTGCTGCGGAAGCTACATGGGACACCAGATATGGCTGAAAATATGAAAAAACTTACACCGTGGACCTTAAGTTTTTGCCAAAAAATGAAAAATTTTAAAAACACTCAAAACCTTTAGGAAATTATTCCTTTAGCATCCAGCATAACATCCTAGTTAAAAGGAATGGTATTGGAGGCCTGCTGCGGAAGCTACATGGGACACCAGATATGGCTGAAAATATGAAAAAACTTACACCGTGGACCTTAAGTTTTTGCCAAAAAATGAAAAATTTTAAAAACACTCAAAACCTTTAGGAAATTATTCCTTTAGCATCCAGCATAACATCCTAGTTAAAAGGAATGGTATTGGAGGCCTGCTGTGGAAGCTACATGGGACACCAGATATGGCTGAAAATATGAAAAAACTTACACCGTGGACCTTAAGTTTTTGCCAAAAAATAAAAATTTTTAAAAACACTCAAAACCTTTAGGAAATTATTCCTTTAGCATCCAGCATAACATCCTAGTTAAAAAGAATGGTATTGGAGGCCTGCTTTGGAGACTACATGGTATACCAGATATGGCTGAAAATATGAAAAAACTTAGACCGCGGACCTTAAGTTTTTGGCAAAAAATGAAAACTTTTAAAAACACTCAAAACCTTTAGGAAATTATTCCTTTAGCATCCAGCATAACATCCTAGTTAAAAGGAATGGTATTGGAGGCCTGCTGCGGAAGCTACATGGGACACCAGATATGGCTGAAAATATGAAAAAACTTAGACCACGGACCTTAAGTTTTTGCCAAAAAATGAAAAATTTTAAAAACACTCAAAACCTTTAGGAAATTATTCCTTTAGCATCCAGCATAACATCCTAGTTAAAAGGAATGGTATTGGAGGCTTGCTGTGGAAGCTACATGGGACACCAGATATGGCTGAAAATATGAAAAAACTTAGACCGCGGACCTTAAGTTTTTGCCAAAAAATGAAAAATTTTAAAAACACTCAAAACCTTTAGGAAATTATTCCTTTAGCATCCAGCATAACATCCTAGTTAAAAGGAATGGTATTGGAGGCCTGCTGCGGAAGCTACATGGGACACCAGATATGGCTGAAAATATGAAAAAACTTAGACCGCGGACCTTAAGTTTTTGCCAAAAAATAAAAAATTTTTAAAAACACTCAAAACCTTTAGGAAATTATTCCTTTAGAATCCAGCATAACATCCTAGTTAAAAGGAATGGTATTGGAGGCCTGCTGTGGAAGCTACATGGTATACCAGATATGGCTGAAAATATGAAAAAACTTAGACCGCGGACCTTAAGTTTTTGCCAAAAAATGAAAAATTTTAAAAACACTCAAAACCTTTAGGAAATTATTCCTTTAGCATCCAGCATAACATCCTAGTTAAAAGGAATGGTATTGGAGGCCTGCTGCGGAAGCTACATGGGACACCAGATATGGCTGAAAATATGAAAAAACTTAGACCGCGGACCTTAAGTTTTTGCCAAAAAATTAAAAATTTTAAAAACACTCAAAACCTTTAGGAAATTATTCCTTTAGCATCCAGCATAACATCCTAGTTAAAAGGAATGGTATTGGAGGCCTGCTGCGGAAGCTACATGGGACACCAGATATGGCTGAAAATATGAAAAAACTTAGACCGCGGACCTTAAGTTTTTGCCAAAAAATGAAAAATTTTAAAAACACTCAAAACCTTTAGGAAATTATTCCTTTAGCATCCAGCATAACATCCTAGTTAAAAGGAATGGTATTGGAGGCCTGCTGCGGAAGCTACATGGGACACCATATATGGCTGAAAATATGAAAAAACTTAGACCGCGGACCTTAAGTTTTTGCCAAAAAATGAAAACTTTTAAAAACACTCAAAACCTTTAGGAAATTATTCCTTTAGCATCCAGCATAACATCCTAGTTAAAAGGAATGGTATTGGAGGCCTGCCGCGGAAGCTACATGTGACATCAGATATGGCTGAAAATATGAAAAAACTTAGACCGCGGACCTTAAGTTTTTGCCAAAAAATGAAAAATTTTAAAAACACTCAAAACCTTTAGGAAATTATTCCTTTAGCATCCAGCATAACATCAAAGTTAAAAGGAATGGTATTGGAGGCCTGCTGTGGAAGCTACATGGGACACCAGATATGGCTGAAAATATGAAAAAACTTAGACCGCGGATCTTAAGTTTTTGCCAAAAAATGAAAAATTTTAAAAACACTCAAAACCTTTAGGAAATTATTCCTTTAGCATCCAGCATAACATCCTAGTTAAAAGGAATGGTATTGGAGGCCTGCTGCGGAAGCTACATGGGACACCAGATATGGCTGAAAATATGAAAAAACTTAGACCGCGGACCTTAAGTTTTTGCCAAAAAATGAAAAATTTTAAAAACACTCAAAACCTTTAGGAAATTATTCCTTTAGCATCCAGCATAACATCCTAGTTAAAAGGAATGGTATTGGAGGCCTGCTGCGGAAGCTACATGGGACACCAGATATGGCTGAAAATATGAAAAAACTTAGACCGCGGACCTTAAGTTTTTGCCAAAAAATGAAAAATTTTAAAAACACTCAAAACCTTTAGGAAATTATTCCTTTAGCATCCAGCATAACATCCTAGTTAAAAGGAATGGTATTGGAGGCCTGCTGCGGAAGCTACATGGGACACCAGATATGGCTGAAAATATGAAAAAACTTAGACCGCGGACCTTAAGTTTTTGCCAAAAAATGAAAAATTTTAAAAACACTCAAAACCTTTAGGAAATTATTCCTTTAGCATCCAGCATAACATCCTAGTTAAAAGGAATGGTATTGGAGGCCTGCTTTGGAGACTACAAGGTATACCAGATATGGCTGAAAATATGAAAAAACTTAGACCGCGGACCTTAAGTTTTTGCCAAAAAATGAAAAATTTTAAAAACACTCAAAACCTTTAGGAAATTATTCCTTTAGCATCCAGCATAACATCCTAGTTAAAAGGAATGGTATTGGAGGCCTGCTGCGGAAGCTACATGGGACACCAGATATGGCTGAAAATATGAGAAAACTTAGACCGCGGACCTTAAGTTTTTGCCAAAAAATGAAAAATTTTAAAAACAGTCAAAACCTTTAGGAAATTATTCCTTTAGCATCCAGCATAACATCCTAGTTAAAAGGAATGGTATTGGAGGCCTGCTTTGGAGACTACATGGTATACCAGATATGGCTGAAAATATGAAAAAACTTAGACCGCGGACCTTAAGTTTTTGCCAAAAAATGAAAAATTTTAAAAACACTCAAAACCTTTAGGAAATTATTCCTTTAGCATCCAGCATAACATCCTAGTTAAAACGAATGGTATTGGAGGCCTGCTTTGGAGACTACATGGTATACCAGATATGGCTAAAAATATGAAAAAACTTAGACCGCGGACCTTAAGTTTTTGCCAAAAAATGAAAAATTTTAAAAACACTCAAAACCTTTAGGAAATTATTCCTTTAGCATCCAGCATAACATCCTAGTTAAAAGGAATGGTATTGGAGGCCTGCTGTGGAAGCTACATGGGACACCAGATATGGCTGAAAATATGAAAAAACTTAGACCGCGGACCTTAAGTTTTTGCCAAAAAATGAAAAATTTTAAAAACACTCAAAACCTTTAGGAAATTATTCCTTTAGCATCCAGCATAACATCCTAGTTAAAAGGAATGGTATTGGAGGCCTGCTGCGGAAGCTACATGGGACACCAGATATGGCTGAAAATATGAAAAAACTTAGACCGCGGACCTTAAGTTTTTGCCAAAAAATGAAAAATTTTAAAAACACTCAAAACCTTTAGGAAATTATTCCTTTAGCATCCAGCATAACATCCTAGTTAAAAGGAATGGTATTGGAGGCCTGCTTTGGAGACTACATGGTATACCAGATATGGCTGAAAATATGAAAAAACTTTGACCGCGGACCTTAAGTTTTTGCCAAAAAATGAAAACTTTTAAAAACACTCAAAACCTTTAGGAAATTATTCCTTTAGCATCCAGCATAACATCCTAGTTAAAAGGAATGGTATTGGAGGCCTGCTGCGGAAGCTACATGGGACACCATATATGGCTGAAAATATGAAAAAACTTAGACCGCGGACCTTAAGTTTTTGCCAAAAAATGAAAACTTTTAAAAACACTCAAAACCTTTAGGAAATTATTCCTTTAGCATCCAGCATAACATCCTAGTTAAAAGGAATGGTATTGGAGGCCTGCCGCGGAAGCTACATGTGACATCAGATATGGCTGAAAATATGAAAAAACTTAGACCGCGGACCTTAAGTTTTTGCCAAAAAATGAAAAATTTTAAAAACACTCAAAACCTTTAGGAAATTATTCCTTTAGCATCCAGCATAACATCAAAGTTAAAAGGAATGGTATTGGAGGCCTGCTGTGGAAGCTACATGGGACACCAGATATGGCTGAAAATATGAAAAAACTTAGACCGCGGATCTTAAGTTTTTGCCAAAAAATGAAAAATTTTAAAAACACTCAAAACCTTTAGGAAATTATTCCTTTAGCATCCAGCATAACATCCTAGTTAAAAGGAATGGTATTGGAGGCCTGCTGCGGAAGCTACATGGGACACCAGATATGGCTGAAAATATGAAAAAACTTAGACCGCGGACCTTAAGTTTTTGCCAAAAAATGAAAAATTTTAAAAACACTCAAAACCTTTAGGAAATTATTCCTTTAGCATCCAGCATAACATCCTAGTTAAAAGGAATGGTATTGGAGGCCTGCTGCGGAAGCTACATGGGACACCAGATATGGCTGAAAATATGAAAAAACTTAGACCGCGGACCTTAAGTTTTTGCCAAAAAATGAAAAATTTTAAAAACACTCAAAACCTTTAGGAAATTATTCCTTTAGCATCCAGCATAACATCCTAGTTAAAAGGAATGGTATTGGAGGCCTGCTGCGGAAGCTACATGGGACACCAGATATGGCTGAAAATATGAAAAAACTTAGACCGCGGACCTTAAGTTTTTGCCAAAAAATGAAAAATTTTTAAAACACTCAAAACCTTTAGGAAATTATTCCTTTAGCATCCAGCATAACATCCTAGTTAAAAGGAATGGTATTGGAGGCCTGCTTTGGAGACTACAAGGTATACCAGATATGGCTGAAAATATGAAAAAACTTAGACCGCGGACCTTAAGTTTTTGCCAAAAAATGAAAAATTTTAAAAACACTCAAAACCTTTAGGAAATTATTCCTTTAGCATCCAGCATAACATCCTAGTTAAAAGGAATGGTATTGGAGGCCTGCTTTGGAGACTACAAGGTATACCAGATATGGCTGAAAATATGAAAAAACTTAGACCGCGGACCTTAAGTTTTTGCCAAAAAATGAAAAATTTTAAAAACACTCAAAACCTTTAGGAAATTATTCCTTTAGCATCCAGCATAACATCCTAGTTAAAAGGAATGGTATTGGAGGCCTGCTGCGGAAGCTACATGGGACACCAGATATGGCTGAAAATATGAGAAAACTTAGACCGCGGACCTTAAGTTTTTGCCAAAAAATGAAAAATTTTAAAAACAGTCAAAACCTTTAGGAAATTATTCCTTTAGCATCCAGCATAACATCCTAGTTAAAAGGAATGGTATTGGAGGCCTGCTTTGGAGACTACATGGTATACCAGATATGGCTGAAAATATGAAAAAACTTAGACCGCGGACCTTAAGTTTTTGCCAAAAAATGAAAAATTTTAAAAACACTCAAAACCTTTAGGAAATTATTCCTTTAGCATCCAGCATAACATCCTAGTTAAAACGAATGGTATTGGAGGCCTGCTTTGGAGACTACATGGTATACCAGATATGGCTAAAAATATGAAAAAACTTAGACCGCGGACCTTAAGTTTTTGCCAAAAAATGAAAAATTTTAAAAACACTCAAAACCTTTAGGAAATTATTCCTTTAGCATCCAGCATAACATCCTAGTTAAAAGGAATGGTATTGGAGGCCTGCTGTGGAAGCTACATGGGACACCAGATATGGCTGAAAATATGAAAAAACTTAGACCGCGGACCTTAAGTTTTTGCCAAAAAATGAAAAATTTTAAAAACACTCAAAACCTTTAGGAAATTATTCCTTTAGCATCCAGCATAACATCCTAGTTAAAAGGAATGGTATTGGAGGCCTGCTTTGGAGACTACAAGGTATACCAGATATGGCTGAAAATATGAAAAAACTTAGACCGCGGACCTTAAGTTTTTGCCAAAAAATGAAAAATTTTAAAAACACTCAAAACCTTTAGGAAATTATTCCTTTAGCATCCAGCATAACATCCTAGTTAAAAGGAATGGTATTGGAGGCCTGCTGCGGAAGCTACATGGGACACCAGATATGGCTGAAAATATGAGAAAACTTAGACCGCGGACCTTAAGTTTTTGCCAAAAAATGAAAAATTTTAAAAACACTCAAAACCTTTAGGAAATTATTCCTTTAGCATCCAGCATAACATCCTAGTTAAAAGGAATGGTATTGGAGGCCTGCTGCGGAAGCTACATGGGACACCAGATATGGCTGAAAATATGAAAAAACTTAGACCGCGGACCTTAAGTTTTTGCCAAAAAATGAAAAATTTTAAAAACACTCAAAACCTTTAGGAAATTATTCCTTTAGCATCCAGCATAACATCCTAGTTAAAAGGAATGGTATTGGAGGCCTGCTGCGGAAGCTACATGGGACACCAGATATGGCTGAAAATATGAAAAAACTTAGACCGCGGACCTTAAGTTTTTGGCAAAAAATGAAAAATCTTAAAAACACTCAAAACCTTTAGGAAATTATTCCTTTAGCATCCAGCATAACATCCTAGTTAAAAGGAATGGCATTGGAGGCCTGCTGCGGAAGCTACATGGGACACCAGATATGGCTGAAAATATGAAAAAACTTAGACCGCGGACCTTAAGTTTTTGCCAAAAAATGAAAAATTTTAAAAACACTCAAAACCTTTAGGAAATTATTGCTTTAGCATCCAGCATAACATCCTAGTTAAAAGGAATGGTATTGGAGGCCTGCTGCGGAAGCTTCATGGGACACCAGCTATGGCTGAAAATATGAAAAAACTTAGACTGCGGATCTTAAGTTTTTGCCAAAAAATGAAAAATCTTAAAAACACTCAAAACCTTTAGGAAATTATTCCTTTAGCATCCAGCATAACATCCTAGTTAAAAGGAATGGCATTGGAGGCCTGCTGCGGAAGCTACATGGGACACCAGATATGGCTGAAAATATGAAAAAACTTAGACCGCGGACCTTAAGTTTTTGCCAAAAAATGAAAAATTTTAAAAACACTCAAAACCTTTAGGAAATTATTCCTTTAGCATCCAGCATAACATCCTAGTTAAAAGGAATGGTATTGGAGGCATGCTGTTAAAGCTACATGGGACACCAGATATGGCTGAAAATATGAAAAAACTTAGACCGCGGACCTTAAGTTTTTGCCAAAAAATGAAAAATTTTAAAAACACTCAAAACCTTTAGGAAATTATTCCTTTAGCATCCAGCATAACATCCTAGTTAAAAGGAATGGCATTGGAGGCCTGCTGCGGAAGCTACATGGGACACCAGATATGGCTGAAAATATGAAAAAACTTAGACCGCGGACCTTAAGTTTTTGCCAAAAAATGAAAAATTTTAAAAACACTCAAAACCTTTAGGAAATTATTCCTTTAGCATCCAGCATAACATCCTAGTTAAAAGGAATGGTATTGGAGGCCTGCTGTTAAAGCTACATGGGACACCAGATATGGCTGAAAATATGAAAAAACTTAGACCGCGGACCTTAAGTTTTTGCCAAAAAATGAAAAATTTTAAAAACACTCAAAACCTTTAGGAAATTATTCCTTTAGCATCCAGCATAACATCCTAGTTAAAAGGAATGGTATTGGAGGCCTGCTGCGGAAGCTACATGGGACACCAGATATGGCTGAAAATATGAAAAAACTTAGACCGCGGACCTTAAGTTTTTGCCAAAAAATGAAAAATTTTAAAAACACTCAAAACCTTTAGGAAATTATTCCTTTAGCATCCAGCATAACATCCTAGTTAAAAGGAATGGCATTGGAGGCCTGCTGTTAAAGCTACATGGGACACCAGATATGGCTGAAAATATGAAAAAACTTAGACCGCGGACCTTAAGTTTTTGCCAAAAAACGAAAAATTTTAAAAACACTCAAAACCTTTAGGAAATTATTCCTTTAGCCTCCAGCATAACATCCTAGTTAAAAGGAATGGTATTGGAGGCCTGCTTTGGAGACTACATGGTATACCAGATATGGCTGAAAATATGAAAAAACTTAGACCGCGGACCTTAAGTTTTTGCCAAAAAATGAAAAATTTTAAAAACACTCAAAACCTTTAGGAAATTATTCCTTTAGCATCCAGCATAACATCCTAGTTAAAAGGAATGGTATTGGAGGCCTGCTGTGGAAGCTACATTGGACACCAGATATGGCTGAAAATATGAAAAAACTTAGACCGCAGACCTTAAGTTTTTGCCAAAAAATGAAAAATTTTAAAAACACTCAAAACCTTTAGGAAATTATTCCTTTAGCATCCAGCATAACATCCTAGTTAAAAGGAATGGTATTGGAGGCCTGCTGTGGAAGCTACATGGGACACCAGATATGGCTGAAAATATGAAAAAACTTAGACCGCGGACCTCAAGTTTTTGCCAAAAAATGAAAAATTTTAAAAACACTCAAAACCTTTAGGAAATTATTCCTTTAGCATCCAGCATAACATCCTAGTTTAAAGGAATGGTATTGGAGGCCTGCTTTGGAGACTACAAGGTATACCAGATATGGCTGAAAATATGAAAAAACTTAGACCGCGGACCTTAAGTTTTTGCCAAAAAATGAAAAATTTTAAAAACACTCAAAACCTTTAGGAAATTATTCCTTTAGCATCCAGCATAACATCCTAGTTAAAAGGAATGGTATTGGAGGCCTGCTGCGGAAGCTACATGGGACACCAGATATGGCTGAAAATATGAAAAAAGTTAGACCGCGGACCTTAAGTTTTTGCAAAAAAATGAAAAATTTTAAAAACACTCAAAACCTTTAGGAAATTATTCCTTTAGCATCCAGCATAACATCCTAGTTAAAAGGAATGGTATTGGAGGCCTGCTTTGGAGACTACATGGTATACCAGATATGGCTGAAAATATGAAAAAACTTTGACCGCGGACCTTAAGTTTTTGCCAAAAAATGAAAACTTTTAAAAACACTCAAAACCTTTAGGAAATTATTCCTTTAGCATCCAGCATAACATCCTAGTTAAAAGGAATGGTATTGGAGGCCTGCTGCGGAAGCTACATGGGACACCAGATATGGCTGAAAATAGGAAAAAACTTAGACCGCGGACCTTAAGTTTTTGCCAAAAAATGAAAAATTTTAAAAACACTCAAAACCTTTAGGAAATTATTCCTTTAGCATCCAGCATAACATCCTAGTTAAAAGGAATGGTATTGGAGGCCTGCTTTGGAGACTACAAGGTATACCAGATATGGCTGAAAATATGAAAAACTTAGACCGCGGACCTTAAGTTTTTGCCAAAAAATGAAAAATTTTAAAAACAGTCAAAACCTTTAGGAAATTATTCCTTTAGCATCCAGCATAACATCCTAGTTAAAAGGAATGGTATTGGAGGCCTGCTTTGGAGACTACATGGTATACCAGATATGGCTGAAAATATGAAAAAACTTAGACCGCGGACCTTAAGTTTTTGCCAAAAAATGAAAAATTTTAAAAACACTCAAAACCTTTAGGAAATTATTCCTTTAGCATCCAGCATAACATCCTAGTTAAAACGAATGGTATTGGAGGCCTGCTTTGGAGACTACATGGTATACCAGATATGGCTAAAAATATGAAAAAACTTAGACCGCGGACCTTAAGTTTTTGCCAAAAAATGAAAAATTTTAAAAACACTCAAAACCTTTAGGAAATTATTCCTTTAGCATCCAGCATAACATCCTAGTTAAAAGGAATGGTATTGGAGGCCTGCTGTGGAAGCTACATGGGACACCAGATATGGCTGAAAATATGAAAAAACTTAGACCGCGGACCTTAAGTTTTTGCCAAAAAATGAAAAATTTTAAAAACACTCAAAACCTTTAGGAAATTATTCCTTTAGCATCCAGCATAACATCCTAGTTAAAAGGAATGGTATTGGAGGCCTGCTTTGGAGACTACAAGGTATACCAGATATGGCTGAAAATATGAAAAAACTTAGACCGCGGACCTTAAGTTTTTGCCAAAAAATGAAAAATTTTAAAAACACTCAAAACCTTTAGGAAATTATTCCTTTAGCATCCAGCATAACATCCTAGTTAAAAGGAATGGTATTGGAGGCCTGCTGCGGAAGCTACATGGGACACCAGATATGGCTGAAAATATGAGAAAACTTAGACCGCGGACCTTAAGTTTTTGCCAAAAAATGAAAAATTTTAAAAACACTCAAAACCTTTAGGAAATTATTCCTTTAGCATCCAGCATAACATCCTAGTTAAAAGGAATGGTATTGGAGGCCTGCTGCGGAAGCTACATGGGACACCAGATATGGCTGAAAATATGAAAAAACTTAGACCGCGGACCTTAAGTTTTTGCCAAAAAATGAAAAATTTTAAAAACACTCAAAACCTTTAGGAAATTATTCCTTTAGCATCCAGCATAACATCCTAGTTAAAAGGAATGGTATTGGAGGCCTGCTGCGGAAGCTACATGGGACACCAGATATGGCTGAAAATATGAAAAAACTTAGACCGCGGACCTTAAGTTTTTGGCAAAAAATGAAAAATCTTAAAAACACTCAAAACCTTTAGGAAATTATTCCTTTAGCATCCAGCATAACATCCTAGTTAAAAGGAATGGCATTGGAGGCCTGCTGCGGAAGCTACATGGGACACCAGATATGGCTGAAAATATGAAAAAACTTAGACCGCGGACCTTAAGTTTTTGCCAAAAAATGAAAAATTTTAAAAACACTCAAAACCTTTAGGAAATTATTCCTTTAGCATCCAGCATAACATCCTAGTTAAAAGGAATGGTATTGGAGGCCTGCTGTTAAAGCTACATGGGACACCAGATATGGCTGAAAATATGAAAAAACTTAGACCGCGGACCTTAAGTTTTTGCCAAAAAATGAAAAATTTTAAAAACACTCAAAACCTTTAGGAAATTATTCCTTTAGCATCCAGCATAACATCCTAGTTAAAAGGAATGGTATTGGAGGCCTGCTGTTAAAGCTACATGGGACACCAGATATGGCTGAAAATATGAAAAAACTTAGACCGCGGACCTTAAGTTTTTGCCAAAAAATGAAAAATTTTAAAAACACTCAAAACCTTTAGGAAATTATTCCTTTAGCATCCAGCATAACATCCTAGTTAAAAGGAATGGCATTGGAGGCCTGCTGCGGAAGCTACATGGGACACCAGATATGGCTGAAAATATGAAAAAACTTAGACCGCGGACCTTAAGTTTTTGCCAAAAAACGAAAAATTTTAAAAACACTCAAAACCTTTAGGAAATTATTCCTTTAGCCTCCAGCATAACATCCTAGTTAAAAGGAATGGTATTGGAGGCCTGCTTTGGAGACTACATGGTATACCAGATATGGCTGAAAATATGAAAAAACTTAGACCGCGGACCTTAAGTTTTTGCCAAAAAATGAAAAATTTTAAAAACACTCAAAACCTTTAGGAAATTATTCCTTTAGCATCCAGCATAACATCCTAGTTAAAAGGAATGGTATTGGAGGCCTGCTGTGGAAGCTACATTGGACACCAGATATGGCTGAAAATATGAAAAAACTTAGACCGCAGACCTTAAGTTTTTGCCAAAAAATGAAAAATTTTAAAAACACTCAAAACCTTTAGGAAATTATTCCTTTAGCATCCAGCATAACATCCTAGTTAAAAGGAATGGTATTGGAGGCCTGCTGTGGAAGCTACATGGGACACCAGATATGGCTGAAAATATGAAAAAACTTAGACCGCGGACCTCAAGTTTTTGCCAAAAAATGAAAAATTTTAAAAACACTCAAAACCTTTAGGAAATTATTCCTTTAGCATCCAGCATAACATCCTAGTTTAAAGGAATGGTATTGGAGGCCTGCTTTGGAGACTACAAGGTATACCAGATATGGCTGAAAATATGAAAAAACTTAGACCGCGGACCTTAAGTTTTTGCCAAAAAATGAAAAATTTTAAAAACACTCAAAACCTTTAGGAAATTATTCCTTTAGCATCCAGCATAACATCCTAGTTAAAAGGAATGGTATTGGAGGCCTGCTGCGGAAGCTACATGGGACACCAGATATGGCTGAAAATATGAAAAAACTTAGACCGCGGACCTTAAGTTTTTGCAAAAAAATGAAAAATTTTAAAAACACTCAAAACCTTTAGGAAATTATTCCTTTAGCATCCAGCATAACATCCTAGTTAAAACGAATGGTATTGGAGGCCTGCTGTTAAAGCTACATGGGACAACAGATATGGCTGAAAATATGAAAAAACTTAGACCGCGGACCTCAAGTTTTTGCCAAAAAATGAAAAATTTTAAAAACACTCAAAACCTTTAGGAAATTATTCCTTCAGCATCCAGCATAACATCCTAGTTAAAAGGAATGGTATTGGAGGCCTGCTTTGGAGACTACAAGGTATACCAGATATGGCTGAAAATATGAAAAAACTTAGACCGCGGACCTTAAGTTTTTGCCAAAAAATGAAAAATTTTAAAAACACTCAAAACCTTTAGGAAATTATTCCTTTAGCATCCAGCATAACATCCTAGTTAAAACGAATGGTATTGGAGGCCTGCTTTGGAGACTACATGGTATACCAGATATGGCTAAAAATATGAAAAAACTTAGACCGCGGACCTTAAGTTTTTGCCAAAAAATGAAAAATTTTAAAAACACTCAAAACCTTTAGGAAATTATTCCTTTAGCATCCAGCATAACATCCTAGTTAAAAGGAATGGTATTGGAGGCCTGCTGCGGAAGCTACATGGGACACCAGATATGGCTGAAAATATGAAAAAACTTACACCGTGGACCTTAAGTTTTTGCCAAAAAATGAAAAATTTTAAAAACACTCAAAACCTTTAGGAAATTATTCCTTTAGCATCCAGCATAACATCCTAGTTAAAAGGAATGGTATTGGAGGCCTGCTGCGGAAGCTACATGGGACACCAGATATGGCTGAAAATATGAAAAAACTTACACCGTGGACCTTAAGTTTTTGCCAAAAAATGAAAAATTTTAAAAACACTCAAAACCTTTAGGAAATTATTCCTTTAGCATCCAGCATAACATCCTAGTTAAAAGGAATGGTATTGGAGGCCTGCTGTGGAAGCTACATGGGACACCAGATATGGCTGAAAATATGAAAAAACTTACACCGTGGACCTTAAGTTTTTGCCAAAAAATAAAAAATTTTAAAAACACTCAAAACCTTTAGGAAATTATTCCTTTAGCATCCAGCATAACATCCTAGTTAAAAAGAATGGTATTGGAGGCCTGCTTTGGAGACTACATGGTATACCAGATATGGCTGAAAATATGAAAAAACTTAGACCGCGGACCTTAAGTTTTTGGCAAAAAATGAAAACTTTTAAAAACACTCAAAACCTTTAGGAAATTATTCCTTTAGCATCCAGCATAACATCCTAGTTAAAAGGAATGGTATTGGAGGCCTGCTGCGGAAGCTACATGGGACACCAGATATGGCTGAAAATATGAAAAAACTTAGACCACGGACCTTAAGTTTTTGCCAAAAAATGAAAAATTTTAAAAACACTCAAAACCTTTAGGAAATTATTCCTTTAGCATCCAGCATAACATCCTAAGTTAAAAGGAATGGTATTGGAGGCTTGCTGTGGAAGCTACATGGGACACCAGATATGGCTGAAAATATGAAAAAACTTAGACCGCGGACCTTAAGTTTTTGCCAAAAAATGAAAAATTTTAAAAACACTCAAAACCTTTAGGAAATTATTCCTTTAGCATCCAGCATAACATCCTAGTTAAAAGGAATGGTATTGGAGGCCTGCTGTGGAAGCTACATGGGACACCAGATATGGCTGAAAATATGAAAAAACTTAGACCGCGGACCTTAAGTTTTTGCCAAAAAATGAAAAATTTTAAAAACACTCAAACCCTTTAGGAAATTATTCCTTTAGCATCCAGCATAACATCCTAGTTAAAAGGAATGGTATTGGAGGCCTGCTTTGGAGACTACATGGTATACCAGATATGGCTGAAAATATGAAAAAACTTTGACCGCGGACCTTAAGTTTTTGCCAAAAAATGAAAACTTTTAAAAACACTCAAAACCTTTAGGAAATTATTCCTTTAGCATCCAGCATAACATCCTAGTTAAAAGGAATGGTATTGGAGGCCTGCTGCGGAAGCTACATGGGACACCAGATATGGCTGAAAATAGGAAAAAACTTAGACCGCGGACCTTAAGTTTTTGCCAAAAAATGAAAAATTTTAAAAACACTCAAAACCTTTAGGAAATTATTCCTTTAGCATCCAGCATAACATCCTAGTTAAAAGGAATGGTATTGGAGGCCTGCTTTGGAGACTACAAGGTATACCAGATATGGCTGAAAATATGAAAAACTTAGACCGCGGACCTTAAGTTTTTGCCAAAAAATGAAAAATTTTAAAAACAGTCAAAACCTTTAGGAAATTATTCCTTTAGCATCCAGCATAACATCCTAGTTAAAAGGAATGGTATTGGAGGCCTGCTTTGGAGACTACATGGTATACCAGATATGGCTGAAAATATGAAAAAACTTAGACCGCGGACCTTAAGTTTTTGCCAAAAAATGAAAAATTTTAAAAACACTCAAAACCTTTAGGAAATTATTCCTTTAGCATCCAGCATAACATCCTAGTTAAAACGAATGGTATTGGAGGCCTGCTTTGGAGACTACATGGTATACCAGATATGGCTAAAAATATGAAAAAACTTAGACCGCGGACCTTAAGTTTTTGCCAAAAAATGAAAAATTTTAAAAACACTCAAAACCTTTAGGAAATTATTCCTTTAGCATCCAGCATAACATCCTAGTTAAAAGGAATGGTATTGGAGGCCTGCTGTGGAAGCTACATGGGACACCAGATATGGCTGAAAATATGAAAAAACTTAGACCGCGGACCTTAAGTTTTTGCCAAAAAATGAAAAATTTTAAAAACACTCAAAACCTTTAGGAAATTATTCCTTTAGCATCCAGCATAACATCCTAGTTTAAAGGAATGGTATTGGAGGCCTGCTTTGGAGACTACAAGGTATACCAGATATGGCTGAAAATATGAAAAAACTTAGACCGCGGACCTTAAGTTTTTGCCAAAAAATGAAAAATTTTAAAAACACTCAAAACCTTTAGGAAATTATTCCTTTAGCATCCAGCATAACATCCTAGTTAAAAGGAATGGTATTGGAGGCCTGCTGCGGAAGCTACATGGGACACCAGATATGGCTGAAAATATGAAAAAACTTACACCGCGGACCTTAAGTTTTTGCCAAAAAATGAAAAATTTTAAAAACACTCAAAACCTTTAGGAAATTATTCCTTTAGCATCCAGCATAACATCCTAGTTAAAAGGAATGGTATTGGAGGCCTGCTGTGGAAGCTACATGGGACACCAGATATGGCTGAAAATATGAAAAAACTTAGACCGCGGACCTTAAGTTTTTGCCAAAAAATGAAAAATTTTAAAAACACTCAAAACCTTTAGGAAATTATTCCTTTAGCATCCAGCATAACATCCTAGTTAAAAGGAATGGTATTGGAGGCCTGCTGCGGAAGCTACATGGGACACCAGATATGGCTGAAAATATGAAAAAACTTACACCGTGGACCTTAAGTTTTTGCCAAAAAATGAAAAATTTTAAAAACACTCAAAACCTTTAGGAAATTATTCCTTTAGCATCCAGCATAACATCCTAGTTAAAAGGAATGGTATTGGAGGCCTGCTGCGGAAGCTACATGGGACACCAGATATGGCTGAAAATATGAAAAAACTTACACCGTGGACCTTAAGTTTTTGCCAAAAAATGAAAAATTTTAAAAACGCTCAAAACCTTTAGGAAATTATTCCTTTAGCATCCAGCATAACATCCTAGTTAAAAGGAATGGTATTGGAGGCCTGCTGTGGAAGCTACATGGGACACCAGATATGGCTGAAAATATGAAAAAACTTACACCGTGGACCTTAAGTTTTTGCCAAAAAATAAAAATTTTTAAAAACACTCAAAACCTTTAGGAAATTATTCCTTTAGCATCCAGCATAACATCCTAGTTAAAAAGAATGGTATTGGAGGCCTGCTTTGGAGACTACATGGTATACCAGATATGGCTGAAAATATGAAAAAACTTAGACCGCGGACCTTAAGTTTTTGGCAAAAAATGAAAACTTTTAAAAACACTCAAAACCTTTAGGAAATTATTCCTTTAGCATCCAGCATAACATCCTAGTTAAAAGGAATGGTATTGGAGGCCTGCTGCGGAAGCTACATGGGACACCAGATATGGCTGAAAATATGAAAAAACTTAGACCACGGACCTTAAGTTTTTGCCAAAAAATGAAAAATTTTAAAAACACTCAAAACCTTTAGGAAATTATTCCTTTAGCATCCAGCATAACATCCTAGTTAAAAGGAATGGTATTGGAGGCCTGCTGCGGAAGCTACATGGGACACCAGATATGGCTGAAAATATGAAAAAACTTAGACCGCGGACCTTAAGTTTTTGCCAAAAAATGAAAAATTTTAAAAACACTCAAAACCTTTAGGAAATTATTCCTTTAGCATCCAGCATAACATCCTAGTTAAAAGGAATGGTATTGGAGGCCTGCTTTGGAGACTACATGGTATACCAGATATGGCTGAAAATATGAAAAAACTTTGACCGCGGACCTTAAGTTTTTGCCAAAAAATGAAAACTTTTAAAAACACTCAAAACCTTTAGGAAATTATTCCTTTAGCATCCAGCATAACATCCTAGTTAAAAGGAATGGTATTGGAGGCCTGCTGCGGAAGCTACATGGGACACCATATATGGCTGAAAATATGAAAAAACTTAGACCGCGGACCTTAAGTTTTTGCCAAAAAATGAAAACTTTTAAAAACACTCAAAACCTTTAGGAAATTATTCCTTTAGCATCCAGCATAACATCCTAGTTAAAAGGAATGGTATTGGAGGCCTGCCGCGGAAGCTACATGTGACATCAGATATGGCTGAAAATATGAAAAAACTTAGACCGCGGACCTTAAGTTTTTGCCAAAAAATGAAAAATTTTAAAAACACTCAAAACCTTTAGGAAATTATTCCTTTAGCATCCAGCATAACATCAAAGTTAAAAGGAATGGTATTGGAGGCCTGCTGTGGAAGCTACATGGGACACCAGATATGGCTGAAAATATGAAAAAACTTAGACCGCGGATCTTAAGTTTTTGCCAAAAAATGAAAAATTTTAAAAACACTCAAAACCTTTAGGAAATTATTCCTTTAGCATCCAGCATAACATCCTAGTTAAAAGGAATGGTATTGGAGGCCTGCTGCGGAAGCTACATGGGACACCAGATATGGCTGAAAATATGAAAAAACTTAGACCGCGGACCTTAAGTTTTTGCCAAAAAATGAAAAATTTTAAAAACACTCAAAACCTTTAGGAAATTATTCCTTTAGCATCCAGCATAACATCCTAGTTAAAAGGAATGGTATTGGAGGCCTGCTGCGGAAGCTACATGGGACACCAGATATGGCTGAAAATATGAAAAAACTTAGACCGCGGACCTTAAGTTTTTGCCAAAAAATAAAAAATTTTAAAAACACTCAAAACCTTGAGGAAATTATTCCTTTAGCATCCAGCATAACATCCTAGTTAAAAGGAATGGTATTGGAGGCCTGCTGCGGAAGCTACATGGGACACCAGATATGGCTGAAAATATGAAAAAACTTAGACCGCGGACCTTAAGTTTTTGCCAAAAAATGAAAAATTTTAAAAACACTCAAAACCTTTAGGAAATTATTCCTTTAGCATCCAGCATAACATCCTAGTTAAAAGGAATGGTATTGGAGGCCTGCTTTGGAGACTACAAGGTATACCAGATATGGCTGAAAATATGAAAAAACTTAGACCGCGGACCTTAAGTTTTTGCCAAAAAATGAAAAATTTTAAAAACACTCAAAACCTTTAGGAAATTATTCCTTTAGCATCCAGCATAACATCCTAGTTAAAAGGAATGGTATTGGAGGCCTGCTTTGGAGACTACAAGGTATACCAGATATGGCTGAAAATATGAAAAAACTTAGACCGCGGACCTTAAGTTTTTGCCAAAAAATGAAAAATTTTAAAAACACTCAAAACCTTTAGGAAATTATTCCTTTAGCATCCAGCATAACATCCTAGTTAAAAGGAATGGTATTGGAGGCCTGCTGCGGAAGCTACATGGGACACCAGATATGGCTGAAAATATGAGAAAACTTAGACCGCGGACCTTAAGTTTTTGCCAAAAAATGAAAAATTTTAAAAACAGTCAAAACCTTTAGGAAATTATTCCTTTAGCATCCAGCATAACATCCTAGTTAAAAGGAATGGTATTGGAGGCCTGCTTTGGAGACTACATGGTATACCAGATATGGCTAAAAATATGAAAAAACTTAGACCGCGGACCTTAAGTTTTTGCCAAAAAATGAAAAATTTTAAAAACACTCAAAACCTTTAGGAAATTATTCCTTTAGCATCCAGCATAACATCCTAGTTAAAAGGAATGGTATTGGAGGCCTGCTGTGGAAGCTACATGGGACACCAGATATGGCTGAAAATATGAAAAAACTTAGACCGCGGACCTTAAGTTTTTGCCAAAAAATGAAAAATTTTAAAAACACTCAAAACCTTTAGGAAATTATTCCTTTAGCATCCAGCATAACATCCTAGTTAAAAGGAATGGTATTGGAGGCCTGCTGCGGAAGCTACATGGGACACCAGATATGGCTGAAAATATGAAAAAACTTAGACCGCGGACCTTAAGTTTTTGCCAAAAAATGAAAAATTTTAAAAACACTCAAAACCTTTAGGAAATTATTCCTTTAGCATCCAGCATAACATCCTAGTTAAAAGGAATGGTATTGGAGGCCTGCTTTGGAGACTACATGGTATACCAGATATGGCTGAAAATATGAAAAAACTTTGACCGCGGACCTTAAGTTTTTGCCAAAAAATGAAAACTTTTAAAAACACTCAAAACCTTTAGGAAATTATTCCTTTAGCATCCAGCATAACATCCTAGTTAAAAGGAATGGTATTGGAGGCCTGCTGCGGAAGCTACATGGGACACCATATATGGCTGAAAATATGAAAAAACTTAGACCGCGGACCTTAAGTTTTTGCCAAAAAATGAAAACTTTTAAAAACACTCAAAACCTTTAGGAAATTATTCCTTTAGCATCCAGCATAACATCCTAGTTAAAAGGAATGGTATTGGAGGCCTGCCGCGGAAGCTACATGTGACATCAGATATGGCTGAAAATATGAAAAAACTTAGACCGCGGACCTTAAGTTTTTGCCAAAAAATGAAAAATTTTAAAAACACTCAAAACCTTTAGGAAATTATTCCTTTAGCATCCAGCATAACATCAAAGTTAAAAGGAATGGTATTGGAGGCCTGCTGTGGAAGCTACATGGGACACCAGATATGGCTGAAAATATGAAAAAACTTAGACCGCGGATCTTAAGTTTTTGCCAAAAAATGAAAAATTTTAAAAACACTCAAAACCTTTAGGAAATTATTCCTTTAGCATCCAGCATAACATCCTAGTTAAAAGGAATGGTATTGGAGGCCTGCTGCGGAAGCTACATGGGACACCAGATATGGCTGAAAATATGAAAAAACTTAGACCGCGGACCTTAAGTTTTTGCCAAAAAATGAAAAATTTTAAAAACACTCAAAACCTTTAGGAAATTATTCCTTTAGCATCCAGCATAACATCCTAGTTAAAAGGAATGGTATTGGAGGCCTGCTGCGGAAGCTACATGGGACACCAGATATGGCTGAAAATATGAAAAAACTTAGACCGCGGACCTTAAGTTTTTGCCAAAAAATGAAAAATTTTAAAAACACTCAAAACCTTTAGGAAATTATTCCTTTAGCATCCAGCATAACATCCTAGTTAAAAGGAATGGTATTGGAGGCCTGCTGCGGAAGCTACATGGGACACCAGATATGGCTGAAAATATGAAAAAACTTAGACCGCGGACCTTAAGTTTTTGCCAAAAAATGAAAAATTTTTAAAACACTCAAAACCTTTAGGAAATTATTCCTTTAGCATCCAGCATAACATCCTAGTTAAAAGGAATGGTATTGGAGGCCGGCTTTGGAGACTACAAGGTATACCAGATATGGCTGAAAATATGAAAAAACTTAGACCGCGGACCTTAAGTTTTTGCCAAAAAATGAAAAATTTTAAAAACACTCAAAACCTTTAGGAAATTATTCCTTTAGCATCCAGCATAACATCCTAGTTAAAAGGAATGGTATTGGAGGCCTGCTGTGGAAGCTACATGGGACACCAGATATGGCTGAAAATATGAAAAAACTTAGACCGCGGACCTTAAGTTTTTGCCAAAAAATGAAAAATTTTAAAAACACTCAAACCCTTTAGGAAATTATTCCTTTAGCATCCAGCATAACATCCTAGTTAAAAGGAATGGTATTGGAGGCCTGCTTTGGAGACTACATGGTATACCAGATATGGCTGAAAATATGAAAAAACTTTGACCGCGGACCTTAAGTTTTTGCCAAAAAATGAAAACTTTTAAAAACACTCAAAACCTTTAGGAAATTATTCCTTTAGCATCCAGCATAACATCCTAGTTAAAAGGAATGGTATTGGAGGCCTGCTGCGGAAGCTACATGGGACACCAGATATGGCTGAAAATAGGAAAAAACTTAGACCGCGGACCTTAAGTTTTTGCCAAAAAATGAAAAATTTTAAAAACACTCAAAACCTTTAGGAAATTATTCCTTTAGCATCCAGCATAACATCCTAGTTAAAAGGAATGGTATTGGAGGCCTGCTTTGGAGACTACAAGGTATACCAGATATGGCTGAAAATATGAAAAACTTAGACCGCGGACCTTAAGTTTTTGCCAAAAAATGAAAAATTTTAAAAACAGTCAAAACCTTTAGGAAATTATTCCTTTAGCATCCAGCATAACATCCTAGTTAAAAGGAATGGTATTGGAGGCCTGCTTTGGAGACTACATGGTATACCAGATATGGCTGAAAATATGAAAAAACTTAGACCGCGGACCTTAAGTTTTTGCCAAAAAATGAAAAATTTTAAAAACACTCAAAACCTTTAGGAAATTATTCCTTTAGCATCCAGCATAACATCCTAGTTAAAACGAATGGTATTGGAGGCCTGCTTTGGAGACTACATGGTATACCAGATATGGCTAAAAATATGAAAAAACTTAGACCGCGGACCTTAAGTTTTTGCCAAAAAATGAAAAATTTTAAAAACACTCAAAACCTTTAGGAAATTATTCCTTTAGCATCCAGCATAACATCCTAGTTAAAAGGAATGGTATTGGAGGCCTGCTGTGGAAGCTACATGGGACACCAGATATGGCTGAAAATATGAAAAAACTTAGACCGCGGACCTTAAGTTTTTGCCAAAAAATGAAAAATTTTAAAAACACTCAAAACCTTTAGGAAATTATTCCTTTAGCATCCAGCATAACATCCTAGTTAAAAGGAATGGTATTGGAGGCCTGCTGCGGAAGCTACATGGGACACCAGATATGGCTGAAAATATGAAAAAACTTACACCGTGGACCTTAAGTTTTTGCCAAAAAATGAAAAATTTTAAAAACACTCAAAACCTTTAGGAAATTATTCCTTTAGCATCCAGCATAACATCCTAGTTAAAAGGAATGGTATTGGAGGCCTGCTGCGGAAGCTACATGGGACACCAGATATGGCTGAAAATATGAAAAAACTTACACCGTGGACCTTAAGTTTTTGCCAAAAAATGAAAAATTTTAAAAACACTCAAAACCTTTAGGAAATTATTCCTTTAGCATCCAGCATAACATCCTAGTTAAAAGGAATGGTATTGGAGGCCTGCTGTGGAAGCTACATGGGACACCAGATATGGCTGAAAATATGAAAAAACTTACACCGTGGACCTTAAGTTTTTGCCAAAAAATAAAAATTTTTAAAAACACTCAAAACCTTTAGGAAATTATTCCTTTAGCATCCAGCATAACATCCTAGTTAAAAAGAATGGTATTGGAGGCCTGCTTTGGAGACTACATGGTATACCAGATATGGCTGAAAATATGAAAAAACTTAGACCGCGGACCTTAAGTTTTTGGCAAAAAATGAAAACTTTTAAAAACACTCAAAACCTTTAGGAAATTATTCCTTTAGCATCCAGCATAACATCCTAGTTAAAAGGAATGGTATTGGAGGCCTGCTGTGGAAGCTACATGGGACACCAGATATGGCTGAAAATATGAAAAAACTTAGACCGCGGACCTTAAGTTTTTGCCAAAAAATGAAAAATTTTAAAAACACTCAAAACCTTTAGGAAATTATTCCTTTAGCATCCAGCATAACATCCTAGTTAAAAGGAATGGTATTGGAGGCCTGCTTTGGAGACTACAAGGTATACCAGATATGGCTGAAAATATGAAAAAACTTAGACCGCGGACCTTAAGTTTTTGCCAAAAAATGAAAAATTTTAAAAACACTCAAAACCTTTAGGAAATTATTCCTTTAGCATCCAGCATAACATCCTAGTTAAAAGGAATGGTATTGGAGGCCTGCTGCGGAAGCTACATGGGACACCAGATATGGCTGAAAATATGAGAAAACTTAGACCGCGGACCTTAAGTTTTTGCCAAAAAATGAAAAATTTTAAAAACACTCAAAACCTTTAGGAAATTATTCCTTTAGCATCCAGCATAACATCCTAGTTAAAAGGAATGGTATTGGAGGCCTGCTGCGGAAGCTACATGGGACACCAGATATGGCTGAAAATATGAAAAAACTTAGACCGCGGACCTTAAGTTTTTGCCAAAAAATGAAAAATTTTAAAAACACTCAAAACCTTTAGGAAATTATTCCTTTAGCATCCAGCATAACATCCTAGTTAAAAGGAATGGTATTGGAGGCCTGCTGCGGAAGCTACATGGGACACCAGATATGGCTGAAAATATGAAAAAACTTAGACCGCGGACCTTAAGTTTTTGGCAAAAAATGAAAAATCTTAAAAACACTCAAAACCTTTAGGAAATTATTCCTTTAGCATCCAGCATAACATCCTAGTTAAAAGGAATGGCATTGGAGGCCTGCTGCGGAAGCTACATGGGACACCAGATATGGCTGAAAATATGAAAAAACTTAGACCGCGGACCTTAAGTTTTTGCCAAAAAATGAAAAATTTTAAAAACACTCAAAACCTTTAGGAAATTATTCCTTTAGCATCCAGCATAACATCCTAGTTAAAAGGAATGGTATTGGAGGCCTGCTGTTAAAGCTACATGGGACACCAGATATGGCTGAAAATATGAAAAAACTTAGACCGCGGACCTTAAGTTTTTGCCAAAAAATGAAAAATTTTAAAAACACTCAAAACCTTTAGGAAATTATTCCTTTAGCATCCAGCATAACATCCTAGTTAAAAGGAATGGTATTGGAGGCCTGCTGTTAAAGCTACATGGGACACCAGATATGGCTGAAAATATGAAAAAACTTAGACCGCGGACCTTAAGTTTTTGCCAAAAAATGAAAAATTTTAAAAACACTCAAAACCTTTAGGAAATTATTCCTTTAGCATCCAGCATAACATCCTAGTTAAAAGGAATGGCATTGGAGGCCTGCTGCGGAAGCTACATGGGACACCAGATATGGCTGAAAATATGAAAAAACTTAGACCGCGGACCTTAAGTTTTTGCCAAAAAACGAAAAATTTTAAAAACACTCAAAACCTTTAGGAAATTATTCCTTTAGCCTCCAGCATAACATCCTAGTTAAAAGGAATGGTATTGGAGGCCTGCTTTGGAGACTACATGGTATACCAGATATGGCTGAAAATATGAAAAAACTTAGACCGCGGACCTTAAGTTTTTGCCAAAAAATGAAAAATTTTAAAAACACTCAAAACCTTTAGGAAATTATTCCTTTAGCATCCAGCATAACATCCTAGTTAAAAGGAATGGTATTGGAGGCCTGCTGTGGAAGCTACATTGGACACCAGATATGGCTGAAAATATGAAAAAACTTAGACCGCAGACCTTAAGTTTTTGCCAAAAAATGAAAAATTTTAAAAACACTCAAAACCTTTAGGAAATTATTCCTTTAGCATCCAGCATAACATCCTAGTTAAAAGGAATGGTATTGGAGGCCTGCTGTGGAAGCTACATGGGACACCAGATATGGCTGAAAATATGAAAAAACTTAGACCGCGGACCTCAAGTTTTTGCCAAAAAATGAAAAATTTTAAAAACACTCAAAACCTTTAGGAAATTATTCCTTTAGCATCCAGCATAACATCCTAGTTTAAAGGAATGGTATTGGAGGCCTGCTTTGGAGACTACAAGGTATACCAGATATGGCTGAAAATATGAAAAAACTTAGACCGCGGACCTTAAGTTTTTGCCAAAAAATGAAAAATTTTAAAAACACTCAAAACCTTTAGGAAATTATTCCTTTAGCATCCAGCATAACATCCTAGTTAAAAGGAATGGTATTGGAGGCCTGCTGCGGAAGCTACATGGGACACCAGATATGGCTGAAAATATGAAAAAACTTAGACCGCGGACCTTAAGTTTTTGCAAAAAAATGAAAAATTTTAAAAACACTCAAAACCTTTAGGAAATTATTCCTTTAGCATCCAGCATAACATCCTAGTTAAAACGAATGGTATTGGAGGCCTGCTGTTAAAGCTACATGGGACAACAGATATGGCTGAAAATATGAAAAAACTTAGACCGCGGACCTCAAGTTTTTGCCAAAAAATGAAAAATTTTAAAAACACTCAAAACCTTTAGGAAATTATTCCTTCAGCATCCAGCATAACATCCTAGTTAAAAGGAATGGTATTGGAGGCCTGCTTTGGAGACTACAAGGTATACCAGATATGGCTGAAAATATGAAAAAACTTAGACCGCGGACCTTAAGTTTTTGCCAAAAAATGAAAAATTTTAAAAACACTCAAAACCTTTAGGAAATTATTCCTTTAGCATCCAGCATAACATCCTAGTTAAAACGAATGGTATTGGAGGCCTGCTTTGGAGACTACATGGTATACCAGATATGGCTAAAAATATGAAAAAACTTAGACCGCGGACCTTAAGTTTTTGCCAAAAAATGAAAAATTTTAAAAACACTCAAAACCTTTAGGAAATTATTCCTTTAGCATCCAGCATAACATCCTAGTTAAAAGGAATGGTATTGGAGGCCTGCTGCGGAAGCTACATGGGACACCAGATATGGCTGAAAATATGAAAAAACTTACACCGTGGACCTTAAGTTTTTGCCAAAAAATGAAAAATTTTAAAAACACTCAAAACCTTTAGGAAATTATTCCTTTAGCATCCAGCATAACATCCTAGTTAAAAGGAATGGTATTGGAGGCCTGCTGCGGAAGCTACATGGGACACCAGATATGGCTGAAAATATGAAAAAACTTACACCGTGGACCTTAAGTTTTTGCCAAAAAATGAAAAATTTTAAAAACACTCAAAACCTTTAGGAAATTATTCCTTTAGCATCCAGCATAACATCCTAGTTAAAAGGAATGGTATTGGAGGCCTGCTGTGGAAGCTACATGGGACACCAGATATGGCTGAAAATATGAAAAAACTTACACCGTGGACCTTAAGTTTTTGCCAAAAAATAAAAAATTTTAAAAACACTCAAAACCTTTAGGAAATTATTCCTTTAGCATCCAGCATAACATCCTAGTTAAAAAGAATGGTATTGGAGGCCTGCTTTGGAGACTACATGGTATACCAGATATGGCTGAAAATATGAAAAAACTTAGACCGCGGACCTTAAGTTTTTGGCAAAAAATGAAAACTTTTAAAAACACTCAAAACCTTTAGGAAATTATTCCTTTAGCATCCAGCATAACATCCTAGTTAAAAGGAATGGTATTGGAGGCCTGCTGCGGAAGCTACATGGGACACCAGATATGGCTGAAAATATGAAAAAACTTAGACCACGGACCTTAAGTTTTTGCCAAAAAATGAAAAATTTTAAAAACACTCAAAACCTTTAGGAAATTATTCCTTTAGCATCCAGCATAACATCCTAAGTTAAAAGGAATGGTATTGGAGGCTTGCTGTGGAAGCTACATGGGACACCAGATATGGCTGAAAATATGAAAAAACTTAGACCGCGGACCTTAAGTTTTTGCCAAAAAATGAAAAATTTTAAAAACACTCAAAACCTTTAGGAAATTATTCCTTTAGCATCCAGCATAACATCCTAGTTAAAAGGAATGGTATTGGAGGCCTGCTGTGGAAGCTACATGGGACACCAGATATGGCTGAAAATATGAAAAAACTTAGACCGCGGACCTTAAGTTTTTGCCAAAAAATGAAAAATTTTAAAAACACTCAAACCCTTTAGGAAATTATTCCTTTAGCATCCAGCATAACATCCTAGTTAAAAGGAATGGTATTGGAGGCCTGCTTTGGAGACTACATGGTATACCAGATATGGCTGAAAATATGAAAAAACTTTGACCGCGGACCTTAAGTTTTTGCCAAAAAATGAAAACTTTTAAAAACACTCAAAACCTTTAGGAAATTATTCCTTTAGCATCCAGCATAACATCCTAGTTAAAAGGAATGGTATTGGAGGCCTGCTGCGGAAGCTACATGGGACACCAGATATGGCTGAAAATAGGAAAAAACTTAGACCGCGGACCTTAAGTTTTTGCCAAAAAATGAAAAATTTTAAAAACACTCAAAACCTTTAGGAAATTATTCCTTTAGCATCCAGCATAACATCCTAGTTAAAAGGAATGGTATTGGAGGCCTGCTTTGGAGACTACAAGGTATACCAGATATGGCTGAAAATATGAAAAACTTAGACCGCGGACCTTAAGTTTTTGCCAAAAAATGAAAAATTTTAAAAACAGTCAAAACCTTTAGGAAATTATTCCTTTAGCATCCAGCATAACATCCTAGTTAAAAGGAATGGTATTGGAGGCCTGCTTTGGAGACTACATGGTATACCAGATATGGCTGAAAATATGAAAAAACTTAGACCGCGGACCTTAAGTTTTTGCCAAAAAATGAAAAATTTTAAAAACACTCAAAACCTTTAGGAAATTATTCCTTTAGCATCCAGCATAACATCCTAGTTAAAACGAATGGTATTGGAGGCCTGCTTTGGAGACTACATGGTATACCAGATATGGCTAAAAATATGAAAAAACTTAGACCGCGGACCTTAAGTTTTTGCCAAAAAATGAAAAATTTTAAAAACACTCAAAACCTTTAGGAAATTATTCCTTTAGCATCCAGCATAACATCCTAGTTAAAAGGAATGGTATTGGAGGCCTGCTGTGGAAGCTACATGGGACACCAGATATGGCTGAAAATATGAAAAAACTTAGACCGCGGACCTTAAGTTTTTGCCAAAAAATGAAAAATTTTAAAAACACTCAAAACCTTTAGGAAATTATTCCTTTAGCATCCAGCATAACATCCTAGTTTAAAGGAATGGTATTGGAGGCCTGCTTTGGAGACTACAAGGTATACCAGATATGGCTGAAAATATGAAAAAACTTAGACCGCGGACCTTAAGTTTTTGCCAAAAAATGAAAAATTTTAAAAACACTCAAAACCTTTAGGAAATTATTCCTTTAGCATCCAGCATAACATCCTAGTTAAAAGGAATGGTATTGGAGGCCTGCTGCGGAAGCTACATGGGACACCAGATATGGCTGAAAATATGAAAAAACTTACACCGCGGACCTTAAGTTTTTGCCAAAAAATGAAAAATTTTAAAAACACTCAAAACCTTTAGGAAATTATTCCTTTAGCATCCAGCATAACATCCTAGTTAAAAGGAATGGTATTGGAGGCCTGCTGTGGAAGCTACATGGGACACCAGATATGGCTGAAAATATGAAAAAACTTAGACCGCGGACCTTAAGTTTTTGCCAAAAAATGAAAAATTTTAAAAACACTCAAAACCTTTAGGAAATTATTCCTTTAGCATCCAGCATAACATCCTAGTTAAAAGGAATGGTATTGGAGGCCTGCTGCGGAAGCTACATGGGACACCAGATATGGCTGAAAATATGAAAAAACTTACACCGTGGACCTTAAGTTTTTGCCAAAAAATGAAAAATTTTAAAAACACTCAAAACCTTTAGGAAATTATTCCTTTAGCATCCAGCATAACATCCTAGTTAAAAGGAATGGTATTGGAGGCCTGCTGCGGAAGCTACATGGGACACCAGATATGGCTGAAAATATGAAAAAACTTACACCGTGGACCTTAAGTTTTTGCCAAAAAATGAAAAATTTTAAAAACACTCAAAACCTTTAGGAAATTATTCCTTTAGCATCCAGCATAACATCCTAGTTAAAAGGAATGGTATTGGAGGCCTGCTGTGGAAGCTACATGGGACACCAGATATGGCTGAAAATATGAAAAAACTTACACCGTGGACCTTAAGTTTTTGCCAAAAAATAAAAATTTTTAAAAACACTCAAAACCTTTAGGAAATTATTCCTTTAGCATCCAGCATAACATCCTAGTTAAAAAGAATGGTATTGGAGGCCTGCTTTGGAGACTACATGGTATACCAGATATGGCTGAAAATATGAAAAAACTTAGACCGCGGACCTTAAGTTTTTGGCAAAAAATGAAAACTTTTAAAAACACTCAAAACCTTTAGGAAATTATTCCTTTAGCATCCAGCATAACATCCTAGTTAAAAGGAATGGTATTGGAGGCCTGCTGCGGAAGCTACATGGGACACCAGATATGGCTGAAAATATGAAAAAACTTAGACCACGGACCTTAAGTTTTTGCCAAAAAATGAAAAATTTTAAAAACACTCAAAACCTTTAGGAAATTATTCCTTTAGCATCCAGCATAACATCCTAGTTAAAAGGAATGGTATTGGAGGCCTGCTGCGGAAGCTACATGGGACACCAGATATGGCTGAAAATATGAAAAAACTTAGACCGCGGACCTTAAGTTTTTGCCAAAAAATGAAAAATTTTAAAAACACTCAAAACCTTTAGGAAATTATTCCTTTAGCATCCAGCATAACATCCTAGTTAAAAGGAATGGTATTGGAGGCCTGCTTTGGAGACTACATGGTATACCAGATATGGCTGAAAATATGAAAAAACTTTGACCGCGGACCTTAAGTTTTTGCCAAAAAATGAAAACTTTTAAAAACACTCAAAACCTTTAGGAAATTATTCCTTTAGCATCCAGCATAACATCCTAGTTAAAAGGAATGGTATTGGAGGCCTGCTGCGGAAGCTACATGGGACACCATATATGGCTGAAAATATGAAAAAACTTAGACCGCGGACCTTAAGTTTTTGCCAAAAAATGAAAACTTTTAAAAACACTCAAAACCTTTAGGAAATTATTCCTTTAGCATCCAGCATAACATCCTAGTTAAAAGGAATGGTATTGGAGGCCTGCCGCGGAAGCTACATGTGACATCAGATATGGCTGAAAATATGAAAAAACTTAGACCGCGGACCTTAAGTTTTTGCCAAAAAATGAAAAATTTTAAAAACACTCAAAACCTTTAGGAAATTATTCCTTTAGCATCCAGCATAACATCAAAGTTAAAAGGAATGGTATTGGAGGCCTGCTGTGGAAGCTACATGGGACACCAGATATGGCTGAAAATATGAAAAAACTTAGACCGCGGATCTTAAGTTTTTGCCAAAAAATGAAAAATTTTAAAAACACTCAAAACCTTTAGGAAATTATTCCTTTAGCATCCAGCATAACATCCTAGTTAAAAGGAATGGTATTGGAGGCCTGCTGCGGAAGCTACATGGGACACCAGATATGGCTGAAAATATGAAAAAACTTAGACCGCGGACCTTAAGTTTTTGCCAAAAAATGAAAAATTTTAAAAACACTCAAAACCTTTAGGAAATTATTCCTTTAGCATCCAGCATAACATCCTAGTTAAAAGGAATGGTATTGGAGGCCTGCTGCGGAAGCTACATGGGACACCAGATATGGCTGAAAATATGAAAAAACTTAGACCGCGGACCTTAAGTTTTTGCCAAAAAATAAAAAATTTTAAAAACACTCAAAACCTTGAGGAAATTATTCCTTTAGCATCCAGCATAACATCCTAGTTAAAAGGAATGGTATTGGAGGCCTGCTGCGGAAGCTACATGGGACACCAGATATGGCTGAAAATATGAAAAAACTTAGACCGCGGACCTTAAGTTTTTGCCAAAAAATGAAAAATTTTAAAAACACTCAAAACCTTTAGGAAATTATTCCTTTAGCATCCAGCATAACATCCTAGTTAAAAGGAATGGTATTGGAGGCCTGCTTTGGAGACTACAAGGTATACCAGATATGGCTGAAAATATGAAAAAACTTAGACCGCGGACCTTAAGTTTTTGCCAAAAAATGAAAAATTTTAAAAACACTCAAAACCTTTAGGAAATTATTCCTTTAGCATCCAGCATAACATCCTAGTTAAAAGGAATGGTATTGGAGGCCTGCTTTGGAGACTACAAGGTATACCAGATATGGCTGAAAATATGAAAAAACTTAGACCGCGGACCTTAAGTTTTTGCCAAAAAATGAAAAATTTTAAAAACACTCAAAACCTTTAGGAAATTATTCCTTTAGCATCCAGCATAACATCCTAGTTAAAAGGAATGGTATTGGAGGCCTGCTGCGGAAGCTACATGGGACACCAGATATGGCTGAAAATATGAGAAAACTTAGACCGCGGACCTTAAGTTTTTGCCAAAAAATGAAAAATTTTAAAAACAGTCAAAACCTTTAGGAAATTATTCCTTTAGCATCCAGCATAACATCCTAGTTAAAAGGAATGGTATTGGAGGCCTGCTTTGGAGACTACATGGTATACCAGATATGGCTAAAAATATGAAAAAACTTAGACCGCGGACCTTAAGTTTTTGCCAAAAAATGAAAAATTTTAAAAACACTCAAAACCTTTAGGAAATTATTCCTTTAGCATCCAGCATAACATCCTAGTTAAAAGGAATGGTATTGGAGGCCTGCTGTGGAAGCTACATGGGACACCAGATATGGCTGAAAATATGAAAAAACTTAGACCGCGGACCTTAAGTTTTTGCCAAAAAATGAAAAATTTTAAAAACACTCAAAACCTTTAGGAAATTATTCCTTTAGCATCCAGCATAACATCCTAGTTAAAAGGAATGGTATTGGAGGCCTGCTGCGGAAGCTACATGGGACACCAGATATGGCTGAAAATATGAAAAAACTTAGACCGCGGACCTTAAGTTTTTGCCAAAAAATGAAAAATTTTAAAAACACTCAAAACCTTTAGGAAATTATTCCTTTAGCATCCAGCATAACATCCTAGTTAAAAGGAATGGTATTGGAGGCCTGCTTTGGAGACTACATGGTATACCAGATATGGCTGAAAATATGAAAAAACTTTGACCGCGGACCTTAAGTTTTTGCCAAAAAATGAAAACTTTTAAAAACACTCAAAACCTTTAGGAAATTATTCCTTTAGCATCCAGCATAACATCCTAGTTAAAAGGAATGGTATTGGAGGCCTGCTGCGGAAGCTACATGGGACACCATATATGGCTGAAAATATGAAAAAACTTAGACCGCGGACCTTAAGTTTTTGCCAAAAAATGAAAACTTTTAAAAACACTCAAAACCTTTAGGAAATTATTCCTTTAGCATCCAGCATAACATCCTAGTTAAAAGGAATGGTATTGGAGGCCTGCCGCGGAAGCTACATGTGACATCAGATATGGCTGAAAATATGAAAAAACTTAGACCGCGGACCTTAAGTTTTTGCCAAAAAATGAAAAATTTTAAAAACACTCAAAACCTTTAGGAAATTATTCCTTTAGCATCCAGCATAACATCAAAGTTAAAAGGAATGGTATTGGAGGCCTGCTGTGGAAGCTACATGGGACACCAGATATGGCTGAAAATATGAAAAAACTTAGACCGCGGATCTTAAGTTTTTGCCAAAAAATGAAAAATTTTAAAAACACTCAAAACCTTTAGGAAATTATTCCTTTAGCATCCAGCATAACATCCTAGTTAAAAGGAATGGTATTGGAGGCCTGCTGCGGAAGCTACATGGGACACCAGATATGGCTGAAAATATGAAAAAACTTAGACCGCGGACCTTAAGTTTTTGCCAAAAAATGAAAAATTTTAAAAACACTCAAAACCTTTAGGAAATTATTCCTTTAGCATCCAGCATAACATCCTAGTTAAAAGGAATGGTATTGGAGGCCTGCTGCGGAAGCTACATGGGACACCAGATATGGCTGAAAATATGAAAAAACTTAGACCGCGGACCTTAAGTTTTTGCCAAAAAATGAAAAATTTTAAAAACACTCAAAACCTTTAGGAAATTATTCCTTTAGCATCCAGCATAACATCCTAGTTAAAAGGAATGGTATTGGAGGCCTGCTGCGGAAGCTACATGGGACACCAGATATGGCTGAAAATATGAAAAAACTTAGACCGCGGACCTTAAGTTTTTGCCAAAAAATGAAAAATTTTTAAAACACTCAAAACCTTTAGGAAATTATTCCTTTAGCATCCAGCATAACATCCTAGTTAAAAGGAATGGTATTGGAGGCCTGCTTTGGAGACTACAAGGTATACCAGATATGGCTGAAAATATGAAAAAACTTAGACCGCGGACCTTAAGTTTTTGCCAAAAAATGAAAAATTTTAAAAACACTCAAAACCTTTAGGAAATTATTCCTTTAGCATCCAGCATAACATCCTAGTTAAAAGGAATGGTATTGGAGGCCTGCTGTGGAAGCTACATGGGACACCAGATATGGCTGAAAATATGAAAAAACTTAGACCGCGGACCTTAAGTTTTTGCCAAAAAATGAAAAATTTTAAAAACACTCAAACCCTTTAGGAAATTATTCCTTTAGCATCCAGCATAACATCCTAGTTAAAAGGAATGGTATTGGAGGCCTGCTTTGGAGACTACATGGTATACCAGATATGGCTGAAAATATGAAAAAACTTTGACCGCGGACCTTAAGTTTTTGCCAAAAAATGAAAACTTTTAAAAACACTCAAAACCTTTAGGAAATTATTCCTTTAGCATCCAGCATAACATCCTAGTTAAAAGGAATGGTATTGGAGGCCTGCTGCGGAAGCTACATGGGACACCAGATATGGCTGAAAATAGGAAAAAACTTAGACCGCGGACCTTAAGTTTTTGCCAAAAAATGAAAAATTTTAAAAACACTCAAAACCTTTAGGAAATTATTCCTTTAGCATCCAGCATAACATCCTAGTTAAAAGGAATGGTATTGGAGGCCTGCTTTGGAGACTACAAGGTATACCAGATATGGCTGAAAATATGAAAAACTTAGACCGCGGACCTTAAGTTTTTGCCAAAAAATGAAAAATTTTAAAAACAGTCAAAACCTTTAGGAAATTATTCCTTTAGCATCCAGCATAACATCCTAGTTAAAAGGAATGGTATTGGAGGCCTGCTTTGGAGACTACATGGTATACCAGATATGGCTGAAAATATGAAAAAACTTAGACCGCGGACCTTAAGTTTTTGCCAAAAAATGAAAAATTTTAAAAACACTCAAAACCTTTAGGAAATTATTCCTTTAGCATCCAGCATAACATCCTAGTTAAAACGAATGGTATTGGAGGCCTGCTTTGGAGACTACATGGTATACCAGATATGGCTAAAAATATGAAAAAACTTAGACCGCGGACCTTAAGTTTTTGCCAAAAAATGAAAAATTTTAAAAACACTCAAAACCTTTAGGAAATTATTCCTTTAGCATCCAGCATAACATCCTAGTTAAAAGGAATGGTATTGGAGGCCTGCTGTGGAAGCTACATGGGACACCAGATATGGCTGAAAATATGAAAAAACTTAGACCGCGGACCTTAAGTTTTTGCCAAAAAATGAAAAATTTTAAAAACACTCAAAACCTTTAGGAAATTATTCCTTTAGCATCCAGCATAACATCCTAGTTAAAAGGAATGGTATTGGAGGCCTGCTGCGGAAGCTACATGGGACACCAGATATGGCTGAAAATATGAAAAAACTTACACCGTGGACCTTAAGTTTTTGCCAAAAAATGAAAAATTTTAAAAACACTCAAAACCTTTAGGAAATTATTCCTTTAGCATCCAGCATAACATCCTAGTTAAAAGGAATGGTATTGGAGGCCTGCTGCGGAAGCTACATGGGACACCAGATATGGCTGAAAATATGAAAAAACTTACACCGTGGACCTTAAGTTTTTGCCAAAAAATGAAAAATTTTAAAAACACTCAAAACCTTTAGGAAATTATTCCTTTAGCATCCAGCATAACATCCTAGTTAAAAGGAATGGTATTGGAGGCCTGCTGTGGAAGCTACATGGGACACCAGATATGGCTGAAAATATGAAAAAACTTACACCGTGGACCTTAAGTTTTTGCCAAAAAATAAAAATTTTTAAAAACACTCAAAACCTTTAGGAAATTATTCCTTTAGCATCCAGCATAACATCCTAGTTAAAAAGAATGGTATTGGAGGCCTGCTTTGGAGACTACATGGTATACCAGATATGGCTGAAAATATGAAAAAACTTAGACCGCGGACCTTAAGTTTTTGGCAAAAAATGAAAACTTTTAAAAACACTCAAAACCTTTAGGAAATTATTCCTTTAGCATCCAGCATAACATCCTAGTTAAAAGGAATGGTATTGGAGGCCTGCTGCGGAAGCTACATGGGACACCAGATATGGCTGAAAATATGAAAAAACTTAGACCACGGACCTTAAGTTTTTGCCAAAAAATGAAAAATTTTAAAAACACTCAAAACCTTTAGGAAATTATTCCTTTAGCATCCAGCATAACATCCTAGTTAAAAGGAATGGTATTGGAGGCCTGCTGCGGAAGCTACATGGGACACCAGATATGGCTGAAAATATGAAAAAACTTAGACCGCGGACCTTAAGTTTTTGCCAAAAAATGAAAAATTTTAAAAACACTCAAAACCTTTAGGAAATTATTCCTTTAGCATCCAGCATAACATCCTAGTTAAAAGGAATGGTATTGGAGGCCTGCTTTGGAGACTACATGGTATACCAGATATGGCTGAAAATATGAAAAAACTTTGACCGCGGACCTTAAGTTTTTGCCAAAAAATGAAAACTTTTAAAAACACTCAAAACCTTTAGGAAATTATTCCTTTAGCATCCAGCATAACATCCTAGTTAAAAGGAATGGTATTGGAGGCCTGCTGCGGAAGCTACATGGGACACCATATATGGCTGAAAATATGAAAAAACTTAGACCGCGGACCTTAAGTTTTTGCCAAAAAATGAAAACTTTTAAAAACACTCAAAACCTTTAGGAAATTATTCCTTTAGCATCCAGCATAACATCCTAGTTAAAAGGAATGGTATTGGAGGCCTGCCGCGGAAGCTACATGTGACATCAGATATGGCTGAAAATATGAAAAAACTTAGACCGCGGACCTTAAGTTTTTGCCAAAAAATGAAAAATTTTAAAAACACTCAAAACCTTTAGGAAATTATTCCTTTAGCATCCAGCATAACATCAAAGTTAAAAGGAATGGTATTGGAGGCCTGCTGTGGAAGCTACATGGGACACCAGATATGGCTGAAAATATGAAAAAACTTAGACCGCGGATCTTAAGTTTTTGCCAAAAAATGAAAAATTTTAAAAACACTCAAAACCTTTAGGAAATTATTCCTTTAGCATCCAGCATAACATCCTAGTTAAAAGGAATGGTATTGGAGGCCTGCTGCGGAAGCTACATGGGACACCAGATATGGCTGAAAATATGAAAAAACTTAGACCGCGGACCTTAAGTTTTTGCCAAAAAATGAAAAATTTTAAAAACACTCAAAACCTTTAGGAAATTATTCCTTTAGCATCCAGCATAACATCCTAGTTAAAAGGAATGGTATTGGAGGCCTGCTGCGGAAGCTACATGGGACACCAGATATGGCTGAAAATATGAAAAAACTTAGACCGCGGACCTTAAGTTTTTGCCAAAAAATGAAAAATTTTAAAAACACTCAAAACCTTTAGGAAATTATTCCTTTAGCATCCAGCATAACATCCTAGTTAAAAGGAATGGTATTGGAGGCCTGCTGCGGAAGCTACATGGGACACCAGATATGGCTGAAAATATGAAAAAACTTAGACCGCGGACCTTAAGTTTTTGCCAAAAAATGAAAAATTTTAAAAACACTCAAAACCTTTAGGAAATTATTCCTTTAGCATCCAGCATAACATCCTAGTTAAAAGGAATGGTATTGGAGGCCTGCTTTGGAGACTACAAGGTATACCAGATATGGCTGAAAATATGAAAAAACTTAGACCGCGGACCTTAAGTTTTTGCCAAAAAATGAAAAATTTTAAAAACACTCAAAACCTTTAGGAAATTATTCCTTTAGCATCCAGCATAACATCCTAGTTAAAAGGAATGGTATTGGAGGCCTGCTTTGGAGACTACAAGGTATACCAGATATGGCTGAAAATATGAAAAAACTTAGACCGCGGACCTTAAGTTTTTGCCAAAAAATGAAAAATTTTAAAAACACTCAAAACCTTTAGGAAATTATTCCTTTAGCATCCAGCATAACATCCTAGTTAAAAGGAATGGTATTGGAGGCCTGCTGCGGAAGCTACATGGGACACCAGATATGGCTGAAAATATGAGAAAACTTAGACCGCGGACCTTAAGTTTTTGCCAAAAAATGAAAAATTTTAAAAACAGTCAAAACCTTTAGGAAATTATTCCTTTAGCATCCAGCATAACATCCTAGTTAAAAGGAATGGTATTGGAGGCCTGCTTTGGAGACTACATGGTATACCAGATATGGCTGAAAATATGAAAAAACTTAGACCGCGGACCTTAAGTTTTTGCCAAAAAATGAAAAATTTTAAAAACACTCAAAACCTTTAGGAAATTATTCCTTTAGCATCCAGCATAACATCCTAGTTAAAACGAATGGTATTGGAGGCCTGCTTTGGAGACTACATGGTATACCAGATATGGCTAAAAATATGAAAAAACTTAGACCGCGGACCTTAAGTTTTTGCCAAAAAATGAAAAATTTTAAAAACACTCAAAACCTTTAGGAAATTATTCCTTTAGCATCCAGCATAACATCCTAGTTAAAAGGAATGGTATTGGAGGCCTGCTGTGGAAGCTACATGGGACACCAGATATGGCTGAAAATATGAAAAAACTTAGACCGCGGACCTTAAGTTTTTGCCAAAAAATGAAAAATTTTAAAAACACTCAAAACCTTTAGGAAATTATTCCTTTAGCATCCAGCATAACATCCTAGTTAAAAGGAATGGTATTGGAGGCCTGCTGCGGAAGCTACATGGGACACCAGATATGGCTGAAAATATGAAAAAACTTAGACCGCGGACCTTAAGTTTTTGCCAAAAAATGAAAAATTTTAAAAACACTCAAAACCTTTAGGAAATTATTCCTTTAGCATCCAGCATAACATCCTAGTTAAAAGGAATGGTATTGGAGGCCTGCTTTGGAGACTACATGGTATACCAGATATGGCTGAAAATATGAAAAAACTTTGACCGCGGACCTTAAGTTTTTGCCAAAAAATGAAAACTTTTAAAAACACTCAAAACCTTTAGGAAATTATTCCTTTAGCATCCAGCATAACATCCTAGTTAAAAGGAATGGTATTGGAGGCCTGCTGCGGAAGCTACATGGGACACCATATATGGCTGAAAATATGAAAAAACTTAGACCGCGGACCTTAAGTTTTTGCCAAAAAATGAAAACTTTTAAAAACACTCAAAACCTTTAGGAAATTATTCCTTTAGCATCCAGCATAACATCCTAGTTAAAAGGAATGGTATTGGAGGCCTGCCGCGGAAGCTACATGTGACATCAGATATGGCTGAAAATATGAAAAAACTTAGACCGCGGACCTTAAGTTTTTGCCAAAAAATGAAAAATTTTAAAAACACTCAAAACCTTTAGGAAATTATTCCTTTAGCATCCAGCATAACATCAAAGTTAAAAGGAATGGTATTGGAGGCCTGCTGTGGAAGCTACATGGGACACCAGATATGGCTGAAAATATGAAAAAACTTAGACCGCGGATCTTAAGTTTTTGCCAAAAAATGAAAAATTTTAAAAACACTCAAAACCTTTAGGAAATTATTCCTTTAGCATCCAGCATAACATCCTAGTTAAAAGGAATGGTATTGGAGGCCTGCTGCGGAAGCTACATGGGACACCAGATATGGCTGAAAATCTGAAAAAACTTAGACCGCGGACCTTAAGTTTTTGCCAAAAAATGAAAAATTTTAAAAACACTCAAAACCTTTAGGAAATTATTCCTTTAGCATCCAGCATAACATCCTAGTTAAAAGGAATGGTATTGGAGGCCTGCTGCGGAAGCTACATGGGACACCAGATATGGCTGAAAATATGAAAAAACTTAGACCGCGGACCTTAAGTTTTTGCCAAAAAATGAAAAATTTTAAAAACACTCAAAACCTTTAGGAAATTATTCCTTTAGCATCCAGCATAACATCCTAGTTAAAAGGAATGGTATTGGAGGCCTGCTGCGGAAGCTACATGGGACACCAGATATGGCTGAAAATATGAAAAAACTTAGACCGCGGACCTTAAGTTTTTGCCAAAAAATGAAAAATTTTTAAAACACTCAAAACCTTTAGGAAATTATTCCTTTAGCATCCAGCATAACATCCTAGTTAAAAGGAATGGTATTGGAGGCCTGCTTTGGAGACTACAAGGTATACCAGATATGGCTGAAAATATGAAAAAACTTAGACCGCGGACCTTAAGTTTTTGCCAAAAAATGAAAAATTTTAAAAACACTCAAAACCTTTAGGAAATTATTCCTTTAGCATCCAGCATAACATCCTAGTTAAAAGGAATGGTATTGGAGGCCTGCTGCGGAAGCTACATGGGACACCAGATATGGCTGAAAATATGAGAAAACTTAGACCGCGGACCTTAAGTTTTTGCCAAAAAATGAAAAATTTTAAAAACACTCAAAACCTTTAGGAAATTATTCCTTTAGCATCCAGCATAACATCCTAGTTAAAAGGAATGGTATTGGAGGCCTGCTGTGGAAGCTACATGGGACACCAGATATGGCTGAAAATATGAAAAAACTTAGACCGCGGACCTTAAGTTTTTGCCAAAAAATGAAAAATTTTAAAAACACTCAAACCCTTTAGGAAATTATTCCTTTAGCATCCAGCATAACATCCTAGTTAAAAGGAATGGTATTGGAGGCCTGCTTTGGAGACTACATGGTATACCAGATATGGCTGAAAATATGAAAAAACTTTGACCGCGGACCTTAAGTTTTTGCCAAAAAATGAAAACTTTTAAAAACACTCAAAACCTTTAGGAAATTATTCCTTTAGCATCCAGCATAACATCCTAGTTAAAAGGAATGGTATTGGAGGCCTGCTGCGGAAGCTACATGGGACACCAGATATGGCTGAAAATAGGAAAAAACTTAGACCGCGGACCTTAAGTTTTTGCCAAAAAATGAAAAATTTTAAAAACACTCAAAACCTTTAGGAAATTATTCCTTTAGCATCCAGCATAACATCCTAGTTAAAAGGAATGGTATTGGAGGCCTGCTTTGGAGACTACAAGGTATACCAGATATGGCTGAAAATATGAAAAACTTAGACCGCGGACCTTAAGTTTTTGCCAAAAAATGAAAAATTTTAAAAACAGTCAAAACCTTTAGGAAATTATTCCTTTAGCATCCAGCATAACATCCTAGTTAAAAGGAATGGTATTGGAGGCCTGCTTTGGAGACTACATGGTATACCAGATATGGCTGAAAATATGAAAAAACTTAGACCGCGGACCTTAAGTTTTTGCCAAAAAATGAAAAATTTTAAAAACACTCAAAACCTTTAGGAAATTATTCCTTTAGCATCCAGCATAACATCCTAGTTAAAACGAATGGTATTGGAGGCCTGCTTTGGAGACTACATGGTATACCAGATATGGCTAAAAATATGAAAAAACTTAGACCGCGGACCTTAAGTTTTTGCCAAAAAATGAAAAATTTTAAAAACACTCAAAACCTTTAGGAAATTATTCCTTTAGCATCCAGCATAACATCCTAGTTAAAAGGAATGGTATTGGAGGCCTGCTGTGGAAGCTACATGGGACACCAGATATGGCTGAAAATATGAAAAAACTTAGACCGCGGACCTTAAGTTTTTGCCAAAAAATGAAAAATTTTAAAAACACTCAAAACCTTTAGGAAATTATTCCTTTAGCATCCAGCATAACATCCTAGTTAAAAGGAATGGTATTGGAGGCCTGCTTTGGAGACTACAAGGTATACCAGATATGGCTGAAAATATGAAAAAACTTAGACCGCGGACCTTAAGTTTTTGCCAAAAAATGAAAAATTTTAAAAACACTCAAAACCTTTAGGAAATTATTCCTTTAGCATCCAGCATAACATCCTAGTTAAAAGGAATGGTATTGGAGGCCTGCTGCGGAAGCTACATGGGACACCAGATATGGCTGAAAATAGGAAAAAACTTAGACCGCGGACCTTAAGTTTTTGGCAAAAAATGAAAAATCTTAAAAACACTCAAAACCTTTAGGAAATTATTCCTTTAGCATCCAGCATAACATCCTAGTTAAAAGGAATGGCATTGGAGGCCTGCTGCGGAAGCTACATGGGACACCAGATATGGCTGAAAATATGAAAAAACTTAGACCGCGGACCTTAAGTTTTTGCCAAAAAATGAAAAATTTTAAAAACACTCAAAACCTTTAGGAAATTATTGCTTTAGCATCCAGCATAACATCCTAGTTAAAAGGAATGGTATTGGAGGCCTGCTGCGGAAGCTTCATGGGACACCAGCTATGGCTGAAAATATGAAAAAACTTAGACTGCGGATCTTAAGTTTTTGCCAAAAAATGAAAAATCTTAAAAACACTCAAAACCTTTAGGAAATTATTCCTTTAGCATCCAGCATAACATCCTAGTTAAAAGGAATGGCATTGGAGGCCTGCTGCGGAAGCTACATGGGACACCAGATATGGCTGAAAATATGAAAAAACTTAGACCGCGGACCTTAAGTTTTTGCCAAAAAATGAAAAATTTTAAAAACACTCAAAACCTTTAGGAAATTATTCCTTTAGCATCCAGCATAACATCCTAGTTAAAAGGAATGGTATTGGAGGCCTGCTGTTAAAGCTACATGGGACACCAGATATGGCTGAAAATATGAAAAAACTTAGACCGCGGACCTTAAGTTTTTGCCAAAAAATGAAAAATTTTAAAAACACTCAAAACCTTTAGGAAATTATTCCTTTAGCATCCAGCATAACATCCTAGTTAAAAGGAATGGTATTGGAGGCCTGCTGTTAAAGCTACATGGGACACCAGATATGGCTGAAAATATGAAAAAACTTAGACCGCGGACCTTAAGTTTTTGCCAAAAAATGAAAAATTTTAAAAACACTCAAAACCTTTAGGAAATTATTCCTTTAGCATCCAGCATAACATCCTAGTTAAAAGGAATGGCATTGGAGGCCTGCTGCGGAAGCTACATGGGACACCAGATATGGCTGAAAATATGAAAAAACTTAGACCGCGGACCTTAAGTTTTTGCCAAAAAATGAAAAATTTTAAAAACACTCAAAACCTTTAGGAAATTATTCCTTTAGCATCCAGCATAACATCCTAGTTAAAAGGAATGGTATTGGAGGCCTGCTGTTAAAGCTACATGGGACACCAGATATGGCTGAAAATATGAAAAAACTTAGACCGCGGACCTTAAGTTTTTGCCAAAAAATGAAAAATTTTAAAAACACTCAAAACCTTTAGGAAATTATTCCTTTAGCATCCAGCATAACATCCTAGTTAAAAGGAATGGTATTGGAGGCCTGCTGCGGAAGCTACATGGGACACCAGATATGGCTGAAAATATGAAAAAACTTAGACCGCGGACCTAAAGTTTTTGCCAAAAAATGAAAACTTTTAAAAACACTCAAAACCTTTAGGAAATTATTCCTTTAGCATCCAGCATAACATCCTAGTTAAAAGGAATGGTATTGGAGGCCTGCTGTTAAAGCTACATGGGACACCAGATATGGCTGAAAATATGAAAAAACTTAGACCGCGGACCTTAAGTTTTTGCCAAAAAACGAAAAATTTTAAAAACACTCAAAACCTTTAGGAAATTATTCCTTTAGCCTCCAGCATAACATCCTAGTTAAAAGGAATGGTATTGGAGGCCTGCTTTGGAGACTACATGGTATACCAGATATGGCTGAAAATATGAAAAAACTTAGACCGCGGACCTTAAGTTTTTGCCAAAAAATGAAAAATTTTAAAAACACTCAAAACCTTTAGGAAATTATTCCTTTAGCATCCAGCATAACATCCTAGTTAAAAGGAATGGTATTGGAGGCCTGCTGTGGAAGCTACATGGGACACCAGATATGGCTGAAAATATGAAAAAACTTAGACCGCAGACCTTAAGTTTTTGCCAAAAAATGAAAAATTTTAAAAACACTCAAAACCTTTAGGAAATTATTCCTTTAGCATCCAGCATAACATCCTAGTTAAAAGGAATGGTATTGGAGGCCTGCTGTGGAAGCTACATGGGACACCAGATATGGCTGAAAATATGAAAAAACTTAGACCGCGGACCTCAAGTTTTTGCCAAAAAATGAAAAATTTTAAAAACACTCAAAACCTTTAGGAAATTATTCCTTTAGCATCCAGCATAACATCCTAGTTAAAAGGAATGATATTGGAGGCCTGCTGCGGAAGCTACATGGGACACCAGATATGGCTGAAAATATGAAAAAACTTAGACCGCGGACCTTAAGTTTTTGCAAAAAAATGAAAAATTTTAAAAACACTCAAAGCCTTTAGGAAATTATTCCTTTAGCATCCAGCATAACATCCTAGTTAAAACGAATGGTATTGGAGGCCTGCTGTTAAAGCTACATGGGACAACAGATATGGCTGAAAATATGAAAAAACTTAGACCGCGGACCTCAAGTTTTTGCCAAAAAATGAAAAATTTTAAAAACACTCAAAACCTTTAGGAAATTATTCCTTCAGCATCCAGCATAACATCCTAGTTAAAAGGAATGGTATTGGAGGCCTGCTTTGGAGACTACATGGTATACCAGATATGGCTGAAAATATGAAAAAACTTAGACCGCGGACCTTAAGTTTTTGGCAAAAAATGAAAAATCTTAAAAACACTCAAAACCTTTAGGAAATTATTCCTTTAGCATCCAGCATAACATCCTAGTTAAAAGGAATGGCATTGGAGGCCTGCTGCGGAAGCTACATGGGACACCAGATATGGCTGAAAATATGAAAAAACTTAGACCGCGGACCTTAAGTTTTTGCCAAAAAATGAAAAATTTTAAAAACACTCAAAACCTTTAGGAAATTATTCCTTTAGCATCCAGCATAACATCCTAGTTAAAAGGAATGGTATTGGAGGCCTGCTGTTAAAGCTACATGGGACACCAGATATGGCTGAAAATATGAAAAAACTTAGACCGCGGACCTTAAGTTTTTGCCAAAAAATGAAAAATTTTAAAAACACTCAAAACCTTTAGGAAATTATTCCTTTAGCATCCAGCATAACATCCTAGTTAAAAGGAATGGTATTGGAGGCCTGCTGCGGAAGCTACATGGGACACCAGATATGGCTGAAAATATGAAAAAACTTAGACCGCGGACCTTAAGTTTTTGCCAAAAAATGAAAAATTTTAAAAACACTCAAAACCTTTAGGAAATTATTCCTTTAGCATCCAGCATAACATCCTAGTTAAAAGGAATGGTATTGGAGGCCTGCTGTTAAAGCTACATGGGACACCAGATATGGCTGAAAATATGAAAAAACTTAGACCGCGGACCTTAAGTTTTTGCCAAAAAATGAAAAATTTTAAAAACACTCAAAACCTTTAGGAAATTATTCCTTTAGCATCCAGCATAACATCCTAGTTAAAAGGAATGGCATTGGAGGCCTGCTGCGGAAGCTACATGGGACACCAGATATGGCTGAAAATATGAAAAAACTTAGACCGCGGACCTTAAGTTTTTGCCAAAAAATGAAAAATTTTAAAAACACTCAAAACCTTTAGGAAATTATTCCTTTAGCATCCAGCATAACATCCTAGTTAAAAGGAATGGTATTGGAGGCCTGCTGTTAAAGCTACATGGGACACCAGATATGGCTGAAAATATGAAAAAACTTAGACCGCGGACCTTAAGTTTTTGCCAAAAAATGAAAAATTTTAAAAACACTCAAAACCTTTAGGAAATTATTCCTTTAGCATCCAGCATAACATCCTAGTTAAAAGGAATGGTATTGGAGGCCTGCTGCGGAAGCTACATGGGACACCAGATATGGCTGAAAATATGAAAAAACTTAGACCGCGGACCTTAAGTTTTTGCCAAAAAATGAAAAATTTTAAAAACACTCAAAACCTTTAGGAAATTATTCCTTTAGCATCCAGCATAACATCCTAGTTAAAAGGAATGGTATTGGAGGCCTGCTTTGGAGACTACATGGTATACCAGATATGGCTGAAAATATGAAAAAACTTTGACCGCGGACCTTAAGTTTTTGCCAAAAAATGAAAACTTTTAAAAACACTCAAAACCTTTAGGAAATTATTCCTTTAGCATCCAGCATAACATCCTAGTTAAAAGGAATGGTATTGGAGGCCTGCTGCGGAAGCTACATGGGACACCATATATGGCTGAAAATATGAAAAAACTTAGACCGCGGACCTTAAGTTTTTGCCAAAAAATGAAAACTTTTAAAAACACTCAAAACCTTTAGGAAATTATTCCTTTAGCATCCAGCATAACATCCTAGTTAAAAGGAATGGTATTGGAGGCCTGCCGCGGAAGCTACATGTGACATCAGATATGGCTGAAAATATGAAAAAACTTAGACCGCGGACCTTAAGTTTTTGCCAAAAAATGAAAAATTTTAAAAACACTCAAAACCTTTAGGAAATTATTCCTTTAGCATCCAGCATAACATCAAAGTTAAAAGGAATGGTATTGGAGGCCTGCTGTGGAAGCTACATGGGACACCAGATATGGCTGAAAATATGAAAAAACTTAGACCGCGGATCTTAAGTTTTTGCCAAAAAATGAAAAATTTTAAAAACACTCAAAACCTTTAGGAAATTATTCCTTTAGCATCCAGCATAACATCCTAGTTAAAAGGAATGGTATTGGAGGCCTGCTGCGGAAGCTACATGGGACACCAGATATGGCTGAAAATATGAAAAAACTTAGACCGCGGACCTTAAGTTTTTGCCAAAAAATGAAAAATTTTAAAAACACTCAAAACCTTTAGGAAATTATTCCTTTAGCATCCAGCATAACATCCTAGTTAAAAGGAATGGTATTGGAGGCCTGCTGCGGAAGCTACATGGGACACCAGATATGGCTGAAAATATGAAAAAACTTAGACCGCGGACCTTAAGTTTTTGCCAAAAAATGAAAAATTTTAAAAACACTCAAAACCTTTAGGAAATTATTCCTTTAGCATCCAGCATAACATCCTAGTTAAAAGGAATGGTATTGGAGGCCTGCTGCGGAAGCTACATGGGACACCAGATATGGCTGAAAATATGAAAAAACTTAGACCGCGGACCTTAAGTTTTTGCCAAAAAATGAAAAATTTTTAAAACACTCAAAACCTTTAGGAAATTATTCCTTTAGCATCCAGCATAACATCCTAGTTAAAAGGAATGGTATTGGAGGCCTGCTTTGGAGACTACAAGGTATACCAGATATGGCTGAAAATATGAAAAAACTTAGACCGCGGACCTTAAGTTTTTGCCAAAAAATGAAAAATTTTAAAAACACTCAAAACCTTTAGGAAATTATTCCTTTAGCATCCAGCATAACATCCTAGTTAAAAGGAATGGTATTGGAGGCCTGCTGCGGAAGCTACATGGGACACCAGATATGGCTGAAAATATGAGAAAACTTAGACCGCGGACCTTAAGTTTTTGCCAAAAAATGAAAAATTTTAAAAACACTCAAAACCTTTAGGAAATTATTCCTTTAGCATCCAGCATAACATCCTAGTTAAAAGGAATGGTATTGGAGGCCTGCTGCGGAAGCTACATGGGACACCAGATATGGCTGAAAATATGAAAAAACTTAGACCGCGGACCTTAAGTTTTTGCCAAAAAATGAAAAATTTTAAAAACACTCAAAACCTTTAGGAAATTATTCCTTTAGCATCCAGCATAACATCCTAGTTAAAAGGAATGGTATTGGAGGCCTGCTGCGGAAGCTACATGGGACACCAGATATGGCTGAAAATATGAAAAAACTTAGACCGCGGACCTTAAGTTTTTGGCAAAAAATGAAAAATCTTAAAAACACTCAAAACCTTTAGGAAATTATTCCTTTAGCATCCAGCATAACATCCTAGTTAAAAGGAATGGCATTGGAGGCCTGCTGCGGAAGCTACATGGGACACCAGATATGGCTGAAAATATGAAAAAACTTAGACCGCGGACCTTAAGTTTTTGCCAAAAAATGAAAAATTTTAAAAACACTCAAAACCTTTAGGAAATTATTGCTTTAGCATCCAGCATAACATCCTAGTTAAAAGGAATGGTATTGGAGGCCTGCTGCGGAAGCTTCATGGGACACCAGCTATGGCTGAAAATATGAAAAAACTTAGACTGCGGATCTTAAGTTTTTGCCAAAAAATGAAAAATCTTAAAAACACTCAAAACCTTTAGGAAATTATTCCTTTAGCATCCAGCATAACATCCTAGTTAAAAGGAATGGCATTGGAGGCCTGCTGCGGAAGCTACATGGGACACCAGATATGGCTGAAAATATGAAAAAACTTAGACCGCGGACCTTAAGTTTTTGCCAAAAAATGAAAAATTTTAAAAACACTCAAAACCTTTAGGAAATTATTCCTTTAGCATCCAGCATAACATCCTAGTTAAAAGGAATGGTATTGGAGGCCTGCTGTTAAAGCTACATGGGACACCAGATATGGCTGAAAATATGAAAAAACTTAGACCGCGGACCTTAAGTTTTTGCCAAAAAATGAAAAATTTTAAAAACACTCAAAACCTTTAGGAAATTATTCCTTTAGCATCCAGCATAACATCCTAGTTAAAAGGAATGGTATTGGAGGCCTGCTGTTAAAGCTACATGGGACACCAGATATGGCTGAAAATATGAAAAAACTTAGACCGCGGACCTTAAGTTTTTGCCAAAAAATGAAAAATTTTAAAAACACTCAAAACCTTTAGGAAATTATTCCTTTAGCATCCAGCATAACATCCTAGTTAAAAGGAATGGCATTGGAGGCCTGCTGCGGAAGCTACATGGGACACCAGATATGGCTGAAAATATGAAAAAACTTAGACCGCGGACCTTAAGTTTTTGCCAAAAAATGAAAAATTTTAAAAACACTCAAAACCTTTAGGAAATTATTCCTTTAGCATCCAGCATAACATCCTAGTTAAAAGGAATGGTATTGGAGGCCTGCTGTTAAAGCTACATGGGACACCAGATATGGCTGAAAATATGAAAAAACTTAGACCGCGGACCTTAAGTTTTTGCCAAAAAATGAAAAATTTTAAAAACACTCAAAACCTTTAGGAAATTATTCCTTTAGCATCCAGCATAACATCCTAGTTAAAAGGAATGGTATTGGAGGCCTGCTGCGGAAGCTACATGGGACACCAGATATGGCTGAAAATATGAAAAAACTTAGACCGCGGACCTAAAGTTTTTGCCAAAAAATGAAAAATTTTAAAAACACTCAAAACCTTTAGGAAATTATTCCTTTAGCATCCAGCATAACATCCTAGTTAAAAGGAATGGTATTGGAGGCCTGCTGTTAAAGCTACATGGGACACCAGATATGGCTGAAAATATGAAAAAACTTAGACCGCGGACCTTAAGTTTTTGCCAAAAAACGAAAAATTTTAAAAACACTCAAAACCTTTAGGAAATTATTCCTTTAGCCTCCAGCATAACATCCTAGTTAAAAGGAATGGTATTGGAGGCCTGCTTTGGAGACTACATGGTATACCAGATATGGCTGAAAATATGAAAAAACTTAGACCGCGGACCTTAAGTTTTTGCCAAAAAATGAAAAATTTTAAAAACACTCAAAACCTTTAGGAAATTATTCCTTTAGCATCCAGCATAACATCCTAGTTAAAAGGAATGGTATTGGAGGCCTGCTGTGGAAGCTACATGGGACACCAGATATGGCTGAAAATATGAAAAAACTTAGACCGCAGACCTTAAGTTTTTGCCAAAAAATGAAAAATTTTAAAAACACTCAAAACCTTTAGGAAATTATTCCTTTAGCATCCAGCATAACATCCTAGTTAAAAGGAATGGTATTGGAGGCCTGCTGTGGAAGCTACATGGGACACCAGATATGGCTGAAAATATGAAAAAACTTAGACCGCGGACCTCAAGTTTTTGCCAAAAAATGAAAAATTTTAAAAACACTCAAAACCTTTAGGAAATTATTCCTTTAGCATCCAGCATAACATCCTAGTTTAAAGGAATGGTATTGGAGGCCTGCTTTGGAGACTACAAGGTATACCAGATATGGCTGAAAATATGAAAAAACTTAGACCGCGGACCTTAAGTTTTTGCCAAAAAATGAAAAATTTTAAAAACACTCAAAACCTTTAGGAAATTATTCCTTTAGCATCCAGCATAACATCCTAGTTAAAAGGAATGGTATTGGAGGCCTGCTGCGGAAGCTACATGGGACACCAGATATGGCTGAAAATATGAAAAAACTTAGACCGCGGACCTTAAGTTTTTGCAAAAAAATGAAAAATTTTAAAAACACTCAAAACCTTTAGGAAATTATTCCTTTAGCATCCAGCATAACATCCTAGTTAAAACGAATGGTATTGGAGGCCTGCTGTTAAAGCTACATGGGACAACAGATATGGCTGAAAATATGAAAAAACTTAGACCGCGGACCTCAAGTTTTTGCCAAAAAATGAAAAATTTTAAAAACACTCAAAACCTTTAGGAAATTATTCCTTCAGCATCCAGCATAACATCCTAGTTAAAAGGAATGGTATTGGAGGCCTGCTTTGGAGACTACATGGTATACCAGATATGGCTGAAAATATGAAAAAACTTAGACCGCGGACCTTAAGTTTTTGCCAAAAAATGAAAAATTTTAAAAACACTCAAAACCTTTAGGAAATTATTCCTTTAGCATCCAGCATAACATCCTAGTTAAAAGGAATGGTATTGGAGGCCTGCTGCGGAAGCTACATGGGACACCAGATATGGCTGAAAATATGAAAAAACTTAGACCGCGGACCTTAAGTTTTTGGCAAAAAATTAAAAATCTTAAAAACACTCAAAACCTTTAGGAAATTATTCCTTTAGCATCCAGCATAACATCCTAGTTAAAAGGAATGGTATTGGAGGCCTGCTGCGGAAGCTACATGGGACACCAGATATGGCTGAAAATATGAAAAAACTTAGACCGCGGACCTTAAGTTTTTGCCAAAAAATGAAAAATTTTAAAAACACTCAAAACCTTTAGGAAATTATTCCTTTAGCATCCAGCATAACATCCTAGTTAAAAGGAATGGTATTGGAGGCCTGCTTTGGAGACTACAAGGTATACCAGATATGGCTGAAAATATGAAAAAACTTAGACCGCGGACCTTAAGTTTTTGCCAAAAAATGAAAAATTTTAAAAACACTCAAAACCTTTAGGAAATTATTCCTTTAGCATCCAGCATAACATCCTAGTTAAAAGGAATGGTATTGGAGGCCTGCTTTGGAGACTACATGGTATACCAGATATGGCTGAAAATATGAAAAAACTTAGACCGCGGACCTTAAGTTTTTGCCAAAAAATGAAAAATTTTAAAAACACTCAAAACCTTTAGGAAATTATTCCTTTAGCATCCAGCATAACATCCTAGTTAAAAGGAATGATATTGGAGGCCTGCTGCGGAAGCTACATGGGACACCAGATATGGCTGAAAATATGAAAAAACTTAGACCGCGGACCTTAAGTTTTTGCAAAAAAATGAAAAATTTTAAAAACACTCAAAACCTTTAGGAAATTATTCCTTTAGCATCCAGCATAACATCCTAGTTAAAACGAATGGTATTGGAGGCCTGCTGTTAAAGCTACATGGGACAACAGATATGGCTGAAAATATGAAAAAACTTAGACCGCGGACCTCAAGTTTTTGCCAAAAAATGAAAAATTTTAAAAACACTCAAAACCTTTAGGAAATTATTCCTTCAGCATCCAGCATAACATCCTAGTTAAAAGGAATGGTATTGGAGGCCTGCTTTGGAGACTACATGGTATACCAGATATGGCTGAAAATATGAAAAAACTTAGACCGCGGACCTTAAGTTTTTGGCAAAAAATGAAAAATCTTAAAAACACTCAAAACCTTTAGGAAATTATTCCTTTAGCATCCAGCATAACATCCTAGTTAAAAGGAATGGCATTGGAGGCCTGCTGCGGAAGCTACATGGGACACCAGATATGGCTGAAAATATGAAAAAACTTAGACCGCGGACCTTAAGTTTTTGCCAAAAAATGAAAAATTTTAAAAACACTCAAAACCTTTAGGAAATTATTCCTTTAGCATCCAGCATAACATCCTAGTTAAAAGGAATGGTATTGGAGGCCTGCTGTTAAAGCTACATGGGACACCAGATATGGCTGAAAATATGAAAAAACTTAGACCGCGGACCTTAAGTTTTTGCCAAAAAATGAAAAATTTTAAAAACACTCAAAACCTTTAGGAAATTATTCCTTTAGCATCCAGCATAACATCCTAGTTAAAAGGAATGGTATTGGAGGCCTGCTGCGGAAGCTACATGGGACACCAGATATGGCTGAAAATATGAAAAAACTTAGACCGCGGACCTTAAGTTTTTGCCAAAAAATGAAAAATTTTAAAAACACTCAAAACCTTTAGGAAATTATTCCTTTAGCATCCAGCATAACATCCTAGTTAAAAGGAATGGTATTGGAGGCCTGCTGTTAAAGCTACATGGGACACCAGATATGGCTGAAAATATGAAAAAACTTAGACCGCGGACCTTAAGTTTTTGCCAAAAAATGAAAAATTTTAAAAACACTCAAAACCTTTAGGAAATTATTCCTTTAGCATCCAGCATAACATCCTAGTTAAAAGGAATGGCATTGGAGGCCTGCTGCGGAAGCTACATGGGACACCAGATATGGCTGAAAATATGAAAAAACTTAGACCGCGGACCTTAAGTTTTTGCCAAAAAATGAAAAATTTTAAAAACACTCAAAACCTTTAGGAAATTATTCCTTTAGCATCCAACATAACATCCTAGTTAAAAGGAATGGTATTGGAGGCCTGCTGTTAAAGCTACATGGGACACCAGATATGGCTGAAAATATGAAAAAACTTAGACCGCGGACCTTAAGTTTTTGCCAAAAAATGAAAAATTTTAAAAACACTCAAAACCTTTAGGAAATTATTCCTTTAGCATCCAGCATAACATCCTAGTTAAAAGGAATGGTATTGGAGGCCTGCTGCGGAAGCTACATGGGACACCAGATATGGCTGAAAATATGAAAAAACTTAGACCGCGGACCTTAAGTTTTTGCCAAAAAATGAAAAATTTTAAAAACACTCAAAACCTTTAGGAAATTATTCCTTTAGCATCCAGCATAACATCCTAGTTAAAAGGAATGGTATTGGAGGCCTGCTGTTAAAGCTACATGGGATACCAGATATGGCTGAAAATATGAAAAAACTTAGACCGCGGACCTTAAGTTTTTGCCAAAAAACGAAAAATTTTAAAAACACTCAAAACCTTTAGGAAATTATTCCTTTAGCCTCCAGCATAACATCCTAGTTAAAAGGAATGGTATTGGAGGCCTGCTTTGGAGACTACATGGTATACCAGATATGGCTGAAAATATGAAAAAACTTAGACCGCGGACCTTAAGTTTTTGCCAAAAAATGAAAAATTTTAAAAACACTCAAAACCTTTAGGAAATTATTCCTTTAGCATCCAGCATAACATCCTAGTTAAAAGGAATGGTATTGGAGGCCTGCTGTGGAAGCTACATGGGACACCAGATATGGCTGAAAATATTAAAAAACTTAGACCGCAGACCTTAAGTTTTTGCCAAAAAATGAAAAATTTTAAAAACACTCAAAACCTTTAGGAAATTATTCCTTTAGCATCCAGCATAACATCCTAGTTAAAAGGAATGGTATTGGAGGCCTGCTGTGGAAGCTACATGGGACACCAGATATGGCTGAAAATATGAAAAAACTTAGACCGCGGACCTTAAGTTTTTGCCAAAAAATGAAAAATTTTAAAAACACTCAAAACCTTTAGGAAATTATTCCTTTAGCATCCAGCATAACATCCTAGTTAAAAGGAATGGCATTGGAGGCCTGCTGCGGAAGCTACATGGGACACCAGATATGGCTGAAAATATGAAAAAACTTAGACCGCGGACCTTAAGTTTTTGCCAAAAAATGAAAAATTTTAAAAACACTCAAAACCTTTAGGAAATTATTCCTTTAGCATCCAGCATAACATCCTAGTTAAAAGGAATGGTATTGGAGGCCTGCTGCGGAAGCTACATGGGACACCAGATATGGCTGAAAATATGAAAAAACTTAGACCGCGGACCTTAAGTTTTTGCCAAAAAATGAAAAATTTTAAAAACACTCAAAACCTTTAGGAAATTATTCCTTTAGCATCCAGCATAACATCCTAGTTAAAAGGAATGGTATTGGAGACCTGCTGTTAAAGCTACATGGGACACCAGATATGGCTGAAAATATGAAAAAACTTAGACCGCGGACCTTAAGTTTTTGCCAAAAAACGAAAAATTTTAAAAACACTCAAAACCTTTAGGAAATTATTCCTTTAGCCTCCAGCATAACATCCTAGTTAAAAGGAATGGTATTGGAGGCCTGCTTTGGAGACTACATGGTATACCAGATATGGCTGAAAATATGAAAAAACTTAGACCGCGGACCTTAAGTTTTTGCCAAAAAATGAAAAATTTTAAAAACACTCAAAACCTTTAGGAAATTATTCCTTTAGCATCCAGCATAACATCCTAGTTAAAAGGAATGGTATTGGAGGCCTGCTGTGGAAGCTACATGGGACACCAGATATGGCTGAAAATATGAAAAAACTTAGACCGCGGACCTTAAGTTTTTGCCAAAAAATGAAAAATTTTAAAAACACTCAAAACCTTTAGGAAATTATTCCTTTAGCATCCAGCATAACATCCTAGTTAAAAGGAATGGTATTGGAGGCCTGCTGTGGAAGCTACATGGGACACCAGATATGGCTGAAAATATTAAAAAACTTAGACCGCAGACCTTAAGTTTTTGCCAAAAAATGAAAAATTTTAAAAACACTCAAAACCTTTAGGAAATTATTCCTTTAGCATCCAGCATAACATCCTAGTTAAAAGGAATGGTATTGGAGGCCTGCTTTGGAGACTACATGGTATACCAGATATGGCTGAAAATATGAAAAAACTTAGACCGCGGACCTTAAGTTTTTGCCAAAAAATGAAAAATTTTAAAAACACTCAAAACCTTTAGGAAATTATTCCTTTAGCCTCCAGCATAACATCCTAGTTAAAAGGAATGGTATTGGAGGCCTGCTTTGGAGACTACATGGTATACCAGATATGGCTGAAAATATGAAAAAACTTAGACCGCGGACCTTAAGTTTTTGCCAAAAAATGAAAAATTTTAAAAACACTCAAAACCTTTAGGAAATTATTCCTTTAGCATCCAGCATAACATCCTAGTTAAAAGGAATGGTATTGGAGGCCTGCTGTGGAAGCTACATGGGACACCAGATATGGCTGAAAATATGAAAAAACTTAGACCGCAGACCTTAAGTTTTTGCCAAAAAATGAAAAATTTTAAAAACACTCAAAACCTTTAGGAAATTATTCCTTTAGCATCCAGCATAACATCCTAGTTAAAAGGAATGGTATTGGAGGCCTGCTGTGGAAGCTACATGGGACACCAGATATGGCTGAAAATATGAAAAAACTTAGACCGCGGACCTCAAGTTTTTGCCAAAAAATGAAAAATTTTAAAAACACTCAAAACCTTTAGGAAATTATTCCTTTAGCATCCAGCATAACATCCTAGTTTAAAGGAATGGTATTGGAGGCCTGCTTTGGAGACTACAAGGTATACTAGATATGGCTGAAAATATGAAAAAACTTAGACCGCGGACCTTAAGTTTTTGCCAAAAAATGAAAAATTTTAAAAACACTCAAAACCTTTAGGAAATTATTCCTTTAGCATCCAGCATAACATCCTAGTTAAAAGGAATGGTATTGGAGGCCTGCTTTGGAGACTACATGGTATACCAGATATGGCTGAAAATATGAAAAAACTTAGACCGCGGACCTTAAGTTTTTGCCAAAAAATGAAAAATTTTAAAAACACTCAAAACCTTTAGGAAATTATTCCTTTAGCATCCAGCATAACATCCTAGTTAAAAGGAATGGTATTGGAGGCCTGCTGCGGAAGCTACATGGGACACCAGATATGGCTGAAAATATGAAAAAACTTAGACCGCGGACCTTAAGTTTTTGCCAAAAAATGAAAAATCTTAAAAACACTCAAAACCTTTAGGAAATTATTCCTTTAGCATCCAGCATAACATCCTAGTTAAAAGGAATGGTATTGGAGGCCTGCTGCGGAAGCTACATGGGACACCAGATATGGCTGAAAATATGAAAAAACTTAGACCGCGGACCTTAAGTTTTTGCCAAAAAATGAAAAAGTTTAAAAACACTCAAAACCTTTAGGAAATTATTCCTTTAGCATCCAGCATAACATCCTAGTTAAAAGGAATGGTATTGGAGGCCTGCTGCGGAAGCTACATGGGACACCAGATATGGCTGAAAATATGAAAAAACTTAGACCGCGGACCTTAAGTTTTTGCCAAAAAACGAAAAATTTTAAAAACACTCAAAACCTTTAGGAAATTATTCCTTTAGCATCCAGCATAACATCCTAGTTTAAAGGAATGGTATTGGAGGCCTGCTTTGGAGACTACAAGGTATACCAGATATGGCTGAAAATATGAAAAAACTTAGACCGCGGACCTTAAGTTTTTGCCAAAAAATGAAAAATTTTAAAAACACTCAAAACCTTTAGGAAATTATTCCTTTAGCATCCAGCATAACATCCTAGTTAAAAGGAATGGTATTGGAGGCCTGCTGCGGAAGCTACATGGGACACCAGATATGGCTGAAAATATGAAAAAACTTAGACCGCGGACCTTAAGTTTTTGCCAAAAAATGAAAAATTTTAAAAACACTCAAAACCTTTAGGAAATTATTCCTTTAGCATCCAGCATAACATCCTAGTTAAAACGAATGGTATTGGAGGCCTGCTGTTAAAGCTACATGGGACAACAGATATGGCTGAAAATATGAAAAAACTTAGACCGCGGACCTTAAGTTTTTGCCAAAAAATGAAAAAGTTTAAAAACACTCAAAACCTTTAGGAAATTATTCCTTTAGCATCCAGCATAACATCCTAGTTAAAAGGAATGGTATTGGAGGCCTGCTGCGGAAGCTACATGGGACACCAGATATGGCTGAAAATATGAAAAAACTTAGACCGCGGACCTTAAGTTTTTGCCAAAAAACGAAAAATTTTAAAAACACTCAAAACCTTTAGGAAATTATTCCTTTAGCATCCAGCATAACATCCTAGTTAAAAGGAATGGTATTGGAGGCCTGCTACGGAAGCTACATGGGACACCAGATATGGCTGAAAATATGAAAAAAATCAGACCGCGGACCTTAAGTTTTTGCCAAAAAATGAAAAATTTTAAAAACACTCAAAACCTTTAGGAAATTATTCCTTTAGCATCCAGCATAACATCCTAGTTAAAAGGAATGGTATTGGAGGCCTGCTGCGGAAGCTACATGGGACACCAGATATGGCTGAAAATATGAAAAAACTTAGACCGCGGACCTTACGTTTTTGCCAAAAAATGAAAAATTTTAAAAACACTCAAAACCTTTAGGAAATTATTCCTTTAGCATCCAGCATAACATCCTAGTTAAAAGGAATGGTATTGGAGGCCTGCTGTGGAAGCTACATGGGACACCAGATATGGCTGAAAATATGAAAAAACTTAGACCGCGGACCTCAAGTTTTTGCCAAAAAATGAAAAATTTTAAAAACACTCAAAACCTTTAGGAAATTATTCCTTTAGCATCCAGCATAACATCCTAGTTTAAAGGAATGGTATTGGAGGCCTGCTTTGGAGACTACAAGGTATACCAGATATGGCTGAAAATATGAAAAAACTTAGACCGCGGACCTTAAGTTTTTGCCAAAAAATGAAAAATTTTAAAAACACTCAAAACCTTTAGGAAATTATTCCTTTAGCATCCAGCATAACATCCTAGTTAAAAGGAATGGTATTGGAGGCCTGCTGCGGAAGCTACATGGGACACCAGATATGGCTGAAAATATGAAAAAACTTACACCGCGGACCTTAAGTTTTTGCCAAAAAATGAAAAATTTTAAAAACACTCAAAACCTTTAGGAAATTATTCCTTTAGCATCCAGCATAACATCCTAGTTAAAAGGAATGGTATTGGAGGCCTGCTGTGGAAGCTACATGGGACACCAGATATGGCTGAAAATATGAAAAAACTTAGACCGCGGACCTTAAGTTTTTGCCAAAAAATGAAAAATTTTAAAAACACTCAAAACCTTTAGGAAATTATTCCTTTAGCATCCAGCATAACATCCTAGTTAAAAGGAATGGTATTGGAGGCCTGCTGCGGAAGCTACATGGGACACCAGATATGGCTGAAAATATGAAAAAACTTACACCGTGGACCTTAAGTTTTTGCCAAAAAATGAAAAATTTTAAAAACACTCAAAACCTTTAGGAAATTATTCCTTTAGCATCCAGCATAACATCCTAGTTAAAAAGAATGGTATTGGAGGCCTGCTTTGGAGACTACATGGTATACCAGATATGGCTGAAAATATGAAAAAACTTAGACCGCGGACCTTAAGTTTTTGGCAAAAAATGAAAACTTTTAAAAACACTCAAAACCTTTAGGAAATTATTCCTTTAGCATCCAGCATAACATCCTAGTTAAAAGGAATGGTATTGGAGGCCTGCTGCGGAAGCTACATGGGACACCAGATATGGCTGAAAATATGAAAAAACTTAGACCACGGACCTTAAGTTTTTGCCAAAAAATGAAAAATTTTAAAAACACTCAAAACCTTTAGGAAATTATTCCTTTAGCATCCAGCATAACATCCTAGTTAAAAGGAATGGTATTGGAGGCTTGCTGTGGAAGCTACATGGGACACCAGATATGGCTGAAAATATGAAAAAACTTAGACCGCGGACCTTAAGTTTTTGCCAAAAAATGAAAAATTTTAAAAACACTCAAAACCTTTAGGAAATTATTCCTTTAGCATCCAGCATAACATCCTAGTTAAAAGGAATGGTATTGGAGGCCTGCTTTGGAGACTACATGGTATACCAGATATGGCTGAAAATATGAAAAAACTTTGACCGCGGACCTTAAGTTTTTGCCAAAAAATGAAAACTTTTAAAAACACTCAAAACCTTTAGGAAATTATTTCTTTAGCATCCAGCATAACATCCTAGTTAAAAGGAATGGTATTGGAGGCCTGCCGCGGAAGCTACATGTGACATCAGATATGGCTGAAAATATGAAAAAACTTAGACCGCGGACCTTAAGTTTTTGCCAAAAAATGAAAAATTTTAAAAACACTCAAAACCTTTAGGAAATTATTCCTTTAGCATCCAGCATAACATCAAAGTTAAAAGGAATGGTATTGGAGGCCTGCTGTGGAAGCTACATGGGACACCAGATATGGCTGAAAATATGAAAAAACTTAGACCGCGGATCTTAAGTTTTTGCCAAAAAATGAAAAATTTTAAAAACACTCAAAACCTTTAGGAAATTATTCCTTTAGCATCCAGCATAACATCCTAGTTAAAAGGAATGGTATTGGAGGCCTGCTGTGGAAGCTACATGGGACACCAGATATGGCTGAAAATATGAAAAAACTTAGACCGCGGATCTTAAGTTTTTGCCAAAAAATGAAAAATTTTAAAAACACTCAAAACCTTTAGGAAATTATTCCTTTAGCATCCAGCATAACATCCTAGTTAAAAGGAATGGTATTGGAGGCCTGCTGCGGAAGCTACATGGGACACCAGATATGGCTGAAAATATGAAAAAACTTAGACCGCGGACCTTAAGTTTTTGCCAAAAAATGAAAAATTTTAAAAACACTCAAAACCTTTAGGAAATTATTCCTTTAGCATCCAGCATAACATCCTAGTTAAAAGGAATGGTATTGGAGGCCTGCTGCGGAAGCTACATGGGACACCAGATATGGCTGAAAATATGAAAAAACTTAGACCGCGGACCTTAAGTTTTTGCCAAAAAATGAAAAATTTTAAAAACACTCAAAACCTTTAGGAAATTATTCCTTTAGCATCCAGCATAACATCCTAGTTAAAAGGAATGGTATTGGAGGCCTGCTGCGGAAGCTACATGGGACACCAGATATGGCTGAAAATATGAAAAAACTTAGACCGCGGACCTTAAGTTTTTGCCAAAAAATGAAAAATTTTAAAAACACTCAAAACCTTTAGGAAATTATTCCTTTAGCATCCAGCATAACATCCTAGTTAAAAGGAATGGTATTGGAGGCCTGCTTTGGAGACTACAAGGTATACCAGATATGGCTGAAAATATGAAAAAACTTAGACCGCGGACCTTAAGTTTTTGCCAAAAAATGAAAAATTTTAAAAACACTCAAAACCTTTAGGAAATTATTCCTTTAGCATCCAGCATAACATCCTAGTTAAAAGGAATGGTATTGGAGGCCTGCTTTGGAGACTACAAGGTATACCAGATATGGCTGAAAATATGAAAAAACTTAGACCGCGGACCTTAAGTTTTTGCCAAAAAATGAAAAATTTTAAAAACACTCAAAACCTTTAGGAAATTATTCCTTTAGCATCCAGCATAACATCCTAGTTAAAAGGAATGGTATTGGAGGCCTGCTGCGGAAGCTACATGGGACACCAGATATGGCTGAAAATATGAAAAAACTTAGACCGCGGACCTTAAGTTTTTGCCAAAAAATGAAAAATTTTAAAAACACTCAAAACCTTTAGGAAATTATTCCTTTAGCATCCAGCATAACATCCTAGTTAAAACGAATGGTATTGGAGGCCTGCTGTTAAAGCTACATGGGACAACAGATATGGCTGAAAATATGAAAAAACTTAGACCGCGGACCTTAAGTTTTTGCCAAAAAATGAAAAAGTTTAAAAACACTCAAAACCTTTAGGAAATTATTCCTTTAGCATCCAGCATAACATCCTAGTTAAAAGGAATGGTATTGGAGGCCTGCTGCGGAAGCTACATGGGACACCAGATATGGCTGAAAATATGAAAAAACTTAGACCGCGGACCTTAAGTTTTTGCCAAAAAACGAAAAATTTTAAAAACACTCAAAACCTTTAGGAAATTATTCCTTTAGCATCCAGCATAACATCCTAGTTAAAAGGAATGGTATTGGAGGCCTGCTACGGAAGCTACATGGGACACCAGATATGGCTGAAAATATGAAAAAAATCAGACCGCGGACCTTAAGTTTTTGCCAAAAAATGAAAAATTTTAAAAACACTCAAAACCTTTAGGAAATTATTCCTTTAGCATCCAGCATAACATCCTAGTTAAAAGGAATGGTATTGGAGGCCTGCTGCGGAAGCTACATGGGACACCAGATATGGCTGAAAATATGAAAAAACTTAGACCGCGGACCTTACGTTTTTGCCAAAAAATGAAAAATTTTAAAAACACTCAAAACCTTTAGGAAATTATTCCTTTAGCATCCAGCATAACATCCTAGTTAAAAGGAATGGTATTGGAGGCCTGCTGTGGAAGCTACATGGGACACCAGATATGGCTGAAAATATGAAAAAACTTAGACCGCGGACCTCAAGTTTTTGCCAAAAAATGAAAAATTTTAAAAACACTCAAAACCTTTAGGAAATTATTCCTTTAGCATCCAGCATAACATCCTAGTTTAAAGGAATGGTATTGGAGGCCTGCTTTGGAGACTACAAGGTATACCAGATATGGCTGAAAATATGAAAAAACTTAGACCGCGGACCTTAAGTTTTTGCCAAAAAATGAAAAATTTTAAAAACACTCAAAACCTTTAGGAAATTATTCCTTTAGCATCCAGCATAACATCCTAGTTAAAAGGAATGGTATTGGAGGCCTGCTGCGGAAGCTACATGGGACACCAGATATGGCTGAAAATATGAAAAAACTTACACCGCGGACCTTAAGTTTTTGCCAAAAAATGAAAAATTTTAAAAACACTCAAAACCTTTAGGAAATTATTCCTTTAGCATCCAGCATAACATCCTAGTTAAAAGGAATGGTATTGGAGGCCTGCTGTGGAAGCTACATGGGACACCAGATATGGCTGAAAATATGAAAAAACTTAGACCGCGGACCTTAAGTTTTTGCCAAAAAATGAAAAATTTTAAAAACACTCAAAACCTTTAGGAAATTATTCCTTTAGCATCCAGCATAACATCCTAGTTAAAAGGAATGGTATTGGAGGCCTGCTGCGGAAGCTACATGGGACACCAGATATGGCTGAAAATATGAAAAAACTTACACCGTGGACCTTAAGTTTTTGCCAAAAAATGAAAAATTTTAAAAACACTCAAAACCTTTAGGAAATTATTCCTTTAGCATCCAGCATAACATCCTAGTTAAAAAGAATGGTATTGGAGGCCTGCTTTGGAGACTACATGGTATACCAGATATGGCTGAAAATATGAAAAAACTTAGACCGCGGACCTTAAGTTTTTGGCAAAAAATGAAAACTTTTAAAAACACTCAAAACCTTTAGGAAATTATTCCTTTAGCATCCAGCATAACATCCTAGTTAAAAGGAATGGTATTGGAGGCCTGCTGCGGAAGCTACATGGGACACCAGATATGGCTGAAAATATGAAAAAACTTAGACCACGGACCTTAAGTTTTTGCCAAAAAATGAAAAATTTTAAAAACACTCAAAACCTTTAGGAAATTATTCCTTTAGCATCCAGCATAACATCCTAGTTAAAAGGAATGGTATTGGAGGCTTGCTGTGGAAGCTACATGGGACACCAGATATGGCTGAAAATATGAAAAAACTTAGACCGCGGACCTTAAGTTTTTGCCAAAAAATGAAAAATTTTAAAAACACTCAAAACCTTTAGGAAATTATTCCTTTAGCATCCAGCATAACATCCTAGTTAAAAGGAATGGTATTGGAGGCCTGCTTTGGAGACTACATGGTATACCAGATATGGCTGAAAATATGAAAAAACTTTGACCGCGGACCTTAAGTTTTTGCCAAAAAATGAAAACTTTTAAAAACACTCAAAACCTTTAGGAAATTATTTCTTTAGCATCCAGCATAACATCCTAGTTAAAAGGAATGGTATTGGAGGCCTGCCGCGGAAGCTACATGTGACATCAGATATGGCTGAAAATATGAAAAAACTTAGACCGCGGACCTTAAGTTTTTGCCAAAAAATGAAAAATTTTAAAAACACTCAAAACCTTTAGGAAATTATTCCTTTAGCATCCAGCATAACATCAAAGTTAAAAGGAATGGTATTGGAGGCCTGCTGTGGAAGCTACATGGGACACCAGATATGGCTGAAAATATGAAAAAACTTAGACCGCGGATCTTAAGTTTTTGCCAAAAAATGAAAAATTTTAAAAACACTCAAAACCTTTAGGAAATTATTCCTTTAGCATCCAGCATAACATCCTAGTTAAAAGGAATGGTATTGGAGGCCTGCTGTGGAAGCTACATGGGACACCAGATATGGCTGAAAATATGAAAAAACTTAGACCGCGGATCTTAAGTTTTTGCCAAAAAATGAAAAATTTTAAAAACACTCAAAACCTTTAGGAAATTATTCCTTTAGCATCCAGCATAACATCCTAGTTAAAAGGAATGGTATTGGAGGCCTGCTGCGGAAGCTACATGGGACACCAGATATGGCTGAAAATATGAAAAAACTTAGACCGCGGACCTTAAGTTTTTGCCAAAAAATGAAAAATTTTAAAAACACTCAAAACCTTTAGGAAATTATTCCTTTAGCATCCAGCATAACATCCTAGTTAAAAGGAATGGTATTGGAGGCCTGCTGCGGAAGCTACATGGGACACCAGATATGGCTGAAAATATGAAAAAACTTAGACCGCGGACCTTAAGTTTTTGCCAAAAAATGAAAAATTTTAAAAACACTCAAAACCTTTAGGAAATTATTCCTTTAGCATCCAGCATAACATCCTAGTTAAAAGGAATGGTATTGGAGGCCTGCTGCGGAAGCTACATGGGACACCAGATATGGCTGAAAATATGAAAAAACTTAGACCGCGGACCTTAAGTTTTTGCCAAAAAATGAAAAATTTTAAAAACACTCAAAACCTTTAGGAAATTATTCCTTTAGCATCCAGCATAACATCCTAGTTAAAAGGAATGGTATTGGAGGCCTGCTTTGGAGACTACAAGGTATACCAGATATGGCTGAAAATATGAAAAAACTTAGACCGCGGACCTTAAGTTTTTGCCAAAAAATGAAAAATTTTAAAAACACTCAAAACCTTTAGGAAATTATTCCTTTAGCATCCAGCATAACATCCTAGTTAAAAGGAATGGTATTGGAGGCCTGCTTTGGAGACTACAAGGTATACCAGATATGGCTGAAAATATGAAAAAACTTAGACCGCGGACCTTAAGTTTTTGCCAAAAAATGAAAAATTTTAAAAACACTCAAAACCTTTAGGAAATTATTCCTTTAGCATCCAGCATAACATCCTAGTTAAAAGGAATGGTATTGGAGGCCTGCTGCGGAAGCTACATGGGACACCAGATATGGCTGAAAATATGAAAAAACTTAGACCGCGGACCTTAAGTTTTTGCCAAAAAATGAAAAATTTTAAAAACACTCAAAACCTTTAGGAAATTATTCCTTTAGCATCCAGCATAACATCCTAGTTAAAAGGAATGGTATTGGAGGCCTGCTGCGGAAGCTACATGGGACACCAGATATGGCTGAAAATATGAAAAAACTTAGACCGCGGACCTAAAGTTTTTGCCAAAAAATGAAAAATTTTAAAAACACTCAAAACCTTTAGGAAATTATTCCTTTAGCATCCAGCATAACATCCTAGTTAAAAGGAATGGTATTGGAGGCCTGCTTTGGAGACTACAAGGTATACCAGATATGGCTGAAAATATGAAAAAACTTAGACCGCGGACCTTAAGTTTTTGCCAAAAAATGAAAAATTTTAAAAACACTCAAAACCTTTAGGAAATTATTCCTTTAGCATCCAGCATAACATCCTAGTTAAAAGGAATGGTATTGGAGGCCTGCTTTGGAGACTACAAGGTATACCAGATATGGCTGAAAATATGAAAAAACTTAGACCGCGGACCTTAAGTTTTTGCCAAAAAATGAAAAATTTTAAAAACACTCAAAACCTTTAGGAAATTATTCCTTTAGCATCCAGCATAACATCCTAGTTAAAAGGAATGGTATTGGAGGCCTGCTGCGGAAGCTACATGGGACACCAGATATGGCTGAAAATATGAGAAAACTTAGACCGCGGACCTTAAGTTTTTGCCAAAAAATGAAAAATTTTAAAAACACTCAAAACCTTTAGGAAATTATTCCTTTAGCATCCAGCATAACATCCTAGTTAAAAGGAATGGTATTGGAGGCCTGCTGTGGAAGCTACATGGGACACCAGATATGGCTGAAAATATGAAAAAACTTAGACCGCGGACCTTAAGTTTTTGCCAAAAAATGAAAAATTTTAAAAACACTCAAACCCTTTAGGAAATTATTCCTTTAGCATCCAGCATAACATCCTAGTTAAAAGGAATGGTATTGGAGGCCTGCTTTGGAGACTACATGGTATACCAGATATGGCTGAAAATATGAAAAAACTTTGACCGCGGACCTTAAGTTTTTGCCAAAAAATGAAAACTTTTAAAAACACTCAAAACCTTTAGGAAATTATTCCTTTAGCATCCAGCATAACATCCTAGTTAAAAGGAATGGTATTGGAGGCCTGCTGCGGAAGCTACATGGGACACCAGATATGGCTGAAAATAGGAAAAAACTTAGACCGCGGACCTTAAGTTTTTGCCAAAAAATGAAAAATTTTAAAAACACTCAAAACCTTTAGGAAATTATTCCTTTAGCATCCAGCATAACATCCTAGTTAAAAGGAATGGTATTGGAGGCCTGCTTTGGAGACTACAAGGTATACCAGATATGGCTGAAAATATGAAAAAACTTAGACCGCGGACCTTAAGTTTTTGCCAAAAAATGAAAAATTTTAAAAACACTCAAAACCTTTAGGAAATTATTCCTTTAGCATCCAGCATAACATCCTAGTTAAAAGGAATGGTATTGGAGGCCTGCTGCGGAAGCTACATGGGACACCAGATATGGCTGAAAATATGAGAAAACTTAGACCGCGGACCTTAAGTTTTTGCCAAAAAATGAAAAATTTTAAAAACACTCAAAACCTTTAGGAAATTATTCCTTTAGCATCCAGCATAACATCCTAGTTAAAAGGAATGGTATTGGAGGCCTGCTGTGGAAGCTACATGGGACACCAGATATGGCTGAAAATATGAAAAAACTTAGACCGCGGACCTTAAGTTTTTGCCAAAAAATGAAAAATTTTAAAAACACTCAAACCCTTTAGGAAATTATTCCTTTAGCATCCAGCATAACATCCTAGTTAAAAGGAATGGTATTGGAGGCCTGCTTTGGAGACTACATGGTATACCAGATATGGCTGAAAATATGAAAAAACTTTGACCGCGGACCTTAAGTTTTTGCCAAAAAATGAAAACTTTTAAAAACACTCAAAACCTTTAGGAAATTATTCCTTTAGCATCCAGCATAACATCCTAGTTAAAAGGAATGGTATTGGAGGCCTGCTGCGGAAGCTACATGGGACACCAGATATGGCTGAAAATAGGAAAAAACTTAGACCGCGGACCTTAAGTTTTTGCCAAAAAATGAAAAATTTTAAAAACACTCAAAACCTTTAGGAAATTATTCCTTTAGCATCCAGCATAACATCCTAGTTAAAAGGAATGGTATTGGAGGCCTGCTTTGGAGACTACAAGGTATACCAGATATGGCTGAAAATATGAAAAACTTAGACCGCGGACCTTAAGTTTTTGCCAAAAAATGAAAAATTTTAAAAACAGTCAAAACCTTTAGGAAATTATTCCTTTAGCATCCAGCATAACATCCTAGTTAAAAGGAATGGTATTGGAGGCCTGCTTTGGAGACTACATGGTATACCAGATATGGCTGAAAATATGAAAAAACTTAGACCGCGGACCTTAAGTTTTTGCCAAAAAATGAAAAATTTTAAAAACACTCAAAACCTTTAGGAAATTATTCCTTTAGCATCCAGCATAACATCCTAGTTAAAAGGAATGGTATTGGAGGCCTGCTGCGGAAGCTACATGGGACACCAGATATGGCTGAAAATATGAAAAAACTTAGACCGCGGACCTTAAGTTTTTGCCAAAAAATGAAAAATTTTAAAAACACTCAAAACCTTTAGGAAATTATTCCTTTAGCATCCAGCATAACATCCTAGTTAAAAGGAATGGTATTGGAGGCCTGCTGCGGAAGCTACATGGGACACCAGATATGGCTGAAAATATGAAAAAACTTAGACCGCGGACCTAAAGTTTTTGCCAAAAAATGAAAAATTTTAAAAACACTCAAAACCTTTAGGAAATTATTCCTTTAGCATCCAGCATAACATCCTAGTTAAAAGGAATGGTATTGGAGGCCTGCTTTGGAGACTACAAGGTATACCAGATATGGCTGAAAATATGAAAAAACTTAGACCGCGGACCTTAAGTTTTTGCCAAAAAATGAAAAATTTTAAAAACACTCAAAACCTTTAGGAAATTATTCCTTTAGCATCCAGCATAACATCCTAGTTAAAAGGAATGGTATTGGAGGCCTGCTTTGGAGACTACAAGGTATACCAGATATGGCTGAAAATATGAAAAAACTTAGACCGCGGACCTTAAGTTTTTGCCAAAAAATGAAAAATTTTAAAAACACTCAAAACCTTTAGGAAATTATTCCTTTAGCATCCAGCATAACATCCTAGTTAAAAGGAATGGTATTGGAGGCCTGCTGCGGAAGCTACATGGGACACCAGATATGGCTGAAAATATGAGAAAACTTAGACCGCGGACCTTAAGTTTTTGCCAAAAAATGAAAAATTTTAAAAACACTCAAAACCTTTAGGAAATTATTCCTTTAGCATCCAGCATAACATCCTAGTTAAAAGGAATGGTATTGGAGGCCTGCTGTGGAAGCTACATGGGACACCAGATATGGCTGAAAATATGAAAAAACTTAGACCGCGGACCTTAAGTTTTTGCCAAAAAATGAAAAATTTTAAAAACACTCAAACCCTTTAGGAAATTATTCCTTTAGCATCCAGCATAACATCCTAGTTAAAAGGAATGGTATTGGAGGCCTGCTTTGGAGACTACATGGTATACCAGATATGGCTGAAAATATGAAAAAACTTTGACCGCGGACCTTAAGTTTTTGCCAAAAAATGAAAACTTTTAAAAACACTCAAAACCTTTAGGAAATTATTCCTTTAGCATCCAGCATAACATCCTAGTTAAAAGGAATGGTATTGGAGGCCTGCTGCGGAAGCTACATGGGACACCAGATATGGCTGAAAATAGGAAAAAACTTAGACCGCGGACCTTAAGTTTTTGCCAAAAAATGAAAAATTTTAAAAACACTCAAAACCTTTAGGAAATTATTCCTTTAGCATCCAGCATAACATCCTAGTTAAAAGGAATGGTATTGGAGGCCTGCTTTGGAGACTACAAGGTATACCAGATATGGCTGAAAATATGAAAAAACTTAGACCGCGGACCTTAAGTTTTTGCCAAAAAATGAAAAATTTTAAAAACACTCAAAACCTTTAGGAAATTATTCCTTTAGCATCCAGCATAACATCCTAGTTAAAAGGAATGGTATTGGAGGCCTGCTGCGGAAGCTACATGGGACACCAGATATGGCTGAAAATATGAGAAAACTTAGACCGCGGACCTTAAGTTTTTGCCAAAAAATGAAAAATTTTAAAAACACTCAAAACCTTTAGGAAATTATTCCTTTAGCATCCAGCATAACATCCTAGTTAAAAGGAATGGTATTGGAGGCCTGCCGCGGAAGCTACATGTGACATCAGATATGGCTGAAAATATGAAAAAACTTAGACCGCGGACCTTAAGTTTTTGCCAAAAAATGAAAAATTTTAAAAACACTCAAAACCTTTAGGAAATTATTCCTTTAGCATCCAGCATAACATCAAAGTTAAAAGGAATGGTATTGGAGGCCTGCTGTGGAAGCTACATGGGACACCAGATATGGCTGAAAATATGAAAAAACTTAGACCGCGGATCTTAAGTTTTTGCCAAAAAATGAAAAATTTTAAAAACACTCAAAACCTTTAGGAAATTATTCCTTTAGCATCCAGCATAACATCCTAGTTAAAAGGAATGGTATTGGAGGCCTGCTGCGGAAGCTACATGGGACACCAGATATGGCTGAAAATATGAAAAAACTTAGACCGCGGACCTTAAGTTTTTGCCAAAAAATGAAAAATTTTAAAAACACTCAAAACCTTTAGGAAATTATTCCTTTAGCATCCAGCATAACATCCTAGTTAAAAGGAATGGTATTGGAGGCCTGCTGCGGAAGCTACATGGGACACCAGATATGGCTGAAAATATGAAAAAACTTAGACCGCGGACCTTAAGTTTTTGCCAAAAAATGAAAAATTTTAAAAACACTCAAAACCTTTAGGAAATTATTCCTTTAGCATCCAGCATAACATCCTAGTTAAAAGGAATGGTATTGGAGGCCTGCTGCGGAAGCTACATGGGACACCAGATATGGCTGAAAATATGAAAAAACTTAGACCGCGGACCTTAAGTTTTTGCCAAAAAATGAAAAATTTTAAAAACACTCAAAACCTTTAGGAAATTATTCCTTTAGCATCCAGCATAACATCCTAGTTAAAAGGAATGGTATTGGAGGCCTGCTTTGGAGACTACAAGGTATACCAGATATGGCTGAAAATATGAAAAAACTTAGACCGCGGACCTTAAGTTTTTGCCAAAAAATGAAAAATTTTAAAAACACTCAAAACCTTTAGGAAATTATTCCTTTAGCATCCAGCATAACATCCTAGTTAAAAGGAATGGTATTGGAGGCCTGCTGCGGAAGCTACATGGGACACCAGATATGGCTGAAAATATGAAAAAACTTAGACCGCGGACCTTAAGTTTTTGCCAAAAAATGAAAAATTTTAAAAACACTCAAAACCTTTAGGAAATTATTCCTTTAGCATCCAGCATAACATCCTAGTTAAAAGGAATGGTATTGGAGGCCTGCTGCGGAAGCTACATGGGACACCAGATATGGCTGAAAATATGAAAAAACTTAGACCGCGGACCTAAAGTTTTTGCCAAAAAATGAAAAATTTTAAAAACACTCAAAACCTTTAGGAAATTATTCCTTTAGCATCCAGCATAACATCCTAGTTAAAAGGAATGGTATTGGAGGCCTGCTTTGGAGACTACAAGGTATACCAGATATGGCTGAAAATATGAAAAAACTTAGACCGCGGACCTTAAGTTTTTGCCAAAAAATGAAAAATTTTAAAAACACTCAAAACCTTTAGGAAATTATTCCTTTAGCATCCAGCATAACATCCTAGTTAAAAGGAATGGTATTGGAGGCCTGCTTTGGAGACTACAAGGTATACCAGATATGGCTGAAAATATGAAAAAACTTAGACCGCGGACCTTAAGTTTTTGCCAAAAAATGAAAAATTTTAAAAACACTCAAAACCTTTAGGAAATTATTCCTTTAGCATCCAGCATAACATCCTAGTTAAAAGGAATGGTATTGGAGGCCTGCTGCGGAAGCTACATGGGACACCAGATATGGCTGAAAATATGAGAAAACTTAGACCGCGGACCTTAAGTTTTTGCCAAAAAATGAAAAATTTTAAAAACACTCAAAACCTTTAGGAAATTATTCCTTTAGCATCCAGCATAACATCCTAGTTAAAAGGAATGGTATTGGAGGCCTGCTGTGGAAGCTACATGGGACACCAGATATGGCTGAAAATATGAAAAAACTTAGACCGCGGACCTTAAGTTTTTGCCAAAAAATGAAAAATTTTAAAAACACTCAAAACCTTTAGGAAATTATTCCTTTAGCATCCAGCATAACATCCTAGTTAAAAGGAATGGTATTGGAGGCCTGCTTTGGAGACTACAAGGTATACCAGATATGGCTGAAAATATGAAAAAACTTAGACCGCGGACCTTAAGTTTTTGCCAAAAAATGAAAAATTTTAAAAACACTCAAAACCTTTAGGAAATTATTCCTTTAGCATCCAGCATAACATCCTAGTTAAAAGGAATGGTATTGGAGGCCTGCTGCGGAAGCTACATGGGACACCAGATATGGCTGAAAATATGAAAAAACTTAGACCGCGGACCTTAAGTTTTTGCCAAAAAATGAAAAATTTTAAAAACACTCAAAACCTTTAGGAAATTATTCCTTTAGCATCCAGCATAACATCCTAGTTAAAAGGAATGGTATTGGAGGCCTGCTGTTAAAGCTACATGGGACACCAGATATGGCTGAAAATATGAAAAAACTTAGACCGCGGACCTTAAGTTTTTGCCAAAAAATGAAAAATTTTAAAAACACTCAAAACCTTTAGGAAATTATTCCTTTAGCATCCAGCATAACATCCTAGTTAAAAGGAATGGTATTGGAGGCCTGCTGCGGAAGCTACATGGGACACCAGATATGGCTGAAAATATGAAAAAACTTAGACCGCGGACCTTAAGTTTTTGCCAAAAAATGAAAAATTTTAAAAACACTCAAAACCTTTAGGAAATTATTCCTTTAGCATCCAGCATAACATCCTAGTTAAAAGGAATGGTATTGGAGGCCTGCTTTGGAGACTACATGGTATACCAGATATGGCTGAAAATATGAAAAAACTTTGACCGCGGACCTTAAGTTTTTGCCAAAAAATGAAAACTTTTAAAAACACTCAAAACCTTTAGGAAATTATTCCTTTAGCATCCAGCATAACATCCTAGTTAAAAGGAATGGTATTGGAGGCCTGCTGCGGAAGCTACATGGGACACCATATATGGCTGAAAATATGAAAAAACTTAGACCGCGGACCTTAAGTTTTTGCCAAAAAATGAAAACTTTTAAAAACACTCAAAACCTTTAGGAAATTATTCCTTTAGCATCCAGCATAACATCCTAGTTAAAAGGAATGGTATTGGAGGCCTGCCGCGGAAGCTACATGTGACATCAGATATGGCTGAAAATATGAAAAAACTTAGACCGCGGACCTTAAGTTTTTGCCAAAAAATGAAAAATTTTAAAAACACTCAAAACCTTTAGGAAATTATTCCTTTAGCATCCAGCATAACATCAAAGTTAAAAGGAATGGTATTGGAGGCCTGCTGTGGAAGCTACATGGGACACCAGATATGGCTGAAAATATGAAAAAACTTAGACCGCGGATCTTAAGTTTTTGCCAAAAAATGAAAAATTTTAAAAACACTCAAAACCTTTAGGAAATTATTCCTTTAGCATCCAGCATAACATCCTAGTTAAAAGGAATGGTATTGGAGGCCTGCTGCGGAAGCTACATGGGACACCAGATATGGCTGAAAATATGAAAAAACTTAGACCGCGGACCTTAAGTTTTTGCCAAAAAATGAAAAATTTTAAAAACACTCAAAACCTTTAGGAAATTATTCCTTTAGCATCCAGCATAACATCCTAGTTAAAAGGAATGGTATTGGAGGCCTGCTGCGGAAGCTACATGGGACACCAGATATGGCTGAAAATATGAAAAAACTTAGACCGCGGACCTTAAGTTTTTGCCAAAAAATGAAAAATTTTAAAAACACTCAAAACCTTTAGGAAATTATTCCTTTAGCATCCAGCATAACATCCTAGTTAAAAGGAATGGTATTGGAGGCCTGCTGCGGAAGCTACATGGGACACCAGATATGGCTGAAAATATGAAAAAACTTAGACCGCGGACCTTAAGTTTTTGCCAAAAAATGAAAAATTTTTAAAACACTCAAAACCTTTAGGAAATTATTCCTTTAGCATCCAGCATAACATCCTAGTTAAAAGGAATGGTATTGGAGGCCTGCTTTGGAGACTACAAGGTATACCAGATATGGCTGAAAATATGAAAAAACTTAGACCGCGGACCTTAAGTTTTTGCCAAAAAATGAAAAATTTTAAAAACACTCAAAACCTTTAGGAAATTATTCCTTTAGCATCCAGCATAACATCCTAGTTAAAAGGAATGGTATTGGAGGCCTGCTGCGGAAGCTACATGGGACACCAGATATGGCTGAAAATATGAGAAAACTTAGACCGCGGACCTTAAGTTTTTGCCAAAAAATGAAAAATTTTAAAAACACTCAAAACCTTTAGGAAATTATTCCTTTAGCATCCAGCATAACATCCTAGTTAAAAGGAATGGTATTGGAGGCCTGCTGCGGAAGCTACATGGGACACCAGATATGGCTGAAAATATGAAAAAACTTAGACCGCGGACCTTAAGTTTTTGCCAAAAAATGAAAAATTTTAAAAACACTCAAAACCTTTAGGAAATTATTCCTTTAGCATCCAGCATAACATCCTAGTTAAAAGGAATGGTATTGGAGGCCTGCTGCGGAAGCTACATGGGACACCAGATATGGCTGAAAATATGAAAAAACTTAGACCGCGGACCTTAAGTTTTTGGCAAAAAATGAAAAATCTTAAAAACACTCAAAACCTTTAGGAAATTATTCCTTTAGCATCCAGCATAACATCCTAGTTAAAAGGAATGGCATTGGAGGCCTGCTGCGGAAGCTACATGGGACACCAGATATGGCTGAAAATATGAAAAAACTTAGACCGCGGACCTTAAGTTTTTGCCAAAAAATGAAAAATTTTAAAAACACTCAAAACCTTTAGGAAATTATTGCTTTAGCATCCAGCATAACATCCTAGTTAAAAGGAATGGTATTGGAGGCCTGCTGCGGAAGCTTCATGGGACACCAGCTATGGCTGAAAATATGAAAAAACTTAGACTGCGGATCTTAAGTTTTTGCCAAAAAATGAAAAATCTTAAAAACACTCAAAACCTTTAGGAAATTATTCCTTTAGCATCCAGCATAACATCCTAGTTAAAAGGAATGGCATTGGAGGCCTGCTGCGGAAGCTACATGGGACACCAGATATGGCTGAAAATATGAAAAAACTTAGACCGCGGACCTTAAGTTTTTGCCAAAAAATGAAAAATTTTAAAAACACTCAAAACCTTTAGGAAATTATTCCTTTAGCATCCAGCATAACATCCTAGTTAAAAGGAATGGTATTGGAGGCCTGCTGTTAAAGCTACATGGGACACCAGATATGGCTGAAAATATGAAAAAACTTAGACCGCGGACCTTAAGTTTTTGCCAAAAAATGAAAAATTTTAAAAACACTCAAAACCTTTAGGAAATTATTCCTTTAGCATCCAGCATAACATCCTAGTTAAAAGGAATGGTATTGGAGGCCTGCTGTTAAAGCTACATGGGACACCAGATATGGCTGAAAATATGAAAAAACTTAGACCGCGGACCTTAAGTTTTTGCCAAAAAATGAAAAATTTTAAAAACACTCAAAACCTTTAGGAAATTATTCCTTTAGCATCCAGCATAACATCCTAGTTAAAAGGAATGGCATTGGAGGCCTGCTGCGGAAGCTACATGGGACACCAGATATGGCTGAAAATATGAAAAAACTTAGACCGCGGACCTTAAGTTTTTGCCAAAAAATGAAAAATTTTAAAAACACTCAAAACCTTTAGGAAATTATTCCTTTAGCATCCAGCATAACATCCTAGTTAAAAGGAATGGTATTGGAGGCCTGCTGTTAAAGCTACATGGGACACCAGATATGGCTGAAAATATGAAAAAACTTAGACCGCGGACCTTAAGTTTTTGCCAAAAAATGAAAAATTTTAAAAACACTCAAAACCTTTAGGAAATTATTCCTTTAGCATCCAGCATAACATCCTAGTTAAAAGGAATGGTATTGGAGGCCTGCTGCGGAAGCTACATGGGACACCAGATATGGCTGAAAATATGAAAAAACTTAGACCGCGGACCTAAAGTTTTTGCCAAAAAATGAAAAATTTTAAAAACACTCAAAACCTTTAGGAAATTATTCCTTTAGCATCCAGCATAACATCCTAGTTAAAAGGAATGGTATTGGAGGCCTGCTGTTAAAGCTACATGGGACACCAGATATGGCTGAAAATATGAAAAAACTTAGACCGCGGACCTTAAGTTTTTGCCAAAAAACGAAAAATTTTAAAAACACTCAAAACCTTTAGGAAATTATTCCTTTAGCCTCCAGCATAACATCCTAGTTAAAAGGAATGGTATTGGAGGCCTGCTTTGGAGACTACATGGTATACCAGATATGGCTGAAAATATGAAAAAACTTAGACCGCGGACCTTAAGTTTTTGCCAAAAAATGAAAAATTTTAAAAACACTCAAAACCTTTAGGAAATTATTCCTTTAGCATCCAGCATAACATCCTAGTTAAAAGGAATGGTATTGGAGGCCTGCTGTGGAAGCTACATGGGACACCAGATATGGCTGAAAATATGAAAAAACTTAGACCGCAGACCTTAAGTTTTTGCCAAAAAATGAAAAATTTTAAAAACACTCAAAACCTTTAGGAAATTATTCCTTTAGCATCCAGCATAACATCCTAGTTAAAAGGAATGGTATTGGAGGCCTGCTGTGGAAGCTACATGGGACACCAGATATGGCTGAAAATATGAAAAAACTTAGACCGCGGACCTCAAGTTTTTGCCAAAAAATGAAAAATTTTAAAAACACTCAAAACCTTTAGGAAATTATTCCTTTAGCATCCAGCATAACATCCTAGTTTAAAGGAATGGTATTGGAGGCCTGCTTTGGAGACTACAAGGTATACCAGATATGGCTGAAAATATGAAAAAACTTAGACCGCGGACCTTAAGTTTTTGCCAAAAAATGAAAAATTTTAAAAACACTCAAAACCTTTAGGAAATTATTCCTTTAGCATCCAGCATAACATCCTAGTTAAAAGGAATGGTATTGGAGGCCTGCTGCGGAAGCTACATGGGACACCAGATATGGCTGAAAATATGAAAAAACTTAGACCGCGGACCTTAAGTTTTTGCAAAAAAATGAAAAATTTTAAAAACACTCAAAACCTTTAGGAAATTATTCCTTTAGCATCCAGCATAACATCCTAGTTAAAACGAATGGTATTGGAGGCCTGCTGTTAAAGCTACATGGGACAACAGATATGGCTGAAAATATGAAAAAACTTAGACCGCGGACCTCAAGTTTTTGCCAAAAAATGAAAAATTTTAAAAACACTCAAAACCTTTAGGAAATTATTCCTTCAGCATCCAGCATAACATCCTAGTTAAAAGGAATGGTATTGGAGGCCTGCTTTGGAGACTACATGGTATACCAGATATGGCTGAAAATATGAAAAAACTTAGACCGCGGACCTTAAGTTTTTGCCAAAAAATGAAAAATTTTAAAAACACTCAAAACCTTTAGGAAATTATTCCTTTAGCATCCAGCATAACATCCTAGTTAAAAGGAATGGTATTGGAGGCCTGCTGCGGAAGCTACATGGGACACCAGATATGGCTGAAAATATGAAAAAACTTAGACCGCGGACCTTAAGTTTTTGGCAAAAAATTAAAAATCTTAAAAACACTCAAAACCTTTAGGAAATTATTCCTTTAGCATCCAGCATAACATCCTAGTTAAAAGGAATGGTATTGGAGGCCTGCTGCGGAAGCTACATGGGACACCAGATATGGCTGAAAATATGAAAAAACTTAGACCGCGGACCTTAAGTTTTTGCCAAAAAATGAAAAATTTTAAAAACACTCAAAACCTTTAGGAAATTATTCCTTTAGCATCCAGCATAACATCCTAGTTAAAAGGAATGGTATTGGAGGCCTGCTTTGGAGACTACAAGGTATACCAGATATGGCTGAAAATATGAAAAAACTTAGACCGCGGACCTTAAGTTTTTGCCAAAAAATGAAAAATTTTAAAAACACTCAAAACCTTTAGGAAATTATTCCTTTAGCATCCAGCATAACATCCTAGTTAAAAGGAATGGTATTGGAGGCCTGCTTTGGAGACTACATGGTATACCAGATATGGCTGAAAATATGAAAAAACTTAGACCGCGGACCTTAAGTTTTTGCCAAAAAATGAAAAATTTTAAAAACACTCAAAACCTTTAGGAAATTATTCCTTTAGCATCCAGCATAACATCCTAGTTAAAAGGAATGATATTGGAGGCCTGCTGCGGAAGCTACATGGGACACCAGATATGGCTGAAAATATGAAAAAACTTAGACCGCGGACCTTAAGTTTTTGCAAAAAAATGAAAAATTTTAAAAACACTCAAAACCTTTAGGAAATTATTCCTTTAGCATCCAGCATAACATCCTAGTTAAAACGAATGGTATTGGAGGCCTGCTGTTAAAGCTACATGGGACAACAGATATGGCTGAAAATATGAAAAAACTTAGACCGCGGACCTCAAGTTTTTGCCAAAAAATGAAAAATTTTAAAAACACTCAAAACCTTTAGGAAATTATTCCTTCAGCATCCAGCATAACATCCTAGTTAAAAGGAATGGTATTGGAGGCCTGCTTTGGAGACTACATGGTATACCAGATATGGCTGAAAATATGAAAAAACTTAGACCGCGGACCTTAAGTTTTTGGCAAAAAATGAAAAATCTTAAAAACACTCAAAACCTTTAGGAAATTATTCCTTTAGCATCCAGCATAACATCCTAGTTAAAAGGAATGGCATTGGAGGCCTGCTGCGGAAGCTACATGGGACACCAGATATGGCTGAAAATATGAAAAAACTTAGACCGCGGACCTTAAGTTTTTGCCAAAAAATGAAAAATTTTAAAAACACTCAAAACCTTTAGGAAATTATTCCTTTAGCATCCAGCATAACATCCTAGTTAAAAGGAATGGTATTGGAGGCCTGCTGTTAAAGCTACATGGGACACCAGATATGGCTGAAAATATGAAAAAACTTAGACCGCGGACCTTAAGTTTTTGCCAAAAAATGAAAAATTTTAAAAACACTCAAAACCTTTAGGAAATTATTCCTTTAGCATCCAGCATAACATCCTAGTTAAAAGGAATGGTATTGGAGGCCTGCTGCGGAAGCTACATGGGACACCAGATATGGCTGAAAATATGAAAAAACTTAGACCGCGGACCTTAAGTTTTTGCCAAAAAATGAAAAATTTTAAAAACACTCAAAACCTTTAGGAAATTATTCCTTTAGCATCCAGCATAACATCCTAGTTAAAAGGAATGGTATTGGAGGCCTGCTGTTAAAGCTACATGGGACACCAGATATGGCTGAAAATATGAAAAAACTTAGACCGCGGACCTTAAGTTTTTGCCAAAAAATGAAAAATTTTAAAAACACTCAAAACCTTTAGGAAATTATTCCTTTAGCATCCAGCATAACATCCTAGTTAAAAGGAATGGCATTGGAGGCCTGCTGCGGAAGCTACATGGGACACCAGATATGGCTGAAAATATGAAAAAACTTAGACCGCGGACCTTAAGTTTTTGCCAAAAAATGAAAAATTTTAAAAACACTCAAAACCTTTAGGAAATTATTCCTTTAGCATCCAACATAACATCCTAGTTAAAAGGAATGGTATTGGAGGCCTGCTGTTAAAGCTACATGGGACACCAGATATGGCTGAAAATATGAAAAAACTTAGACCGCGGACCTTAAGTTTTTGCCAAAAAATGAAAAATTTTAAAAACACTCAAAACCTTTAGGAAATTATTCCTTTAGCATCCAGCATAACATCCTAGTTAAAAGGAATGGTATTGGAGGCCTGCTGCGGAAGCTACATGGGACACCAGATATGGCTGAAAATATGAAAAAACTTAGACCGCGGACCTTAAGTTTTTGCCAAAAAATGAAAAATTTTAAAAACACTCAAAACCTTTAGGAAATTATTCCTTTAGCATCCAGCATAACATCCTAGTTAAAAGGAATGGTATTGGAGGCCTGCTGTTAAAGCTACATGGGATACCAGATATGGCTGAAAATATGAAAAAACTTAGACCGCGGACCTTAAGTTTTTGCCAAAAAACGAAAAATTTTAAAAACACTCAAAACCTTTAGGAAATTATTCCTTTAGCCTCCAGCATAACATCCTAGTTAAAAGGAATGGTATTGGAGGCCTGCTTTGGAGACTACATGGTATACCAGATATGGCTGAAAATATGAAAAAACTTAGACCGCGGACCTTAAGTTTTTGCCAAAAAATGAAAAATTTTAAAAACACTCAAAACCTTTAGGAAATTATTCCTTTAGCATCCAGCATAACATCCTAGTTAAAAGGAATGGTATTGGAGGCCTGCTGTGGAAGCTACATGGGACACCAGATATGGCTGAAAATATTAAAAAACTTAGACCGCAGACCTTAAGTTTTTGCCAAAAAATGAAAAATTTTAAAAACACTCAAAACCTTTAGGAAATTATTCCTTTAGCATCCAGCATAACATCCTAGTTAAAAGGAATGGTATTGGAGGCCTGCTGTGGAAGCTACATGGGACACCAGATATGGCTGAAAATATGAAAAAACTTAGACCGCGGACCTTAAGTTTTTGCCAAAAAATGAAAAATTTTAAAAACACTCAAAACCTTTAGGAAATTATTCCTTTAGCATCCAGCATAACATCCTAGTTAAAAGGAATGGCATTGGAGGCCTGCTGCGGAAGCTACATGGGACACCAGATATGGCTGAAAATATGAAAAAACTTAGACCGCGGACCTTAAGTTTTTGCCAAAAAATGAAAAATTTTAAAAACACTCAAAACCTTTAGGAAATTATTCCTTTAGCATCCAGCATAACATCCTAGTTAAAAGGAATGGTATTGGAGGCCTGCTGCGGAAGCTACATGGGACACCAGATATGGCTGAAAATATGAAAAAACTTAGACCGCGGACCTTAAGTTTTTGCCAAAAAATGAAAAATTTTAAAAACACTCAAAACCTTTAGGAAATTATTCCTTTAGCATCCAGCATAACATCCTAGTTAAAAGGAATGGTATTGGAGACCTGCTGTTAAAGCTACATGGGACACCAGATATGGCTGAAAATATGAAAAAACTTAGACCGCGGACCTTAAGTTTTTGCCAAAAAACGAAAAATTTTAAAAACACTCAAAACCTTTAGGAAATTATTCCTTTAGCCTCCAGCATAACATCCTAGTTAAAAGGAATGGTATTGGAGGCCTGCTTTGGAGACTACATGGTATACCAGATATGGCTGAAAATATGAAAAAACTTAGACCGCGGACCTTAAGTTTTTGCCAAAAAATGAAAAATTTTAAAAACACTCAAAACCTTTAGGAAATTATTCCTTTAGCATCCAGCATAACATCCTAGTTAAAAGGAATGGTATTGGAGGCCTGCTGTGGAAGCTACATGGGACACCAGATATGGCTGAAAATATGAAAAAACTTAGACCGCGGACCTTAAGTTTTTGCCAAAAAATGAAAAATTTTAAAAACACTCAAAACCTTTAGGAAATTATTCCTTTAGCATCCAGCATAACATCCTAGTTAAAAGGAATGGTATTGGAGGCCTGCTGTGGAAGCTACATGGGACACCAGATATGGCTGAAAATATTAAAAAACTTAGACCGCAGACCTTAAGTTTTTGCCAAAAAATGAAAAATTTTAAAAACACTCAAAACCTTTAGGAAATTATTCCTTTAGCATCCAGCATAACATCCTAGTTAAAAGGAATGGTATTGGAGGCCTGCTTTGGAGACTACATGGTATACCAGATATGGCTGAAAATATGAAAAAACTTAGACCGCGGACCTTAAGTTTTTGCCAAAAAATGAAAAATTTTAAAAACACTCAAAACCTTTAGGAAATTATTCCTTTAGCCTCCAGCATAACATCCTAGTTAAAAGGAATGGTATTGGAGGCCTGCTTTGGAGACTACATGGTATACCAGATATGGCTGAAAATATGAAAAAACTTAGACCGCGGACCTTAAGTTTTTGCCAAAAAATGAAAAATTTTAAAAACACTCAAAACCTTTAGGAAATTATTCCTTTAGCATCCAGCATAACATCCTAGTTAAAAGGAATGGTATTGGAGGCCTGCTGTGGAAGCTACATGGGACACCAGATATGGCTGAAAATATGAAAAAACTTAGACCGCAGACCTTAAGTTTTTGCCAAAAAATGAAAAATTTTAAAAACACTCAAAACCTTTAGGAAATTATTCCTTTAGCATCCAGCATAACATCCTAGTTAAAAGGAATGGTATTGGAGGCCTGCTGTGGAAGCTACATGGGACACCAGATATGGCTGAAAATATGAAAAAACTTAGACCGCGGACCTCAAGTTTTTGCCAAAAAATGAAAAATTTTAAAAACACTCAAAACCTTTAGGAAATTATTCCTTTAGCATCCAGCATAACATCCTAGTTTAAAGGAATGGTATTGGAGGCCTGCTTTGGAGACTACAAGGTATACTAGATATGGCTGAAAATATGAAAAAACTTAGACCGCGGACCTTAAGTTTTTGCCAAAAAATGAAAAATTTTAAAAACACTCAAAACCTTTAGGAAATTATTCCTTTAGCATCCAGCATAACATCCTAGTTAAAAGGAATGGTATTGGAGGCCTGCTTTGGAGACTACATGGTATACCAGATATGGCTGAAAATATGAAAAAACTTAGACCGCGGACCTTAAGTTTTTGCCAAAAAATGAAAAATTTTAAAAACACTCAAAACCTTTAGGAAATTATTCCTTTAGCATCCAGCATAACATCCTAGTTAAAAGGAATGGTATTGGAGGCCTGCTGCGGAAGCTACATGGGACACCAGATATGGCTGAAAATATGAAAAAACTTAGACCGCGGACCTTAAGTTTTTGCCAAAAAATGAAAAATCTTAAAAACACTCAAAACCTTTAGGAAATTATTCCTTTAGCATCCAGCATAACATCCTAGTTAAAAGGAATGGTATTGGAGGCCTGCTGCGGAAGCTACATGGGACACCAGATATGGCTGAAAATATGAAAAAACTTAGACCGCGGACCTTAAGTTTTTGCCAAAAAATGAAAAAGTTTAAAAACACTCAAAACCTTTAGGAAATTATTCCTTTAGCATCCAGCATAACATCCTAGTTAAAAGGAATGGTATTGGAGGCCTGCTGCGGAAGCTACATGGGACACCAGATATGGCTGAAAATATGAAAAAACTTAGACCGCGGACCTTAAGTTTTTGCCAAAAAACGAAAAATTTTAAAAACACTCAAAACCTTTAGGAAATTATTCCTTTAGCATCCAGCATAACATCCTAGTTTAAAGGAATGGTATTGGAGGCCTGCTTTGGAGACTACAAGGTATACCAGATATGGCTGAAAATATGAAAAAACTTAGACCGCGGACCTTAAGTTTTTGCCAAAAAATGAAAAATTTTAAAAACACTCAAAACCTTTAGGAAATTATTCCTTTAGCATCCAGCATAACATCCTAGTTAAAAGGAATGGTATTGGAGGCCTGCTGCGGAAGCTACATGGGACACCAGATATGGCTGAAAATATGAAAAAACTTAGACCGCGGACCTTAAGTTTTTGCCAAAAAATGAAAAATTTTAAAAACACTCAAAACCTTTAGGAAATTATTCCTTTAGCATCCAGCATAACATCCTAGTTAAAACGAATGGTATTGGAGGCCTGCTGTTAAAGCTACATGGGACAACAGATATGGCTGAAAATATGAAAAAACTTAGACCGCGGACCTTAAGTTTTTGCCAAAAAATGAAAAAGTTTAAAAACACTCAAAACCTTTAGGAAATTATTCCTTTAGCATCCAGCATAACATCCTAGTTAAAAGGAATGGTATTGGAGGCCTGCTGCGGAAGCTACATGGGACACCAGATATGGCTGAAAATATGAAAAAACTTAGACCGCGGACCTTAAGTTTTTGCCAAAAAACGAAAAATTTTAAAAACACTCAAAACCTTTAGGAAATTATTCCTTTAGCATCCAGCATAACATCCTAGTTAAAAGGAATGGTATTGGAGGCCTGCTACGGAAGCTACATGGGACACCAGATATGGCTGAAAATATGAAAAAAATCAGACCGCGGACCTTAAGTTTTTGCCAAAAAATGAAAAATTTTAAAAACACTCAAAACCTTTAGGAAATTATTCCTTTAGCATCCAGCATAACATCCTAGTTAAAAGGAATGGTATTGGAGGCCTGCTGCGGAAGCTACATGGGACACCAGATATGGCTGAAAATATGAAAAAACTTAGACCGCGGACCTTACGTTTTTGCCAAAAAATGAAAAATTTTAAAAACACTCAAAACCTTTAGGAAATTATTCCTTTAGCATCCAGCATAACATCCTAGTTAAAAGGAATGGTATTGGAGGCCTGCTGTGGAAGCTACATGGGACACCAGATATGGCTGAAAATATGAAAAAACTTAGACCGCGGACCTCAAGTTTTTGCCAAAAAATGAAAAATTTTAAAAACACTCAAAACCTTTAGGAAATTATTCCTTTAGCATCCAGCATAACATCCTAGTTTAAAGGAATGGTATTGGAGGCCTGCTTTGGAGACTACAAGGTATACCAGATATGGCTGAAAATATGAAAAAACTTAGACCGCGGACCTTAAGTTTTTGCCAAAAAATGAAAAATTTTAAAAACACTCAAAACCTTTAGGAAATTATTCCTTTAGCATCCAGCATAACATCCTAGTTAAAAGGAATGGTATTGGAGGCCTGCTGCGGAAGCTACATGGGACACCAGATATGGCTGAAAATATGAAAAAACTTACACCGCGGACCTTAAGTTTTTGCCAAAAAATGAAAAATTTTAAAAACACTCAAAACCTTTAGGAAATTATTCCTTTAGCATCCAGCATAACATCCTAGTTAAAAGGAATGGTATTGGAGGCCTGCTGTGGAAGCTACATGGGACACCAGATATGGCTGAAAATATGAAAAAACTTAGACCGCGGACCTTAAGTTTTTGCCAAAAAATGAAAAATTTTAAAAACACTCAAAACCTTTAGGAAATTATTCCTTTAGCATCCAGCATAACATCCTAGTTAAAAGGAATGGTATTGGAGGCCTGCTGCGGAAGCTACATGGGACACCAGATATGGCTGAAAATATGAAAAAACTTACACCGTGGACCTTAAGTTTTTGCCAAAAAATGAAAAATTTTAAAAACACTCAAAACCTTTAGGAAATTATTCCTTTAGCATCCAGCATAACATCCTAGTTAAAAAGAATGGTATTGGAGGCCTGCTTTGGAGACTACATGGTATACCAGATATGGCTGAAAATATGAAAAAACTTAGACCGCGGACCTTAAGTTTTTGGCAAAAAATGAAAACTTTTAAAAACACTCAAAACCTTTAGGAAATTATTCCTTTAGCATCCAGCATAACATCCTAGTTAAAAGGAATGGTATTGGAGGCCTGCTGCGGAAGCTACATGGGACACCAGATATGGCTGAAAATATGAAAAAACTTAGACCACGGACCTTAAGTTTTTGCCAAAAAATGAAAAATTTTAAAAACACTCAAAACCTTTAGGAAATTATTCCTTTAGCATCCAGCATAACATCCTAGTTAAAAGGAATGGTATTGGAGGCTTGCTGTGGAAGCTACATGGGACACCAGATATGGCTGAAAATATGAAAAAACTTAGACCGCGGACCTTAAGTTTTTGCCAAAAAATGAAAAATTTTAAAAACACTCAAAACCTTTAGGAAATTATTCCTTTAGCATCCAGCATAACATCCTAGTTAAAAGGAATGGTATTGGAGGCCTGCTTTGGAGACTACATGGTATACCAGATATGGCTGAAAATATGAAAAAACTTTGACCGCGGACCTTAAGTTTTTGCCAAAAAATGAAAACTTTTAAAAACACTCAAAACCTTTAGGAAATTATTTCTTTAGCATCCAGCATAACATCCTAGTTAAAAGGAATGGTATTGGAGGCCTGCCGCGGAAGCTACATGTGACATCAGATATGGCTGAAAATATGAAAAAACTTAGACCGCGGACCTTAAGTTTTTGCCAAAAAATGAAAAATTTTAAAAACACTCAAAACCTTTAGGAAATTATTCCTTTAGCATCCAGCATAACATCAAAGTTAAAAGGAATGGTATTGGAGGCCTGCTGTGGAAGCTACATGGGACACCAGATATGGCTGAAAATATGAAAAAACTTAGACCGCGGATCTTAAGTTTTTGCCAAAAAATGAAAAATTTTAAAAACACTCAAAACCTTTAGGAAATTATTCCTTTAGCATCCAGCATAACATCCTAGTTAAAAGGAATGGTATTGGAGGCCTGCTGTGGAAGCTACATGGGACACCAGATATGGCTGAAAATATGAAAAAACTTAGACCGCGGATCTTAAGTTTTTGCCAAAAAATGAAAAATTTTAAAAACACTCAAAACCTTTAGGAAATTATTCCTTTAGCATCCAGCATAACATCCTAGTTAAAAGGAATGGTATTGGAGGCCTGCTGCGGAAGCTACATGGGACACCAGATATGGCTGAAAATATGAAAAAACTTAGACCGCGGACCTTAAGTTTTTGCCAAAAAATGAAAAATTTTAAAAACACTCAAAACCTTTAGGAAATTATTCCTTTAGCATCCAGCATAACATCCTAGTTAAAAGGAATGGTATTGGAGGCCTGCTGCGGAAGCTACATGGGACACCAGATATGGCTGAAAATATGAAAAAACTTAGACCGCGGACCTTAAGTTTTTGCCAAAAAATGAAAAATTTTAAAAACACTCAAAACCTTTAGGAAATTATTCCTTTAGCATCCAGCATAACATCCTAGTTAAAAGGAATGGTATTGGAGGCCTGCTGCGGAAGCTACATGGGACACCAGATATGGCTGAAAATATGAAAAAACTTAGACCGCGGACCTTAAGTTTTTGCCAAAAAATGAAAAATTTTAAAAACACTCAAAACCTTTAGGAAATTATTCCTTTAGCATCCAGCATAACATCCTAGTTAAAAGGAATGGTATTGGAGGCCTGCTTTGGAGACTACAAGGTATACCAGATATGGCTGAAAATATGAAAAAACTTAGACCGCGGACCTTAAGTTTTTGCCAAAAAATGAAAAATTTTAAAAACACTCAAAACCTTTAGGAAATTATTCCTTTAGCATCCAGCATAACATCCTAGTTAAAAGGAATGGTATTGGAGGCCTGCTTTGGAGACTACAAGGTATACCAGATATGGCTGAAAATATGAAAAAACTTAGACCGCGGACCTTAAGTTTTTGCCAAAAAATGAAAAATTTTAAAAACACTCAAAACCTTTAGGAAATTATTCCTTTAGCATCCAGCATAACATCCTAGTTAAAAGGAATGGTATTGGAGGCCTGCTGCGGAAGCTACATGGGACACCAGATATGGCTGAAAATATGAAAAAACTTAGACCGCGGACCTTAAGTTTTTGCCAAAAAATGAAAAATTTTAAAAACACTCAAAACCTTTAGGAAATTATTCCTTTAGCATCCAGCATAACATCCTAGTTAAAACGAATGGTATTGGAGGCCTGCTGTTAAAGCTACATGGGACAACAGATATGGCTGAAAATATGAAAAAACTTAGACCGCGGACCTTAAGTTTTTGCCAAAAAATGAAAAAGTTTAAAAACACTCAAAACCTTTAGGAAATTATTCCTTTAGCATCCAGCATAACATCCTAGTTAAAAGGAATGGTATTGGAGGCCTGCTGCGGAAGCTACATGGGACACCAGATATGGCTGAAAATATGAAAAAACTTAGACCGCGGACCTTAAGTTTTTGCCAAAAAACGAAAAATTTTAAAAACACTCAAAACCTTTAGGAAATTATTCCTTTAGCATCCAGCATAACATCCTAGTTAAAAGGAATGGTATTGGAGGCCTGCTACGGAAGCTACATGGGACACCAGATATGGCTGAAAATATGAAAAAAATCAGACCGCGGACCTTAAGTTTTTGCCAAAAAATGAAAAATTTTAAAAACACTCAAAACCTTTAGGAAATTATTCCTTTAGCATCCAGCATAACATCCTAGTTAAAAGGAATGGTATTGGAGGCCTGCTGCGGAAGCTACATGGGACACCAGATATGGCTGAAAATATGAAAAAACTTAGACCGCGGACCTTACGTTTTTGCCAAAAAATGAAAAATTTTAAAAACACTCAAAACCTTTAGGAAATTATTCCTTTAGCATCCAGCATAACATCCTAGTTAAAAGGAATGGTATTGGAGGCCTGCTGTGGAAGCTACATGGGACACCAGATATGGCTGAAAATATGAAAAAACTTAGACCGCGGACCTCAAGTTTTTGCCAAAAAATGAAAAATTTTAAAAACACTCAAAACCTTTAGGAAATTATTCCTTTAGCATCCAGCATAACATCCTAGTTTAAAGGAATGGTATTGGAGGCCTGCTTTGGAGACTACAAGGTATACCAGATATGGCTGAAAATATGAAAAAACTTAGACCGCGGACCTTAAGTTTTTGCCAAAAAATGAAAAATTTTAAAAACACTCAAAACCTTTAGGAAATTATTCCTTTAGCATCCAGCATAACATCCTAGTTAAAAGGAATGGTATTGGAGGCCTGCTGCGGAAGCTACATGGGACACCAGATATGGCTGAAAATATGAAAAAACTTACACCGCGGACCTTAAGTTTTTGCCAAAAAATGAAAAATTTTAAAAACACTCAAAACCTTTAGGAAATTATTCCTTTAGCATCCAGCATAACATCCTAGTTAAAAGGAATGGTATTGGAGGCCTGCTGTGGAAGCTACATGGGACACCAGATATGGCTGAAAATATGAAAAAACTTAGACCGCGGACCTTAAGTTTTTGCCAAAAAATGAAAAATTTTAAAAACACTCAAAACCTTTAGGAAATTATTCCTTTAGCATCCAGCATAACATCCTAGTTAAAAGGAATGGTATTGGAGGCCTGCTGCGGAAGCTACATGGGACACCAGATATGGCTGAAAATATGAAAAAACTTACACCGTGGACCTTAAGTTTTTGCCAAAAAATGAAAAATTTTAAAAACACTCAAAACCTTTAGGAAATTATTCCTTTAGCATCCAGCATAACATCCTAGTTAAAAAGAATGGTATTGGAGGCCTGCTTTGGAGACTACATGGTATACCAGATATGGCTGAAAATATGAAAAAACTTAGACCGCGGACCTTAAGTTTTTGGCAAAAAATGAAAACTTTTAAAAACACTCAAAACCTTTAGGAAATTATTCCTTTAGCATCCAGCATAACATCCTAGTTAAAAGGAATGGTATTGGAGGCCTGCTGCGGAAGCTACATGGGACACCAGATATGGCTGAAAATATGAAAAAACTTAGACCACGGACCTTAAGTTTTTGCCAAAAAATGAAAAATTTTAAAAACACTCAAAACCTTTAGGAAATTATTCCTTTAGCATCCAGCATAACATCCTAGTTAAAAGGAATGGTATTGGAGGCTTGCTGTGGAAGCTACATGGGACACCAGATATGGCTGAAAATATGAAAAAACTTAGACCGCGGACCTTAAGTTTTTGCCAAAAAATGAAAAATTTTAAAAACACTCAAAACCTTTAGGAAATTATTCCTTTAGCATCCAGCATAACATCCTAGTTAAAAGGAATGGTATTGGAGGCCTGCTTTGGAGACTACATGGTATACCAGATATGGCTGAAAATATGAAAAAACTTTGACCGCGGACCTTAAGTTTTTGCCAAAAAATGAAAACTTTTAAAAACACTCAAAACCTTTAGGAAATTATTTCTTTAGCATCCAGCATAACATCCTAGTTAAAAGGAATGGTATTGGAGGCCTGCCGCGGAAGCTACATGTGACATCAGATATGGCTGAAAATATGAAAAAACTTAGACCGCGGACCTTAAGTTTTTGCCAAAAAATGAAAAATTTTAAAAACACTCAAAACCTTTAGGAAATTATTCCTTTAGCATCCAGCATAACATCAAAGTTAAAAGGAATGGTATTGGAGGCCTGCTGTGGAAGCTACATGGGACACCAGATATGGCTGAAAATATGAAAAAACTTAGACCGCGGATCTTAAGTTTTTGCCAAAAAATGAAAAATTTTAAAAACACTCAAAACCTTTAGGAAATTATTCCTTTAGCATCCAGCATAACATCCTAGTTAAAAGGAATGGTATTGGAGGCCTGCTGTGGAAGCTACATGGGACACCAGATATGGCTGAAAATATGAAAAAACTTAGACCGCGGATCTTAAGTTTTTGCCAAAAAATGAAAAATTTTAAAAACACTCAAAACCTTTAGGAAATTATTCCTTTAGCATCCAGCATAACATCCTAGTTAAAAGGAATGGTATTGGAGGCCTGCTGCGGAAGCTACATGGGACACCAGATATGGCTGAAAATATGAAAAAACTTAGACCGCGGACCTTAAGTTTTTGCCAAAAAATGAAAAATTTTAAAAACACTCAAAACCTTTAGGAAATTATTCCTTTAGCATCCAGCATAACATCCTAGTTAAAAGGAATGGTATTGGAGGCCTGCTGCGGAAGCTACATGGGACACCAGATATGGCTGAAAATATGAAAAAACTTAGACCGCGGACCTTAAGTTTTTGCCAAAAAATGAAAAATTTTAAAAACACTCAAAACCTTTAGGAAATTATTCCTTTAGCATCCAGCATAACATCCTAGTTAAAAGGAATGGTATTGGAGGCCTGCTGCGGAAGCTACATGGGACACCAGATATGGCTGAAAATATGAAAAAACTTAGACCGCGGACCTTAAGTTTTTGCCAAAAAATGAAAAATTTTAAAAACACTCAAAACCTTTAGGAAATTATTCCTTTAGCATCCAGCATAACATCCTAGTTAAAAGGAATGGTATTGGAGGCCTGCTTTGGAGACTACAAGGTATACCAGATATGGCTGAAAATATGAAAAAACTTAGACCGCGGACCTTAAGTTTTTGCCAAAAAATGAAAAATTTTAAAAACACTCAAAACCTTTAGGAAATTATTCCTTTAGCATCCAGCATAACATCCTAGTTAAAAGGAATGGTATTGGAGGCCTGCTTTGGAGACTACAAGGTATACCAGATATGGCTGAAAATATGAAAAAACTTAGACCGCGGACCTTAAGTTTTTGCCAAAAAATGAAAAATTTTAAAAACACTCAAAACCTTTAGGAAATTATTCCTTTAGCATCCAGCATAACATCCTAGTTAAAAGGAATGGTATTGGAGGCCTGCTGCGGAAGCTACATGGGACACCAGATATGGCTGAAAATATGAAAAAACTTAGACCGCGGACCTTAAGTTTTTGCCAAAAAATGAAAAATTTTAAAAACACTCAAAACCTTTAGGAAATTATTCCTTTAGCATCCAGCATAACATCCTAGTTAAAAGGAATGGTATTGGAGGCCTGCTGCGGAAGCTACATGGGACACCAGATATGGCTGAAAATATGAAAAAACTTAGACCGCGGACCTAAAGTTTTTGCCAAAAAATGAAAAATTTTAAAAACACTCAAAACCTTTAGGAAATTATTCCTTTAGCATCCAGCATAACATCCTAGTTAAAAGGAATGGTATTGGAGGCCTGCTTTGGAGACTACAAGGTATACCAGATATGGCTGAAAATATGAAAAAACTTAGACCGCGGACCTTAAGTTTTTGCCAAAAAATGAAAAATTTTAAAAACACTCAAAACCTTTAGGAAATTATTCCTTTAGCATCCAGCATAACATCCTAGTTAAAAGGAATGGTATTGGAGGCCTGCTTTGGAGACTACAAGGTATACCAGATATGGCTGAAAATATGAAAAAACTTAGACCGCGGACCTTAAGTTTTTGCCAAAAAATGAAAAATTTTAAAAACACTCAAAACCTTTAGGAAATTATTCCTTTAGCATCCAGCATAACATCCTAGTTAAAAGGAATGGTATTGGAGGCCTGCTGCGGAAGCTACATGGGACACCAGATATGGCTGAAAATATGAGAAAACTTAGACCGCGGACCTTAAGTTTTTGCCAAAAAATGAAAAATTTTAAAAACACTCAAAACCTTTAGGAAATTATTCCTTTAGCATCCAGCATAACATCCTAGTTAAAAGGAATGGTATTGGAGGCCTGCTGTGGAAGCTACATGGGACACCAGATATGGCTGAAAATATGAAAAAACTTAGACCGCGGACCTTAAGTTTTTGCCAAAAAATGAAAAATTTTAAAAACACTCAAACCCTTTAGGAAATTATTCCTTTAGCATCCAGCATAACATCCTAGTTAAAAGGAATGGTATTGGAGGCCTGCTTTGGAGACTACATGGTATACCAGATATGGCTGAAAATATGAAAAAACTTTGACCGCGGACCTTAAGTTTTTGCCAAAAAATGAAAACTTTTAAAAACACTCAAAACCTTTAGGAAATTATTCCTTTAGCATCCAGCATAACATCCTAGTTAAAAGGAATGGTATTGGAGGCCTGCTGCGGAAGCTACATGGGACACCAGATATGGCTGAAAATAGGAAAAAACTTAGACCGCGGACCTTAAGTTTTTGCCAAAAAATGAAAAATTTTAAAAACACTCAAAACCTTTAGGAAATTATTCCTTTAGCATCCAGCATAACATCCTAGTTAAAAGGAATGGTATTGGAGGCCTGCTTTGGAGACTACAAGGTATACCAGATATGGCTGAAAATATGAAAAAACTTAGACCGCGGACCTTAAGTTTTTGCCAAAAAATGAAAAATTTTAAAAACACTCAAAACCTTTAGGAAATTATTCCTTTAGCATCCAGCATAACATCCTAGTTAAAAGGAATGGTATTGGAGGCCTGCTGCGGAAGCTACATGGGACACCAGATATGGCTGAAAATATGAGAAAACTTAGACCGCGGACCTTAAGTTTTTGCCAAAAAATGAAAAATTTTAAAAACACTCAAAACCTTTAGGAAATTATTCCTTTAGCATCCAGCATAACATCCTAGTTAAAAGGAATGGTATTGGAGGCCTGCTGTGGAAGCTACATGGGACACCAGATATGGCTGAAAATATGAAAAAACTTAGACCGCGGACCTTAAGTTTTTGCCAAAAAATGAAAAATTTTAAAAACACTCAAACCCTTTAGGAAATTATTCCTTTAGCATCCAGCATAACATCCTAGTTAAAAGGAATGGTATTGGAGGCCTGCTTTGGAGACTACATGGTATACCAGATATGGCTGAAAATATGAAAAAACTTTGACCGCGGACCTTAAGTTTTTGCCAAAAAATGAAAACTTTTAAAAACACTCAAAACCTTTAGGAAATTATTCCTTTAGCATCCAGCATAACATCCTAGTTAAAAGGAATGGTATTGGAGGCCTGCTGCGGAAGCTACATGGGACACCAGATATGGCTGAAAATAGGAAAAAACTTAGACCGCGGACCTTAAGTTTTTGCCAAAAAATGAAAAATTTTAAAAACACTCAAAACCTTTAGGAAATTATTCCTTTAGCATCCAGCATAACATCCTAGTTAAAAGGAATGGTATTGGAGGCCTGCTTTGGAGACTACAAGGTATACCAGATATGGCTGAAAATATGAAAAACTTAGACCGCGGACCTTAAGTTTTTGCCAAAAAATGAAAAATTTTAAAAACAGTCAAAACCTTTAGGAAATTATTCCTTTAGCATCCAGCATAACATCCTAGTTAAAAGGAATGGTATTGGAGGCCTGCTTTGGAGACTACATGGTATACCAGATATGGCTGAAAATATGAAAAAACTTAGACCGCGGACCTTAAGTTTTTGCCAAAAAATGAAAAATTTTAAAAACACTCAAAACCTTTAGGAAATTATTCCTTTAGCATCCAGCATAACATCCTAGTTAAAAGGAATGGTATTGGAGGCCTGCTGCGGAAGCTACATGGGACACCAGATATGGCTGAAAATATGAAAAAACTTAGACCGCGGACCTTAAGTTTTTGCCAAAAAATGAAAAATTTTAAAAACACTCAAAACCTTTAGGAAATTATTCCTTTAGCATCCAGCATAACATCCTAGTTAAAAGGAATGGTATTGGAGGCCTGCTGCGGAAGCTACATGGGACACCAGATATGGCTGAAAATATGAAAAAACTTAGACCGCGGACCTAAAGTTTTTGCCAAAAAATGAAAAATTTTAAAAACACTCAAAACCTTTAGGAAATTATTCCTTTAGCATCCAGCATAACATCCTAGTTAAAAGGAATGGTATTGGAGGCCTGCTTTGGAGACTACAAGGTATACCAGATATGGCTGAAAATATGAAAAAACTTAGACCGCGGACCTTAAGTTTTTGCCAAAAAATGAAAAATTTTAAAAACACTCAAAACCTTTAGGAAATTATTCCTTTAGCATCCAGCATAACATCCTAGTTAAAAGGAATGGTATTGGAGGCCTGCTTTGGAGACTACAAGGTATACCAGATATGGCTGAAAATATGAAAAAACTTAGACCGCGGACCTTAAGTTTTTGCCAAAAAATGAAAAATTTTAAAAACACTCAAAACCTTTAGGAAATTATTCCTTTAGCATCCAGCATAACATCCTAGTTAAAAGGAATGGTATTGGAGGCCTGCTGCGGAAGCTACATGGGACACCAGATATGGCTGAAAATATGAGAAAACTTAGACCGCGGACCTTAAGTTTTTGCCAAAAAATGAAAAATTTTAAAAACACTCAAAACCTTTAGGAAATTATTCCTTTAGCATCCAGCATAACATCCTAGTTAAAAGGAATGGTATTGGAGGCCTGCTGTGGAAGCTACATGGGACACCAGATATGGCTGAAAATATGAAAAAACTTAGACCGCGGACCTTAAGTTTTTGCCAAAAAATGAAAAATTTTAAAAACACTCAAACCCTTTAGGAAATTATTCCTTTAGCATCCAGCATAACATCCTAGTTAAAAGGAATGGTATTGGAGGCCTGCTTTGGAGACTACATGGTATACCAGATATGGCTGAAAATATGAAAAAACTTTGACCGCGGACCTTAAGTTTTTGCCAAAAAATGAAAACTTTTAAAAACACTCAAAACCTTTAGGAAATTATTCCTTTAGCATCCAGCATAACATCCTAGTTAAAAGGAATGGTATTGGAGGCCTGCTGCGGAAGCTACATGGGACACCAGATATGGCTGAAAATAGGAAAAAACTTAGACCGCGGACCTTAAGTTTTTGCCAAAAAATGAAAAATTTTAAAAACACTCAAAACCTTTAGGAAATTATTCCTTTAGCATCCAGCATAACATCCTAGTTAAAAGGAATGGTATTGGAGGCCTGCTTTGGAGACTACAAGGTATACCAGATATGGCTGAAAATATGAAAAAACTTAGACCGCGGACCTTAAGTTTTTGCCAAAAAATGAAAAATTTTAAAAACACTCAAAACCTTTAGGAAATTATTCCTTTAGCATCCAGCATAACATCCTAGTTAAAAGGAATGGTATTGGAGGCCTGCTGCGGAAGCTACATGGGACACCAGATATGGCTGAAAATATGAGAAAACTTAGACCGCGGACCTTAAGTTTTTGCCAAAAAATGAAAAATTTTAAAAACACTCAAAACCTTTAGGAAATTATTCCTTTAGCATCCAGCATAACATCCTAGTTAAAAGGAATGGTATTGGAGGCCTGCCGCGGAAGCTACATGTGACATCAGATATGGCTGAAAATATGAAAAAACTTAGACCGCGGACCTTAAGTTTTTGCCAAAAAATGAAAAATTTTAAAAACACTCAAAACCTTTAGGAAATTATTCCTTTAGCATCCAGCATAACATCAAAGTTAAAAGGAATGGTATTGGAGGCCTGCTGTGGAAGCTACATGGGACACCAGATATGGCTGAAAATATGAAAAAACTTAGACCGCGGATCTTAAGTTTTTGCCAAAAAATGAAAAATTTTAAAAACACTCAAAACCTTTAGGAAATTATTCCTTTAGCATCCAGCATAACATCCTAGTTAAAAGGAATGGTATTGGAGGCCTGCTGCGGAAGCTACATGGGACACCAGATATGGCTGAAAATATGAAAAAACTTAGACCGCGGACCTTAAGTTTTTGCCAAAAAATGAAAAATTTTAAAAACACTCAAAACCTTTAGGAAATTATTCCTTTAGCATCCAGCATAACATCCTAGTTAAAAGGAATGGTATTGGAGGCCTGCTGCGGAAGCTACATGGGACACCAGATATGGCTGAAAATATGAAAAAACTTAGACCGCGGACCTTAAGTTTTTGCCAAAAAATGAAAAATTTTAAAAACACTCAAAACCTTTAGGAAATTATTCCTTTAGCATCCAGCATAACATCCTAGTTAAAAGGAATGGTATTGGAGGCCTGCTGCGGAAGCTACATGGGACACCAGATATGGCTGAAAATATGAAAAAACTTAGACCGCGGACCTTAAGTTTTTGCCAAAAAATGAAAAATTTTAAAAACACTCAAAACCTTTAGGAAATTATTCCTTTAGCATCCAGCATAACATCCTAGTTAAAAGGAATGGTATTGGAGGCCTGCTTTGGAGACTACAAGGTATACCAGATATGGCTGAAAATATGAAAAAACTTAGACCGCGGACCTTAAGTTTTTGCCAAAAAATGAAAAATTTTAAAAACACTCAAAACCTTTAGGAAATTATTCCTTTAGCATCCAGCATAACATCCTAGTTAAAAGGAATGGTATTGGAGGCCTGCTGCGGAAGCTACATGGGACACCAGATATGGCTGAAAATATGAAAAAACTTAGACCGCGGACCTTAAGTTTTTGCCAAAAAATGAAAAATTTTAAAAACACTCAAAACCTTTAGGAAATTATTCCTTTAGCATCCAGCATAACATCCTAGTTAAAAGGAATGGTATTGGAGGCCTGCTGCGGAAGCTACATGGGACACCAGATATGGCTGAAAATATGAAAAAACTTAGACCGCGGACCTAAAGTTTTTGCCAAAAAATGAAAAATTTTAAAAACACTCAAAACCTTTAGGAAATTATTCCTTTAGCATCCAGCATAACATCCTAGTTAAAAGGAATGGTATTGGAGGCCTGCTTTGGAGACTACAAGGTATACCAGATATGGCTGAAAATATGAAAAAACTTAGACCGCGGACCTTAAGTTTTTGCCAAAAAATGAAAAATTTTAAAAACACTCAAAACCTTTAGGAAATTATTCCTTTAGCATCCAGCATAACATCCTAGTTAAAAGGAATGGTATTGGAGGCCTGCTTTGGAGACTACAAGGTATACCAGATATGGCTGAAAATATGAAAAAACTTAGACCGCGGACCTTAAGTTTTTGCCAAAAAATGAAAAATTTTAAAAACACTCAAAACCTTTAGGAAATTATTCCTTTAGCATCCAGCATAACATCCTAGTTAAAAGGAATGGTATTGGAGGCCTGCTGCGGAAGCTACATGGGACACCAGATATGGCTGAAAATATGAGAAAACTTAGACCGCGGACCTTAAGTTTTTGCCAAAAAATGAAAAATTTTAAAAACACTCAAAACCTTTAGGAAATTATTCCTTTAGCATCCAGCATAACATCCTAGTTAAAAGGAATGGTATTGGAGGCCTGCTGTGGAAGCTACATGGGACACCAGATATGGCTGAAAATATGAAAAAACTTAGACCGCGGACCTTAAGTTTTTGCCAAAAAATGAAAAATTTTAAAAACACTCAAAACCTTTAGGAAATTATTCCTTTAGCATCCAGCATAACATCCTAGTTAAAAGGAATGGTATTGGAGGCCTGCTTTGGAGACTACAAGGTATACCAGATATGGCTGAAAATATGAAAAAACTTAGACCGCGGACCTTAAGTTTTTGCCAAAAAATGAAAAATTTTAAAAACACTCAAAACCTTTAGGAAATTATTCCTTTAGCATCCAGCATAACATCCTAGTTAAAAGGAATGGTATTGGAGGCCTGCTGCGGAAGCTACATGGGACACCAGATATGGCTGAAAATAGGAAAAAACTTAGACCGCGGACCTTAAGTTTTTGCCAAAAAATGAAAAATTTTAAAAACACTCAAAACCTTTAGGAAATTATTCCTTTAGCATCCAGCATAACATCCTAGTTAAAAGGAATGGTATTGGAGGCCTGCTTTGGAGACTACAAGGTATACCAGATATGGCTGAAAATATGAAAAACTTAGACCGCGGACCTTAAGTTTTTGCCAAAAAATGAAAAATTTTAAAAACAGTCAAAACCTTTAGGAAATTATTCCTTTAGCATCCAGCATAACATCCTAGTTAAAAGGAATGGTATTGGAGGCCTGCTTTGGAGACTACATGGTATACCAGATATGGCTGAAAATATGAAAAAACTTAGACCGCGGACCTTAAGTTTTTGCCAAAAAATGAAAAATTTTAAAAACACTCAAAACCTTTAGGAAATTATTCCTTTAGCATCCAGCATAACATCCTAGTTAAAAGGAATGGTATTGGAGGCCTGCTGCGGAAGCTACATGGGACACCAGATATGGCTGAAAATATGAAAAAACTTAGACCGCGGACCTTAAGTTTTTGCCAAAAAATTAAAAATTTTAAAAACACTCAAAACCTTTAGGAAATTATTCCTTTAGCATCCAGCATAACATCCTAGTTAAAAGGAATGGTATTGGAGGCCTGCTGCGGAAGCTACATGGGACACCAGATATGGCTGAAAATATGAAAAAACTTAGACCGCGGACCTTAAGTTTTTGCCAAAAAATGAAAAATTTTAAAAACACTCAAAACCTTTAGGAAATTATTCCTTTAGCATCCAGCATAACATCCTAGTTAAAAGGAATGGTATTGGAGGCCTGCTGCGGAAGCTACATGGGACACCAGATATGGCTGAAAATATGAAAAAACTTAGACCGCGGACCTTAAGTTTTTGCCAAAAAATGAAAAATTTTAAAAACACTCAAAACCTTTAGGAAATTATTCCTTTAGCATCCAGCATAACATCCTAGTTAAAAGGAATGGTATTGGAGGCCTGCTGCGGAAGCTACATGGGACACCAGATATGGCTGAAAATATGAGAAAACTTAGACCGCGGACCTTAAGTTTTTGCCAAAAAATGAAAAATTTTAAAAACACTCAAAACCTTTAGGAAATTATTCCTTTAGCATCCAGCATAACATCCTAGTTAAAAGGAATGGTATTGGAGGCCTGCTGCGGAAGCTACATGGTATACCAGATATGGCTGAAAATATGAAAAAACTTAGACCGCGGACCTTAAGTTTTTGCCAAAAAATGAAAAATTTTAAAAACACTCAAAACCTTTAGGAAATTATTCCTTTAGCATCCAGCATAACATCCTAGTTAAAAGGAATGGTATTGGAGGCCTGCTGCGGAAGCTACATGGGACACCAGATATGGCTGAAAATATGAAAAAACTTAGACCGCGGACCTTAAGTTTTTGCCAAAAAATGAAAAATTTTAAAAACACTCAAAACCTTTAGGAAATTATTCCTTTAGCATCCAGCATAACATCCTAGTTAAAAGGAATGGTATTGGAGGCCTGCTTTGGAGACTACAAGGTATACCAGATATGGCTGAAAATATGAAAAAACTTAGACCGCGGACCTTAAGTTTTTGCCAAAAAATGAAAAATTTTAAAAACACTCAAAACCTTTAGGAAATTATTCCTTTAGCATCCAGCATAACATCCTAGTTAAAAGGAATGGTATTGGAGGCCTGCTTTGGAGACTACAAGGTATACCAGATATGGCTGAAAATATGAAAAAACTTAGACCGCGGACCTTAAGTTTTTGCCAAAAAATGAAAAATTTTAAAAACACTCAAAACCTTTAGGAAATTATTCCTTTAGCATCCAGCATAACATCCTAGTTAAAAGGAATGGTATTGGAGGCCTGCTGCGGAAGCTACATGGGACACCAGATATGGCTGAAAATATGAAAAAACTTACACCGTGGACCTTAAGTTTTTGCCAAAAAATAAAAAATTTTAAAAACACTCAAAACCTTTAGGAAATTATTCCTTTAGAATCCAGCATAACATCCTAGTTAAAAGGAATGGTATTGGAGGCCTGCTGCGGAAGCTACATGGGACACCAGATATGGCTGAAAATATGAAAAAACTTAGACCGCGGACCTTAAGTTTTTGCCAAAAAATGAAAAATTTTAAAAACACTCAAAACCTTTAGGAAATTATTCCTTTAGCATCCAGCATAACATCCTAGTTAAAAGGAATGGTATTGGAGGCCTGCTGCGGAAGCTACATGGGACACCAGATATGGCTGAAAATATGAAAAAACTTAGACCGCGGACCTTAAGTTTTTGCCAAAAAATGAAAAATTTTAAAAACACTCAAAACCTTTAGGAAATTATTCCTTTAGCATCCAGCATAACATCCTAGTTAAAAGGAATGGTATTGGAGGCCTGCTGCGGAAGCTACATGGGACACCAGATATGGCTGAAAATATGAAAAAACTTAGACCGCGGACCTTAAGTTTTTGCCAAAAAATGAAAAATTTTAAAAACACTCAAAACCTTTAGGAAATTATTCCTTTAGCATCCAGCATAACATCCTAGTTAAAAGGAATGGTATTGGAGGCCTGCTGCGGAAGCTACATGGGACACCAGATATGGCTGAAAATATGAAAAAACTTAGACCGCGGACCTTAAGTTTTTGCCAAAAAATGAAAAATTTTAAAAACACTCAAAACCTTTAGGAAATTATTCCTTTAGCATCCAGCATAACATCCTAGTTAAAAGGAATGGTATTGGAGGCCTGCTTTGGAGACTACAAGGTATACCAGATATGGCTGAAAATATGAGAAAACTTAGACCGCGGACCTTAAGTTTTTGCCAAAAAATGAAAAATTTTAAAAACACTCAAAACCTTTAGGAAATTATTCCTTTAGCATCCAGCATAACATCCTAGTTAAAAGGAATGGTATTGGAGGCCTACTTTGGAGACTACATGGTATACCAGATATGGCTGAAAATATGAAAAAACTTAGACCGCGGACCTTAAGTTTTTGCCAAAAAATGAAAAATTTTAAAAACACTCAAAACCTTTAGGAAATTATTCCTTTAGCATCCAGCATAACATCCTAGTTAAAAGGAATGGTATTGGAGGCCTGCTGCGGAAGCTACATGGGACACCAGATATGGCTGAAAATATGAAAAAACTTAGACCGCGGACCTTAAGTTTTTGCCAAAAAATGAAAAATTTTAAAAACACTCAAAACCTTTAGGAAATTATTCCTTTAGCATCCAGCATAACATCCTAGTTAAAAGGAATGGAATTGGAGGCCTGCTGTGGAAGCTACATGGGACACCAGATATGGCTGAAAATATGAAAAAACTTAGACCGCGGACCTTAAGTTTTTGCCAAAAAATAAAAATTTTTAAAAACACTCAAAACCTTTAGGAAATTATTCCTTTAGCATCCAGCATAACATCCTAGTTAAAAGGAATGGTATTGGAGGCCTGCTGTGGAAGCTACATGGGACACCAGATATGGCTGAAAATATGAAAAAACTTAGACCGCGGACCTTAAGTTTTTGCCAAAAAATGAAAAATTTTAAAAACACTCAAAACCTTTAGGAAATTATTCCTTTAGCATCCAGCATAACATCCTAGTTAAAAGGAATGGTATTGGAGGCCTGCTGCGGAAGCTACATGGGACACCAGATATGGCTGAAAATATGAAAAAACTTAGACCGCGGACCTTAAGTTTTTGCCAAAAAATGAAAAATTTTAAAAACACTCAAAACCTTTAGGAAATTATTCCTTTAGCATCCAGCATAACATCCTAGTTAAAAGGAATGGTATTGGAGGCCTGCTTTGGAGACTACAAGGTATACCAGATATGGCTGAAAATATGAAAAAACTTAGACCGCGGACCTTAAGTTTTTGCCAAAAAATGAAAAATTTTAAAAACACTCAAAACCTTTAGGAAATTATTCCTTTAGCATCCAGCATAACATCCTAGTTAAAAGGAATGGTATTGGAGGCCTGCTGCGGAAGCTACATGGGACACCAGATATGGCTGAAAATATGAAAAAACTTAGACCGCGGACCTTAAGTTTTTGCAAAAAAATGAAAAATTTTAAAAACACTCAAAACCTTTAGGAAATTATTCCTTTAGCATCCAGCATAACATCCTAGTTAAAACGAATGGTATTGGAGGCCTGCTGTTAAAGCTACATGGGACAACAGATATGGCTGAAAATATGAAAAAACTTAGACCGCGGACCTCAAGTTTTTGCCAAAAAATGAAAAATTTTAAAAACACTCAAAACCTTTAGGAAATTATTCCTTTAGCATCCAGCATAACATCCTAGTTAAAAGGAATGGTATTGGAGGCCTGCTGTGGAAGCTACATGGGACACCAGATATGGCTGAAAATATGAAAAAACTTAGACCGCGGACCTCAAGTTTTTGCCAAAAAATGAAAAATTTTAAAAACACTCAAAACCTTTAGGAAATTATTCCTTTAGCATCCAGCATAACATCCTAGTTTAAAGGAATGGTATTGGAGGCCTGCTTTGGAGACTACAAGGTATACCAGATATGGCTGAAAATATGAAAAAACTTAGACCGCGGACCTTAAGTTTTTGCCAAAAAATGAAAAATTTTAAAAACACTCAAAACCTTTAGGAAATTATTCCTTTAGCATCCAGCATAACATCCTAGTTAAAAGGAATGGTATTGGAGGCCTGCTGCGGAAGCTACATGGGACACCAGATATGGCTGAAAATATGAAAAAACTTACACCGCGGACCTTAAGTTTTTGCCAAAAAATGAAAAATTTTAAAAACACTCAAAACCTTTAGGAAATTATTCCTTTAGCATCCAGCATAACATCCTAGTTAAAAGGAATGGTATTGGAGGCCTGCTTTGGAGACTACAAGGTATACCAGATATGGCTGAAAATATGAAAAAACTTAGACCGCGGACCTTAAGTTTTTGCCAAAAAATGAAAAATTTTAAAAACACTCAAAACCTTTAGGAAATTATTCCTTTAGCATCCAGCATAACATCCTAGTTAAAAGGAATGGTATTGGAGGCCTGCTGCGGAAGCTACATGGGACACCAGATATGGCTGAAAATATGAAAAAACTTAGACCGCGGACCTTAAGTTTTTGCAAAAAAATGAAAAATTTTAAAAACACTCAAAACCTTTAGGAAATTATTCCTTTAGCATCCAGCATAACATCCTAGTTAAAACGAATGGTATTGGAGGCCTGCTGTTAAAGCTACATGGGACAACAGATATGGCTGAAAATATGAAAAAACTTAGACCGCGGACCTCAAGTTTTTGCCAAAAAATGAAAAATTTTAAAAACACTCAAAACCTTTAGGAAATTATTCCTTTAGCATCCAGCATAACATCCTAGTTAAAAGGAATGGTATTGGAGGCCTGCTGTGGAAGCTACATGGGACACCAGATATGGCTGAAAATATGAAAAAACTTAGACCGCGGACCTCAAGTTTTTGCCAAAAAATGAAAAATTTTAAAAACACTCAAAACCTTTAGGAAATTATTCCTTTAGCATCCAGCATAACATCCTAGTTTAAAGGAATGGTATTGGAGGCCTGCTTTGGAGACTACAAGGTATACCAGATATGGCTGAAAATATGAAAAAACTTAGACCGCGGACCTTAAGTTTTTGCCAAAAAATGAAAAATTTTAAAAACACTCAAAACCTTTAGGAAATTATTCCTTTAGCATCCAGCATAACATCCTAGTTAAAAGGAATGGTATTGGAGGCCTGCTGCGGAAGCTACATGGGACACCAGATATGGCTGAAAATATGAAAAAACTTACACCGCGGACCTTAAGTTTTTGCCAAAAAATGAAAAATTTTAAAAACACTCAAAACCTTTAGGAAATTATTCCTTTAGCATCCAGCATAACATCCTAGTTAAAAGGAATGGTATTGGAGGCCTGCTGTGGAAGCTACATGGGACACCAGATATGGCTGAAAATATGAAAAAACTTAGACCGCGGACCTTAAGTTTTTGCCAAAAAATGAAAAATTTTAAAAACACTCAAAACCTTTAGGAAATTATTCCTTTAGCATCCAGCATAACATCCTAGTTAAAAAGAATGGTATTGGAGGCCTGCTTTGGAGACTACATGGTATACCAGATATGGCTGAAAATATGAAAAAACTTAGACCGCGGACCTTAAGTTTTTGGCAAAAAATGAAAACTTTTAAAAACACTCAAAACCTTTAGGAAATTATTCCTTTAGCATCCAGCATAACATCCTAGTTAAAAGGAATGGTATTGGAGGCCTGCTGCGGAAGCTACATGGGACACCAGATATGGCTGAAAATAGGAAAAAACTTAGACCACGGACCTTAAGTTTTTGCCAAAAAATGAAAAATTTTAAAAACACTCAAAACCTTTAGGAAATTATTCCTTTAGCATCCAGCATAACATCCTAGTTAAAAGGAATGGTATTGGAGGCTTGCTGTGGAAGCTACATGGGACACCAGATATGGCTGAAAATATGAAAAAACTTAGACCGCGGACCTTAAGTTTTTGCCAAAAAATGAAAAATTTTAAAAACACTCAAAACCTTTAGGAAATTATTCCTTTAGCATCCAGCATAACATCAAAGTTAAAAGGAATGGTATTGGAGGCCTGCTGTGGAAGCTACATGGGACACCAGATATGGCTGAAAATATGAAAAAACTTAGACCGCGGATCTTAAGTTTTTGCCAAAAAATGAAAAATTTTAAAAACACTCAAAACCTTTAGGAAATTATTCCTTTAGCATCCAGCATAACATCCTAGTTAAAAGGAATGGTATTGGAGGCCTGCTGCGGAAGCTACATGGGACACCAGATATGGCTGAAAATATGAAAAAACTTAGACCGCGGACCTTAAGTTTTTGCCAAAAAATGAAAAATTTTAAAAACACTCAAAACCTTTAGGAAATTATTCCTTTAGCATCCAGCATAACATCCTAGTTAAAAGGAATGGTATTGGAGGCCTGCTTTGGAGACTACAAGGTATACCAGATATGGCTGAAAATATGAAAAAACTTAGACCGCGGACCTTAAGTTTTTGCCAAAAAATGAAAAATTTTAAAAACACTCAAAACCTTTAGGAAATTATTCCTTTAGCATCCAGCATAACATCCTAGTTAAAAGGAATGGTATTGGAGGCCTGCTTTGGAGACTACAAGGTATACCAGATATGGCTGAAAATATGAAAAAACTTAGACCGCGGACCTTAAGTTTTTGCCAAAAAATGAAAAATTTTAAAAACACTCAAAACCTTTAGGAAATTATTCCTTTAGCATCCAGCATAACATCCTAGTTAAAAGGAATGGTATTGGAGGCCTGCTGCGGAAGCTACATGGGACACCAGATATGGCTGAAAATATGAAAAAACTTAGACCGCGGACCTTAAGTTTTTGCCAAAAAATGAAAAATTTTAAAAACACTCAAAACCTTTAGGAAATTATTCCTTTAGCATCCAGCATAACATCCTAGTTAAAAGGAATGGTATTGGAGGCCTGCTGCGGAAGCTACATGGGACACCAGATATGGCTGAAAATATGAAAAAACTTAGACCGCGGACCTAAAGTTTTTGCCAAAAAATGAAAAATTTTAAAAACACTCAAAACCTTTAGGAAATTATTCCTTTAGCATCCAGCATAACATCCTAGTTAAAAGGAATGGTATTGGAGGCCTGCTTTGGAGACTACAAGGTATACCAGATATGGCTGAAAATATGAAAAAACTTAGACCGCGGACCTTAAGTTTTTGCCAAAAAATGAAAAATTTTAAAAACACTCAAAACCTTTAGGAAATTATTCCTTTAGCATCCAGCATAACATCCTAGTTAAAAGGAATGGTATTGGAGGCCTGCTTTGGAGACTACAAGGTATACCAGATATGGCTGAAAATATGAAAAAACTTAGACCGCGGACCTTAAGTTTTTGCCAAAAAATGAAAAATTTTAAAAACACTCAAAACCTTTAGGAAATTATTCCTTTAGCATCCAGCATAACATCCTAGTTAAAAGGAATGGTATTGGAGGCCTGCTTTGGAGACTACATGGTATACCAGATATGGCTGAAAATATGAAAAAACTTAGACCGCGGACCTTAAGTTTTTGCCAAAAAATGAAAAATTTTAAAAACACTCAAAACCTTTAGGAAATTATTCCTTTAGCATCCAGCATAACATCCTAGTTAAAAGGAATGGTATTGGAGGCCTGCTGCGGAAGCTACATGGGACACCAGATATGGCTGAAAATATGAAAAAACTTAGACCGCGGACCTTAAGTTTTTGCCAAAAAATGAAAAATTTTAAAAACACTCAAAACCTTTAGGAAATTATTCCTTTAGCATCCAGCATAACATCCTAGTTAAAAGGAATGGTATTGGAGGCCTGCTGCGGAAGCTACATGGGACACCAGATATGGCTGAAAATATGAAAAAACTTAGACCGCGGACCTTAAGTTTTTGCCAAAAAATGAAAAATTTTAAAAACACTCAAAACCTTTAGGAAATTATTCCTTTAGCATCCAGCATAACATCCTAGTTAAAAGGAATGGTATTGGAGGCCTGCTGCGGAAGCTACATGGGACACCAGATATGGCTGAAAATATGAGAAAACTTAGACCGCGGACCTTAAGTTTTTGCCAAAAAATGAAAAATTTTAAAAACACTCAAAACCTTTAGGAAATTATTCCTTTAGCATCCAGCATAACATCCTAGTTAAAAGGAATGGTATTGGAGGCCTACTTTGGAGACTACATGGTATACCAGATATGGCTGAAAATATGAAAAAACTTAGACCGCGGACCTTAAGTTTTTGCCAAAAAATGAAAAATTTTAAAAACACTCAAAACCTTTAGGAAATTATTCCTTTAGCATCCAGCATAACATCCTAGTTAAAAGGAATGGTATTGGAGGCCTGCTGCGGAAGCTACATGGGACACCAGATATGGCTGAAAATATGAAAAAACTTAGACCGCGGACCTTAAGTTTTTGCCAAAAAATGAAAAATTTTAAAAACACTCAAAACCTTTAGGAAATTATTCCTTTAGCATCCAGCATAACATCCTAGTTAAAAGGAATGGTATTGGAGGCCTGCTGTTAAAGCTACATGGGACACCAGATATGGCTGAAAATATGAAAAAACTTAGACCGCGGACCTTAAGTTTTTGCCAAAAAATGAAAAATTTTAAAAACACTCAAAACCTTTAGGAAATTATTCCTTTAGCATCCAGCATAACATCCTAGTTAAAAGGAATGGCATTGGAGGCCTGCTGCGGAAGCTACATGGGACACCAGATATGGCTGAAAATATGAAAAAACTTAGACCGCGGACCTTAAGTTTTTGCCAAAAAATGAAAAATTTTAAAAACACTCAAAACCTTTAGGAAATTATTCCTTTAGCATCCAGCATAACATCCTAGTTAAAAGGAATGGTATTGGAGGCCTGCTGTTAAAGCTACATGGGACACCAGATATGGCTGAAAATATGAAAAAACTTAGACCGCGGACCTTAAGTTTTTGCCAAAAAATGAAAAATTTTAAAAACACTCAAAACCTTTAGGAAATTATTCCTTTAGCATCCAGCATAACATCCTAGTTAAAAAGAATGGTATTGGAGGCCTGCTTTGGAGACTACATGGGACACCAGATATGGCTGAAAATATGAAAAAACTTAGACCGCGGACCTTAAGTTTTTGCCAAAAAATGAAAAATTTTAAAAACACTCAAAACCTTTAGGAAATTATTCCTTTAGCCTCCAGCATAACATCCTAGTTAAAAGGAATGGTATTGGAGGCCTGCTTTGGAGACTACATGGTATACCAGATATGGCTGAAAATATGAAAAAACTTAGACCGCGGACCTTAAGTTTTTGCCAAAAAATGAAAAATTTTAAAAACACTCAAAACCTTTAGGAAATTATTCCATTAGCATCCAGCATAACATCCTAGTTAAAAGGAATGGTATTGGAGGCCTGCTGTGGAAGCTACATGGGACACCAGATATGGCTGAAAATATGAAAAAACTTAGACCGCAGACCTTAAGTTTTTGCCAAAAAATGAAAAATTTTAAAAACACTCAAAACCTTTAGGAAATTATTCCTTTAGCATCCAGCATAACATCCTAGTTAAAAGGAATGGTATTGGAGGCCTGCTGCGGAAGCTACATGGGACACCAGATATGGCTGAAAATATGAAAAAACTTAGACCGCGGACCTTAAGTTTTTGCCAAAAAATGAAAAATTTTAAAAACACTCAAAACCTTTAGGAAATTATTCCTTTAGCATCCAGCATAACATCCTAGTTAAAAGGAATGGTATTGGAGGCCTGCTGTTAAAGCTACATGGGACACCAGATATGGCTGAAAATATGAAAAAACTTAGACCGCGGACCTTAAGTTTTTGCCAAAAAATGAAAAATTTTAAAAACACTCAAAACCTTTAGGAAATTATTCCTTTAGCATCCAGCATAACATCCTAGTTAAAAAGAATGGTATTGGAGGCCTGCTTTGGAGACTACATGGTATACCAGATATGGCTGAAAATATGAAAAAACTTAGACCGCGGACCTTAAGTTTTTGGCAAAAAATGAAAACTTTTAAAAACACTCAAAACCTTTAGGAAATTATTCCTTTAGCATCCAGCATAACATCCTAGTTAAAAGGAATGGTATTGGAGGCCTGCTTTGGAGACTACAAGGTATACCAGATATGGCTGAAAATATGAAAAAACTTAGACCGCGGACCTTAAGTTTTTGCCAAAAAATGAAAAATTTTAAAAACACTCAAAACCTTTAGGAAATTATTCCTTTAGCATCCAGCATAACATCCTAGTTAAAAGGAATGGTATTGGAGGCCTGCTTTGGAGACTACAAGGTATACCAGATATGGCTGAAAATATGAAAAAACTTAGACCGCGGACCTTAAGTTTTTGCCAAAAAATGAAAAATTTTAAAAACACTCAAAACCTTTAGGAAATTATTCCTTTAGCATCCAGCATAACATCCTAGTTAAAAGGAATGGTATTGGAGGCCTGCTGTGGAAGCTACATGGGACACCAGATATGGCTGAAAATATGAAAAAACTTAGACCGCGGACCTTAAGTTTTTGCCAAAAAATGAAAAATTTTAAAAACACTCAAACCCTTTAGGAAATTATTCCTTTAGCATCCAGCATAACATCCTAGTTAAAAGGAATGGTATTGGAGGCCTGCTTTGGAGACTACATGGTATACCAGATATGGCTGAAAATATGAAAAAACTTTGACCGCGGACCTTAAGTTTTTGCCAAAAAATGAAAACTTTTAAAAACACTCAAAACCTTTAGGAAATTATTCCTTTAGCATCCAGCATAACATCCTAGTTAAAAGGAATGGTATTGGAGGCCTGCTGCGGAAGCTACATGGGACACCAGATATGGCTGAAAATAGGAAAAAACTTAGACCGCGGACCTTAAGTTTTTGCCAAAAAATGAAAAATTTTAAAAACACTCAAAACCTTTAGGAAATTATTCCTTTAGCATCCAGCATAACATCCTAGTTAAAAGGAATGGTATTGGAGGCCTGCTTTGGAGACTACAAGGTATACCAGATATGGCTGAAAATATGAAAAACTTAGACCGCGGACCTTAAGTTTTTGCCAAAAAATGAAAAATTTTAAAAACAGTCAAAACCTTTAGGAAATTATTCCTTTAGCATCCAGCATAACATCCTAGTTAAAAGGAATGGTATTGGAGGCCTGCTTTGGAGACTACATGGTATACCAGATATGGCTGAAAATATGAAAAAACTTAGACCGCGGACCTTAAGTTTTTGCCAAAAAATGAAAAATTTTAAAAACACTCAAAACCTTTAGGAAATTATTCCTTTAGCATCCAGCATAACATCCTAGTTAAAAGGAATGGTATTGGAGGCCTGCTGCGGAAGCTACATGGGACACCAGATATGGCTGAAAATATGAAAAAACTTAGACCGCGGACCTTAAGTTTTTGCCAAAAAATTAAAAATTTTAAAAACACTCAAAACCTTTAGGAAATTATTCCTTTAGCATCCAGCATAACATCCTAGTTAAAAGGAATGGTATTGGAGGCCTGCTTTGGAGACTACAAGGTATACCAGATATGGCTGAAAATATGAAAAAACTTAGACCGCGGACCTTAAGTTTTTGCCAAAAAATGAAAAATTTTAAAAACACTCAAAACCTTTAGGAAATTATTCCTTTAGCATCCAGCATAACATCCTAGTTAAAAGGAATGGTATTGGAGGCCTGCTGCGGAAGCTACATGGGACACCAGATATGGCTGAAAATATGAGAAAACTTAGACCGCGGACCTTAAGTTTTTGCCAAAAAATGAAAAATTTTAAAAACACTCAAAACCTTTAGGAAATTATTCCTTTAGCATCCAGCATAACATCCTAGTTAAAAGGAATGGTATTGGAGGCCTGCTGTGGAAGCTACATGGGACACCAGATATGGCTGAAAATATGAAAAAACTTAGACCGCGGACCTTAAGTTTTTGCCAAAAAATGAAAAATTTTAAAAACACTCAAACCCTTTAGGAAATTATTCCTTTAGCATCCAGCATAACATCCTAGTTAAAAGGAATGGTATTGGAGGCCTGCTTTGGAGACTACATGGTATACCAGATATGGCTGAAAATATGAAAAAACTTTGACCGCGGACCTTAAGTTTTTGCCAAAAAATGAAAACTTTTAAAAACACTCAAAACCTTTAGGAAATTATTCCTTTAGCATCCAGCATAACATCCTAGTTAAAAGGAATGGTATTGGAGGCCTGCTGCGGAAGCTACATGGGACACCAGATATGGCTGAAAATAGGAAAAAACTTAGACCGCGGACCTTAAGTTTTTGCCAAAAAATGAAAAATTTTAAAAACACTCAAAACCTTTAGGAAATTATTCCTTTAGCATCCAGCATAACATCCTAGTTAAAAGGAATGGTATTGGAGGCCTGCTTTGGAGACTACAAGGTATACCAGATATGGCTGAAAATATGAAAAACTTAGACCGCGGACCTTAAGTTTTTGCCAAAAAATGAAAAATTTTAAAAACAGTCAAAACCTTTAGGAAATTATTCCTTTAGCATCCAGCATAACATCCTAGTTAAAAGGAATGGTATTGGAGGCCTGCTTTGGAGACTACATGGTATACCAGATATGGCTGAAAATATGAAAAAACTTAGACCGCGGACCTTAAGTTTTTGCCAAAAAATGAAAAATTTTAAAAACACTCAAAACCTTTAGGAAATTATTCCTTTAGCATCCAGCATAACATCCTAGTTAAAAGGAATGGTATTGGAGGCCTGCTGCGGAAGCTACATGGGACACCAGATATGGCTGAAAATATGAAAAAACTTAGACCGCGGACCTTAAGTTTTTGCCAAAAAATTAAAAATTTTAAAAACACTCAAAACCTTTAGGAAATTATTCCTTTAGCATCCAGCATAACATCCTAGTTAAAAGGAATGGTATTGGAGGCCTGCTGCGGAAGCTACATGGGACACCAGATATGGCTGAAAATATGAGAAAACTTAGACCGCGGACCTTAAGTTTTTGCCAAAAAATGAAAAATTTTAAAAACACTCAAAACCGTTAGGAAATTATTCCTTTAGCATCCAGCATAACATCCTAGTTAAAAGGAATGGTATTGGAGGCCTGCTTTGGAGACTACATGGTATACCAGATATGGCTGAAAATATGAAAAAACTTAGACCGCGGACCTTAAGTTTTTGCCAAAAAATGAAAAATTTTAAAAACACTCAAAACCTTTAGGAAATTATTCCTTTAGCATCCAGCATAACATCCTAGTTAAAAGGAATGGTATTGGAGGCCTGCTGCGGAAGCTACATGGGACACCAGATATGGCTGAAAATATGAAAAAACTTAGACCGCGGACCTTAAGTTTTTGCCAAAAAATGAAAAATTTTAAAAACACTCAAAACCTTTAGGAAATTATTCCTTTAGCATCCAGCATAACATCCTAGTTAAAAGGAATGGTATTGGAGGCCTGCTGCGGAAGCTACATGGGACACCAGATATGGCTGAAAATATGAAAAAACTTAGACCGCGGACCTTAAGTTTTTGCCAAAAAATGAAAAATTTTAAAAACACTCAAAACCTTTAGGAAATTATTCCTTTAGCATCCAGCATAACATCCTAGTTAAAAGGAATGGTATTGGAGGCCTGCTGCGGAAGCTACATGGGACACCAGATATGGCTGAAAATATGAAAAAACTTAGACCGCGGACCTTAAGTTTTTGCCAAAAAATGAAAAATTTTAAAAACACTCAAAACCTTTAGGAAATTATTCCTTTAGCATCCAGCATAACATCCTAGTTAAAAGGAATGGTATTGGAGGCCTGCTGCGGAAGCTACATGGGACACCAGATATGGCTGAAAATATGAAAAAACTTAGACCGCGGACCTTAAGTTTTTGCCAAAAAATGAAAAATTTTAAAAACACTCAAAACCTTTAGGAAATTATTCCTTTAGCATCCAGCATAACATCCTAGTTAAAAGGAATGGTATTGGAGGCCTGCTGCGGAAGCTACATGGGACACCAGATATGGCTGAAAATATGAGAAAACTTAGACCGCGGACCTTAAGTTTTTGCCAAAAAATGAAAAATTTTAAAAACACTCAAAACCTTTAGGAAATTATTCCTTTAGCATCCAGCATAACATCCTAGTTAAAAGGAATGGTATTGGAGGCCTGCTGTGGAAGCTACATGGGACACCAGATATGGCTGAAAATATGAAAAAACTTAGACCGCGGACCTTAAGTTTTTGCCAAAAAATGAAAAATTTTAAAAACACTCAAACCCTTTAGGAAATTATTCCTTTAGCATCCAGCATAACATCCTAGTTAAAAGGAATGGTATTGGAGGCCTGCTTTGGAGACTACATGGTATACCAGATATGGCTGAAAATATGAAAAAACTTTGACCGCGGACCTTAAGTTTTTGCCAAAAAATGAAAACTTTTAAAAACACTCAAAACCTTTAGGAAATTATTCCTTTAGCATCCAGCATAACATCCTAGTTAAAAGGAATGGTATTGGAGGCCTGCTGCGGAAGCTACATGGGACACCAGATATGGCTGAAAATAGGAAAAAACTTAGACCGCGGACCTTAAGTTTTTGCCAAAAAATGAAAAATTTTAAAAACACTCAAAACCTTTAGGAAATTATTCCTTTAGCATCCAGCATAACATCCTAGTTAAAAGGAATGGTATTGGAGGCCTGCTTTGGAGACTACAAGGTATACCAGATATGGCTGAAAATATGAAAAAACTTAGACCGCGGACCTTAAGTTTTTGCCAAAAAATGAAAAATTTTAAAAACACTCAAAACCTTTAGGAAATTATTCCTTTAGCATCCAGCATAACATCCTAGTTAAAAGGAATGGTATTGGAGGCCTGCTGCGGAAGCTACATGGGACACCAGATATGGCTGAAAATATGAGAAAACTTAGACCGCGGACCTTAAGTTTTTGCCAAAAAATGAAAAATTTTAAAAACACTCAAAACCTTTAGGAAATTATTCCTTTAGCATCCAGCATAACATCCTAGTTAAAAGGAATGGTATTGGAGGCCTGCTGTGGAAGCTACATGGGACACCAGATATGGCTGAAAATATGAAAAAACTTAGACCGCGGACCTTAAGTTTTTGCCAAAAAATGAAAAATTTTAAAAACACTCAAACCCTTTAGGAAATTATTCCTTTAGCATCCAGCATAACATCCTAGTTAAAAGGAATGGTATTGGAGGCCTGCTTTGGAGACTACATGGTATACCAGATATGGCTGAAAATATGAAAAAACTTTGACCGCGGACCTTAAGTTTTTGCCAAAAAATGAAAACTTTTAAAAACACTCAAAACCTTTAGGAAATTATTCCTTTAGCATCCAGCATAACATCCTAGTTAAAAGGAATGGTATTGGAGGCCTGCTGCGGAAGCTACATGGGACACCAGATATGGCTGAAAATAGGAAAAAACTTAGACCGCGGACCTTAAGTTTTTGCCAAAAAATGAAAAATTTTAAAAACACTCAAAACCTTTAGGAAATTATTCCTTTAGCATCCAGCATAACATCCTAGTTAAAAGGAATGGTATTGGAGGCCTGCTTTGGAGACTACAAGGTATACCAGATATGGCTGAAAATATGAAAAACTTAGACCGCGGACCTTAAGTTTTTGCCAAAAAATGAAAAATTTTAAAAACAGTCAAAACCTTTAGGAAATTATTCCTTTAGCATCCAGCATAACATCCTAGTTAAAAGGAATGGTATTGGAGGCCTGCTTTGGAGACTACATGGTATACCAGATATGGCTGAAAATATGAAAAAACTTAGACCGCGGACCTTAAGTTTTTGCCAAAAAATGAAAAATTTTAAAAACACTCAAAACCTTTAGGAAATTATTCCTTTAGCATCCAGCATAACATCCTAGTTAAAAGGAATGGTATTGGAGGCCTGCTGCGGAAGCTACATGGGACACCAGATATGGCTGAAAATATGAAAAAACTTAGACCGCGGACCTTAAGTTTTTGCCAAAAAATGAAAATTTTTAAAAACACTCAAAACCTTTAGGAAATTATTCCTTTAGCATCCAGCATAACATCCTAGTTAAAAGGAATGGTATTGGAGGCCTGCTGCGGAAGCTACATGGGACACCAGATATGGCTGAAAATATGAAAAAACTTAGACCGCGGACCTTAAGTTTTTGCCAAAAAATGAAAAATTTTAAAAACACTCAAAACCTTTAGGAAATTATTCCTTTAGCATCCAGCATAACATCCTAGTTAAAAGGAATGGTATTGGAGGCCTGCTGTGGAAGCTACATGGGACACCAGATATGGCTGAAAATATGAAAAAACTTAGACCGCGGACCTTAAGTTTTTGCCAAAAAATGAAAAATTTTAAAAACACTCAAAACCTTTAGGAAATTATTCCTTTAGCATCCAGCATAACATCCTAGTTAAAAGGAATGGTATTGGAGGCCTGCTGCGGAAGCTACATGGGACACCAGATATGGCTGAAAATATGAAAAAACTTAGACCGCGGACCTTAAGTTTTTGCCAAAAAATGAAAAATTTTAAAAACACTCAAAACCTTTAGGAAATTATTCCTTTAGCATCCAGCATAACATCCTAGTTAAAAGGAATGGTATTGGAGGCCTGCTGCGGAAGCTACATGGGACACCAGATATGGCTGAAAATATGAAAAAACTTAGACCGCGGACCTTAAGTTTTTGCCAAAAAATAAAAAATTTTAAAAACACTCAAAACCTTTAGGAAATTATTCCTTTAGCATCCAGCATAACATCCTAGTTAAAAGGAATGGTATTGGAGGCCTGCTGTGGAAGCTACATGGGACACCAGATATGGCTGAAAATATGAAAAAACTTAGACCGCGGACCTTAAGTTTTTGCCAAAAAATGAAAAATTTTAAAAACACTCAAAACCTTTAGGAAATTATTCCTTTAGCATCCAGCATAACATCCTAGTTAAAAGGAATGGTATTGGAGGCCTGCTGCGGAAGCTACATGGGACACCAGATATGGCTGAAAATATGAAAAAACTTAGACCGCGGACCTTAAGTTTTTGCCAAAAAATGAAAAATTTTAAAAACACTCAAAACCTTTAGGAAATTATTCCTTTAGCATCCAGCATAACATCCTAGTTAAAAGGAATGGTATTGGAGGCCTGCTTTGGAGACTACAAGGTATACCAGATATGGCTGAAAATATGAAAAAACTTAGACCGCGGACCTTAAGTTTTTGCCAAAAAATGAAAAATTTTAAAAACACTCAAAACCTTTAGGAAATTATTCCTTTAGCATCCAGCATAACATCCTAGTTAAAAGGAATGGTATTGGAGGCCTGCTTTGGAGACTACAAGGTATATCAGATATGGCTGAAAATATGAAAAAACTTAGACCGCGGACCTTAAGTTTTTGCCAAAAAATGAAAAATTTTAAAAACACTCAAAACCTTTAGGAAATTATTCCTTTAGCATCCAGCATAACATCCTAGTTAAAAGGAATGGTATTGGAGGCCTGCTGCGGAAGCTACATGGGACACCAGATATGGCTGAAAATATGAGAAAACTTAGACCGCGGACCTTAAGTTTTTGCCAAAAAATGAAAAATTTTAAAAACACTCAAAACCTTTAGGAAATTATTCCTTTAGCATCCAGCATAACATCCTAGTTAAAAGGAATGGTATTGGAGGCCTGCTTTGGAGACTACATGGTATACCAGATATGGCTGAAAATATGAAAAAACTTAGACCGCGGACCTTAAGTTTTTGCCAAAAAATGAAAAATTTTAAAAACACTCAAAACCTTTAGGAAATTATTCCTTTAGCATCCAGCATAACATCCTAGTTAAAAGGAATGGTATTGGAGGCCTGCTGTGGAAGCTACATGGGACACCAGATATGGCTGAAAATAGGAAAAAACTTAGACCGCGGACCTTAAGTTTTTGCCAAAAAATGAAAAATTTTAAAAACACTCAAAACCTTTAGGAAATTATTCCTTTAGCATCCAGCATAACATCCTAGTTAAAAGGAATGGTATTGGAGGCCTGCTGCGGAAGCTACATGGGACACCAGCTATGGCTGAAAATATGAGAAAACTTAGACCGCGGACCTTAAGTTTTTGCCAAAAAATGAAAAATTTTAAAAACACTCAAAACCTTTAGGAAATTATTCCTTTAGCATCCAGCATAACATCCTAGTTAAAAGGAATGGTATTGGAGGCCTGCTGTGGAAGCTACATGGGACACCAGATATGGCTGAAAATATGAAAAAACTTAGACCGCGGACCTTAAGTTTTTGCCAAAAAATGAAAAATTTTAAAAACACTCAAACCCTTTAGGAAATTATTCCTTTAGCATCCAGCATAACATCCTAGTTAAAAGGAATGGTATTGGAGGCCTGCTTTGGAGACTACATGGTATACCAGATATGGCTGAAAATATGAAAAAACTTTGACCGCGGACCTTAAGTTTTTGCCAAAAAATGAAAACTTTTAAAAACACTCAAAACCTTTAGGAAATTATTCCTTTAGCATCCAGCATAACATCCTAGTTAAAAGGAATGGTATTGGAGGCCTGCTGTGGAAGCTACATGGGACACCAGATATGGCTGAAAATATGAAAAAACTTAGACCGCGGACCTTAATTTTTTGCCAAAAAATGAAAAATTTTAAAAACACTCAAAACCTTTAGGAAATTATTCCTTTAGCATCCAGCATAACATCCTAGTTAAAAAGAATGGTATTGGAGGCCTGCTTTGGAGACTACATGGTATACCAGATATGGCTGAAAATATGAAAAAACTTAGACCGCGGATCTTAAGTTTTTGGCAAAAAATGAAAACTTTTAAAAACACTCAAAACCTTTAGGAAATTATTCCTTTAGCATCCAGCATAACATCCTAGTTAAAAGGAATGGTATTGGAGGCCTGCTGCGGAAGCTACATGGGACACCAGATATGGCTGAAAATATGAAAAAACTTAGACCACGGACCTTAAGTTTTTGCCAAAAAATGAAAAATTTTAAAAACACTCAAAACCTTTAGGAAATTATTCCTTTAGCATCCAGCATAACATCCTAGTTAAAAGGAATGGTATTGGAGGCCTGCTGAGGAAGCTACATGGGACACCAGATATGGCTGAAAATATGAAAAAACTTAGACCGCGGACCTTAAGTTTTTGCCAAAAAATGAAAAATTTTAAAAACACTCAAAACCTTTAGGAAATTATTCCTTTAGCATCCAGCATAACATCCTAGTTAAAAGGAATGGTATTGGAGGCCTGCTGCGGAAGCTACATGGGACACCAGATATGGCTGAAAATATGAAAAAACTTAGACCGCGGACCTTAAGTTTTTGCCAAAAAATGAAAACTTTTAAAAACACTCAAAACCTTTAGGAAATTATTCCTTTAGCATCCAGCATAACATCCTAGTTAAAAGGAATGGTATTGGAGGCCTGCTGCGGAAGCTACATGGGACACCAGATATGGCTGAAAATATGAAAAAACTTAGACCGCGGACCTAAAGTTTTTGCCAAAAAATGAAAACTTTTAAAAACACTCAAAACCTTTAGGAAATTATTCCTTTAGCATCCAACATAACATCCTAGTTAAAAGGAATGGTATTGGAGGCCTGCTTTGGAGACTACATGGTATACCAGATATGGCTGAAAATATGAAAAAACTTAGACCGCGGACCTTAAGTTTTTGCCAAAAAATGAAAAGTTTTAAAAACACTCAAAACCTTTAGGAAATTATTCCTTTAGCATCCAGCATAACATCCTAGTTAAAAGGAATGGTATTGGAGGCCTGCTGTGGAAGCTACATGGGACACCAGATATGGCTGAAAATATGAAAAAACTTAGACCGCGGACCTTAAGTTTTTGCCAAAAAATGAAAAATTTTAAAAACACTCAAAACCTTTAGGAAAGTATTCCTTTAGCATCCAGCATAACATCCTAGTTAAAAAGAATGGTATTGGAGGCCTGCTGCGGAAGCTACACGGGACACCAGATATGGCTGAAAATATGAAAAAACTTAGACCGCGGACCTTAAGTTTTTGCCAAAAAATGAAACATTTTAAAAACACTCAAAACCTTTAGGAAATTATTCCTTTAGCATCCAGCATAACATCCTAGTTAAAAGGAATGGTATTGGAGGCCTGCTTTGGAGACTACATGGTATACCAGATATGGCTGAAAATATGAAAAAACTTAGACCTTAAGTTTTTGCCAAAAAATGAAAAATTTTAAAAACACTCAAAACCTTTAGGAAATTATTCCTTTAGCATCCAGCATAACATCCTAGTTAAAAGGAATGGTATTGGAGGCCTGCTGCGGAAGCTACATGGGACACCAGATATGGCTGAAAATATGAAAAAACTTAGACCGCGGACCTTAAGTTTTTGCCAAAAAATGAAAAATTTTAAAAACACTCAAAACCTTTAGGAAATTATTCCTTTAGCATCCAGCATAACATCCTAGTTAAAAGGAATGGTATTGGAGGCCTGCTGTGGAAGCTACATGGGACACCAGATATGGCTGAAAATATGAAAAAACTTAGACCGCGGACCTTAAGTTTTTGCCAAAAAATGAAAAATTTTAAAAACACTCAAAACCTTTAGGAAATTATTCCTTTAGCATCCAGCATAACATCCTAGTTAAAAGGAATGGTATTGGAGGCCTGCTGTGGAAGCTACATGGGACACCAGATATGGCTGAAAATATGAAAAAACTTAGACCGCGGACCTTAAGTTTTTGCCAAAAAATAAAAATTTTTAAAAACACTCAAAACCTTTAGGAAATTATTCCTTTAGCATCCAGCATAACATCCTAGTTAAAAGGAATGGTATTGGAGGCCTGCTGTGGAAGCTACATGGGACACCAGATATGGCTGAAAATATGAAAAAACTTAGACCGCGGACCTTAAGTTTTTGCCAAAAAATGAAAAATTTTAAAAACACTCAAAACCTTTAGGAAATTATTCCTTTAGCATCCAGCATAACATCCTAGTTAAAAGGAATGGTATTGGAGGCCTGCTGCGGAAGCTACATGGGACACCAGATATGGCTGAAAATATGAAAAAACTTAGACCGCGGACCTAAAGTTTTTGCCAAAAAATGAAAACTTTTAAAAACACTCAAAACCTTTAGGAAATTATTCCTTTAGCATCCAGCATAACATCCTAGTTAAAAGGAATGGTATTGGAGGCCTGCTTTGGAGACTACATGGTATACCAGATATGGCTGAAAATATGAAAAAACTTAGACCGCGGACCTTAAGTTTTTGCCAAAAAATGAAAAGTTTTAAAAACACTCAAAACCTTTAGGAAATTATTCCTTTAGCATCCAGCATAACATCCTAGTTAAAAGGAATGGTATTGGAGGCCTGCTGTGGAAGCTACATGGGACACCAGATATGGCTGAAAATATGAAAAAACTTAGACCGCGGACCTTAAGTTTTTGCCAAAAAATGAAAAATTTTAAAAACACTCAAAACCTTTAGGAAATTATTCCTTTAGCATCCAGCATAACATCCTAGTTAAAAGGAATGGTATTGGAGGCCTGCTTTGGAGACTACATGGTATACCAGATATGGCTGAAAATATGAAAAAACTTTGACCGCGGACCTTAAGTTTTTGCCAAAAAATGAAAACTTTTAAAAACACTCAAAACCTTTAGGAAATTATTCCTTTAGCATCCAGCATAACATCCTAGTTAAAAGGAATGGTATTGGAGGCCTGCTGCGGAAGCTACATGGGACACCAGATATGGCTGAAAATATGAAAAAACTTAGACCGCGGACCTTAAGTTTTTGCCAAAAAATGAAAAATTTTAAAAACACTCAAACCCTTTAGGAAATTATTCCTTTAGCATCCAGCATAACATCCTAGTTAAAAGGAATGGTATTGGAGGCCTGCTTTGGAGACTACATGGTATACCAGATATGGCTGAAAATATGAAAAAACTTTGACCGCGGACCTTAAGTTTTTGCCAAAAAATGAAAACTTTTAAAAACACTCAAAACCTTTAGGAAATTATTCCTTTAGCATCCAGCATAACATCCTAGTTAAAAGGAATGGTATTGGAGGCCTGCTGCGGAAGCTACATGGGACACCAGATATGGCTGAAAATATGAAAAAACTTAGACCGCGGACCTTAAGTTTTTGCCAAAAAATGAAAAATTTTAAAAACACTCAAAACCTTTAGGAAATTATTCCTTTAGCATCCAGCATAACATCCTAGTTAAAAGGAATGGTATTGGAGGCCTGCTGCGGAAGCTACATGGGACACCAGATATGGCTGAAAATATGAAAAAACTTAGACCGCGGACCTTAAGTTTTTGCCAAAAAATGAAAAATTTTAAAAACACTCAAAACCTTTAGGAAATTATTCCTTTAGCATCCAGCATAACATCCTAGTTAAAAGGAATGGTATTGGAGGCCTGCTTTGGAGACTACATGGTATACCAGATATGGCTGAAAATATGAAAAAACTTTGACCGCGGACCTTAAGTTTTTGCCAAAAAATGAAAACTTTTAAAAACACTCAAAACCTTTAGGAAATTATTCCTTTAGCATCCAGCATAACATCCTAGTTAAAAGGAATGGTATTGGAGGCCTGCTGCGGAAGCTACATGGGACACCAGATATGGCTGAAAATATGAAAAAACTTAGACCGCGGACCTTAAGTTTTTGCCAAAAAATGAAAAATTTTAAAAACACTCAAAACCTTTAGGAAATTATTCCTTTAGCATCCAGCATAACATCCTAGTTAAAAGGAATGGTATTGGAGGCCTGCTGCGGAAGCTACATGGGACACCAGATATGGCTGAAAATATGAAAAAACTTAGACCGCGGACCTTAAGTTTTTGGCAAAAAATGAAAAATCTTAAAAACACTCAAAACCTTTAGGAAATTATTCCTTTAGCATCCAGCATAACATCCTAGTTAAAAGGAATGGCATTGGAGGCCTGCTGCGGAAGCTACATGGGACACCAGATATGGCTGAAAATATGAAAAAACTTAGACCGCGGACCTTAAGTTTTTGCCAAAAAATAAAAAATTTTAAAAACACTCAAAACCTTTAGGAAATTATTCCTTTAGCATCCAGCATAACATCCTAGTTAAAAGGAATGGTATTGGAGGCCTGCTGTGGAAGCTACATGGGACACCAGATATGGCTGAAAATATGAAAAAACTTAGACCGCGGACCTTAAGTTTTTGCCAAAAAATGAAAAATTTTAAAAACACTCAAAACCTTTAGGAAATTATTCCTTTAGCATCCAGCATAACATCCTAGTTAAAAGGAATGGTATTGGAGGCCTGCTGCGGAAGCTACATGGGACACCAGATATGGCTGAAAATATGAAAAAACTTAGACCGCGGACCTTAAGTTTTTGCCAAAAAATGAAAACTTTTAAAAACACTCAAAACCTTTAGGAAATTATTCCTTTAGCATCCAGCATAACATCCTAGTTAAAAGGAATGGTATTGGAGGCCTGCTGCGGAAGCTACATGGGACACCAGATATGGCTGAAAATATGAAAAAACTTAGACCGCGGACCTTAAGTTTTTGCCAAAAAATGAAAAATTTTAAAAACACTCAAAACCTTTAGGAAATTATTCCTTTAGCATCCAGCATAACATCCTAGTTAAAAGGAATGGTATTGGAGGCCTGCTTTGGAGACTACATGGTATACCAGATATGGCTGAAAATATGAAAAAACTTTGACCGCGGACCTTAAGTTTTTGCCAAAAAATGAAAACTTTTAAAAACACTCAAAACCTTTAGGAAATTATTCCTTTAGCATCCAGCATAACATCCTAGTTAAAAGGAATGGTATTGGAGGCCTGCTGCGGAAGCTACATGGGACACCAGATATGGCTGAAAATATGAAAAAACTTAGACCGCGGACCTTAAGTTTTTGCCAAAAAATGAAAAATTTTAAAAACACTCAAACCCTTTAGGAAATTATTCCTTTAGCATCCAGCATAACATCCTAGTTAAAAGGAATGGTATTGGAGGCCTGCTTTGGAGACTACATGGTATACCAGATATGGCTGAAAATATGAAAAAACTTTGACCGCGGACCTTAAGTTTTTGCCAAAAAATGAAAACTTTTAAAAACACTCAAAACCTTTAGGAAATTATTCCTTTAGCATCCAGCATAACATCCTAGTTAAAAGGAATGGTATTGGAGGCCTGCTGCGGAAGCTACATGGGACACCAGATATGGCTGAAAATATGAAAAAACTTAGACCGCGGACCTTAAGTTTTTGCCAAAAAATGAAAAATTTTAAAAACACTCAAAACCTTTAGGAAATTATTCCTTTAGCATCCAGCATAACATCCTAGTTAAAAGGAATGGTATTGGAGGCCTGCTGCGGAAGCTACATGGGACACCAGATATGGCTGAAAATATGAAAAAACTTAGACCGCGGACCGTAAGTTTTTGCCAAAAAATGAAAAATTTTAAAAACACTCAAAACCTTTAGGAAATTATTCCTTTAGCATCCAGCATAACATCCTAGTTAAAAGGAATGGTATTGGAGGCCTGCTTTGGAGACTACATGGTATACCAGATATGGCTGAAAATATGAAAAAACTTTGACCGCGGACCTTAAGTTTTTGCCAAAAAATGAAAACTTTTAAAAACACTCAAAACCTTTAGGAAATTATTCCTTTAGCATCCAGCATAACATCCTAGTTAAAAGGAATGGTATTGGAGGCCTGCTGCGGAAGCTACATGGGACACCAGATATGGCTGAAAATATGAAAAAACTTAGACCGCGGACCTTAAGTTTTTGCCAAAAAATGAAAAATTTTAAAAACACTCAAAACCTTTAGGAAATTATTCCTTTAGCATCCAGCATAACATCCTAGTTAAAAGGAATGGTATTGGAGGCCTGCTGCGGAAGCTACATGGGACACCAGATATGGCTGAAAATATGAAAAAACTTAGACCGCGGACCTTAAGTTTTTGGCAAAAAATGAAAAATCTTAAAAACACTCAAAACCTTTAGGAAATTATTCCTTTAGCATCCAGCATAACATCCTAGTTAAAAGGAATGGCATTGGAGGCCTGCTGCGGAAGCTACATGGGACACCAGATATGGCTGAAAATATGAAAAAACTTAGACCGCGGACCTTAAGTTTTTGCCAAAAAATAAAAAATTTTAAAAACACTCAAAACCTTTAGGAAATTATTCCTTTAGCATCCAGCATAACATCCTAGTTAAAAGGAATGGTATTGGAGGCCTGCTGTGGAAGCTACATGGGACACCAGATATGGCTGAAAATATGAAAAAACTTAGACCGCGGACCTTAAGTTTTTGCCAAAAAATAAAAAATTTTAAAAACACTCAAAACCTTTAGGAAATTATTCCTTTAGCATCCAGCATAACATCCTAGTTAAAAGGAATGGTATTGGAGGCCTGCTGTGGAAGCTACATGGGACACCAGATATGGCTGAAAATATGAAAAAACTTAGACCGCGGACCTTAAGTTTTTGCCAAAAAATGAAAAATTTTAAAAACACTCAAAACCTTTAGGAAATTATTCCTTTAGCATCCAGCATAACATCCTAGTTAAAAGGAATGGTATTGGAGGCCTGCTGCGGAAGCTACATGGGACACCAGATATGGCTGAAAATATGAAAAAACTTAGACCGCGGACCTTAAGTTTTTGCCAAAAAATGAAAAATTTTAAAAACACTCAAAACCTTTAGGAAATTATTCCTTTAGCATCCAGCATAACATCCTAGTTAAAAGGAATGGTATTGGAGGCCTGCTTTGGAGACTACAAGGTATACCAGATATGGCTGAAAATATGAAAAAACTTAGACCGCGGACCTTAAGTTTTTGCCAAAAAATGAAAAATTTTAAAAACACTCAAAACCTTTAGGAAATTATTCCTTTAGCATCCAGCATAACATCCTAGTTAAAAGGAATGGTATTGGAGGCCTGCTTTGGAGACTACAAGGTATACCAGATATGGCTGAAAATATGAAAAAACTTAGACCGCGGACCTTAAGTTTTTGCCAAAAAATGAAAAATTTTAAAAACACTCAAAACCTTTAGGAAATTATTCCTTTAGCATCCAGCATAACATCCTAGTTAAAAGGAATGGTATTGGAGGCCTGCTGCGGAAGCTACATGGGACACCAGATATGGCTGAAAATATGAAAAAACTTACACCGTGGACCTTAAGTTTTTGCCAAAAAATAAAAAATTTTAAAAACACTCAAAACCTTTAGGAAATTATTCCTTTAGAATCCAGCATAACATCCTAGTTAAAAGGAATGGTATTGGAGGCCTGCTGCGGAAGCTACATGGGACACCAGATATGGCTGAAAATATGAAAAAACTTAGACCGCGGACCTTAAGTTTTTGCCAAAAAATAAAAAATTTTAAAAACACTCAAAACCTTTAGGAAATTATTCCTTTAGCATCCAGCATAACATCCTAGTTAAAAGGAATGGTATTGGAGGCCTGCTGCGGAAGCTACATGGGACACCAGATATGGCTGAAAATATGAAAAAACTTAGACCGCGGACCTTAAGTTTTTGCCAAAAAATGAAAAATTTTAAAAACACTCAAAACCTTTAGGAAATTATTCCTTTAGCATCCAGCATAACATCCTAGTTAAAAGGAATGGTATTGGAGGCCTGCTGCGGAAGCTACATGGGACACCAGATATGGCTGAAAATATGAAAAAACTTAGACCGCGGACCTTAAGTTTTTGCCAAAAAATGAAAAATTTTAAAAACACTCAAAACCTTTAGGAAATTATTCCTTTAGCATCCAGCATAACATCCTAGTTAAAAGGAATGGTATTGGAGGCCTGCTTTGGAGACTACATGGTATACCAGATATGGCTGAAAATATGAAAAAACTTTGACCGCGGACCTTAAGTTTTTGCCAAAAAATGAAAACTTTTAAAAACACTCAAAACCTTTAGGAAATTATTCCTTTAGCATCCAGCATAACATCCTAGTTAAAAGGAATGGTATTGGAGGCCTGCTGCGGAAGCTACATGGGACACCAGATATGGCTGAAAATATGAAAAAACTTAGACCGCGGACCTTAAGTTTTTGCCAAAAAATGAAAAATTTTAAAAACACTCAAAACCTTTAGGAAATTATTCCTTTAGCATCCAGCATAACATCCTAGTTAAAAGGAATGGTATTGGAGGCCTGCTGCGGAAGCTACATGGGACACCAGATATGGCTGAAAATATGAAAAAACTTAGACCGCGGACCTTAAGTTTTTGCCAAAAAATGAAAAATTTTAAAAACACTCAAAACCTTTAGGAAATTATTCCTTTAGCATCCAGCATAACATCCTAGTTAAAAGGAATGGTATTGGAGGCCTGCTTTGGAGACTACAAGGTATACCAGATATGGCTGAAAATATGAAAAAACTTAGACCGCGGACCTTAAGTTTTTGGCAAAAAATAAAAAATCTTAAAAACACTCAAAACCTTTAGGAAATTATTCCTTTAGCATCCAGCATAACATCCTAGTTAAAAGGAATGGCATTGGAGGCCTGCTGCGGAAGCTACATGGGACACCAGATATGGCTGAAAATATGAAAAAACTTAGACCGCGGACCTTAAGTTTTTGCCAAAAAATGAAAAATTTTAAAAACACTCAAAACCTTTAGGAAATTATTCCTTTAGCATCCAGCATAACATCCTAGTTAAAAGGAATGGTATTGGAGGCCTGCTGTGGAAGCTACATGGGACACCAGATATGGCTGAAAATATGAAAAAACTTAGACCGCGGACCTTAATTTTTTGCCAAAAAATGAAAAATTTTAAAAACACTCAAAACCTTTAGGAAATTATTCCTTTAGCATCCAGCATAACATCCTAGTTAAAAAGAATGGTATTGGAGGCCTGCTTTGGAGACTACATGGTATACCAGATATGGCTGAAAATATGAAAAAACTTAGACCGCGGATCTTAAGTTTTTGGCAAAAAATGAAAACTTTTAAAAACACTCAAAACCTTTAGGAAATTATTCCTTTAGCATCCAGCATAACATCCTAGTTAAAAGGAATGGTATTGGAGGCCTGCTGCGGAAGCTACATGGGACACCAGATATGGCTGAAAATATGAAAAAACTTAGACCACGGACCTTAAGTTTTTGCCAAAAAATGAAAAATTTTAAAAACACTCAAAACCTTTAGGAAATTATTCCTTTAGCATCCAGCATAACATCCTAGTTAAAAGGAATGGTATTGGAGGCCTGCTGAGGAAGCTACATGGGACACCAGATATGGCTGAAAATATGAAAAAACTTAGACCGCGGACCTTAAGTTTTTGCCAAAAAATGAAAAATTTTAAAAACACTCAAAACCTTTAGGAAATTATTCCTTTAGCATCCAGCATAACATCCTAGTTAAAAGGAATGGTATTGGAGGCCTGCTGCGGAAGCTACATGGGACACCAGATATGGCTGAAAATATGAAAAAACTTAGACCGCGGACCTTAAGTTTTTGCCAAAAAATGAAAACTTTTAAAAACACTCAAAACCTTTAGGAAATTATTCCTTTAGCATCCAGCATAACATCCTAGTTAAAAGGAATGGTATTGGAGGCCTGCTGCGGAAGCTACATGGGACACCAGATATGGCTGAAAATATGAAAAAACTTAGACCGCGGACCTAAAGTTTTTGCCAAAAAATGAAAACTTTTAAAAACACTCAAAACCTTTAGGAAATTATTCCTTTAGCATCCAGCATAACATCCTAGTTAAAAGGAATGGTATTGGAGGCCTGCTTTGGAGACTACATGGTATACCAGATATGGCTGAAAATATGAAAAAACTTAGACCGCGGACCTTAAGTTTTTGCCAAAAAATGAAAAGTTTTAAAAACACTCAAAACCTTTAGGAAATTATTCCTTTAGCATCCAGCATAACATCCTAGTTAAAAGGAATGGTATTGGAGGCCTGCTGTGGAAGCTACATGGGACACCAGATATGGCTGAAAATATGAAAAAACTTAGACCGCGGACCTTAAGTTTTTGCCAAAAAATGAAAAATTTTAAAAACACTCAAAACCTTTAGGAAATTATTCCTTTAGCATCCAGCATAACATCCTAGTTAAAAGGAATGGTATTGGAGGCCTGCTTTGGAGACTACATGGTATACCAGATATGGCTGAAAATATGAAAAAACTTTGACCGCGGACCTTAAGTTTTTGCCAAAAAATGAAAACTTTTAAAAACACTCAAAACCTTTAGGAAATTATTCCTTTAGCATCCAGCATAACATCCTAGTTAAAAGGAATGGTATTGGAGGCCTGCTGCGGAAGCTACATGGGACACCAGATATGGCTGAAAATATGAAAAAACTTAGACCGCGGACCTTAAGTTTTTGCCAAAAAATGAAAAATTTTAAAAACACTCAAACCCTTTAGGAAATTATTCCTTTAGCATCCAGCATAACATCCTAGTTAAAAGGAATGGTATTGGAGGCCTGCTTTGGAGACTACATGGTATACCAGATATGGCTGAAAATATGAAAAAACTTTGACCGCGGACCTTAAGTTTTTGCCAAAAAATGAAAACTTTTAAAAACACTCAAAACCTTTAGGAAATTATTCCTTTAGCATCCAGCATAACATCCTAGTTAAAAGGAATGGTATTGGAGGCCTGCTGCGGAAGCTACATGGGACACCAGATATGGCTGAAAATATGAAAAAACTTAGACCGCGGACCTTAAGTTTTTGCCAAAAAATGAAAAATTTTAAAAACACTCAAAACCTTTAGGAAATTATTCCTTTAGCATCCAGCATAACATCCTAGTTAAAAGGAATGGTATTGGAGGCCTGCTGCGGAAGCTACATGGGACACCAGATATGGCTGAAAATATGAAAAAACTTTGACCGCGGACCTTAAGTTTTTGCCAAAAAATGAAAAATTTTAAAAACACTCAAAACCTTTAGGAAATTATTCCTTTAGCATCCAGCATAACATCCTAGTTAAAAGGAATGGTATTGGAGGCCTGCTTTGGAGACTACATGGTATACCAGATATGGCTGAAAATATGAAAAAACTTTGACCGCGGACCTTAAGTTTTTGCCAAAAAATGAAAACTTTTAAAAACACTCAAAACCTTTAGGAAATTATTCCTTTAGCATCCAGCATAACATCCTAGTTAAAAGGAATGGTATTGGAGGCCTGCTGCGGAAGCTACATGGGACACCAGATATGGCTGAAAATATGAAAAAACTTAGACCGCGGACCTTAAGTTTTTGCCAAAAAATGAAAAATTTTAAAAACACTCAAAACCTTTAGGAAATTATTCCTTTAGCATCCAGCATAACATCCTAGTTAAAAGGAATGGTATTGGAGGCCTGCTGCGGAAGCTACATGGGACACCAGATATGGCTGAAAATATGAAAAAACTTAGACCGCGGACCTTAAGTTTTTGGCAAAAAATGAAAAATCTTAAAAACACTCAAAACCTTTAGGAAATTATTCCTTTAGCATCCAGCATAACATCCTAGTTAAAAGGAATGGCATTGGAGGCCTGCTGCGGAAGCTACATGGGACACCAGATATGGCTGAAAATATGAAAAAACTTAGACCGCGGACCTTAAGTTTTTGCCAAAAAATAAAAAATTTTAAAAACACTCAAAACCTTTAGGAAATTATTCCTTTAGCATCCAGCATAACATCCTAGTTAAAAGGAATGGTATTGGAGGCCTGCTGTGGAAGCTACATGGGACACCAGATATGGCTGAAAATATGAAAAAACTTAGACCGCGGACCTTAAGTTTTTGCCAAAAAATAAAAAATTTTAAAAACACTCAAAACCTTTAGGAAATTATTCCTTTAGCATCCAGCATAACATCCTAGTTAAAAGGAATGGTATTGGAGGCCTGCTGTGGAAGCTACATGGGACACCAGATATGGCTGAAAATATGAAAAAACTTAGACCGCGGACCTTAAGTTTTTGCCAAAAAATGAAAAATTTTAAAAACACTCAAAACCTTTAGGAAATTATTCCTTTAGCATCCAGCATAACATCCTAGTTAAAAGGAATGGTATTGGAGGCCTGCTGCGGAAGCTACATGGGACACCAGATATGGCTGAAAATATGAAAAAACTTAGACCGCGGACCTTAAGTTTTTGCCAAAAAATGAAAAATTTTAAAAACACTCAAAACCTTTAGGAAATTATTCCTTTAGCATCCAGCATAACATCCTAGTTAAAAGGAATGGTATTGGAGGCCTGCTTTGGAGACTACAAGGTATACCAGATATGGCTGAAAATATGAAAAAACTTAGACCGCGGACCTTAAGTTTTTGCCAAAAAATGAAAAATTTTAAAAACACTCAAAACCTTTAGGAAATTATTCCTTTAGCATCCAGCATAACATCCTAGTTAAAAGGAATGGTATTGGAGGCCTGCTGCGGAAGCTACATGGGACACCAGATATGGCTGAAAATATGAAAAAACTTACACCGTGGACCTTAAGTTTTTGCCAAAAAATAAAAAATTTTAAAAACACTCAAAACCTTTAGGAAATTATTCCTTTAGAATCCAGCATAACATCCTAGTTAAAAGGAATGGTATTGGAGGCCTGCTGCGGAAGCTACATGGGACACCAGATATGGCTGAAAATATGAAAAAACTTAGACCGCGGACCTTAAGTTTTTGCCAAAAAATGAAAAATTTTAAAAACACTCAAAACCTTTAGGAAATTATTCCTTTAGCATCCAGCATAACATCCTAGTTAAAAGGAATGGTATTGGAGGCCTGCTGCGGAAGCTACATGGGACACCAGATATGGCTGAAAATATGAAAAAACTTAGACCGCGGACCTTAAGTTTTTGCCAAAAAATGAAAAATTTTAAAAACACTCAAAACCTTTAGGAAATTATTCCTTTAGCATCCAGCATAACATCCTAGTTAAAAGGAATGGTATTGGAGGCCTGCTTTGGAGACTACAAGGTATACCAGATATGGCTGAAAATATGAAAAAACTTAGACCGCGGACCTTAAGTTTTTGCCAAAAAATGAAAAATTTTAAAAACACTCAAAACCTTTAGGAAATTATTCCTTTAGCATCCAGCATAACATCCTAGTTAAAAGGAATGGTATTGGAGGCCTGCTTTGGAGACTACAAGGTATACCAGATATGGCTGAAAATATGAAAAAACTTAGACCGCGGACCTTAAGTTTTTGCCAAAAAATGAAAAATTTTAAAAACACTCAAAACCTTTAGGAAATTATTCCTTTAGCATCCAGCATAACATCCTAGTTAAAAGGAATGGTATTGGAGGCCTGCTTTGGAGACTACAAGGTATACCAGATATGGCTGAAAATATGAAAAAACTTAGACCGCGGACCTTAAGTTTTTGCCAAAAAATAAAAAATTTTAAAAACACTCAAAACCTTTAGGAAATTATTCCTTTAGCATCCAGCATAACATCCTAGTTAAAAGGAATGGTATTGGAGGCCTGCTGTGGAAGCTACATGGGACACCAGATATGGCTGAAAATATGAAAAAACTTAGACCGCGGACCTTAAGTTTTTGCCAAAAAATGAAAAATTTTAAAAACACTCAAAACCTTTAGGAAATTATTCCTTTAGCATCCAGCATAACATCCTAGTTAAAAGGAATGGTATTGGAGGCCTGCTGCGGAAGCTACATGGGACACCAGATATGGCTGAAAATATGAAAAAACTTAGACCGCGGACCTTAAGTTTTTGCCAAAAAATGAAAAATTTTAAAAACACTCAAAACCTTTAGGAAATTATTCCTTTAGCATCCAGCATAACATCCTAGTTAAAAGGAATGGTATTGGAGGCCTGCTGTTAAAGCTACATGGGACACCAGATATGGCTGAAAATATGAAAAAACTTAGACCGCGGACCTTAAGTTTTTGCCAAAAAATGAAAAATTTTAAAAACACTCAAAACCTTTAGGAAATTATTCCTTTAGCATCCAGCATAACATCCTAGTTAAAAGGAATGGTATTGGAGGCCTGCTGCGGAAGCTACATGGGACACCAGATATGGCTGAAAATATGAAAAAACTTAGACCGCGGACCTTAAGTTTTTGCCAAAAAATGAAAAATTTTAAAAACACTCAAAACCTTTAGGAAATTATTCCTTTAGCATCCAGCATAACATCCTAGTTAAAAAGAATGGTATTGGAGGCCTGCTGCGGAAGCTACATGGGACACCAGATATGGCTGAAAATATGAAAAAACTTACACCGCGGACCTTAAGTTTTTGCCAAAAAATGAAAAATTTTAAAAACACTCAAAACCTTTAGGAAATTATTCCTTTAGCATCCAGCATAACATCCTAGTTAAAAGGAATGGCATTGGAGGCCTGCTGCGGAAGCTACATGGGACACCAGATATGGCTGAAAATATGAAAAAACTTAGACCGCGGACCTTAAGTTTTTGCCAAAAAATGAAAAATTTTAAAAACACTCAAAACCTTTAGGAAATTATTCCTTTAGCATCCAGCATAACATCCTAGTTAAAAGGAATGGTATTGGAGGCCTGCTGTTAAAGCTACATGGGACACCAGATATGGCTGAAAATATGAAAAAACTTAGACCGCGGACCTTAAGTTTTTGCCAAAAAATGAAAAATTTTAAAAACACTCAAAACCTTTAGGAAATTATTCCTTTAGCATCCAGCATAACATCCTAGTTAAAAGGAATGGTATTGGAGGCCTGCTGTTAAAGCTACATGGGACACCAGATATGGCTGAAAATATGAAAAAACTTAGACCGCGGACCTTAAGTTTTTGCCAAAAAATGAAAAATTTTAAAAACACTCAAAACCTTTAGGAAATTATTCCTTTAGCATCCAGCATAACATCCTAGTTTAAAGGAATGGTATTGGAGGCCTGCTTTGGAGACTACAAGGTATACCAGATATGGCTGAAAATATGAAAAAACTTAGACCGCGGACCTTAAGTTTTTGCCAAAAAATGAAAAATTTTAAAAACACTCAAAACCTTTAGGAAATTATTCCTTTAGCATCCAGCATAACATCCTAGTTAAAAGGAATGGTATTGGAGGCCTGCTGCGGAAGCTACATGGGACACCAGATATGGCTGAAAATATGAAAAAACTTACACCGTGGACCTCAAGTTTTTGCCAAAAAATGAAAAATTTTAAAAACACTCAAAACCTTTAGGAAATTATTCCTTTAGCATCCAGCATAACATCCTAGTTAAAAGGAATGGTATTGGAGGCCTGCTGTGGAAGCTACATGGGACACCAGATATGGTTGAAAATATGAAAAAACTTACACCGTGGACCTTAAGTTTTTGCCAAAAAATAAAAAATTTTAAAAACACTCAAAACCTTTAGGAAATTATTCCTTTAGCATCCAGCATAACATCCTAGTTAAAAAGAATGGTATTGGAGGCCTGCTTTGGAGACTACATGGTATACCAGATATGGCTGAAAATATGAAAAAACTTAGACCGCAGACCTTAAGTTTTTGGCAAAAAATGAAAACTTTTAAAAACACTCAAAACCTTTAGGAAATTATTCCTTTAGCATCCAGCATAACATCCTAGTTAAAAGGAATGGTATTGGAGGCCTGCTGCGGAAGCTACATGGGACACCAGATATGGCTGAAAATATGAAAAAACTTAGACCACGGACCTTAAGTTTTTGCCAAAAAATGAAAAATTTTAAAAACACTCAAAACCTTTAGGAAATTATTCCTTTAGCATCCAGCATAACATCCTAGTTAAAAGGAATGGTATTGGAGGCTTGCTGTGGAAGCTACATGGGACACCAGATATGGCTGAAAATATGAAAAAACTTAGACCGCGGACCTTAAGTTTTTGCCAAAAAATGAAAAATTTTAAAAACACTCAAAACCTTTAGGAAATTATTCCTTTAGCATCCAGCATAACATCCTAGTTAAAAGGAATGGTATTGGAGGCCTGCTGCGGAAGCTACATGGGACACCAGATATGGCTGAAAATATGAAAAAACTTAGACCGCGGACCTTAAGTTTTTGCCAAAAAATGAAAAATTTTAAAAACACTCAAAACCTTTAGGAAATTATTCCTTTAGCATCCAGCATAACATCCTAGTTAAAAGGAATGGTATTGGAGGCCTGCTGCGGAAGCTACATGGGACACCAGATATGGCTGAAAATAGGAAAAAACTTAGACCGCGGACCTTAAGTTTTTGCCAAAAAATGAAAAATTTTAAAAACACTCAAAACCTTTAGGAAATTATTCCTTTAGCATCCAGCATAACATCCTAGTTAAAAGGAATGGTATTGGAGGCCTGCATTGGAGACTACAAGGTATACCAGATATGGCTGAAAATATGAAAAACTTAGACCGCGGACCTTAAGTTTTTGCCAAAAAATGAAAAATTTTAAAAACAGTCAAAACCTTTAGGAAATTATTCCTTTAGCATCCAGCATAACATCCTAGTTAAAAGGAATGGTATTGGAGGCCTGCTTTGGAGACTACATGGTATACCAGATATGGCTGAAAATATGAAAAAACTTAGACCGCGGACCTTAAGTTTTTGCCAAAAAATGAAAAATTTTAAAAACACTCAAAACCTTTAGGAAATTATTCCTTTAGCATCCAGCATAACATCCTAGTTAAAAGGAATGGTATTGGAGGCCTGCTGCGGAAGCTACATGGGACACCAGATATGGCTGAAAATATGAAAAAACTTAGACCGCGGACCTTAAGTTTTTGCCAAAAAATTAAAAATTTTAAAAACACTCAAAACCTTTAGGAAATTATTCCTTTAGCATCCAGCATAACATCCTAGTTAAAAGGAATGGTATTGGAGGCCTGCTGCGGAAGCTACATGGGACACCAGATATGGCTGAAAATATGAAAAAACTTAGACCGCGGACCTTAAGTTTTTGCCAAAAAATGAAAAATTTTAAAAACACTCAAAACCTTTAGGAAATTATTCCTTTAGCATCCAGCATAACATCCTAGTTAAAAGGAATGGTATTGGAGGCCTGCTGCGGAAGCTACATGGGACACCAGATATGGCTGAAAATATGAAAAAACTTAGACCGCGGACCTTAAGTTTTTGCCAAAAAATGAAAAATTTTAAAAACACTCAAAACCTTTAGGAAATTATTCCTTTAGCATCCAGCATAACATCCTAGTTAAAAGGAATGGTATTGGAGGCCTGCTGCGGAAGCTACATGGGACACCAGATATGGCTGAAAATAGGAAAAAACTTAGACCGCGGACCTTAAGTTTTTGCCAAAAAATGAAAAATTTTAAAAACACTCAAAACCTTTAGGAAATTATTCCTTTAGCATCCAGCATAACATCCTAGTTAAAAGGAATGGTATTGGAGGCCTGCTTTGGAGACTACAAAGTATACCAGATATGGCTGAAAATATGAAAAAACTTAGACCGCGGACCTTAAGTTTTTGCCAAAAAATGAAAAATTTTAAAAACACTCAAAACCTTTAGGAAATTATTCCTTTAGCATCCAGCATAACATCCTAGTTAAAAGGAATGGTATTGGAGGCCTGCTGCGGAAGCTACATGGGACACCAGATATGGCTGAAAATATGAAAAAACTTAGACCGCGGACCTTAAGTTTTTGCTAAAAAATGAAAAATTTTAAAAACACTCAAAACCTTTAGGAAATTATTCCTTTAGCATCCAGCATAACATCCTAGTTAAAAGGAATGGTATTGGAGGCCTGCTGCGGAAGCTACATGGGACACCAGATATGGCTGAAAATATGAAAAAACTTAGACCGCGGACCTTAAGTTTTTGCCAAAAAATGAAAAATTTTAAAAACACTCAAAACCTTTAGGAAATTATTCCTTTAGCATCCAGCATAACATCCTAGTTAAAAGGAATGGTATTGGAGGCCTGCTTTGGAGACTACAAGGTATACCAGATATGGCTGAAAATATGAAAAAACTTAGACCGCGGACCTTAAGTTTTTGCCAAAAAATGAAAAATTTTAAAAACACTCAAAACCTTTAGGAAATTATTCCTTTAGCATCCAGCATAACATCCTAGTTAAAAGGAATGGTATTGGAGGCCTGCTTTGGAGACTACAAGGTATACCAGATATGGCTGAAAATATGAAAAAACTTAGACCGCGGACCTTAAGTTTTTGCCAAAAAATGAAAAATTTTAAAAACACTCAAACCCTTTAGGAAATTATTCCTTTAGCATCCAGCATAACATCCTAGTTAAAAGGAATGGTATTGGAGGCCTGCTTTGGAGACTACATGGTATACCAGATATGGCTGAAAATATGAAAAAACTTTGACCGCGGACCTTAAGTTTTTGCCAAAAAATGAAAACTTTTAAAAACACTCAAAACCTTTAGGAAATTATTCCTTTAGCATCCAGCATAACATCCTAGTTAAAAGGAATGGTATTGGAGGCCTGCTGCGGAAGCTACATGGGACACCAGATATGGCTGAAAATAGGAAAAAACTTAGACCGCGGACCTTAAGTTTTTGCCAAAAAATGAAAAATTTTAAAAACACTCAAAACCTTTAGGAAATTATTCCTTTAGCATCCAGCATAACATCCTAGTTAAAAGGAATGGTATTGGAGGCCTGCTTTGGAGACTACAAGGTATACCAGATATGGCTGAAAATATGAAAAACTTAGACCGCGGACCTTAAGTTTTTGCCAAAAAATGAAAAATTTTAAAAACAGTCAAAACCTTTAGGAAATTATTCCTTTAGCATCCAGCATAACATCCTAGTTAAAAGGAATGGTATTGGAGGCCTGCTTTGGAGACTACATGGTATACCAGATATGGCTGAAAATATGAAAAAACTTAGACCGCGGACCTTAAGTTTTTGCCAAAAAATGAAAAAGTTTAAAAACACTCAAAACCTTTAGGAAATTATTCCTTTAGCATCCAGCATAACATCCTAGTTAAAAGGAATGGTATTGGAGGCCTGCTGCGGAAGCTACATGGGACACCAGATATGGCTGAAAATATGAAAAAACTTAGACCGCGGACCTTAAGTTTTTGCCAAAAAATTAAAAATTTTAAAAACACTCAAAACCTTTAGGAAATTATTCCTTTAGCATCCAGCATAACATCCTAGTTAAAAGGAATGGTATTGGAGGCCTGCTGCGGAAGCTACATGGGACACCAGATATGGCTGAAAATATGAAAAAACTTAGACCGCGGACCTTAAGTTTTTGCCAAAAAATGAAAAATTTTAAAAACACTCAAAACCTTTAGGAAATTATTCCTTTAGCATCCAGCATAACATCCTAGTTAAAAGGAATGGTATTGGAGGCCTGCTGCGGAAGCTACATGGGACACCAGATATGGCTGAAAATATGAAAAAACTTAGACCGCGGACCTTAAGTTTTTGCCAAAAAATGAAAAATTTTAAAAACACTCAAAACCTTTAGGAAATTATTCCTTTAGCATCCAGCATAACATCCTAGTTAAAAGGAATGGTATTGGAGGCCTGCTGCGGAAGCTACATGGGACACCAGATATGGCTGAAAATATGAGAAAACTTAGACCGCGGACCTTAAGTTTTTGCCAAAAAATGAAAAATTTTAAAAACACTCAAAACCTTTAGGAAATTATTCCTTTAGCATCCAGCATAACATCCTAGTTAAAAGGAATGGTATTGGAGGCCTGCTTTGGAGACTACATGGTATACCAGATATGGCTGAAAATATGAAAAAACTTAGACCGCGGACCTTAAGTTTTTGCCAAAAAATGAAAAATTTTAAAAACACTCAAAACCTTTAGGAAATTATTCCTTTAGCATCCAGCATAACATCCTAGTTAAAAGGAATGGTATTGGAGGCCTGCTGCGGAAGCTACATGGGACACCAGATATGGCTGAAAATATGAAAAAACTTAGACCGCGGACCTTAAGTTTTTGCCAAAAAATGAAAAATTTTAAAAACACTCAAAACCTTTAGGAAATTATTCCTTTAGCATCCAGCATAACATCCTAGTTAAAAGGAATGGTATTGGAGGCCTGCTTTGGAGACTACAAGGTATACCAGATATGGCTGAAAATATGAAAAAACTTAGACCGCGGACCTTAAGTTTTTGCCAAAAAATGAAAACTTTTAAAAACACTCAAACCCTTTAGGAAATTATTCCTTTAGCATCCAGCATAACATCCTAGTTAAAAGGAATGGTATTGGAGGCCTGCTGCGGAAGCTACATGGGACACCAGATATGGCTGAAAATATGAAAAAACTTAGACCGCGGACCTTAAGTTTTTGCCAAAAAATGAAAAATTTTAAAAACACTCAAAACCTTTAGGAAATTATTCCTTTAGCATCCAGCATAACATCCTAGTTAAAAGGAATGGTATTGGAGGCCTGCTGCGGAAGCTACATGGGACACCAGATATGGCTGAAAATAGGAAAAAACTTAGACCGCGGACCTTAAGTTTTTGCCAAAAAATGAAAAATTTTAAAAACACTCAAAACCTTTAGGAAATTATTCCTTTAGCATCCAGCATAACATCCTAGTTAAAAGGAATGGTATTGGAGGCCTGCTTTGGAGACTACAAAGTATACCAGATATGGCTGAAAATATGAAAAAACTTAGACCGCGGACCTTAAGTTTTTGCCAAAAAATGAAAAATTTTAAAAACACTCAAAACCTTTAGGAAATTATTCCTTTAGCATCCAGCATAACATCCTAGTTAAAAGGAATGGTATTGGAGGCCTGCTGCGGAAGCTACATGGGACACCAGATATGGCTGAAAATATGAAAAAACTTAGACCGCGGACCTTAAGTTTTTGCTAAAAAATGAAAAATTTTAAAAACACTCAAAACCTTTAGGAAATTATTCCTTTAGCATCCAGCATAACATCCTAGTTAAAAGGAATGGTATTGGAGGCCTGCTGCGGAAGCTACATGGGACACCAGATATGGCTGAAAATATGAAAAAACTTAGACCGCGGACCTTAAGTTTTTGCCAAAAAATGAAAAATTTTAAAAACACTCAAAACCTTTAGGAAATTATTCCTTTAGCATCCAGCATAACATCCTAGTTAAAAGGAATGGTATTGGAGGCCTGCTTTGGAGACTACAAGGTATACCAGATATGGCTGAAAATATGAAAAAACTTAGACCGCGGACCTTAAGTTTTTGCCAAAAAATGAAAAATTTTAAAAACACTCAAAACCTTTAGGAAATTATTCCTTTAGCATCCAGCATAACATCCTAGTTAAAAGGAATGGTATTGGAGGCCTGCTTTGGAGACTACAAGGTATACCAGATATGGCTGAAAATATGAAAAAACTTAGACCGCGGACCTTAAGTTTTTGCCAAAAAATGAAAAATTTTAAAAACACTCAAACCCTTTAGGAAATTATTCCTTTAGCATCCAGCATAACATCCTAGTTAAAAGGAATGGTATTGGAGGCCTGCTTTGGAGACTACATGGTATACCAGATATGGCTGAAAATATGAAAAAACTTTGACCGCGGACCTTAAGTTTTTGCCAAAAAATGAAAACTTTTAAAAACACTCAAAACCTTTAGGAAATTATTCCTTTAGCATCCAGCATAACATCCTAGTTAAAAGGAATGGTATTGGAGGCCTGCTGCGGAAGCTACATGGGACACCAGATATGGCTGAAAATAGGAAAAAACTTAGACCGCGGACCTTAAGTTTTTGCCAAAAAATGAAAAATTTTAAAAACACTCAAAACCTTTAGGAAATTATTCCTTTAGCATCCAGCATAACATCCTAGTTAAAAGGAATGGTATTGGAGGCCTGCTTTGGAGACTACAAGGTATACCAGATATGGCTGAAAATATGAAAAACTTAGACCGCGGACCTTAAGTTTTTGCCAAAAAATGAAAAATTTTAAAAACAGTCAAAACCTTTAGGAAATTATTCCTTTAGCATCCAGCATAACATCCTAGTTAAAAGGAATGGTATTGGAGGCCTGCTTTGGAGACTACATGGTATACCAGATATGGCTGAAAATATGAAAAAACTTAGACCGCGGACCTTAAGTTTTTGCCAAAAAATGAAAAAGTTTAAAAACACTCAAAACCTTTAGGAAATTATTCCTTTAGCATCCAGCATAACATCCTAGTTAAAAGGAATGGTATTGGAGGCCTGCTGCGGAAGCTACATGGGACACCAGATATGGCTGAAAATATGAAAAAACTTAGACCGCGGACCTTAAGTTTTTGCCAAAAAATTAAAAATTTTAAAAACACTCAAAACCTTTAGGAAATTATTCCTTTAGCATCCAGCATAACATCCTAGTTAAAAGGAATGGTATTGGAGGCCTGCTGCGGAAGCTACATGGGACACCAGATATGGCTGAAAATATGAAAAAACTTAGACCGCGGACCTTAAGTTTTTGCCAAAAAATGAAAAATTTTAAAAACACTCAAAACCTTTAGGAAATTATTCCTTTAGCATCCAGCATAACATCCTAGTTAAAAGGAATGGTATTGGAGGCCTGCTGCGGAAGCTACATGGGACACCAGATATGGCTGAAAATATGAAAAAACTTAGACCGCGGACCTTAAGTTTTTGCCAAAAAATGAAAAATTTTAAAAACACTCAAAACCTTTAGGAAATTATTCCTTTAGCATCCAGCATAACATCCTAGTTAAAAGGAATGGTATTGGAGGCCTGCTGCGGAAGCTACATGGGACACCAGATATGGCTGAAAATATGAGAAAACTTAGACCGCGGACCTTAAGTTTTTGCCAAAAAATGAAAAATTTTAAAAACACTCAAAACCTTTAGGAAATTATTCCTTTAGCATCCAGCATAACATCCTAGTTAAAAGGAATGGTATTGGAGGCCTGCTTTGGAGACTACATGGTATACCAGATATGGCTGAAAATATGAAAAAACTTAGACCGCGGACCTTAAGTTTTTGCCAAAAAATGAAAAATTTTAAAAACACTCAAAACCTTTAGGAAATTATTCCTTTAGCATCCAGCATAACATCCTAGTTAAAAGGAATGGTATTGGAGGCCTGCTGCGGAAGCTACATGGGACACCAGATATGGCTGAAAATATGAAAAAACTTAGACCGCGGACCTTAAGTTTTTGCCAAAAAATGAAAAATTTTAAAAACACTCAAAACCTTTAGGAAATTATTCCTTTAGCATCCAGCATAACATCCTAGTTAAAAGGAATGGTATTGGAGGCCTGCTGCGGAAGCTACATGGGACACCAGATATGGCTGAAAATATGAAAAAACTTAGACCGCGGACCTTAAGTTTTTGCCAAAAAATGAAAAGTTTTAAAAACACTCAAAACCTTTAGGAAATTATTCCTTTAGCATCCAGCATAACATCCTAGTTAAAAGGAATGGTATTGGAGGCCTGCTGCGGAAGCTACATGGGACACCAGATATGGCTGAAAATATGAAAAAACTTAGACCGCGGACCTTAAGTTTTTGCCAAAAAATGAAAAATTTTAAAAACACTCAAAACCTTTAGGAAATTATTCCTTTAGCATCCAGCATAACATCCTAGTTAAAAGGAATGGTATTGGAGGCCTGCTGCGGAAGCTACATGGGACACCAGATATGGCTGAAAATATGAAAAAACTTACACCGTGGACCTTAAGTTTTTGCCAAAAAATAAAAAATTTTAAAAACACTCAAAACCTTTAGGAAATTATTCCTTTAGCATCCAGCATAACATCCTAGTTAAAAGGAATGGTATTGGAGGCCAGCTGCGGAAGCTACATGGGACACCAGATATGGCTGAAAATATGAAAAAACTTAGACCGCGGACCTTAAGTTTTTGCCAAAAAATGAAAAATTTTAAAAACACTCAAAACCTTTAGGAAATTATTCCTTTAGCATCCAGCATAACATCCTAGTTAAAAGGAATGGTATTGGAGGCCTGCTTTGGAGACTACATGGTATACCAGATATGGCTGAAAATATGAAAAAACTTTGACCGCGGACCTTAAGTTTTTGCCAAAAAATGAAAACTTTTAAAAACACTCAAAACCTTTAGGAAATTATTCCTTTAGCATCCAGCATAACATCCTAGTTAAAAGGAATGGTATTGGAGGCCTGCTGCGGAAGCTACATGGGACACCAGATATGGCTGAAAATATGAAAAAACTTAGACCGCGGACCTTAAGTTTTTGCCAAAAAATGAAAAATTTTAAAAACACTCAAAACCTTTAGGAAATTATTCCTTTAGCATCCAGCATAACATCCTAGTTAAAAGGAATGGTATTGGAGGCCTGCTGCGGAAGCTACATGGGACACCAGATATGGCTGAAAATATGAAAAAACTTAGACCGCGGACCTTAAGTTTTTGCCAAAAAATGAAAAATTTTAAAAACACTCAAAACCTTTAGGAAATTATTCCTTTAGCATCCAGCATAACATCCTAGTTAAAAGGAATGGTATTGGAGGCCTGCTGCGGAAGCTACATGGGACACCAGATATGGCTGAAAATATGAAAAAACTTACACCGTGGACCTTAAGTTTTTGCCAAAAAATAAAAAATTTTAAAAACACTCAAAACCTTTAGGAAATTATTCCTTTAGAATCCAGCATAACATCCTAGTTAAAAGGAATGGTATTGGAGGCCTGCTGCGGAAGCTACATGGGACACCAGATATGGCTGAAAATATGAAAAAACTTAGACCGCGGACCTTAAGTTTTTGCCAAAAAATGAAAAATTTTAAAAACACTCAAAACCTTTAGGAAATTATTCCTTTAGCATCCAGCATAACATCCTAGTTAAAAGGAATGGTATTGGAGGCCTGCTTTGGAGACTACATGGTATACCAGATATGGCTGAAAATATGAAAAAACTTTGACCGCGGACCTTAAGTTTTTGCCAAAAAATGAAAACTTTTAAAAACACTCAAAACCTTTAGGAAATTATTCCTTTAGCATCCAGCATAACATCCTAGTTAAAAGGAATGGTATTGGAGGCCTGCTGCGGAAGCTACATGGGACACCAGATATGGCTGAAAATATGAAAAAACTTAGACCGCGGACCTTAAGTTTTTGCCAAAAAATGAAAAATTTTAAAAACACTCAAAACCTTTAGGAAATTATTCCTTTAGCATCCAGCATAACATCCTAGTTAAAAGGAATGGTATTGGAGGCCTGCTTTGGAGACTACAAGGTATACCAGATATGGCTGAAAATATGAAAAAACTTAGACCGCGGACCTTAAGTTTTTGCCAAAAAATGAAAACTTTTAAAAACACTCAAAACCTTTAGGAAATTATTCCTTTAGCATCCAGCATAACATCCTAGTTAAAAGGAATGGTATTGGAGGCCTGCTTTGGAGACTACAAGGTATACCAGATATGGCTGAAAATATGAAAAACTTAGACCGCGGACCTTAAGTTTTTGCCAAAAAATGAAAAATTTTAAAAACACTCAAAACCTTTAGGAAATTATTCCTTTAGCATCCAGCATAACATCCTAGTTAAAAGGAATGGTATTGGAGGCCTGCTTTGGAGACTACAAGGTATACCAGATATGGCTGAAAATATGAAAAACTTAGACCGCGGACCTTAAGTTTTTGCCAAAAAATGAAAAATTTTAAAAACACTCAAAACCTTTAGGAAATTATTCCTTTAGCATCCAGCATAACATCCTAGTTAAAAGGAATGGTATTGGAGGCCTGCTTTGGAGACTACATGGTATACCAGATATGGCTGAAAATATGAAAAAACTTAGACCGCGGACCTTAAGTTTTTGCCAAAAAATGAAAAATTTTAAAAACACTCAAAACCTTTAGGAAATTATTCCTTTAGCATCCAGCATAACATCCTAGTTAAAAGGAATGGTATTGGAGGCCTGCTGCGGAAGCTACATGGGACACCAGATATGGCTGAAAATATGAAAAAACTTAGACCGCGGACCTTAAGTTTTTGCCAAAAAATGAAAAATTTTAAAAACACTCAAAACCTTTAGGAAATTATTCCTTTAGCATCCAGCATAACATCCTAGTTAAAAGGAATGGTATTGGAGGCCTGCTGCGGAAGCTACATGGGACACCAGATATGGCTGAAAATAGGAAAAAACTTAGACCGCGGACCTTAAGTTTTTGCCAAAAAATGAAAAATTTTAAAAACACTCAAAACCTTTAGGAAATTATTCCTTTAGCATCCAGCATAACATCCTAGTTAAAAGGAATGGTATTGGAGGCCTGCTTTGGAGACTACAAAGTATACCAGATATGGCTGAAAATATGAAAAAACTTAGACCGCGGACCTTAAGTTTTTGCCAAAAAATGAAAAATTTTAAAAACACTCAAAACCTTTAGGAAATTATTCCTTTAGCATCCAGCATAACATCCTAGTTAAAAGGAATGGTATTGGAGGCCTGCTGCGGAAGCTACATGGGACACCAGATATGGCTGAAAATATGAAAAAACTTAGACCGCGGACCTTAAGTTTTTGCTAAAAAATGAAAAATTTTAAAAACACTCAAAACCTTTAGGAAATTATTCCTTTAGCATCCAGCATAACATCCTAGTTAAAAGGAATGGTATTGGAGGCCTGCTGCGGAAGCTACATGGGACACCAGATATGGCTGAAAATATGAAAAAACTTAGACCGCGGACCTTAAGTTTTTGCCAAAAAATGAAAAATTTTAAAAACACTCAAAACCTTTAGGAAATTATTCCTTTAGCATCCAGCATAACATCCTAGTTAAAAGGAATGGTATTGGAGGCCTGCTTTGGAGACTACAAGGTATACCAGATATGGCTGAAAATATGAAAAAACTTAGACCGCGGACCTTAAGTTTTTGCCAAAAAATGAAAAATTTTAAAAACACTCAAAACCTTTAGGAAATTATTCCTTTAGCATCCAGCATAACATCCTAGTTAAAAGGAATGGTATTGGAGGCCTGCTTTGGAGACTACAAGGTATACCAGATATGGCTGAAAATATGAAAAAACTTAGACCGCGGACCTTAAGTTTTTGCCAAAAAATGAAAAATTTTAAAAACACTCAAACCCTTTAGGAAATTATTCCTTTAGCATCCAGCATAACATCCTAGTTAAAAGGAATGGTATTGGAGGCCTGCTTTGGAGACTACATGGTATACCAGATATGGCTGAAAATATGAAAAAACTTTGACCGCGGACCTTAAGTTTTTGCCAAAAAATGAAAACTTTTAAAAACACTCAAAACCTTTAGGAAATTATTCCTTTAGCATCCAGCATAACATCCTAGTTAAAAGGAATGGTATTGGAGGCCTGCTGCGGAAGCTACATGGGACACCAGATATGGCTGAAAATAGGAAAAAACTTAGACCGCGGACCTTAAGTTTTTGCCAAAAAATGAAAAATTTTAAAAACACTCAAAACCTTTAGGAAATTATTCCTTTAGCATCCAGCATAACATCCTAGTTAAAAGGAATGGTATTGGAGGCCTGCTTTGGAGACTACAAGGTATACCAGATATGGCTGAAAATATGAAAAACTTAGACCGCGGACCTTAAGTTTTTGCCAAAAAATGAAAAATTTTAAAAACAGTCAAAACCTTTAGGAAATTATTCCTTTAGCATCCAGCATAACATCCTAGTTAAAAGGAATGGTATTGGAGGCCTGCTTTGGAGACTACATGGTATACCAGATATGGCTGAAAATATGAAAAAACTTAGACCGCGGACCTTAAGTTTTTGCCAAAAAATGAAAAAGTTTAAAAACACTCAAAACCTTTAGGAAATTATTCCTTTAGCATCCAGCATAACATCCTAGTTAAAAGGAATGGTATTGGAGGCCTGCTGCGGAAGCTACATGGGACACCAGATATGGCTGAAAATATGAAAAAACTTAGACCGCGGACCTTAAGTTTTTGCCAAAAAATTAAAAATTTTAAAAACACTCAAAACCTTTAGGAAATTATTCCTTTAGCATCCAGCATAACATCCTAGTTAAAAGGAATGGTATTGGAGGCCTGCTGCGGAAGCTACATGGGACACCAGATATGGCTGAAAATATGAAAAAACTTAGACCGCGGACCTTAAGTTTTTGCCAAAAAATGAAAAATTTTAAAAACACTCAAAACCTTTAGGAAATTATTCCTTTAGCATCCAGCATAACATCCTAGTTAAAAGGAATGGTATTGGAGGCCTGCTGCGGAAGCTACATGGGACACCAGATATGGCTGAAAATATGAAAAAACTTAGACCGCGGACCTTAAGTTTTTGCCAAAAAATGAAAAATTTTAAAAACACTCAAAACCTTTAGGAAATTATTCCTTTAGCATCCAGCATAACATCCTAGTTAAAAGGAATGGTATTGGAGGCCTGCTTTGGAGACTACATGGTATACCAGATATGGCTGAAAATATGAAAAAACTTAGACCGCGGACCTTAAGTTTTTGCCAAAAAATGAAAAATTTTAAAAACACTCAAAACCTTTAGGAAATTATTCCTTTAGCATCCAGCATAACATCCTAGTTAAAAGGAATGGTATTGGAGGCCTGCTGCGGAAGCTACATGGGACACCAGATATGGCTGAAAATATGAAAAAACTTAGACCGCGGACCTTAAGTTTTTGCCAAAAAATGAAAAATTTTAAAAACACTCAAAACCTTTAGGAAATTATTCCTTTAGCATCCAGCATAACATCCTAGTTAAAAGGAATGGTATTGGAGGCCTGCTTTGGAGACTACAAGGTATACCAGATATGGCTGAAAATATGAAAAAACTTAGACCGCGGACCTTAAGTTTTTGCCAAAAAATGAAAACTTTTAAAAACACTCAAAACCTTTAGGAAATTATTCCTTTAGCATCCAGCATAACATCCTAGTTAAAAGGAATGGTATTGGAGGCCTGCTTTGGAGACTACAAGGTATACCAGATATGGCTGAAAATATGAAAAACTTAGACCGCGGACCTTAAGTTTTTGCCAAAAAATGAAAAATTTTAAAAACACTCAAAACCTTTAGGAAATTATTCCTTTAGCATCCAGCATAACATCCTAGTTAAAAGGAATGGTATTGGAGGCCTGCTTTGGAGACTACAAGGTATACCAGATATGGCTGAAAATATGAAAAACTTAGACCGCGGACCTTAAGTTTTTGCCAAAAAATGAAAAATTTTAAAAACACTCAAAACCTTTAGGAAATTATTCCTTTAGCATCCAGCATAACATCCTAGTTAAAAGGAATGGTATTGGAGGCCTGCTTTGGAGACTACATGGTATACCAGATATGGCTGAAAATATGAAAAAACTTAGACCGCGGACCTTAAGTTTTTGCCAAAAAATGAAAAATTTTAAAAACACTCAAAACCTTTAGGAAATTATTCCTTTAGCATCCAGCATAACATCCTAGTTAAAAGGAATGGTATTGGAGGCCTGCTGCGGAAGCTACATGGGACACCAGATATGGCTGAAAATATGAAAAAACTTAGACCGCGGACCTTAAGTTTTTGCCAAAAAATGAAAAATTTTAAAAACACTCAAAACCTTTAGGAAATTATTCCTTTAGCATCCAGCATAACATCCTAGTTAAAAGGAATGGTATTGGAGGCCTGCTGCGGAAGCTACATGGGACACCAGATATGGCTGAAAATATGAAAAAACTTAGACCGCGGACCTTAAGTTTTTGCCAAAAAATGAAAAATTTTAAAAACACTCAAAACCTTTAGGAAATTATTCCTTTAGCATCCAGCATAACATCCTAGTTAAAAGGAATGGTATTGGAGGCCTGCTTTGGAGACTACAAGGTATACCAGATATGGCTGAAAATATGAAAAAACTTAGACCGCGGACCTTAAGTTTTTGCCAAAAAATGAAAAATTTTAAAAACACTCAAAACCTTTAGGAAATTATTCCTTTAGCATCCAGCATAACATCCTAGTTAAAAGGAATGGTATTGGAGGCCTGCTTTGGAGACTACATGGTATACCAGATATGGCTGAAAATATGAAAAAACTTAGACCGCGGACCTTAAGTTTTTGCCAAAAAATGAAAAATTTTAAAAACACTCAAAACCTTTAGGAAATTATTCCTTTAGCATCCAGCATAACATCCTAGTTAAAAGGAATGGTATTGGAGGCCTGCTGCGGAAGCTACATGGGACACCAGATATGGCTGAAAATATGAAAAAACTTACACCGTGGACCTTAAGTTTTTGCCAAAAAATAAAAAATTTTAAAAACACTCAAAACCTTTAGGAAATTATTCCTTTAGAATCCAGCATAACATCCTAGTTAAAAGGAATGGTATTGGAGGCCTGCTGCGGAAGCTACATGGGACACCAGATATGGCTGAAAATATGAAAAAACTTAGACCGCGGACCTTAAGTTTTTGCCAAAAAATGAAAAATTTTAAAAACACTCAAAACCTTTAGGAAATTATTCCTTTAGCATCCAGCATAACATCCTAGTTAAAAGGAATGGTATTGGAGGCCTGCTGCGGAAGCTACATGGGACACCAGATATGGCTGAAAATATGAAAAAACTTAGACCGCGGACCTTAAGTTTTTGCCAAAAAATAAAAAATTTTAAAAACACTCAAAACCTTTAGGAAATTATTCCTTTAGCATCCAGCATAACATCCTAGTTAAAAGGAATGGTATTGGAGGCCTGCTGTGGAAGCTACATGGGACACCAGATATGGCTGAAAATATGAAAAAACTTAGACCGTGGACCTTAAGTTTTTGCCAAAAAATGAAAAATTTTAAAAACACTCAAAACCTTTAGGAAATTATTCCTTTAGCATCCAGCATAACATCCTAGTTAAAAGGAATGGTATTGGAGGCCTGCTGCGGAAGCTACATGGGACACCAGATATGGCTGAAAATATGAAAAAACTTAGACCGCGGACCTTAAGTTTTTGCCAAAAAATGAAAAATTTTAAAAACACTCAAAACCTTTAGGAAATTATTCCTTTAGCATCCAGCATAACATCCTAGTTAAAAGGAATGGTATTGGAGGCCTGCTGCGGAAGCTACATGGGACACCAGATATGGCTGAAAATATGAAAAAACTTAGACCGCGGACCTTAAGTTTTTGCCAAAAAATGAAAAGTTTTAAAAACACTCAAAACCTTTAGGAAATTATTCCTTTAGCATCCAGCATAACATCCTAGTTAAAAGGAATGGTATTGGAGGCCTGCTGCGGAAGCTACATGGGACACCAGATATGGCTGAAAATATGAAAAAACTTAGACCGCGGACCTTAAGTTTTTGCCAAAAAATGAAAAATTTTAAAAACACTCAAAACCTTTAGGAAATTATTCCTTTAGCATCCAGCATAACATCCTAGTTAAAAGGAATGGTATTGGAGGCCTGCTTTGGAGACTACATGGTATACCAGATATGGCTGAAAATATGAAAAAACTTTGACCGCGGACCTTAAGTTTTTGCCAAAAAATGAAAACTTTTAAAAACACTCAAAACCTTTAGGAAATTATTCCTTTAGCATCCAGCATAACATCCTAGTTAAAAGGAATGGTATTGGAGGCCTGCTGCGGAAGCTACATGGGACACCAGATATGGCTGAAAATATGAAAAAACTTAGACCGCGGACCTTAAGTTTTTGCCAAAAAATGAAAAATTTTAAAAACACTCAAAACCTTTAGGAAATTATTCCTTTAGCATCCAGCATAACATCCTAGTTAAAAGGAATGGTATTGGAGGCCTGCTGCGGAAGCTACATGGGACACCAGATATGGCTGAAAATATGAAAAAACTTAGACCGCGGACCTTAAGTTTTTGCCAAAAAATGAAAAATTTTAAAAACACTCAAAACCTTTAGGAAATTATTCCTTTAGCATCCAGCATAACATCCTAGTTAAAAGGAATGGTATTGGAGGCCTGCTGCGGAAGCTACATGGGACACCAGATATGGCTGAAAATATGAAAAAACTTACACCGTGGACCTTAAGTTTTTGCCAAAAAATAAAAAATTTTAAAAACACTCAAAACCTTTAGGAAATTATTCCTTTAGCATCCAGCATAACATCCTAGTTAAAAGGAATGGTATTGGAGGCCAGCTGCGGAAGCTACATGGGACACCAGATATGGCTGAAAATATGAAAAAACTTAGACCGCGGACCTTAAGTTTTTGCCAAAAAATGAAAAATTTTAAAAACACTCAAAACCTTTAGGAAATTATTCCTTTAGCATCCAGCATAACATCCTAGTTAAAAGGAATGGTATTGGAGGCCTGCTTTGGAGACTACATGGTATACCAGATATGGCTGAAAATATGAAAAAACTTTGACCGCGGACCTTAAGTTTTTGCCAAAAAATGAAAACTTTTAAAAACACTCAAAACCTTTAGGAAATTATTCCTTTAGCATCCAGCATAACATCCTAGTTAAAAGGAATGGTATTGGAGGCCTGCTGCGGAAGCTACATGGGACACCAGATATGGCTGAAAATATGAAAAAACTTAGACCGCGGACCTTAAGTTTTTGCCAAAAAATGAAAAATTTTAAAAACACTCAAAACCTTTAGGAAATTATTCCTTTAGCATCCAGCATAACATCCTAGTTAAAAGGAATGGTATTGGAGGCCTGCTGCGGAAGCTACATGGGACACCAGATATGGCTGAAAATATGAAAAAACTTAGACCGCGGACCTTAAGTTTTTGCCAAAAAATGAAAAATTTTAAAAACACTCAAAACCTTTAGGAAATTATTCCTTTAGCATCCAGCATAACATCCTAGTTAAAAGGAATGGTATTGGAGGCCTGCTGCGGAAGCTACATGGGACACCAGATATGGCTGAAAATATGAAAAAACTTACACCGTGGACCTTAAGTTTTTGCCAAAAAATAAAAAATTTTAAAAACACTCAAAACCTTTAGGAAATTATTCCTTTAGAATCCAGCATAACATCCTAGTTAAAAGGAATGGTATTGGAGGCCTGCTGCGGAAGCTACATGGGACACCAGATATGGCTGAAAATATGAAAAAACTTAGACCGCGGACCTTAAGTTTTTGCCAAAAAATGAAAAATTTTAAAAACACTCAAAACCTTTAGGAAATTATTCCTTTAGCATCCAGCATAACATCCTAGTTAAAAGGAATGGTATTGGAGGCCTGCTTTGGAGACTACATGGTATACCAGATATGGCTGAAAATATGAAAAAACTTTGACCGCGGACCTTAAGTTTTTGCCAAAAAATGAAAACTTTTAAAAACACTCAAAACCTTTAGGAAATTATTCCTTTAGCATCCAGCATAACATCCTAGTTAAAAGGAATGGTATTGGAGGCCTGCTGCGGAAGCTACATGGGACACCAGATATGGCTGAAAATATGAAAAAACTTAGACCGCGGACCTTAAGTTTTTGCCAAAAAATGAAAAATTTTAAAAACACTCAAAACCTTTAGGAAATTATTCCTTTAGCATCCAGCATAACATCCTAGTTAAAAGGAATGGTATTGGAGGCCTGCTGCGGAAGCTACATGGGACACCAGATATGGCTGAAAATATGAAAAAACTTAGACCGCGGACCTTAAGTTTTTGCCAAAAAATGAAAAATTTTAAAAACACTCAAAACCTTTAGGAAATTATTCCTTTAGCATCCAGCATAACATCCTAGTTAAAAGGAATGGTATTGGAGGCCTGCTTTGGAGACTACATGGTATACCAGATATGGCTGAAAATATGAAAAAACTTAGACCGCGGACCTTAAGTTTTTGCCAAAAAATGAAAACTTTTAAAAACACTCAAAACCTTTAGGAAATTATTCCTTTAGCATCCAGCATAACATCCTAGTTAAAAGGAATGGTATTGGAGGCCTGCTGCGCAGGGGCGTACCTAGAGTATTTGGCACCCGGGGCGGATCCTGTAAGTGGCACCCCCCCCCCAAATGTAAAGACATCTACAAAATTATGTTGGCAAGAATACTTATTGCACCAATTTGTAAACTGTATGTCAACTGTAAACAACAAGAAATCTGAAAAAATAAATTAATAACTTATAAGTAAAATAAACACATATAAATAACATTTACTGAACATATAATAGTGCTTTCTTTAATAACCCTCCAAAAAAAACAGCGCCCACATTGCCCACATAGAACCTGACCAGCACCCAAATTACACACACATAGGACGTGCCATATTTGCCCCCAAACAGCCCAGCATGAGTCAGCATTGTTCCCAAACAGCCGAGTGTACGCTATCTTTGTCCCATGAACACACTACCTGTGCTATCTTTGTCCCATAAACACCCTGCCTGTGCCATTTTTGTCCCATAAACACCCTGCTTATACCATCTTTGCCTTTTTGACAAATCAACTATACACCTATGATTAACACAAACACTTTTACAGTCACTCACTAATTCACTTTCATTCACACAAATTATTTACACATATTCATTGATGCATTCTCACAAATTCATTAATTCTCTCACTCATTCACACAATTCATCCACACATTAATCCATTCATTTTCTCTCTCTTATTCTGACTCTTTATTTCAATATTCTTGCTACCCTCCTTTATCCTTATCTACCCCTTCTCACTCCCTTCTCCCTATCTACCCCCTTTCCCCTGTCTCACTCCCTTCTCCCTATCTACCCCCTCCTAACTATCTACCCTCTCCCCCCTTTGAAGTTCACTTACCTTTCAGGAGTCCTGCGGTGGGGGTGCAAGGCCTCTGCCTCCCAGCTCTGCCACTGTATGGAACAGTATAGAGTGATGGGAGTTATGATGTACTTTAGAGCATAATTATATAATGAAAAAGACATTGGAAATGGTACAGCATAAGACCCATCACTCTCACACATTTACCAATCCACACATACCAGTCCACAGATTCCACACATACCAATCCACAGATTCCACACATACCAATCCACACTTACCAATCCACACATACCAGTCCACACATACCAATTCACAGATTCCACACATACCAATCCACATTTACCAATCCACACTTACCAATCCACAGATTCCACACATACCAATCCACACTTACCAATCCACACATACCAGCCCACAGATTCCACACATACCAATCCACACATACCAGCCCACAGATTCCACACATACCAATCCACACATACCAATCCACAGATTCCACACATACCAATCCACACTTACCAATCCACACATACCAGCCCACAGATTCCACACATACCAATCCACATTTACCAATCCACACATACCAATCCACAGATTCCACACATACCAATCCACAGATTCCACACATACCAATCCACAGATTCCACACATACCAGCCCACAGATTCCACACATACCAGCCCACAGATTCCACACATACCAGCCCACATTTACCAATCCACACATTCCACACATACCAATCCACACTTACCAATCCACACATACCAATCCACAGATTCCACACATACCAATCCACACATACCAATCCACACATACCAATCCACACATACCAATCCACACATACCAATCCACAGATTCCACACATACCAATCCACACATACCAATCCACAGATTCCACACATACCAATCCACAGATTCCACACATAGCAATCCACACATAGCAATCCACACATAGCAATCCACACATAGCAATCCACTCTCACTGTCACTGAATGATTTCCTACCTTTCCTCTTTTCTTCTTGCAGCAGTCAGCTCCTTTTCTTCCTCTTCGCTCCTCTTCTTCTGTCTTCTTCCGGTTCAGAGGGCACGGACGAAGGTGGGCGCGGCTTCAGTGTTGCTTCAGCAGCAGTTGCCGCGCGGATCGCGAGGGAGCGGTATCGGAGGTTTTTAACAGACCTCCGGCTCCCTTGAGTGATTTTAAGCCGGTTCAAGGGAACCGGCTTAAAATCACTCAAGGGAGCCGGAGGTCTGTTAAAGACCTCCGATACCGCTCCCTTGCGAGCCTGCTCCTCCAGCGGCGGACATTACTGTCCGTCTCTGGAGGGGTGCCGGGTGCCGGCAAGTTGGCACCCCCCTGATGAGCGGCACCCGGTGCGGACCGCCCCCCGCGCCCCCCGCTAGGTACGCTACTGCTGCTGCGGAAGCTACATGGTATACCAGATATGGCTGAAAATATGAAAAAACTTTGACCGCGGACCTAAAGTTTTTGCCAAAAAATGAAAACTTTTAAAAACACTCAAAACCTTTAGGAAATTATTCCTTTAGCATCCAGCATAACATCCTAGTTAAAAGGAATGGTATTGGAGGCCTGCTGTGGAAGCTACATGGGACACCAGATATGGCTGAAAATATGAAAAAACTTAGACCGCGGACCTTAAGTTTTTGCCAAAAAATGAAAAATTTTAAAAACACTCAAAACCTTTAGGAAATTATTCCTTTAGCATCCAGCATAACATCCTAGTTAAAAAGAATGGTATTGGAGGCCTGCTGCGGAAGCTACATGGGACACCAGATATGGCTGAAAATATGAAAAAACTTAGACCGCGGACCTTAAGTTTTTGCCAAAAAATGAAACATTTTAAAAACACTCAAAACCTTTAGGAAATTATTCCTTTAGCATCCAGCATAACATCCTAGTTAAAAAGAATGGTATTGGAGGCCTGCTTTGGAGACTACATGGTATACCAGATATGGCTGAAAATATGAAAAAACTTAGACCGCGGACCTTAAGTTTTTGCCAAAAAATGAAAAATTTTAAAAACACTCAAAACCTTTAGGAAATTATTCCTTTAGCATCCAGCATAACATCCTAGTTAAAAGGAATGGTATTGGAGGCCTGCTTTGGAGACTACATGGTATACCAGATATGGCTGAAAATATGAAAAAACTTTGACCGCGGACCTTAAGTTTTTGCCAAAAAATGAAAACTTTTAAAAACACTCAAAACCTTTAGGAAATTATTCCTTTAGCATCCAGCATAACATCCTAGTTAAAAGGAATGGTATTGGAGGCCTGCTGCGGAAGCTACATGGGACACCAGATATGGCTGAAAATATGAAAAAACTTAGACCGCGGACCTTAAGTTTTTGCCAAAAAATGAAAAATTTTAAAAACACTCAAAACCTTTAGGAAATTATTCCTTTAGCATCCAGCATAACATCCTAGTTAAAAGGAATGGTATTGGAGGCCTGCTTTGGAGACTACATGGTATACCAGATATGGCTGAAAATATGAAAAAACTTTGACCGCGGACCTAAAGTTTTTGCCAAAAAATGAAAACTTTTAAAAACACTCAAAACCTTTAGGAAATTATTCCTTTAGCATCCAGCATAACATCCTAGTTAAAAGGAATGGTATTGGAGGCCTGCTGTGGAAGCTACATGGGACACCAGATATGGCTGAAAATATGAAAAAACTTAGACCGCGGACCTTAAGTTTTTGCCAAAAAATGAAAAATTTTAAAAACACTCAAAACCTTTAGGAAATTATTCCTTTAGCATCCAGCATAACATCCTAGTTAAAAAGAATGGTATTGGAGGCCTGCTGCGGAAGCTACATGGGACACCAGATATGGCTGAAAATATGAAAAAACTTAGACCGCGGACCTTAAGTTTTTGCCAAAAAATGAAACATTTTAAAAACACTCAAAACCTTTAGGAAATTATTCCTTTAGCATCCAGCATAACATCCTAGTTAAAAAGAATGGTATTGGAGGCCTGCTTTGGAGACTACATGGTATACCAGATATGGCTGAAAATATGAAAAAACTTAGACCGCGGACCTTAAGTTTTTGCCAAAAAATGAAAACTTTTAAAAACACTCAAAACCTTTAGGAAATTATTCCTTTAGCATCCAGCATAACATCCTAGTTAAAAGGAATGGTATTGGAGGCCTGCTGCGCAGGGGCGTACCTAGAGTATTTGGCACCCGGGGCGGATCCTGTAAGTGGCACCCCCCCCCCAAATGTAAAGACATCTACAAAATTATGTTGGCAAGAATACTTATTGCACCAATTTGTAAACTGTATGTCAACTGTAAACAACAAGAAATCTGAAAAAATAAATTAATAACTTATAAGTAAAATAAACACATATAAATAACATTTACTGAACATATAATAGTGCTTTCTTTAATAACCCTCCAAAAAAAACAGCGCCCACATTGCCCACATAGAACCTGACCAGCACCCAAATTACACACACATAGGACGTGCCATATTTGCCCCCAAACAGCCCAGCATGAGTCAGCATTGTTCCCAAACAGCCGAGTGTACGCTATCTTTGTCCCATGAACACACTACCTGTGCTATCTTTGTCCCATAAACACCCTGCCTGTGCCATTTTTGTCCCATAAACACCCTGCTTATACCATCTTTGCCTTTTTGACAAATCAACTATACACCTATGATTAACACAAACACTTTTACAGTCACTCACTAATTCACTTTCATTCACACAAATTATTTACACATATTCATTGATGCATTCTCACAAATTCATTAATTCTCTCACTCATTCACACAATTCATCCACACATTAATCCATTCATTTTCTCTCTCTTATTCTGACTCTTTATTTCAATATTCTTGCTACCCTCCTTTATCCTTATCTACCCCTTCTCACTCCCTTCTCCCTATCTACCCCCTTTCCCCTGTCTCACTCCCTTCTCCCTATCTACCCCCTCCTAACTATCTACCCTCTCCCCCCTTTGAAGTTCACTTACCTTTCAGGAGTCCTGCGGTGGGGGTGCAAGGCCTCTGCCTCCCAGCTCTGCCACTGTATGGAACAGTATAGAGTGATGGGAGTTATGATGTACTTTAGAGCATAATTATATAATGAAAAAGACATTGGAAATGGTACAGCATAAGACCCATCACTCTCACACATTTACCAATCCACACATACCAGTCCACAGATTCCACACATACCAATCCACAGATTCCACACATACCAATCCACACTTACCAATCCACACATACCAGTCCACACATACCAATTCACAGATTCCACACATACCAATCCACATTTACCAATCCACACTTACCAATCCACAGATTCCACACATACCAATCCACACTTACCAATCCACACATACCAGCCCACAGATTCCACACATACCAATCCACACATACCAGCCCACAGATTCCACACATACCAATCCACACATACCAATCCACAGATTCCACACATACCAATCCACACTTACCAATCCACACATACCAGCCCACAGATTCCACACATACCAATCCACATTTACCAATCCACACATACCAATCCACAGATTCCACACATACCAATCCACAGATTCCACACATACCAATCCACAGATTCCACACATACCAGCCCACAGATTCCACACATACCAGCCCACAGATTCCACACATACCAGCCCACATTTACCAATCCACACATTCCACACATACCAATCCACACTTACCAATCCACACATACCAATCCACAGATTCCACACATACCAATCCACACATACCAATCCACACATACCAATCCACACATACCAATCCACACATACCAATCCACAGATTCCACACATACCAATCCACACATACCAATCCACAGATTCCACACATACCAATCCACAGATTCCACACATAGCAATCCACACATAGCAATCCACACATAGCAATCCACACATAGCAATCCACTCTCACTGTCACTGAATGATTTCCTACCTTTCCTCTTTTCTTCTTGCAGCAGTCAGCTCCTTTTCTTCCTCTTCGCTCCTCTTCTTCTGTCTTCTTCCGGTTCAGAGGGCACGGACGAAGGTGGGCGCGGCTTCAGTGTTGCTTCAGCAGCAGTTGCCGCGCGGATCGCGAGGGAGCGGTATCGGAGGTTTTTAACAGACCTCCGGCTCCCTTGAGTGATTTTAAGCCGGTTCAAGGGAACCGGCTTAAAATCACTCAAGGGAGCCGGAGGTCTGTTAAAGACCTCCGATACCGCTCCCTTGCGAGCCTGCTCCTCCAGCGGCGGACATTACTGTCCGTCTCTGGAGGGGTGCCGGGTGCCGGCAAGTTGGCACCCCCCTGATGAGCGGCACCCGGTGCGGACCGCCCCCCGCGCCCCCCGCTAGGTACGCTACTGCTGCTGCGGAAGCTACATGGTATACCAGATATGGCTGAAAATATGAAAAAACTTTGACCGCGGACCTAAAGTTTTTGCCAAAAAATGAAAACTTTTAAAAACACTCAAAACCTTTAGGAAATTATTCCTTTAGCATCCAGCATAACATCCTAGTTAAAAGGAATGGTATTGGAGGCCTGCTGTGGAAGCTACATGGGACACCAGATATGGCTGAAAATATGAAAAAACTTAGACCGCGGACCTTAAGTTTTTGCCAAAAAATGAAAAATTTTAAAAACACTCAAAACCTTTAGGAAATTATTCCTTTAGCATCCAGCATAACATCCTAGTTAAAAAGAATGGTATTGGAGGCCTGCTGCGGAAGCTACATGGGACACCAGATATGGCTGAAAATATGAAAAAACTTAGACCGCGGACCTTAAGTTTTTGCCAAAAAATGAAACATTTTAAAAACACTCAAAACCTTTAGGAAATTATTCCTTTAGCATCCAGCATAACATCCTAGTTAAAAAGAATGGTATTGGAGGCCTGCTTTGGAGACTACATGGTATACCAGATATGGCTGAAAATATGAAAAAACTTAGACCGCGGACCTTAAGTTTTTGCCAAAAAATGAAAAATTTTAAAAACACTCAAAACCTTTAGGAAATTATTCCTTTAGCATCCAGCATAACATCCTAGTTAAAAGGAATGGTATTGGAGGCCTGCTTTGGAGACTACATGGTATACCAGATATGGCTGAAAATATGAAAAAACTTTGACCGCGGACCTTAAGTTTTTGCCAAAAAATGAAAACTTTTAAAAACACTCAAAACCTTTAGGAAATTATTCCTTTAGCATCCAGCATAACATCCTAGTTAAAAGGAATGGTATTGGAGGCCTGCTGCGGAAGCTACATGGGACACCAGATATGGCTGAAAATATGAAAAAACTTAGACCGCGGACCTTAAGTTTTTGCCAAAAAATGAAAAATTTTAAAAACACTCAAAACCTTTAGGAAATTATTCCTTTAGCATCCAGCATAACATCCTAGTTAAAAGGAATGGTATTGGAGGCCTGCTTTGGAGACTACATGGTATACCAGATATGGCTGAAAATATGAAAAAACTTTGACCGCGGACCTAAAGTTTTTGCCAAAAAATGAAAACTTTTAAAAACACTCAAAACCTTTAGGAAATTATTCCTTTAGCATCCAGCATAACATCCTAGTTAAAAGGAATGGTATTGGAGGCCTGCTGTGGAAGCTACATGGGACACCAGATATGGCTGAAAATATGAAAAAACTTAGACCGCGGACCTTAAGTTTTTGCCAAAAAATGAAAAATTTTAAAAACACTCAAAACCTTTAGGAAATTATTCCTTTAGCATCCAGCATAACATCCTAGTTAAAAAGAATGGTATTGGAGGCCTGCTGCGGAAGCTACATGGGACACCAGATATGGCTGAAAATATGAAAAAACTTAGACCGCGGACCTTAAGTTTTTGCCAAAAAATGAAACATTTTAAAAACACTCAAAACCTTTAGGAAATTATTCCTTTAGCATCCAGCATAACATCCTAGTTAAAAAGAATGGTATTGGAGGCCTGCTTTGGAGACTACATGGTATACCAGATATGGCTGAAAATATGAAAAAACTTAGACCGCGGACCTTAAGTTTTTGCCAAAAAATGAAAAATTTTAAAAACACTCAAAACCTTTAGGAAATTATTCCTTTAGCATCCAGCATAACATCCTAGTTAAAAGGAATGGTATTGGAGGCCTGCTTTGGAGACTACATGGTATACCAGATATGGCTGAAAATATGAAAAAACTTTGACCGCGGACCTTAAGTTTTTGCCAAAAAATGAAAACTTTTAAAAACACTCAAAACCTTTAGGAAATTATTCCTTTAGCATCCAGCATAACATCCTAGTTAAAAGGAATGGTATTGGAGGCCTGCTGCGGAAGCTACATGGGACACCAGATATGGCTGAAAATATGAAAAAACTTAGACCGCGGACCTTAAGTTTTTGCCAAAAAATGAAAAATTTTAAAAACACTCAAAACCTTTAGGAAATTATTCCTTTAGCATCCAGCATAACATCCTAGTTAAAAGGAATGGTATTGGAGGCCTGCTTTGGAGACTACATGGTATACCAGATATGGCTGAAAATATGAAAAAACTTAGACCGCGGACCTTAAGTTTTTGCCAAAAAATGAAAAGTTTTAAAAACACTCAAAACCTTTAGGAAATTATTCCTTTAGCATCCAGCATAACATCCTAGTTAAAAGGAATGGTATTGGAGGCCTGCTTTGGAGACTACATGGTATACCAGATATGGCTGAAAATATGAAAAAACTTTGACCGCGGACCTTAAGTTTTTGCCAAAAAATGAAAACTTTTAAAAACACTCAAAACCTTTAGGAAATTATTCCTTTAGCATCCAGCATAACATCCTAGTTAAAAGGAATGGTATTGGAGGCCTGCTGTGGAAGCTACATGGGACACCAGATATGGCTGAAAATATGAAAAAACTTAGACCGCGGACCTTAAGTTTTTGCCAAAAAATGAAAAATTTTAAAAACACTCAAAACCTTTAGGAAATTATTCCTTTAGCATCCAGCATAACATCCTAGTTAAAAGGAATGGTATTGGAGGCCTGCTTTGGAGACTACATGGTATACCAGAAATGGCTGAAAATATGAAAAAACTTTGACCGCGGACCTTAAGTTTTTGCCAAAAAATGAAAACTTTTAAAAACACTCAAAACCTTTAGGAAATTATTCCTTTAGCATCCAGCATAACATCCTAGTTAAAAGGAATGGTATTGGAGGCCTGCTGCGGAAGCTACATGGGACACCAGATATGGCTGAAAATATGAAAAAACTTAGACCGCGGACCTTAAGTTTTTGCCAAAAAATGAAAAATTTTAAAAACACTCAAAACCTTTAGGAAATTATTCCTTTAGCATCCAGCATAACATCCTAGTTAAAAGGAATGGTATTGGAGGCCTGCTGCGGAAGCTACATGGGACACCAGATATGGCTGAAAATATGAAAAAACTTAGACCGCGGACCTTAAGTTTTTGCCAAAAAATGAAAAATTTTAAAAACACTCAAAACCTTTAGGAAATTATTCCTTTAGCATCCAGCATAACATCCTAGTTAAAAGGAATGGTATTGGAGGCCTGCTGCGGAAGCTACATGGGACACCAGATATGTCTGAAAATATGAAAAAACTTAGACCGCGGACCTTAAGTTTTTGCCAAAAAAATGAAAAATTTTAAAAACACTGAAAACCTTTAGGAAAGTATTCCTTTAGCATCCAGCATAACATCCTAGTTAAAAGAAATGGTATTGGAGGCCTGCTGTGCAAGCTACATGGGACACCAGATATGGCTGAAAATATGAAAAAACTTAGACCGCGGACCTTAAGTTTTTGCCAAAAAATGAAAAATTTTAAAAACACTCAAAACCTTTAGGAAATTATTCCTTTAGCATCCAGCATAACATCCTAGTTAAAAGAAATGGTATTGGAGGCCTGCTGCGGAAGCTACATGGGACACCAGATATGGCTGAAAATATGAAAAAACTTAGACCGCGGACCTTAATTTTTTGCCAAAAAATGAAAAATTTTAAAAACACTCAAAACCTTTAGGAAATTATTCCTTTAGCATCCAGCATAACATCCTAGTTAAAAAGAATGGTATTGGAGGCCTGCTTTGGAGACTACATGGTATACCAGATATGGCTGAAAATATGAAAAAACTTAGACCGCGGACCTTAAGTTTTTGGCAAAAAATGAAAACTTTTAAAAACACTCAAAACCTTTAGGAAATTATTCCTTTAGCATCCAGCATAACATCCTAGTTAAAAGGAATGGTATTGGAGGCCTGCTGCGGAAGCTACATGGGACACCAGATATGGCTGAAAATATGAAAAAACTTAGACCACGGACCTTAAGTTTTTGCCAAAAAATGAAAAATTTTAAAAACACTCAAAACCTTTAGGAAATTATTCCTTTAGCATCCAGCATAACATCCTAGTTAAAAGGAATGGTATTGGAGGCCTGCTGCGGAAGCTACATGGGACACCAGATATGGCTGAAAATATGAAAAAACTTAGACCGCGGACCTTAAGTTTTTGCCAAAAAATAAAAATTTTTAAAAACACTCAAAACCTTTAGGAAATTATTCCTTTAGAATCCAGCATAACATCCTAGTTAAAAGGAATGGTATTGGAGGCCTGCTGTGGAAGCTACATGGGACACCAGATATGGCTGAAAATATGAAAAAACTTAGACCGCGGACCTTAAGTTTTTGCCAAAAAATGAAAAATTTTAAAAACACTCAAAACCTTTAGGAAATTATTCCTTTAGCATCCAGCATAACATCCTAGTTAAAAGGAATGGTATTGGAGGCCTGCTTTGGAGACTACATGGTATACCAGATATGGCTGAAAATATGAAAAAACTTTGACCGCGGACCTTAAGTTTTTGCCAAAAAATGAAAACTTTTAAAAACACTCAAAACCTTTAGGAAATTATTCCTTTAGCATCCAGCATAACATCCTAGTTAAAAGGAATGGTATTGGAGGCCTGCTGCGGAAGCTACATGGGACACCAGATATGGCTGAAAATATGAAAAAACTTAGACCGCGGACCTTAAGTTTTTGCCAAAAAATGAAAAGTTTTAAAAACACTCAAAACCTTTAGGAAATTATTCCTTTAGCATCCAGCATAACATCCTAGTTAAAAGGAATGGTATTGGAGGCCTGCTGTGGAAGCTACATGGGACACCAGATATGGCTGAAAATATGAAAAAACTTAGACCGCGGACCTTAAGTTTTTGCCAAAAAATGAAAAGTTTTAAAAACACTCAAAACCTTTAGGAAATTATTCCTTTAGCATCCAGCATAACATCCCAGTTAAAAGGAATGGTATTGGAGGCCTGCTGTGGAAGCTACATGGGACACCAGATATGGCTGAAAATATGAAAAAACTTAGACCGCGGACCTTAAGTTTTTGCCAAAAAATGAAAAATTTTAAAAACACTCAAAACCTTTAGGAAATTATTCCTTTAGCATCCAGCATAACATCCTAGTTAAAAGGAATGGTATTGGAGGCCTGCTGCGGAAGCTACATGGGACACCAGATATGGCTGAAAATATGAAAAAACTTAGACCGCGGACCTTAAGTTTTTGCCAAAAAATGAAAAATTTTAAAAACACTCAAAACCTTTAGGAAATTATTCCTTTAGCATCCAGCATAACATCCTAGTTAAAAGGAATGGCATTGGAGGCCTGCTGCGGAAGCTACATGGGACACCAGATATGGCTGAAAATATGAAAAAACTTAGACCGCGGACCTTAAGTTTTTGCCAAAAAATAAAAAATTTTAAAAACACTCAAAACCTTTAGGAAAATATTCCTTTAGCATCCAGCATAACATCCTAGTTAAAAGGAATGGTATTGGAGGCCTGCTGTGGAAGCTACATGGGACACCAGATATGGCTGAAAATAGGAAAAAACTTAGACCGCGGACCTTAAGTTTTTGCCAAAAAATGAAAAATTTTAAAAACACTCAAAACCTTTAGGAAATTATTCCTTTAGCATCCAGCATAACATCCTAGTTAAAAGGAATGGTATTGGAGGCCTGCTTTGGAGACTACAAGGTATACCAGATATGGCTGAAAATATGAAAAAACTTAGACCGCGGACCTTAAGTTTTTGCCAAAAAATGAAAAATTTTAAAAACACTCAAAACCTTTAGGAAATTATTCCTTTAGCATCCAGCATAACATCCTAGTTAAAAGGAATGGTATTGGAGGCCTGCTTTGGAGACTACAAGGTATATCAGATATGGCTGAAAATATGAAAAAACTTAGACCGCGGACCTTAAGTTTTTGCCAAAAAATGAAAAATTTTAAAAACACTCAAAACCTTTAGGAAATTATTCCTTTAGCATCCAGCATAACATCCTAGTTAAAAGGAATGGTATTGGAGGCCTGCTGCGGAAGCTACATGGGACACCAGATATGGCTGAAAATATGAGAAAACTTAGACCGCGGACCTTAAGTTTTTGCCAAAAAATGAAAAATTTTAAAAACACTCAAAACCTTTAGGAAATTATTCCTTTAGCATCCAGCATAACATCCTAGTTAAAAGGAATGGTATTGGAGGCCTGCTTTGGAGACTACAAGGTATACCAGATATGGCTGAAAATATGAAAAAACTTAGACCGCGGACCTTAAGTTTTTGCCAAAAAATAAAAATTTTTAAAAACACTCAAAACCTTTAGGAAATTATTCCTTTAGCATCCAGCATAACATCCTAGTTAAAAGGAATGGTATTGGAGGCCTGCTGTGGAAGCTACATGGGACACCAGATATGGCTGAAAATAGGAAAAAACTTAGACCGCGGACCTTAAGTTTTTGCCAAAAAATGAAAAATTTTAAAAACACTCAAAACCTTTAGGAAATTATTCCTTTAGCATCCAGCATAACATCCTAGTTAAAAGGAATGGTATTGGAGGCCTGCTTTGGAGACTACAAGGTATACCAGATATGGCTGAAAATATGAAAAAACTTAGACCGCGGACCTTAAGTTTTTGCCAAAAAATGAAAAATTTTAAAAACACTCAAAACCTTTAGGAAATTATTCCTTTAGCATCCAGCATAACATCCTAGTTAAAAGGAATGGTATTGGAGGCCTGCTGCGGAAGCTACATGGGACACCAGATATGGCTGAAAATATGAAAAAACTTACACCGTGGACCTTAAGTTTTTGCCAAAAAATAAAAAATTTTAAAAACACTCAAAACCTTTAGGAAATTATGCCTTTAGAATCCAGCATAACATCCTAGTTAAAAGGAATGGTATTGGAGGCCTGCTGTGGAAGCTACATGGGACACCAGATATGGCTGAAAATATGAAAAAACTTAGACCGCGGACCTTAATTTTTTGCCAAAAAATGAAAAATTTTAAAAACACTCAAAACCTTTAGGAAATTATTCCTTTAGCATCCAGCATAACATCCTAGTTAAAAAGAATGGTATTGGAGGCCTGCTTTGGAGACTACATGGTATACCAGATATGGCTGAAAATATGAAAAAACTTAGACCGCGGACCTTAAGTTTTTGGCAAAAAATGAAAACTTTTAAAAACACTCAAAACCTTTAGGAAATTATTCCTTTAGCATCCAGCATAACATCCTAGTTAAAAGGAATGGTATTGGAGGCCTGCTGCGGAAGCTACATGGGACACCAGATATGGCTGAAAATATGAAAAAACTTAGACCACGGACCTTAAGTTTTTGCCAAAAAATGAAAAATTTTAAAAACACTCAAAACCTTTAGGAAATTATTCCTTTAGCATCCAGCATAACATCCTAGTTAAAAGGAATGGTATTGGAGGCCTGCTGAGGAAGCTACATGGGACACCAGATATGGCTGAAAATATGAAAAAACTTAGACCGCGGACCTTAAGTTTTTGCCAAAAAATGAAAAATTTTAAAAACACTCAAAACCTTTAGGAAATTATTCCTTTAGCATCCAGCATAACATCCTAGTTAAAAAGAATGGTATTGGAGGCCTGCTGCGGAAGCTACACGGGACACCAGATATGGCTGAAAATATGAAAAAACTTAGACCGCGGACCTTAAGTTTTTGCCAAAAAATGAAACATTTTAAAAACACTCAAAACCTTTAGGAAATTATTCCTTTAGCATCCAGCATAACATCCTAGTTAAAAAGAATGGTATTGGAGGCCTGCTTTGGAGACTACATGGTATACCAGATATGGCTGAAAATATGAAAAAACTTAGACCGCGGACCTTAAGTTTTTGCCAAAAAATGAAAAATTTTAAAAACACTCAAAACCTTTAGGAAATTATTCCTTTAGCATCCAGCATAACATCCTAGTTAAAAGGAATGGTATTGGAGGCCTGCTGCGGAAGCTACATGGGACACCAGATATGGCTGAAAATATGAAAAAACTTACACCGTGGACCTTAAGTTTTTGCCAAAAAATAAAAAATTTTAAAAACACTCAAAACCTTTAGGAAATTATGCCTTTAGAATCCAGCATAACATCCTAGTTAAAAGGAATGGTATTGGAGGCCTGCTGTGGAAGCTACATGGGACACCAGATATGGCTGAAAATATGAAAAAACTTAGACCGCGGACCTTAATTTTTTGCCAAAAAATGAAAAATTTTAAAAACACTCAAAACCTTTAGGAAATTATTCCTTTAGCATCCAGCATAACATCCTAGTTAAAAAGAATGGTATTGGAGGCCTGCTGCGGAAGCTACACGGGACACCAGATATGGCTGAAAATATGAAAAAACTTAGACCGCGGACCTTAAGTTTTTGCCAAAAAATGAAACATTTTAAAAACACTCAAAACCTTTAGGAAATTATTCCTTTAGCATCCAGCATAACATCCTAGTTAAAAAGAATGGTATTGGAGGCCTGCTTTGGAGACTACATGGTATACCAGATATGGCTGAAAATATGAAAAAACTTAGACCGCGGACCTTAAGTTTTTGCCAAAAAATGAAAAATTTTAAAAACACTCAAAACCTTTAGGAAATTATTCCTTTAGCATCCAGCATAACATCCTAGTTAAAAGGAATGGTATTGGAGGCCTGCTTTGGAGACTACATGGTATACCAGATATGGCTGAAAATATGAAAAAACTTTGACCGCGGACCTTAAGTTTTTGCCAAAAAATGAAAACTTTTAAAAACACTCAAAACCTTTAGGAAATTATTCCTTTAGCATCCAGCATAACATCCTAGTTAAAAGGAATGGTATTGGAGGCCTGCTGCGGAAGCTACATGGGACACCAGATATGGCTGAAAATATGAAAAAACTTAGACCGCGGACCTTAAGTTTTTGCCAAAAAATGAAAAATTTTAAAAACACTCAAAACCTTTAGGAAATTATTCCTTTAGCATCCAGCATAACATCCTAGTTAAAAAGAATGGTATTGGAGGCCTGCTGCGGAAGCTACACGGGACACCAGATATGGCTGAAAATATGAAAAAACTTAGACCGCGGACCTTAAGTTTTTGCCAAAAAATGAAACATTTTAAAAACACTCAAAACCTTTAGGAAATTATTCCTTTAGCATCCAGCATAACATCCTAGTTAAAAGGAATGGTATTGGAGGCCTGCTTTGGAGACTACATGGTATACCAGATATGGCTGAAAATATGAAAAAACTTTGACCGCGGACCTTAAGTTTTTGCCAAAAAATGAAAACTTTTAAAAACACTCAAAACCTTTAGGAAATTATTCCTTTAGCATCCAGCATAACATCCTAGTTAAAAGGAATGGTATTGGAGGCCTGCTGCGGAAGCTACATGGGACACCAGATATGGCTGAAAATATGAAAAAACTTACACCGCGGACCTTAAGTTTTTGCCAAAAAATGAAAAATTTTAAAAACACTCAAAACCTTTAGGAAATTATTCCTTTAGCATCCAGCATAACATCCTAGTTAAAAGGAATGGTATTGGAGGCCTGCTGTGGAAGCTACATGGGACACCAGATATGGCTGAAAATATGAAAAAACTTAGACCGCGGACCTTAAGTTTTTGCCAAAAAATGAAAAATTTTAAAAACACTCAAAACCTTTAGGAAATTATTCCTTTAGCATCCAGCATAACATCCTAGTTAAAAGGAATGGTATTGGAGGCCTGCTGCGGAAGCTACATGGGACACCAGATATGGCTGAAAATATGAAAAAACTTACACCGTGGACCTTAAGTTTTTGCCAAAAAATGAAAAATTTTAAAAACACTCAAAACCTTTAGGAAATTATTCCTTTAGCATCCAGCATAACATCCTAGTTAAAAGGAATGGTATTGGAGGCCTGCTGCGGAAGCTACATGGGACACCAGATATGGCTGAAAATATGAAAAAACTTACACCGTGGACCTTAAGTTTTTGCCAAAAAATAAAAAATTTTAAAAACACTCAAAACCTTTAGGAAATTATTCCTTTAGCATCCAGCATAACATCCTAGTTAAAAAGAATGGTATTGGAGGCCTGCTTTGGAGACTACATGGTATACCAGATATGGCTGAAAATATGAAAAAACTTAGACCGCGGACCTTAAGTTTTTGGCAAAAAATGAAAACTTTTAAAAACACTCAAAACCTTTAGGAAATTATTCCTTTAGCATCCAGCATAACATCCTAGTTAAAAGGAATGGTATTGGAGGCCTGCTGCGGAAGCTACATGGGACACCAGATATGGCTGAAAATATGAAAAAACTTAGACCACGGACCTTAAGTTTTTGCCAAAAAATGAAAAATTTTAAAAACACTCAAAACCTTTAGGAAATTATTCCTTTAGCATCCAGCATAACATCCTAGTTAAAAGGAATGGTATTGGAGGCCTGCTGTGGAAGCTACATGGGACACCAGATATGGCTGAAAATATGAAAAAACTTAGACCGCGGACCTTAAGTTTTTGCCAAAAAATGAAAAATTTTAAAAACACTCAAAACCTTTAGGAAATTATTCCTTTAGCATCCAGCATAACATCCTAGTTAAAAGGAATGGTATTGGAGGCCTGCTGTGGAAGCTACATGGGACACCAGATATGGCTGAAAATATGAAAAAACTTACACCGTGGACCTTAAGTTTTTGCCAAAAAATAAAAAATTTTAAAAACACTCAAAACCTTTAGGAAATTATTCCTTTAGCATCCAGCATAACATCCTAGTTAAAAAGAATGGTATTGGAGGCCTGCTTTGGAGACTACATGGTATACCAGATATGGCTGAAAATATGAAAAAACTTAGACCGCGGACCTTAAGTTTTTGGCAAAAAATGAAAACTTTTAAAAACACTCAAAACCTTTAGGAAATTATTCCTTTAGCATCCAGCATAACATCCTAGTTAAAAGGAATGGTATTGGAGGCCTGCTGCGGAAGCTACATGGGACACCAGATATGGCTGAAAATATGAAAAAACTTAGACCACGGACCTTAAGTTTTTGCCAAAAAATGAAAAATTTTAAAAACACTCAAAACCTTTAGGAAATTATTCCTTTAGCATCCAGCATAACATCCTAGTTAAAAGGAATGGTATTGGAGGCCTGCTGTGGAAGCTACATGGGACTCCAGATATGGCTGAAAATATGAAAAAACTTAGACCGCGGACCTTAAGTTTTTGCCAAAAAATGAAAAATTTTAAAAACACTCAAAACCTTTAGGAAATTATTCCTTTAGCATCCAGCATAACATCCTAGTTAAAAGGAATGGTATTGGAGGCCTGCTTTGGAGACTACATGGTATACCAGATATGGCTGAAAATATGAAAAAACTTTGACCGCGGACCTTAAGTTTTTGCCAAAAAATGAAAACTTTTAAAAACACTCAAAACCTTTAGGAAATTATTCCTTTAGCATCCAGCATAACATCCTAGTTAAAAGGAATGGTATTGGAGGCCTGCTGCGGAAGCTACATGGGACACCAGATATGGCTGAAAATATGAAAAAACTTAGACCGCGGACCTTAAGTTTTTGCCAAAAAATGAAAAATTTTAAAAACACTCAAAACCTTTAGGAAATTATTCCTTTAGCATCCAGCATAACATCCTAGTTAAAAGGAATGGTATTGGAGGCCTGCTTTGGAGACTACATGGTATACCAGATATGGCTGAAAATATGAAAAAACTTAGACCGCGGACCTTAAGTTTTTGCCAAAAAATGAAAAATTTTAAAAACACTCAAAACCTTTAGGAAATTATTCCTTTAGCATCCAGCATAACATCCTAGTTAAAAGGAATGGTATTGGAGGCCTGCTGCGGAAGCTACATGGGACACCAGATATGGCTGAAAATATGAAAAAACTTAGACCGCGGACCTTAAGTTTTTGCCAAAAAATTAAAAAAATTTTAAAAACACTCAAAACCTTTAGGAAATTATTCCTTTAGCATCCAGCATAACATCCTAGTTAAAAGGAATGGTATTGGAGGCCTGCTGCGGAAGCTACATGGGACACCAGATATGGCTGAAAATATGAAAAAACTTAGACCGCGGACCTTAAGTTTTTGCCAAAAAATGAAAAATTTTAAAAACACTCAAAACCTTTAGGAAATTATTCCTTTAGCATCCAGCATAACATCCTAGTTAAAAGGAATGGTATTGGAGGCCTGCTTTGGAGACTACAAGGTATACCAGATATGGCTGAAAATATGAAAAAACTTAGACCGCGGACCTTAAGTTTTTGCCAAAAAATGAAAAATTTTAAAAACACTCAAAACCTTTAGGAAATTATTCCTTTAGCATCCAGCATAACATCCTAGTTAAAAGGAATGGTATTGGAGGCCTGCTGCGGAAGCGACATGGGACACCAGATATGGCTGAAAATATGAAAAAACTTAGACCGCGGACCTTAAGTTTTTGCCAAAAAATGAAAAATTTTAAAAACACTCAAAACCTTTAGGAAATTATTCCTTTAGCATCCAGCATAACATCCTAGTTAAAAAGAATGGTATTGGAGGCCTGCTGCGGAAGCTACATGGGACACCAGATATGGCTGAAAATATGAAAAAACTTACACCGCGGACCTTAAGTTTTTGCCAAAAAATGAAAAATTTTAAAAACACTCAAAACCTTTAGGAAATTATTCCTTTAGCATCCAGCATAACATCCTAGTTAAAAGGAATGGTATTGGAGGCCTGCTGCGGAAGCTACATGGGACACCAGATATGGCTGAAAATATGAAAAAACTTACACCGCGGACCTTAAGTTTTTGCCAAAAAATAAAATTTTTTAAAAACACTCAAAACCTTTAGGAAATTATTCATTTAGAATCCAGCATAACATCCTAGTTAAAAGGATTGGTATTGGAGGCCTGCTGTGGAAGCTACATGGGACACCAGATATGGCTGAAAATATGAAAAAACTTAGACCGCGGACCTTAAGTTTTTGCCAAAAAATGAAAAATTTTAAAAACACTCAAAACCTTTAGGAAATTATTCCTTTAGCATCCAGCATAACATCCTAGTTAAAAGGAATGGTATTGGAGGCCTGCTGCGGAAGCTACATGGGACACCAGATATGGCTGAAAATATGAAAAAACTTACACCGTGGACCTTAAGTTTTTGCCAAAAAATAAAAAATTTTAAAAACACTCAAAACCTTTAGGAAATTATGCCTTTAGAATCCAGCATAACATCCTAGTTAATAGGAATGGTATTGGAGGCCTGCTGTGGAAGCTACATGGGACACCAGATATGGCTGAAAATATGAAAAAACTTAGACCGCGGACCTTAATTTTTTGCCAAAAAATGAAAAATTTTAAAAACACTCAAAACCTTTAGGAAATTATTCCTTTAGCATCCAGCATAACATCCTAGTTAAAAAGAATGGTATTGGAGGCCTGCTTTGGAGACTACATGGTATACCAGATATGGCTGAAAATATGAAAAAACTTAGACCGCGGACCTTAAGTTTTTGGCAAAAAATGAAAACTTTTAAAAACACTCAAAACCTTTAGGAAATTATTCCTTTAGCATCCAGCATAACATCCTAGTTAAAAGGAATGGTATTGGAGGCCTGCTGCGGAAGCTACATGGGACACCAGATATGGCTGAAAATATGAAAAAACTTAGACCACGGACCTTAAGTTTTTGCCAAAAAATGAAAAATTTTAAAAACACTCAAAACCTTTAGGAAATTATTCCTTTAGCATCCAGCATAACATCCTAGTTAAAAGGAATGGTATTGGAGGCCTGCTGAGGAAGCTACATGGGACACCAGATATGGCTGAAAATATGAAAAAACTTAGACCGCGGACCTTAAGTTTTTGCCAAAAAATGAAAAATTTTAAAAACACTCAAAACCTTTAGGAAATTATTCCTTTAGCATCCAGCATAACATCCTAGTTAAAAGGAATGGTATTGGAGGCCTGCTGCGGAAGCTACATGGGACACCAGATATGGCTGAAAATATGAAAAAACTTAGACCGCGGACCTTAAGTTTTTGCCAAAAAATGAAAACTTTTAAAAACACTCAAAACCTTTAGGAAATTATTCCTTTAGCATCCAGCATAACATCCTAGTTAAAAGGAATGGTATTGGAGGCCTGCTGCGGAAGCTACATGGGACACCAGATATGGCTGAAAATATGAAAAAACTTAGACCGCGGACCTAAAGTTTTTGCCAAAAAATGAAAACTTTTAAAAACACTCAAAACCTTTAGGAAATTATTCCTTTAGCATCCAGCATAACATCCTAGTTAAAAGGAATGGTATTGGAGGCCTGCTTTGGAGACTACATGGTATACCAGATATGGCTGAAAATATGAAAAAACTTAGACCGCGGACCTTAAGTTTTTGCCAAAAAATGAAAAGTTTTAAAAACACTCAAAACCTTTAGGAAATTATTCCTTTAGCATCCAGCATAACATCCTAGTTAAAAGGAATGGTATTGGAGGCCTGCTGTGGAAGCTACATGGGACACCAGATATGGCTGAAAATATGAAAAAACTTAGACCGCGGACCTTAAGTTTTTGCCAAAAAATGAAAAATTTTAAAAACACTCAAAACCTTTAGGAAATTATTCCTTTAGCATGCAGCATAACATCCTAGTTAAAAAGAATGGTATTGGAGGCCTGCTGCGGAAGCTACACGGGACACCAGATATGGCTGAAAATATGAAAAAACTTAGACCGCGGACCTTAAGTTTTTGCCAAAAAATGAAACATTTTAAAAACACTCAAAACCTTTAGGAAATTATTCCTTTAGCATCCAGCATAACATCCTAGTTAAAAAGAATGGTATTGGAGGCCTGCTTTGGAGACTACATGGTATACCAGATATGGCTGAAAATATGAAAAAACTTAGACCGCGGACCTTAAGTTTTTGCCAAAAAATGAAAAATTTTAAAAACACTCAAAACCTTTAGGAAATTATTTCTTTAGCATCCAGCATAACATCCTAGTTAAAAGGAATGGTATTGGAGGCCTGCTTTGGAGACTACATGGTATACCAGATATGGCTGAAAATATGAAAAAACTTTGACCGCGGACCTTAAGTTTTTGCCAAAAAATGAAAACTTTTAAAAACACTCAAAACCTTTAGGAAATTATTCCTTTAGCATCCAGCATAACATCCTAGTTAAAAGGAATGGTATTGGAGGCCTGCTGCGGAAGCTACATGGGACACCAGATATGGCTGAAAATATGAAAAAACTTACACCGCGGACCTTAAGTTTTTGCCAAAAAATGAAAAATTTTAAAAACACTCAAAACCTTTAGGAAATTATTCCTTTAGCATCCAGCATAACATCCTAGTTAAAAGGAATGGTATTGGAGGCCTGCTGTGGAAGCTACATGGGACACCAGATATGGCTGAAAATATGAAAAAACTTAGACCGCGGACCTTAAGTTTTTGCCAAAAAATGAAAAATTTTAAAAACACTCAAAACCTTTAGGAAATTATTCCTTTAGCATCCAGCATAACATCCTAGTTAAAAGGAATGGTATTGGAGGCCTGCTGCGGAAGCTACATGGGACACCAGATATGGCTGAAAATATGAAAAAACTTACACCGTGGACCTTAAGTTTTTGCCAAAAAATGAAAAATTTTAAAAACACTCAAAACCTTTAGGAAATTATTCCTTTAGCATCCAGCATAACATCCTAGTTAAAAGGAATGGTATTGGAGGCCTGCTGCGGAAGCTACATGGGACACCAGATATGGCTGAAAATATGAAAAAACTTACACCGTGGACCTTAAGTTTTTGCCAAAAAATGAAAAATTTTAAAAACACTCAAAACCTTTAGGAAATTATTCCTTTAGCATCCAGCATAACATCCTAGTTAAAAGGAATGGTATTGGAGGCCTGCTGTGGAAGCTACATGGGACACCAGATATGGCTGAAAATATGAAAAAACTTACACCGTGGACCTTAAGTTTTTGCCAAAAAATAAAAAATTTTAAAAACACTCAAAACCTTTAGGAAATTATTCCTTTAGCATCCAGCATAACATCCTAGTTAAAAAGAATGGTATTGGAGGCCTGCTTTGGAGACTACATGGTATACCAGATATGGCTGAAAATATGAAAAAACTTAGACCGCGGACCTTAAGTTTTTGGCAAAAAATGAAAACTTTTAAAAACACTCAAAACCTTTAGGAAATTATTCCTTTAGCATCCAGCATAACATCCTAGTTAAAAGGAATGGTATTGGAGGCCTGCTGCGGAAGCTACATGGGACACCAGATATGGCTGAAAATATGAAAAAACTTAGACCACGGACCTTAAGTTTTTGCCAAAAAATGAACAATTTTAAAAACACTCAAAACCTTTAGGAAATTATTCCTTTAGCATCCAGCATAACATCCTAGTTAAAAGGAATGGTATTGGAGGCCTGCTGTGGAAGCTACATGGGACACCAGATATGGCTGAAAATATGAAAAAACTTAGACCGCGGACCTTAAGTTTTTGCCAAAAAATGAAAAATTTTAAAAACACTCAAAACCTTTAGGAAATTATTCCTTTAGCATCCAGCATAACATCCTAGTTAAAAGGAATGGTATTGGAGGCCTGCTTTGGAGACTACATGGTATACCAGATATGGCTGAAAATATGAAAAAACTTTGACCGCGGACCTTAAGTTTTTGCCAAAAAATGAAAACTTTTAAAAACACTCAAAACCTTTAGGAAATTATTCCTTTAGCATCCAGCATAACATCCTAGTTAAAAGGAATGGTATTGGAGGCCTGCTGCGGAAGCTACATGGGACACCAGATATGGCTGAAAATATGAAAAAACTTACACCGTGGACCTTAAGTTTTTGCCAAAAAATAAAAAATTTTAAAAACACTCAAAACCTTTAGGAAATTATGCCTTTAGAATCCAGCATAACATCCTAGTTAATAGGAATGGTATTGGAGGCCTGCTGTGGAAGCTACATGGGACACCAGATATGGCTGAAAATATGAAAAAACTTAGACCGCGGACCTTAATTTTTTGCCAAAAAATGAAAAATTTTAAAAACACTCAAAACCTTTAGGAAATTATTCCTTTAGCATCCAGCATAACATCCTAGTTAAAAAGAATGGTATTGGAGGCCTGCTTTGGAGACTACATGGTATACCAGATATGGCTGAAAATATGAAAAAACTTAGACCGCGGACCTTAAGTTTTTGGCAAAAAATGAAAACTTTTAAAAACACTCAAAACCTTTAGGAAATTATTCCTTTAGCATCCAGCATAACATCCTAGTTAAAAGGAATGGTATTGGAGGCCTGCTGCGGAAGCTACATGGGACACCAGATATGGCTGAAAATATGAAAAAACTTAGACCACGGACCTTAAGTTTTTGCCAAAAAATGAAAAATTTTAAAAACACTCAAAACCTTTAGGAAATTATTCCTTTAGCATCCAGCATAACATCCTAGTTAAAAGGAATGGTATTGGAGGCCTGCTGAGGAAGCTACATGGGACACCAGATATGGCTGAAAATATGAAAAAACTTAGACCGCGGACCTTAAGTTTTTGCCAAAAAATGAAAAATTTTAAAAACACTCAAAACCTTTAGGAAATTATTCCTTTAGCATCCAGCATAACATCCTAGTTAAAAGGAATGGTATTGGAGGCCTGCTGCGGAAGCTACATGGGACACCAGATATGGCTGAAAATATGAAAAAACTTAGACCGCGGACCTTAAGTTTTTGCCAAAAAATGAAAACTTTTAAAAACACTCAAAACCTTTAGGAAATTATTCCTTTAGCATCCAGCATAACATCCTAGTTAAAAGGAATGGTATTGGAGGCCTGCTGCGGAAGCTACATGGGACACCAGATATGGCTGAAAATATGAAAAAACTTAGACCGCGGACCTAAAGTTTTTGCCAAAAAATGAAAACTTTTAAAAACACTCAAAACCTTTAGGAAATTATTCCTTTAGCATCCAGCATAACATCCTAGTTAAAAGGAATGGTATTGGAGGCCTGCTTTGGAGACTACATGGTATACCAGATATGGCTGAAAATATGAAAAAACTTAGACCGCGGACCTTAAGTTTTTGCCAAAAAATGAAAAGTTTTAAAAACACTCAAAACCTTTAGGAAATTATTCCTTTAGCATCCAGCATAACATCCTAGTTAAAAGGAATGGTATTGGAGGCCTGCTGTGGAAGCTACATGGGACACCAGATATGGCTGAAAATATGAAAAAACTTAGACCGCGGACCTTAAGTTTTTGCCAAAAAATGAAAAATTTTAAAAACACTCAAAACCTTTAGGAAATTATTCCTTTAGCATGCAGCATAACATCCTAGTTAAAAAGAATGGTATTGGAGGCCTGCTGCGGAAGCTACACGGGACACCAGATATGGCTGAAAATATGAAAAAACTTAGACCGCGGACCTTAAGTTTTTGCCAAAAAATGAAACATTTTAAAAACACTCAAAACCTTTAGGAAATTATTCCTTTAGCATCCAGCATAACATCCTAGTTAAAAAGAATGGTATTGGAGGCCTGCTTTGGAGACTACATGGTATACCAGATATGGCTGAAAATATGAAAAAACTTAGACCGCGGACCTTAAGTTTTTGCCAAAAAATGAAAAATTTTAAAAACACTCAAAACCTTTAGGAAATTATTCCTTTAGCATCCAGCATAACATCCTAGTTAAAAGGAATGGTATTGGAGGCCTGCTTTGGAGACTACATGGTATACCAGATATGGCTGAAAATATGAAAAAACTTTGACCGCGGACCTTAAGTTTTTGCCAAAAAATGAAAACTTTTAAAAACACTCAAAACCTTTAGGAAATTATTCCTTTAGCATCCAGCATAACATCCTAGTTAAAAGGAATGGTATTGGAGGCCTGCTGCGGAAGCTACATGGGACACCAGATATGGCTGAAAATATGAAAAAACTTACACCGCGGACCTTAAGTTTTTGCCAAAAAATGAAAAATTTTAAAAACACTCAAAACCTTTAGGAAATTATTCCTTTAGCATCCAGCATAACATCCTAGTTAAAAGGAATGGTATTGGAGGCCTGCTGTGGAAGCTACATGGGACACCAGATATGGCTGAAAATATGAAAAAACTTAGACCGCGGACCTTAAGTTTTTGCCAAAAAATGAAAAATTTTAAAAACACTCAAAACCTTTAGGAAATTATTCCTTTAGCATCCAGCATAACATCCTAGTTAAAAGGAATGGTATTGGAGGCCTGCTGCGGAAGCTACATGGGACACCAGATATGGCTGAAAATATGAAAAAACTTACACCGTGGACCTTAAGTTTTTGCCAAAAAATGAAAAATTTTAAAAACACTCAAAACCTTTAGGAAATTATTCCTTTAGCATCCAGCATAACATCCTAGTTAAAAGGAATGGTATTGGAGGCCTGCTGCGGAAGCTACATGGGACACCAGATATGGCTGAAAATATGAAAAAACTTACACCGTGGACCTTAAGTTTTTGCCAAAAAATGAAAAATTTTAAAAACACTCAAAACCTTTAGGAAATTATTCCTTTAGCATCCAGCATAACATCCTAGTTAAAAGGAATGGTATTGGAGGCCTGCTGTGGAAGCTACATGGGACACCAGATATGGCTGAAAATATGAAAAAACTTACACCGTGGACCTTAAGTTTTTGCCAAAAAATAAAAAAATTTAAAAACACTCAAAACCTTTAGGAAATTATTCCTTTAGCATCCAGCATAACATCCTAGTTAAAAAGAATGGTATTGGAGGCCTGCTTTGGAGACGACATGGTATACCAGATATGGCTGAAAATATGAAAAAACTTAGACCGCGGACCTTAAGTTTTTGGCAAAAAATGAAAACTTTTAAAAACACTCAAAACCTTTAGGAAATTATTCCTTTAGCATCCAGCATAACATCCTAGTTAAAAGGAATGGTATTGGAGGCCTGCTGCGGAAGCTACATGGGACACCAGATATGGCTGAAAATATGAAAAAACTTAGACCACGGACCTTAAGTTTTTGCCAAAAAATGAACAATTTTAAAAACACTCAAAACCTTTAGGAAATTATTCCTTTAGCATCCAGCATAACATCCTAGTTAAAAGGAATGGTATTGGAGGCCTGCTGTGGAAGCTACATGGGACACCAGATATGGCTGAAAATATGAAAAAACTTAGACCGCGGACCTTAAGTTTTTGCCAAAAAATGAAAAATTTTAAAAACACTCAAAACCTTTAGGAAATTATTCCTTTAGCATCCAGCATAACATCCTAGTTAAAAGGAATGGTATTGGAGGCCTGCTTTGGAGACTACATGGTATACCAGATATGGCTGAAAATATGAAAAAACTTTGACCGCGGACCTTAAGTTTTTGCCAAAAAATGAAAACTTTTAAAAACACTCAAAACCTTTAGGAAATTATTCCTTTAGCATCCAGCATAACATCCTAGTTAAAAGGAATGGTATTGGAGGCCTGCTGCGGAAGCTACATGGGACACCAGATATGGCTGAAAATATGAAAAAACTTACACCGCGGACCTTAAGTTTTTGCCAAAAAATGAAAAATTTTAAAAACACTCAAAACCTTTAGGAAATTATTCCTTTAGCATCCAGCATAACATCCTAGTTAAAAGGAATGGTATTGGAGGCCTGCTTTGGAGACTACATGGTATACCAGATATGGCTGAAAATATGAAAAAACTTAGACCGCGGACCTTAAGTTTTTGCCAAAAAATGAAAAATTTTAAAAACACTCAAAACCTTTAGGAAATTATTCCTTTAGCATCCAGCATAACATCCTAGTTAAAAGGAATGGTATTGGAGGCCTGCTGCGGAAGCTACATGGGACACCAGATATGGCTGAAAATATGAAAAAACTTAGACCGCCGACCTTAAGTTTTTGCCAAAAAATGAAAAATTTTAAAAACACTCAAAACCTTTAGGAAATTATTCCTTTAGCATCCAGCATAACATCCTAGTTAAAAGGAATGGTATTGGAGGCCTGCTGCGGAAGCTACATGGGACACCAGATATGGCTGAAAATATGAAAAAACTTAGACCGCGGACCTTAAGTTTTTGCCAAAAAATGAAAAATTTTAAAAACACTCAAAACCTTTAGGAAATTATTCCTTTAGCATCCAGCATAACATCCTAGTTAAAAGGAATGGTATTGGAGGCCTGCTTTGGAGACTACAAGGTATACCAGATATGGCTGAAAATATGAAAAAACTTAGACCGCGGACCTTAAGTTTTTGCCAAAAAATGAAAAATTTTAAAAACACTCAAAACCTTTAGGAAATTATTCCTTTAGCATCCAGCATAACATCCTAGTTAAAAGGAATGGTATTGGAGGCCTGCTTTGGAGACTACAAGGTATATCAGATATGGCTGAAAATATGAAAAAACTTAGACCGCGGACCTTAAGTTTTTGCCAAAAAATGAAAAATTTTAAAAACACTCAAAACCTTTAGGAAATTATTCCTTTAGCATCCAGCATAACATCCTAGTTAAAAGGAATGGTATTGGAGGCCTGCTGCGGAAGCTACATGGGACACCAGATATGGCTGAAAATATGAGAAAACTTAGACCGCGGACCTTAAGTTTTTGCCAAAAAATGAAAAATTTTAAAAACACTCAAAACCTTTAGGAAATTATTCCTTTAGCATCCAGCATAACATCCTAGTTAAAAGGAATGGTATTGGAGGCCTGCTTTGGAGACTACATGGTATACCAGATATGGCTGAAAATATGAAAAAACTTAGACCGCGGACCTTAAGTTTTTGCCAAAAAATGAAAAATTTTAAAAACACTCAAAACCTTTAGGAAATTATTCCTTTAGCATCCAGCATAACATCCTAGTTAAAAGGAATGGTATTGGAGGCCTGCTTTGGAGACTACAAGGTATACCAGATATGGCTGAAAATATGAAAAAACTTAGACCGCGGACCTTAAGTTTTTGCCAAAAAATGAAAAATTTTAAAAACACTCAAAACCTTTAGGAAATTATTCCTTTAGCATCCAGCATAACATCCTAGTTAAAAGGAATGGTATTGGAGGCCTGCTTTGGAGACTACAAGGTATACCAGATATGGCTGAAAATATGAAAAAACTTAGACCGCGGACCTTAAGTTTTTGCCAAAAAATAAAAATTTTTAAAAACACTCAAAACCTTTAGGAAATTATTCCTTTAGCATCCAGCATAACATCCTAGTTAAAAGGAATGGTATTGGAGGCCTGCTGTGGAAGCTACATGGGACACCAGATATGGCTGAAAATAGGAAAAAACTTAGACCGCGGACCTTAAGTTTTTGCCAAAAAATGAAAAATTTTAAAAACACTCAAAACCTTTAGGAAATTATTCCTTTAGCATCCAGCATAACATCCTAGTTAAAAGGAATGGTATTGGAGGCCTGCTTTGGAGACTACAAGGTATACCAGATATGGCTGAAAATATGAAAAAACTTAGACCGCGGACCTTAAGTTTTTGCCAAAAAATGAAAAATTTTAAAAACACTCAAAACCTTTAGGAAATTATTCCTTTAGCATCCAGCATAACATCCTAGTTAAAAGGAATGGTATTGGAGGCCTGCTGCGGAAGCTACATGGGACACCAGATATGGCTGAAAATATGAAAAAACTTACACCGTGGACCTTAAGTTTTTGCCAAAAAATAAAAAATTTTAAAAACACTCAAAACCTTTAGGAAATTATGCCTTTAGAATCCAGCATAACATCCTAGTTAAAAGGAATGGTATTGGAGGCCTGCTGTGGAAGCTACATGGGACACCAGATATGGCTGAAAATATGAAAAAACTTAGACCGCGGACCTTAATTTTTTGCCAAAAAATGAAAAATTTTAAAAACACTCAAAACCTTTAGGAAATTATTCCTTTAGCATCCAGCATAACATCCTAGTTAAAAAGAATGGTATTGGAGGCCTGCTTTGGAGACTACATGGTATACCAGATATGGCTGAAAATATGAAAAAACTTAGACCGCGGACCTTAAGTTTTTGGCAAAAAATGAAAACTTTTAAAAACACTCAAAACCTTTAGGAAATTATTCCTTTAGCATCCAGCATAACATCCTAGTTAAAAGGAATGGTATTGGAGGCCTGCTGCGGAAGCTACATGGGACACCAGATATGGCTGAAAATATGAAAAAACTTAGACCACGGACCTTAAGTTTTTGCCAAAAAATGAAAAATTTTAAAAACACTCAAAACCTTTAGGAAATTATTCCTTTAGCATCCAGCATAACATCCTAGTTAAAAGGAATGGTATTGGAGGCCTGCTGAGGAAGCTACATGGGACACCAGATATGGCTGAAAATATGAAAAAACTTAGACCGCGGACCTTAAGTTTTTGCCAAAAAATGAAAAATTTTAAAAACACTCAAAACCTTTAGGAAATTATTCCTTTAGCATCCAGCATAACATCCTAGTTAAAAAGAATGGTATTGGAGGCCTGCTGCGGAAGCTACACGGGACACCAGATATGGCTGAAAATATGAAAAAACTTAGACCGCGGACCTTAAGTTTTTGCCAAAAAATGAAACATTTTAAAAACACTCAAAACCTTTAGGAAATTATTCCTTTAGCATCCAGCATAACATCCTAGTTAAAAAGAATGGTATTGGAGGCCTGCTTTGGAGACTACATGGTATACCAGATATGGCTGAAAATATGAAAAAACTTAGACCGCGGACCTTAAGTTTTTGCCAAAAAATGAAAAATTTTAAAAACACTCAAAACCTTTAGGAAATTATTCCTTTAGCATCCAGCATAACATCCTAGTTAAAAGGAATGGTATTGGAGGCCTGCTGCGGAAGCTACATGGGACACCAGATATGGCTGAAAATATGAAAAAACTTACACCGTGGACCTTAAGTTTTTGCCAAAAAATAAAAAATTTTAAAAACACTCAAAACCTTTAGGAAATTATGCCTTTAGAATCCAGCATAACATCCTAGTTAAAAGGAATGGTATTGGAGGCCTGCTGTGGAAGCTACATGGGACACCAGATATGGCTGAAAATATGAAAAAACTTAGACCGCGGACCTTAATTTTTTGCCAAAAAATGAAAAATTTTAAAAACACTCAAAACCTTTAGGAAATTATTCCTTTAGCATCCAGCATAACATCCTAGTTAAAAAGAATGGTATTGGAGGCCTGCTGCGGAAGCTACACGGGACACCAGATATGGCTGAAAATATGAAAAAACTTAGACCGCGGACCTTAAGTTTTTGCCAAAAAATGAAACATTTTAAAAACACTCAAAACCTTTAGGAAATTATTCCTTTAGCATCCAGCATAACATCCTAGTTAAAAAGAATGGTATTGGAGGCCTGCTTTGGAGACTACATGGTATACCAGATATGGCTGAAAATATGAAAAAACTTAGACCGCGGACCTTAAGTTTTTGCCAAAAAATGAAAAATTTTAAAAACACTCAAAACCTTTAGGAAATTATTCCTTTAGCATCCAGCATAACATCCTAGTTAAAAGGAATGGTATTGGAGGCCTGCTTTGGAGACTACATGGTATACCAGATATGGCTGAAAATATGAAAAAACTTTGACCGCGGACCTTAAGTTTTTGCCAAAAAATGAAAACTTTTAAAAACACTCAAAACCTTTAGGAAATTATTCCTTTAGCATCCAGCATAACATCCTAGTTAAAAGGAATGGTATTGGAGGCCTGCTGCGGAAGCTACATGGGACACCAGATATGGCTGAAAATATGAAAAAACTTAGACCGCGGACCTTAAGTTTTTGCCAAAAAATGAAAAATTTTAAAAACACTCAAAACCTTTAGGAAATTATTCCTTTAGCATCCAGCATAACATCCTAGTTAAAAAGAATGGTATTGGAGGCCTGCTGCGGAAGCTACACGGGACACCAGATATGGCTGAAAATATGAAAAAACTTAGACCGCGGACCTTAAGTTTTTGCCAAAAAATGAAACATTTTAAAAACACTCAAAACCTTTAGGAAATTATTCCTTTAGCATCCAGCATAACATCCTAGTTAAAAGGAATGGTATTGGAGGCCTGCTTTGGAGACTACATGGTATACCAGATATGGCTGAAAATATGAAAAAACTTTGACCGCGGACCTTAAGTTTTTGCCAAAAAATGAAAACTTTTAAAAACACTCAAAACCTTTAGGAAATTATTCCTTTAGCATCCAGCATAACATCCTAGTTAAAAGGAATGGTATTGGAGGCCTGCTGCGGAAGCTACATGGGACACCAGATATGGCTGAAAATATGAAAAAACTTACACCGCGGACCTTAAGTTTTTGCCAAAAAATGAAAAATTTTAAAAACACTCAAAACCTTTAGGAAATTATTCCTTTAGCATCCAGCATAACATCCTAGTTAAAAGGAATGGTATTGGAGGCCTGCTGTGGAAGCTACATGGGACACCAGATATGGCTGAAAATATGAAAAAACTTAGACCGCGGACCTTAAGTTTTTGGCAAAAAATGAAAACTTTTAAAAACACTCAAAACCTTTAGGAAATTATTCCTTTAGCATCCAGCATAACATCCTAGTTAAAAGGAATGGTATTGGAGGCCTGCTGCGGAAGCTACATGGGACACCAGATATGGCTGAAAATATGAAAAAACTTAGACCACGGACCTTAAGTTTTTGCCAAAAAATGAAAAATTTTAAAAACACTCAAAACCTTTAGGAAATTATTCCTTTAGCATCCAGCATAACATCCTAGTTAAAAGGAATGGTATTGGAGGCCTGCTGTGGAAGCTACATGGGACACCAGATATGGCTGAAAATATGAAAAAACTTAGACCGCGGACCTTAAGTTTTTGCCAAAAAATGAAAAATTTTAAAAACACTCAAAACCTTTAGGAAATTATTCCTTTAGCATCCAGCATAACATCCTAGTTAAAAGGAATGGTATTGGAGGCCTGCTGTGGAAGCTACATGGGACACCAGATATGGCTGAAAATATGAAAAAACTTACACCGTGGACCTTAAGTTTTTGCCAAAAAATAAAAAATTTTAAAAACACTCAAAACCTTTAGGAAATTATTCCTTTAGCATCCAGCATAACATCCTAGTTAAAAAGAATGGTATTGGAGGCCTGCTTTGGAGACTACATGGTATACCAGATATGGCTGAAAATATGAAAAAACTTAGACCGCGGACCTTAAGTTTTTGGCAAAAAATGAAAACTTTTAAAAACACTCAAAACCTTTAGGAAATTATTCCTTTAGCATCCAGCATAACATCCTAGTTAAAAGGAATGGTATTGGAGGCCTGCTGCGGAAGCTACATGGGACACCAGATATGGCTGAAAATATGAAAAAACTTAGACCACGGACCTTAAGTTTTTGCCAAAAAATGAAAAATTTTAAAAACACTCAAAACCTTTAGGAAATTATTCCTTTAGCATCCAGCATAACATCCTAGTTAAAAGGAATGGTATTGGAGGCCTGCTGTGGAAGCTACATGGGACACCAGATATGGCTGAAAATATGAAAAAACTTAGACCGCGGACCTTAAGTTTTTGCCAAAAAATGAAAAATTTTAAAAACACTCAAAACCTTTAGGAAATTATTCCTTTAGCATCCAGCATAACATCCTAGTTAAAAGGAATGGTATTGGAGGCCTGCTTTGGAGACTACATGGTATACCAGATATGGCTGAAAATATGAAAAAACTTTGACCGCGGACCTTAAGTTTTTGCCAAAAAATGAAAACTTTTAAAAACACTCAAAACCTTTAGGAAATTATTCCTTTAGCATCCAGCATAACATCCTAGTTAAAAGGAATGGTATTGGAGGCCTGCTGCGGAAGCTACATGGGACACCAGATATGGCTGAAAATATGAAAAAACTTAGACCGCGGACCTTAAGTTTTTGCCAAAAAATGAAAAATTTTAAAAACACTCAAAAACTTTAGGAAATTATTCCTTTAGCATCCAGCATAACATCCTAGTTAAAAGGAATGGTATTGGAGGCCTGCTGCGGAAGCTACATGGGACACCAGATATGGCTGAAAATAGGAAAAAACTTAGACCGCGGACCTTAAGTTTTTGCCGAAAAATGAAAAATTTTAAAAACACTCAAAACCTTTAGGAAATTATTCCTTTAGCATCCAGCATAACATCCTAGTTAAAAGGAATGGTATTGGAGGCCTGCTGTTAAAGCTACATGGCACATCAGATATGGCTGAAAATATGAAAAAACTTAGACCGCGGACCTTAAGTTTTTGCCAAAAAATGAAAAATTTTAAAAACAATCAAAACCTTTAGGAAATTATTCCTTTAGCATCCAGCATAACATCCTAGTTAAAAGGAATGGTATTGGAGGCCTGCTGTGGAAGCTACATGGGACACCAGATATGGCTGAAAATATGAAAAAACTTAGACCGCAAACCTTAAGTTTTTGCCAAAAAATGAAAAATTTTAAAAACACTCAAAACCTTTAGGAAATTATTCCTTTAGCATCCAGCATAACATCCTAGTTAAAAAGAATGGAATTGGAGGCCTGCTGCGGAAGCTACATGGGACACCAGATATATCTGAAAATATGAAAAAACTTAGACCGCGGACCTTAAGTTTTTGCCAAAAAATAAAAATTTTTAAAAACACTCAAAACCTTTAGGAAATTATTCCTTTAGCATCCAGCATAACATCCTAGTTAAAAGGAATGGTATTGGAGGCCTGCTTTGGAGACTACAAGGTATACCAGATATGGCTGAAAATATGAAAAAACTTAGACCGCGGACCTTAAGTTTTTGCTGAAAAATGAAACATTTTTAAAACACTCAAAACCTTTAGGAAATTATTCCTTTAGCATCCAGCATAACATCCTAGTTAAAAAGAATGGTATTGGAGGCCTGCTTTGGAGACTACATGGTATACCAGATATGGCTGAAAATATGAAAAAACTTAGACCGCGGACCTTAAGTTTTTGCCAAAAAATGAAAAATTTTAAAAACACTCAAAACCTTTAGGAAATTATTCCTTTAGCATCCAGCATAACATCCTAGTTAAAGGGGCGTGGCTACGCACGAGCGGCGGATGGCTGTGTGTTGACCGAGCTCCTCGCACATGACACCGCTAATCTAAGCATCTGAACCCCGAGAGAGACCATGGGCAACAAAAAAAGAGATCCGGACCACAAGCATACTCCCAAGCCGTCACAGGGGCTTAAATCGGCTGCCTTGACGGCTTATTTTCGCGATCCGACGCCAACGCGGATGGAGGATGCAGGCCCCAATATGGCGCCGGCAGCGTGCTCAGCCTCTTCCCGGGCAAGCAGTCCGGTGTCGGATTGCTCTCAAGCAGCTCCGGATCAGGATATCCGTGAAATGCTCAAACGCTTACCCTCTAAGGCGGATATGGCTTCTATGATGTCCAAGCTGGAAACCTCCTTTCATGCCAAGTTGAATGAGCTTTCGGCAGACATCACGCAGATAGGATCCCGTGTGGCGGATTTAGAATCTGACAAGGACCAGGTGTATGTCCAGCTGCAGCACATGAATCACCGGTTGGATAGTATCACTGACCAGGTACACGCACAACATAGACACCTTGAAGATTTGGACAACCGTAATCGGCGCAATAATTTGCGCGTCCGGGGCTATCCGGAGGGGGAGGCTGAAGATCTAAAGGTACTCATTACAGATTACTTTAACGCTATCCTAGGTAGACCCCCCTCTACACCGCTGATGTTTGATAGAATCCACAGGGCGCTTCGCCCGAAACCTACTGCTCAGGCACCTCCCAGGGACATAATCTGTCGTTTGCACTATTTTGCTGATAAGGAAGCCATTCTCACAGCTTCCCGGAATGCTGACATACCTGCCCTTACGGGTATAGATGCACGGATCTACCAGGACCTGTCGTGGATTACCCTCCAAACGCGTAGGCATCTTAAGCCTCTGACTGATGAGTTGCGGGACCGCAACCTTAAATATAGATGGGGCTTCCCTTTCTCCCTCACGGTGACCCACCAACAGCGCACCTACACGATTACCAAGGCACAGGAGGTCCCAGCATTTACTGAAGCTTTGGGTTTACCTGACATCCTGATACCGGATTGGATGGACCTATCGTTCCAACCATCTTTCCAACCGCAGCCCCAGAGACACCGCTGGCAGACGACTCAACGAAAGCGCAAATCGCCGACTCCGCGTCCGGGTCCGGTCTCGCTTACTCAATCCTCCCGGATCAAGATCACCTGAAGGTAGCTGGCTGGCATTCCTCTGCGATCCGACCTTGCGTCTTGCCTTCGGGACATCTGCTATATTACCTGACTAGACAATAACAGTACCATGATTGATTGTTTTTTTTTTTTTTTTTTTTTTCTTTTCTACCTTTTCGTTTTATATTATGTTATGTTTCTACTACGCTGGTTTTTGGTTATTTATTATTTGATGCGAGCACTCTCTCTCTATGGTTGCTACTCCGTACTTGATGGGGTCACCTAATTCATGTCTCTGCCATGTAGCACTCTTCTCAGTAGCTGAGTGTCCCCATTGTCTTGCGCATTCAGGGGTTCTATACATGTTCACTTTTTGGCCTTGGGCCTATTTTCCTTATAAGGTGTCCGAGGTTGAGTTGATTATTGTTTATGGATGCGCCTGCTCGTCCACCCCCGCAGCAGTGTTTGCCTCCTGACACCTGCTGCCGTCTGGAACTAAAGCCTGATTCCGGCGGCTGCCACTGCGATTTTTTGATGTACAATTTGTTTTTCTTTATGGTTTTGTTTTCATGTTTATATCTTGTGACACATTTACTGACGATTTTTGGCCGAGCAGTGTTTTATGCTTTTCTTTCACGGATGATTTACATAAATGGCTAACTTTTCATTGATGTCTTTAAATGTGAGGGGGCTGAATATTCCTGAGCGACGTACTATGGCTCTCCAGGAAGCTAATCGCCAAAAAGCCGACGTTGTATTTTTTCAGGAGACACACTTCAAGGCTGATCGTGCTCCGTCACTCCGTAATCGACATTATCCGGTGGGGTATTTTGCTAACTTTACGGCGAGCAAATCTAGAGGAGTGGCCATTTTGTTGCGTGCAACTGTCCCATTTACTTATATAGACCATAGATCTGATGAGGGTGGCCGCTACCTGCTCTTGAAGGGGAAAGTTGGTGATACTTTATTTACATTTGTTAATATATACTTACCCAACCGTTCCCAATGTCGTGCCTTGGCTGCGATCCTCAGGATTTGTGCTACCTTTACTGAGGGGCATGTTGTTTTTGGTGGTGACTGCAATTTCACTTTAGATAGACACTATGCCGCCGCTCGAGATGAGTCGCACCAACCTTCTTCTCTTACGTCTAGGGCTCTTGATCTCTTACATAACGCACAGCTGACAGATTGCTGGCGAGTAATGCACCCGACTGACACCGATTACACGTTTTTTTCCGCTCCTCGTAATTCGTATTCGCGCATCGATATGTTCTTCCTTTCCCATTATGCTTTGCCCATGTTATCAGGTGCTGACATTGGACATATTACATGGTCAGACCATGCCCCTATATTCCTTACTCTAAATGTGTCTGCAATGTCGCGGCCTCCGAGACACTGGAGACTTGATGACATCTTGTTAAACGATACTAATGTTACAACTGCGGTTTCGGAGGAGTTAGGCCATTACTTTCAAGCTAATGCGACAGGTGATGTTACCCCTATGATATGTTGGGAGGCGCATAAAGCCGTTATTCGCGGGCGCCTGATTCAACTGAACTCCCAGCTTTTGAAAGGTAGGGCGAAGCGGCTGAAAGCTTTGACGGATAGAATTGCTGAACTTGAACGCGAACACAAGAGCTCCCACTCTATAGATCACTATAAACTGCTGACGGCCGCTCGCACTGATTTACACATTCTGCTTTCTGACCGGGCCAAGCGCTCCATGTTACATACTCGACACACTTTTTATTTACACGGAAACAGGAGTGGCAAGTTGCTCGCAAAGGCTCTTCAGGCGAAAAGGCAATCCTCGTATATAGCGAAGCTCAAGGCCCGAGACGGGTCTCTTCAACACTCTACGCCTGACATTGCCCGGGTCTTTCATGATTACTACCGAACCCTTTATAACTTATGGCCCACCCCGACCTCGTTGCAACACACACAAGATGTTACGCTTTACTTGGAGAGGCACCTACACTCTACTGTCCCGCCCAATGTCAGTCACCACTTAGACTCTCCCATCTCTTTAGACGAATTTCATGCCGCACTCAAAGCTACTCCGTTAGGGAAAAGCCCGGGTCCTGATGGCTTCACAGCCAAATATTATAAGCAGTTTGCACAGGACTTGGCTCCTCACTTTTTACGTGCCTATAACTCTCTACGACTCCACCCCGATGTGCCTCAATCTCTTACCGAGGCTGCGATCACAGTTATTCCTAAACCTGGCAGGGACGCGTTGCTTTGCGAAAATTATCGGCCCATATCGCTAATTAATGTCGACTTGAAAATATTCGCCAAGGTGTTGGCTCTCCGACTGCGGCCGTTTGTGGGAGGACTGGTTCACCCTGATCAGTCGGGGTTTGTCCCTGCTAGAGAAGCCAAAGACAACACCACTAAACTTATAAACCTTATTCATGCCTCCGGCACTTTGAAGGCCCCGGCTATGTTGATGGCTGTAGATGCTGAGAAAGCGTTTGACAGGGTGAGCTGGTCCTTCCTATTTGGGGTTGTGCGGGCTATGGGTTTTGGGCCATGCTGGCAATCGTGGCTGCAGGCGCTTTACTCTAATCCTTCAGCGAAGGTGATGGTGAATGGGGAACGCTCCGCTTCATTTTCGATCCTCAATGGCACGCGGCAGGGTTGTCCCCTCTCCCCTTTACTTTTTGTTTTGACTCTCGAACCCCTTCTCCAGGCTATTAGATCTAATGACTCTATTAAGGGGTTTTGTTTAGGACAATCTGAATACAAGACATCGGCTTTCGCTGATGATCTCTTATTTTCGTTATCTAGTCCGCTGCAATCCCTCCCGCCTCTTATGTGTGAATTGCAGGAGTATGGGGTTCTTTCGGGTTTTAGAGTTAACTTGGAGAAGACGGAAATTCTTAATCTGACAGTTCCGGAGGCTGAGGTGTCTATACTACGATCTCGCTACCCATTCACTTGGGCTAGCACCTCGGTTAAATACCTGGGCGTCAGGCTCCCTGCCACTATAAGATCATTGTTTGATTTAAACTTCCCTCCCTTACTTCACTCGATTAAGGCCGATCTAGTGAAATGGAATTTGCCCCAATTTAATTTGCTTGGTAGAGTTCATATTATTAAAATGAATATTCTGCCGCGGCTGCTTTATCTTTTACAGACGTTGCCCATTCATATTCCTCCTGCCTTTTTTGCCGAGGTCCGTGCAATCTTCACAAAATTTCTGTGGGCACATAAACGCCCGAGAGTCCGTTATGACTTATTGGCTCGTCCCCTGCGCTTGGGGGGTCTGAATTTGCCGGACCTGAAATGTTACCATATGGCTAGCCTGCTTACGAGACTGTATCTATGGACTAGGAATGATACATGTAAACAGTGGCTGGATATTGAGGACTCTTTTTCAATAGTTCCAAGACAGTCACTTCCTTGGCAATCTGTCCCGTTAACAGCTTTGGGGCTGGCCACTCATCCCACTATTGCCCCTACTTTACTGATGTGGAGGAAACATAAGTTAGATATGCATTGGTCCTCGGCCCTTTCCCCACTTACTCCGATCTCTCACAACCCCCTTTTTCCCCCTGGTGTAGCGGGTCTTGGCTCTTTTTGGGGTCCTAAGACATCTTACGTGCCTCTCCATGACATAGTGGATGATGGGGGTGTCAGGTCTTTGCCCTCCATATTTGGGGATAAGGGGAGCTCTGGTAATGTAGCATTCTTGTATCACCAACTGCGACATTTTGTTGCTCCTATGCTCCAACACACGGCTGCTGGTCTCCACTATACTATCTTTGAGAGGATGTGTATTGCCCATAAAGGTGTTACTAGACCGTTCTCCACCTTTCATGTTTTGATCCGTAAGGCCATGTATAGCTCGCCTCCCTTTTATCTGAAAGCTTGGGAACGTGACCTCGGCTGTGCCCTTTCCCCTCAACAGTGGCGCAGAGCGGCGTCCATGATGTCTTCCTCGTCCCCTGACTCCTGTCTCCGTCTCCTGAATTTTAAACTACTGTGTCGATGGCATTTGACGCCTGATGCACTTCATAAAATGATCCCTGCGCATTCGGCTAGTTGTTGGCGGTGTGGTTACTCGCCCGCTACCCCTGGTCACATATGGTGGGCTTGTCCTAAAATTAAGACCTTCTGGTCTAACGTAATACAGATGGTCAGGATACTTACCTCTGTTGACATCTCTTGCACTCCCATGGCTGCCCTTTTCCACCTTACGCCATTGTCTTTTCGGAAGTACAAATTATCCCTTATACCGCACCTCCTTAATGCGGCGAAAGCACTTATTCCCAGACGCTGGAGACAACCTGATCCTCCTACCTTGCAGGAGTGGATAGTAGAGGTGGAGCGTATCCGTAGTTTGGAGGAACTTACCTTTAGCTTGGGTAATAGGTACCGCCTGTACCTCGCCACTTGGTCCCCTTGGCTGCGTTACACTTCGTCTGCGGGAGATTCCCGCAGTTAACTTACCTGTCCCCCCCAGGTGTTGGAAGTTCTCTCCCCCTCATTGCGACGCACACACTCTTGCTACATTTGCTATAGTTAGCTTATACATTGAGTTACCTCCGTGCTGATTGTAGGCTTTCTTTTCTAGACGCCTTTTTATTTTATTTTATTTTTATATTACTGTTACCTGCTCGTGTGGGAGCGTTACGTTTATCACTCCCATTGAGTGTTTTCCTTCTATGAGTTCCCACTGGACTACGCGTCCATTATTAGTTTGATTTGACTTGGGCATTGTGTCACGAACCCTGTTGACTCTATCTTTCTCTCTCTTCTCTTTTCTTATACCTTGCTTTACTCTGTTCCTTCTATTTCTTACAGGGCTCCATGTATAATGTATCTTTCATGTGCTCAGTGCGATTTATTGCACTGGTGATCAAATACACTGTGAACTGCTCTTTCCACCTGCGAGTGGTTTATTGACATGTACTGCTCTTCCCCCCTCCCCCTTTTTTCCTTTCTGTACCCCTATTTGAAAATCCTTGAATAAATATATAAATAAAAAAAAAAAAAAAAAAAAAACATCCTAGTTAAAAGGAATGGTATTGGAGGCCTGCTGCGGAAGCTACATGGGACACCAGATATGGCTGAAAATAGGAAAAAACTTAGACCGCGGACCTTAAGTTTTTGCCAAAAAATGAAAAATTTTAAAAACACTCAAAACCTTTAGGAAATTATTCCTTTAGCATCCAGCATAACATCCTAGTTAAAAGGAATGGTATTGGAGGCCTGCTGCGGAAGCTACATGGGACACCAGATATGGCTGAAAATATGAAAAAACTTAGACCGCGGACCTTAAGTTTTTGCCAAAAAATGAAAAATTTTAAAAACACTCAAAAACTTTAGGAAATTATTCCTTTAGCATCCAGCATAACATCCTAGTTAAAAGGAATGGTATTGGAGGCCTGCTGCGGAAGCTACATGGGACACCAGATATGGCTGAAAATATGAAAAAACTTAGACCGCGGACCTTAAGTTTTTGCCAAAAAATGAAAAATTTTAAAAACACTCAAAACCTTTAGGAAATTATTCCTTTAGCATCCAGCATAACATCCTAGTTAAAAGGAATGGTATTGGAGGCCTGCTTTGGAGACTACAAGGTATACCAGATATGGCTGAAAATATGAAAAAACTTAGACCGCGGACCTTAAGTTTTTGCCAAAAAATGAAAAATTTTAAAAACACTCAAAACCTTTAGGAAATTATTCCTTTAGCATCCAGCATAACATCCTAGTTAAAAGGAATGGTATTGGAGGCCTGCTGCGGAAGCTACATGGGACACCAGATATGGCTGAAAATATGAAAAAACTTAGACCGCGGACCTTAAGTTTTTGCCAAAAAATGAAAAATTTTAAAAACACTCAAAACCTTTAGGAAATTATTCCTTTAGCATCCAGCATAACATCCTAGTTAAAAGGAATGGTATTGGAGGCCTGCTGTGGAAGCTACATGGGACACCAGATATGGCTGAAACTATGAAAAAACTTAGACCGCGGACCTTAAGTTTTTGCCAAAAAATGAAAAATTTTAAAAACACTCAAAACCTTTAGGAAATTATTCCTTTAGCATCCAGCATAACATCCTAGTTAAAAGGAATGGTATTGGAGGCCTGCTTTGGAGACTACAAGGTATACCAGATATGGCTGAAAATATGAAAAAACTTAGACCGCGGACCTTAAGTTTTTGCCAAAAAATGAAAAATTTTAAAAACACTCAAAACCTTTAGGAAATTATTCCTTTAGCATCCAGCATAACATCCTAGTTAAAAGGAATGGTATTGGAGGCCTGCTTTGGAGACTACAAGGTATACCAGATATGGCTGAAAATATGAAAAAACTTAGACCGCGGACCTTAAGTTTTTGCCAAAAAATGAAAAATTTTAAAAACACTCAAAACCTTTAGGAAATTATTCCTTTAGCATCCAGCATAACATCCTAGTTAAAAGGAATGGTATTGGAGGCCTGCTGTTAAAGCTACATGGGACACCAGATATGGCTGAAAATATGAAAAAACTTAGACCGCGGACCTTAAGTTTTTGCCAAAAAATGAAAAATTTTAAAAACACTCAAAACCTTTAGGAAATTATTCCTTTAGCATCCAGCATAACATCCTAGTTAAAAGGAATGGTATTGGAGGCCTGCTGTGTAAGCTACATGGGACACCAGATATGGCTGAAACTATGAAAAAACTTAGACCGCGGACCTTAAGTTTTTGCCAAAAAATGAAAAATTTTAAAAACACTCAAAACCTTTAGGAAATTATTCCTTTAGCATCCAGCATAACATCCTAGTTAAAAGGAATGGTATTGGAGGCCTGCTTTGGAGACTACAAGGTATACCAGATATGGCTGAAAATATGAAAAAACTTAGACCGCGGACCTTAAGTTTTTGCCAAAAAATGAAAAATTTTAAAAACACTCAAAACCTTTAGGAAATTATTCCTTTAGCATCCAGCATAACATCCTAGTTAAAAGGAATGGTATTGGAGGCCTGCTGCGGAAGCTACATGGGACACCAGATATGGCTGAAAATATGAAAAAACTTAGACCGCGGACCTTAAGTTTTTGCCAAAAAATGAAAAATTTTAAAAACACTCAAAACCTTTAGGAAATTATTCCTTTAGCATCCAGCATAACATCCTAGTTAAAAGGAATGGTATTGGAGGCCTGCTGTGGAAGCTACATGGGACACCAGATATGGCTGAAACTATGAAAAAACTTAGACCGCGGACCTTAAGTTTTTGCCAAAAAATGAAAAATTTTAAAAACACTCAAAACCTTTAGGAAATTATTCCTTTAGCATCCAGCATAACATCCTAGTTAAAAGGAATGGTATTGGAGGCCTGCTTTGGAGACTACAAGGTATACCAGATATGGCTGAAAATATGAAAAAACTTAGACCGCGGACCTTAAGTTTTTGCCAAAAAATGAAAAATTTTAAAAACACTCAAAACCTTTAGGAAATTATTCCTTTAGCATCCAGCATAACATCCTAGTTAAAAGGAATGGTATTGGAGGCCTGCTTTGGAGACTACAAGGTATACCAGATATGGCTGAAAATAGGAAAAAACTTAGACCGCGGACCTTAAGTTTTTGCCAAAAAATGAAAAATTTTAAAAACACTCAAAACCTTTAGGAAATTATTCCTTTAGCATCCAGCATAACATCCTAGTTAAAAGGAATGGTATTGGAGGCCTGCTGCGGAAGCTACATGGGACACCAGATATGGCTGAAAATATGAAAAAACTTAGACCGCGGACCTTAAGTTTTTGCCAAAAAATGAAAAATTTTAAAAACACTCAAAACCTTTAGGAAATTATTCCTTTAGCATCCAGCATAACATCCTAGTTAAAAGGAATGGTATTGGAGGCCTGCTGTTAAAGCTACATGGGACACCAGATATGGCTGAAAATATGAAAAAACTTAGACCGCGGACCTTAAGTTTTTGCCAAAAAATGAAAAATTTTAAAAACACTCAAAACCTTTAGGAAATTATTCCTTTAGCATCCAGCATAACATCCTAGTTAAAAGGAATGGTATTGGAGGCCTGCTGTTAAAGCTACATGGGACACCAGATATGGCTGAAAATATGAAAAAACTTAGACCGCGGACCTTAAGTTTTTGCCAAAAAATGAAAAATTTTAAAAACACTCAAAACCTTTAGGAAATTATTCCTTTAGCATCCAGCATAACATCCTAGTTAAAAGGAATGGTATTGGAGGCCTGCTGCGGAAGCTACATGGGACACCAGATATGGCTGAAAATATGAAAAAACTTACACCGCGGACCTTAAGTTTTTTCCAAAAAATGAAAAATTTTAAAAACACTCAAAACCTTTAGGAAATTATTCCTTTAGCATCCAGCATAACATCCTAGTTAAAAGGAATGGTATTGGAGGCCTGCTGTGGAAGCTACATGGGACACCAGATATGGCTGAAACTATGAAAAAACTTAGACCGCGGACCTTAAGTTTTTGCCAAAAAATGAAAAATTTTAAAAACACTCAAAACCTTTAGGAAATTATTCCTTTAGCATCCAGCATAACATCCTAGTTAAAAGGAATGGTATTGGAGGCCTGCTTTGGAGACTACAAGGTATACCAGATATGGCTGAAAATATGAAAAAACTTAGACCGCGGACCTTAAGTTTTTGCCAAAAAATGAAAAATTTTAAAAACACTCAAAACCTTTAGGAAATTATTCCTTTAGCATCCAGCATAACATCCTAGTTAAAAGGAATGGTATTGGAGGCCTGCTTTGGAGACTACATGGTATACCAGATATGGCTGAAAATATGAAAAAACTTAGACCGCGGACCTTAAGTTTTTGCCAAAAAATGAAAACTTTTAAAAACACTCAAAACCTTTAGGAAATTATTCCTTTAGCATCCAGCATAACATCCTAGTTAAAAGGAATGGTATTGGAGGCCTGCTGCGGAAGCTACATGGGACACCAGATATGGCTGAAAATATGAAAAAACTTAGACCGCGGACCTTAAGTTTTTGCCAAAAAATGAAAAATTTTAAAAACACTCAAAAACTTTAGGAAATTATTCCTTTAGCATCCAGCATAACATCCTAGTTAAAAGGAATGGTATTGGAGGCCTGCTGCGGAAGCTACATGGGACACCAGATATGGCTGAAAATAGGAAAAAACTTAGACCGCGGACCTTAAGTTTTTGCCGAAAAATGAAAAATTTTAAAAACACTCAAAACCTTTAGGAAATTATTCCTTTAGCATCCAGCATAACATCCTAGTTAAAAGGAATGGTATTGGAGGCCTGCTGTGGAAGCTACATGGGACACCAGATATGGCTGAAAATATGAAAAAACTTAGACCGCGGACCTTAAGTTTTTGCCAAAAAATGAAAAATTTTAAAAACACTCAAAACCTTTAGGAAATTATTCCTTTAGCATCCAGCATAACATCCTAGTTAAAAGGAATGGTATTGGAGGCCTGCTTTGGAGACTACAAGGTATACCAGATATGGCTGAAAATAGGAAAAAACTTAGACCGCGGACCTTAAGTTTTTGCCAAAAAATGAAAAATTTTAAAAACACTCAAAACCTTTAGGAAATTATTCCTTTAGCATCCAGCATAACATCCTAGTTAAAAGGAATGGTATTGGAGGCCTGCTGCGGAAGCTACATGGGACACCAGATATGGCTGAAAATATGAAAAAACTTAGACCGCGGACCTTAAGTTTTTGCCAAAAAATGAAAAATTTTAAAAACAATCAAAACCTTTAGGAAATTATTCCTTTAGCATCCAGCATAACATCCTAGTTAAAAGGAATGGTATTGGAGGCCTGCTGTGGAAGCTACATGGGACACCAGATATGGCTGAAAATATGAAAAAACTTAGACCGCAAACCTTAAGTTTTTGCCAAAAAATGAAAAATTTTAAAAACACTCAAAACCTTTAGGAAATTATTCCTTTAGCATCCAGCATAACATCCTAGTTAAAAAGAATGGAATTGGAGGCCTGCTGCGGAAGCTACATGGGACACCAGATATATCTGAAAATATGAAAAAACTTAGACCGCGGACCTTAAGTTTTTGCCAAAAAATAAAAATTTTTAAAAACACTCAAAACCTTTAGGAAATTATTCCTTTAGCATCCAGCATAACATCCTAGTTAAAAGGAATGGTATTGGAGGCCTGCTTTGGAGACTACAAGGTATACCAGATATGGCTGAAAATATGAAAAAACTTAGACCGCGGACCTTAAGTTTTTGCTGAAAAATGAAACATTTTTAAAACTCTCAAAACCTTTAGGAAATTATTCCTTTAGCATCCAGCATAACATCCTAGTTAAAAAGAATGGTATTGGAGGCCTGCTTTGGAGACTACATGGTATACCAGATATGGCTGAAAATATGAAAAAACTTAGACCGCGGACCTTAAGTTTTTGCCAAAAAATGAAAAATTTTAAAAACACTCAAAACCTTTAGGAAATTATTCCTTTAGCATCCAGCATAACATCCTAGTTAAAAGGAATGGTATTGGAGGCCTGCTGCGGAAGCTACATGGGACACCAGATATGGCTGAAAATAGGAAAAAACTTAGACCGCGGACCTTAAGTTTTTGCCAAAAAATGAAAAATTTTAAAAACACTCAAAACCTTTAGGAAATTATTCCTTTAGCATCCAGCATAACATCCTAGTTAAAAGGAATGGTATTGGAGGCCTGCTGCGGAAGCTACATGGGACACCAGATATGGCTGAAAATATGAAAAAACTTACACCGCGGACCTTAAGTTTTTGCCAAAAAATGAAAAATTTTAAAAACACTCAAAACCTTTAGGAAATTATTCCTTTAGCATCCAGCATAACATCCTAGTTAAAAGGAATGGTATTGGAGGCCTGCTGCGGAAGCTACATGGGACACCAGATATGGCTGAAAATATGAAAAAACTTAGACCGCGGACCTTAAGTTTTTGCCAAAAAATGAAAAATTTTAAAAACACTCAAAACCTTTAGGAAATTATTCCTTTAGCATCCAGCATAACATCCTAGTTAAAAAGAATGGTATTGGAGGCCTGCTTTGGAGACTACATGGTATACCAGATATGGCTGAAAATATGAAAAAACTTAGACCGCGGACCTTAAGTTTTTGCCAAAAAATGAAAAATTTTAAAAACACTCAAAACCTTTAGGAAATTATTCCTTTAGCATCCAGCATAACATCCTAGTTAAAAGGAATGGTATTGGAGGCCTGCTTTGGAGACTACAAGGTATACCAGATATGGCTGAAAATAGGAAAAAACTTAGACCGCGGACCTTAAGTTTTTGCCAAAAAATGAAAAATTTTAAAAACACTCAAAACCTTTAGGAAATTATTCCTTTAGCATCCAGCATAACATCCTAGTTAAAAGGAATGGTATTGGAGGCCTGCTGCGGAAGCTACATGGGACACCAGATATGGCTGAAAATATGAAAAAACTTAGACCGCGGACCTTAAGTTTTTGCCAAAAAATGAAAAATTTTAAAAACACTCAAAACCTTTAGGAAATTATTCCTTTAGCATCCAGCATAACATCCTAGTTAAAAGGAATGGTATTGGAGGCCTGCTGCGGAAGCTACATGGGACACCAGATATGGCTGAAAATATGAAAAAACTTAGACCGCGGACCTTAAGTTTTTGCCAAAAAATGAAACATTTTAAAAACACTCAAAACCTTTAGGAAATTATTCCTTTAGCATCCAGCATAACATCCTAGTTAAAAAGAATGGTATTGGAGGCCTGCTTTGGAGACTACATGGTATACCAGATATGGCTGAAAATATGAAAAAACTTAGACCGCGGACCTTAAGTTTTTGCCAAAAAATGAAAAATTTTAAAAACACTCAAAACCTTTAGGAAATTATTCCTTTAGCATCCAGCATAACATCCTAGTTAAAAGGAATGGTATTGGAGGCCTGCTTTGGAGACTACATGGTATACCAGATATGGCTGAAAATATGAAAAAACTTAGACCGCGGACCTTAAGTTTTTGCCAAAAAATGAAAACTTTTAAAAACACTCAAAACCTTTAGGAAATTATTCCTTTAGCATCCAGCATAACATCCTAGTTAAAAGGAATGGTATTGGAGGCCTGCTGCGGAAGCTACATGGGACACCAGATATGGCTGAAAATATGAAAAAACTTAGACCGCGGACCTTAAGTTTTTGCCAAAAAATGAAAAATTTTAAAAACACTCAAAAACTTTAGGAAATTATTCCTTTAGCATCCAGCATAACATCCTAGTTAAAAGGAATGGTATTGGAGGCCTGCTGCGGAAGCTACATGGGACACCAGATATGGCTGAAAATAGGAAAAAACTTAGACCGCGGACCTTAAGTTTTTGCCGAAAAATGAAAAATTTTAAAAACACTCAAAACCTTTAGGAAATTATTCCTTTAGCATCCAGCATAACATCCTAGTTAAAAGGAATGGTATTGGAGGCCTGCTGCGGAAGCTACATGGGACACCAGATATGGCTGAAAATATGAAAAAACTTAGACCGCGGACCTTAAGTTTTTGCCAAAAAATTAAAATTTTAAAAACACTCAAAACCTTTAGGAAATTATTCCTTTAGCATCCAGCATAACATCCTAGTTAAAAAGAATGGTATTGGAGGCCTGCTGTGGAAGCTACATGGGACACCAGATATGGCTGAAAATATGAAAAAACTTAGACCGCGGACCTTAAGTTTTTGCCAAAAAATGAAAAATTTTAAAAACACTCAAAACCTTTAGGAAATTATTCCTTTAGCATCCAGCATAACATCCTAGTTAAAAGGAATGGTATTGGAGGCCTGCTGCGGAAGCTACATGGGACACCAGATATGGCTGAAAATATGAAAAAACTTAGACCGCGGACCTTAAGTTTTTGCCAAAAAATGAAAAATTTTAAAAACACTCAAAACCTTTAGGAAATTATTCCTTTAGCATCCAGCATAACATCCTAGTTAAAAGGAATGGTATTGGAGGCCTGCTGTGGAAGCTACATGGGACACCAGATATGGCTGAAACTATGAAAAAACTTAGACCGCGGACCTTAAGTTTTTGCCAAAAAATGAAAAATTTTAAAAACACTCAAAACCTTTAGGAAATTATTCCTTTAGCATCCAGCATAACATCCTAGTTAAAAGGAATGGTATTGGAGGCCTGCTTTGGAGACTACAAGGTATACCAGATATGGCTGAAAATATGAAAAAACTTAGACCGCGGACCTTAAGTTTTTGCCAAAAAATGAAAAATTTTAAAAACACTCAAAACCTTTAGGAAATTATTCCTTTAGCATCCAGCATAACATCCTAGTTAAAAGGAATGGTATTGGAGGCCTGCTTTGGAGACTACAAGGTATACCAGATATGGCTGAAAATATGAAAAAACTTAGACCGCGGACCTTAAGTTTTTGCCAAAAAATGAAAAATTTTAAAAACACTCAAAACCTTTAGGAAATTATTCCTTTAGCATCCAGCATAACATCCTAGTTAAAAGGAATGGTATTGGAGGCCTGCTGTTAAAGCTACATGGGACACCAGATATGGCTGAAAATATGAAAAAACTTAGACCGCGGACCTTAAGTTTTTGCCAAAAAATGAAAACTTTTAAAAACACTCAAAACCTTTAGGAAATTATTCCTTTAGCATCCAGCATAACATCCTAGTTAAAAGGAATGGTATTGGAGGCCTGCTGCGGAAGCTACATGGGACACCAGATATGGCTGAAAATATGAAAAAACTTAGACCGCGGACCTTAAGTTTTTGCCAAAAAATGAAAAATTTTAAAAACACTCAAAAACTTTAGGAAATTATTCCTTTAGCATCCAGCATAACATCCTAGTTAAAAGGAATGGTATTGGAGGCCTGCTGCGGAAGCTACATGGGACACCAGAAATGGCTGAAAATAGGAAAAAACTTAGACCGCGGACCTTAAGTTTTTGCCGAAAAATGAAAAATTTTAAAAACACTCAAAACCTTTAGGAAATTATTCCTTTAGCATCCAGCATAACATCCTAGTTAAAAGGAATGGTATTGGAGGCCTGCTGTGGAAGCTACATGGGACACCAGATATGGCTGAAAATATGAAAAAACTTAGACCGCGGACCTTAAGTTTTTGCCAAAAAATGAAAAATTTTAAAAACACTCAAAACCTTTAGGAAATTATTCCTTTAGCATCCAGCATAACATCCTAGTTAAAAGGAATGGTATTGGAGGCCTGCTTTGGAGACTACAAGGTATACCAGATATGGCTGAAAATAGGAAAAAACTTAGACCGCGGACCTTAAGTTTTTGCCAAAAAATGAAAAATTTTAAAAACACTCAAAACCTTTAGGAAATTATTCCTTTAGCATCCAGCATAACATCCTAGTTAAAAGGAATGGTATTGGAGGCCTGCTGCGGAAGCTACATGGGACACCAGATATGGCTGAAAATATGAAAAAACTTAGACCGCGGACCTTAAGTTTTTGCCAAAAAATGAAAAATTTTAAAAACACTCAAAACCTTTAGGAAATTATTCCTTTAGCATCCAGCATAACATCCTAGTTAAAAGGAATGGTATTGGAGGCCTGCTGTGGAAGCTACAAGGTATACCAGATATGGCTGAAAATATGAAAAAACTTAGACCGCGGACCTTAAGTTTTTGCCAAAAAATGAAAAATTTTAAAAACACTCAAAACCTTTAGGAAATTATTCCTTTAGCATCCAGCATAACATCCTAGTTAAAAGGAATGGTATTGGAGGCCTGCTTTGGAGACTACAAGGTATACCAGATATGGCTGAAAATATGAAAAAACTTAGACCGCGGACCTTAAGTTTTTGCCAAAAAATGAAAAATTTTAAAAACACTCAAAACCTTTAGGAAATTATTCCTTTAGCATCCAGCATAACATCCTAGTTAAAAGGAATGGTATTGGAGGCCTGCTGTTAAAGCTACATGGGACACCAGATATGGCTGAAAATATGAAAAAACTTAGACCGCGGACCTTAAGTTTTTGCCAAAAAATGAAAAATTTTAAAAACACTCAAAACCTTTAGGAAATTATTCCTTTAGCATCCAGCATAACATCCTAGTTAAAAGGAATGGTATTGGAGGCCTGCTGCGGAAGCTACATGGGACACCAGATATGGCTGAAAATATGAAAAAACTTAGACCGCGGACCTAAAGTTTTTGCCAAAAAATGAAAAATTTTAAAAACACTCAAAACCTTTAGGAAATTATTCCTTTAGCATCCAGCATAACATCCTAGTTAAAAGGAATGGTATTGGAGGCCTGCTTTGGAGACTACATGGTATACCAGATATGGCTGAAAATATGAAAAAACTTAGACCGCGGACCTTAAGTTTTTGCCAAAAAATGAAAACTTTTAAAAACACTCAAAACCTTTAGGAAATTATTCCTTTAGCATCCAGCATAACATCCTAGTTAAAAGGAATGGTATTGGAGGCCTGCTGTGGAAGCTACATGGGACACCAGATATGGCTGAAAATATGAAAAAACTTAGACCGCGGACCTTAAGTTTTTGCCAAAAAATGAAAAATTTTAAAAACACTCAAAACCTTTAGGAAATTATTCCTTTAGCATCCAGCATAACATCCTAGTTAAAAGGAATGGTATTGGAGGCCTGCTGCGGAAGCTACATGGGACACCAGATATGGCTGAAAATATGAAAAAACTTAGACCGCGGACCTTAAGTTTTTGCCAAAAAATTAAAATTTTAAAAACACTCAAAACCTTTAGGAAATTATTCCTTTAGCATCCAGCATAACATCCTAGTTAAAAAGAATGGTATTGGAGGCCTGCTGTGGAAGCTACATGGGACACCAGATATGGCTGAAAATATGAAAAAACTTAGACCGCGGACCTTAAGTTTTTTCCAAAAAATGAAAAATTTTAAAAACACTCAAAACCTTTAGGAAATTATTCCTTTAGCATCCAGCATAACATCCTAGTTAAAAGGAATGGTATTGGAGGCCTGCTGCGGAAGCTACATGGGACACCAGATATGGCTGAAAATATGAAAAAACTTAGACCGCGGACCTTAAGTTTTTGCCAAAAAATGAAAAATTTTAAAAACAATCAAAACCTTTAGGAAATTATTCCTTTAGCATCCAGCATAACATCCTAGTTAAAAGGAATGGTATTGGAGGCCTGCTGTGGAAGCTACATGGGACACCAGATATGGCTGAAAATATGAAAAAACCTAGACCGCGGACCTTAAGTTTTTGCCAAAAAATGAAAAATTTTAAAAACACTCAAAACCTTTAGGAAATTATTCCTTTAGCATCCAGCATAACATCCTAGTTAAAAGGAATGGTATTGGAGGCCTGCTTTGGAGACTACATGGTATACCAGATATGGCTGAAAATATGAAAAAACTTAGACCGCGGACCTTAAGTTTTGCCAAAAAATGAAAAATTTTAAAAACACTCAAAACCTTTAGGAAATTATTCCTTTAGCATCCAGCATAACATCCTAGTTAAAAGGAATGGTATTGGAGGCCTGCTGCGGAAGCTACATGGGACACCAGATATGGCTGAAAATATGAAAAAACTTAGACCGCGGACCTTAAGTTTTTGCCAAAAAATGAAAAATTTTAAAAACACTCAAAACCTTTAGGAAATTATTCCTTTAGCATCCAGCATAACATCCTAGTTAAAAGGAATGGTATTGGAGGCCTGCTTTGGAGACTACAAGGTATACCAGATATGGCTGAAAATAGGAAAAAACTTAGACCGCGGACCTTAAGTTTTTGCCAAAAAATGAAAAATTTTAAAAACACTCAAAACCTTTAGGAAATTATTCCTTTAGCATCCAGCATAACATCCTAGTTAAAAGGAATGGTATTGGAGGCCTGCTGCGGAAGCTACATGGGACACCAGATATGGCTGAAAATAGGAAAAAACTTAGACCGCGGACCTTAAGTTTTTGCCAAAAAATGAAAAATTTTAAAAACACTCAAAACCTTTAGGAAATTATTCCTTTAGCATCCAGCATAACATCCTAGTTAAAAGGAATGGTATTGGAGGCCTGCTGCGGAAGCTACATGGGACACCAGATATGGCTGAAAATATGAAAAAACTTAGACCGCGGACCTTAAGTTTTTGCCAAAAAATGAAAAATTTTAAAAACACTCAAAACCTTTAGGAAATTATTCCTTTAGCATCCAGCATAACATCCTAGTTAAAAGGAATGGTATTGGAGGCCTGCTGCGGAAGCTACATGGGACACCAGATATGGCTGAAAATATGAAAAAACTTAGACCGCGGACCTTAAGTTTTTGCCAAAAAATGAAAAATTTTAAAAACACTCAAAACCTTTAGGAAATTATTCCTTTAGCATCCAGCATAACATCCTAGTTAAAAAGAATGGTATTGGAGGCCTGCTTTGGAGACTACATGGTATACCAGATATGGCTGAAAATATGAAAAAACTTAGACCGCGGACCTTAAGTTTTTGCCAAAAAATGAAAAATTTTAAAAACACTCAAAACCTTTAGGAAATTATTCCTTTAGCATCCAGCATAACATCCTAGTTAAAAGGAATGGTATTGGAGGCCTGCTGCGGAAGCTACATGGGACACCAGATATGGCTGAAAATAGGAAAAAACTTAGACCGCGGACCTTAAGTTTTTGCCAAAAAATGAAAAATTTTAAAAACACTCAAAACCTTTAGGAAATTATTCCTTTAGCATCCAGCATAACATCCTAGTTAAAAAGAATGGTATTGGAGGCCTGCTTTGGAGACTACATGGTATACCAGATATGGCTGAAAATATGAAAAAACTTAGACCGCGGACCTTAAGTTTTTGCCAAAAAATGAAAAATTTTAAAAACACTCAAAACCTTTAGGAAATTATTCCTTTAGCATCCAGCATAACATCCTAGTTAAAAGGAATGGTATTGGAGGCCTGCTTTGGAGACTACATGGTATACCAGATATGGCTGAAAATATGAAAAAACTTAGACCGCGGACCTTAAGTTTTTGCCAAAAAATGAAAACTTTTAAAAACACTCAAAACCTTTAGGAAATTATTCCTTTAGCATCCAGCATAACATCCTAGTTAAAAGGAATGGTATTGGAGGCCTGCTGCGGAAGCTACATGGGACACCAGATATGGCTGAAAATATGAAAAAACTTAGACCGCGGACCTTAAGTTTTTGCCGAAAAATGAAAAATTTTAAAAACACTCAAAACCTTTAGGAAATTATTCCTTTAGCATCCAGCATAACATCCTAGTTAAAAGGAATGGTATTGGAGGCCTGCTGCGGAAGCTACATGGGACACCAGATATGGCTGAAAATATGAAAAAACTTAGACCGCGGACCTTAAGTTTTTGCCAAAAAATTAAAATTTTAAAAACACTCAAAACCTTTAGGAAATTATTCCTTTAGCATCCAGCATAACATCCTAGTTAAAAAGAATGGTATTGGAGGCCTGCTGTGGAAGCTACATGGGACACCAGATATGGCTGAAAATATGAAAAAACTTAGACCGCGGACCTTAAGTTTTTGCCAAAAAATGAAAAATTTTAAAAACACTCAAAACCTTTAGGAAATTATTCCTTTAGCATCCAGCATAACATCCTAGTTAAAAGGAATGGTATTGGAGGCCTGCTGCGGAAGCTACATGGGACACCAGATATGGCTGAAAATATGAAAAAACTTAGACCGCGGACCTTAAGTTTTTGCCAAAAAATGAAAAATTTTAAAAACACTCAAAACCTTTAGGAAATTATTCCTTTAGCATCCAGCATAACATCCTAGTTAAAAGGAATGGTATTGGAGGCCTGCTGTGGAAGCTACAAGGTATACCAGATATGGCTGAAAATATGAAAAAACTTAGACCGCGGACCTTAAGTTTTTGCCAAAAAATGAAAAATTTTAAAAACACTCAAAACCTTTAGGAAATTATTCCTTTAGCATCCAGCATAACATCCTAGTTAAAAGGAATGGTATTGGAGGCCTGCTTTGGAGACTACAAGGTATACCAGATATGGCTGAAAATATGAAAAAACTTAGACCGCGGACCTTAAGTTTTTGCCAAAAAATGAAAAATTTTAAAAACACTCAAAACCTTTAGGAAATTATTCCTTTAGCATCCAGCATAACATCCTAGTTAAAAGGAATGGTATTGGAGGCCTGCTGTTAAAGCTACATGGGACACCAGATATGGCTGAAAATATGAAAAAACTTAGACCGCGGACCTTAAGTTTTTGCCAAAAAATGAAAAATTTTAAAAACACTCAAAACCTTTAGGAAATTATTCCTTTAGCATCCAGCATAACATCCTAGTTAAAAGGAATGGTATTGGAGGCCTGCTGCGGAAGCTACATGGGACACCAGATATGGCTGAAAATATGAAAAAACTTAGACCGCGGACCTAAAGTTTTTGCCAAAAAATGAAAAATTTTAAAAACACTCAAAACCTTTAGGAAATTATTCCTTTAGCATCCAGCATAACATCCTAGTTAAAAGGAATGGTATTGGAGGCCTGCTTTGGAGACTACATGGTATACCAGATATGGCTGAAAATATGAAAAAACTTAGACCGCGGACCTTAAGTTTTTGCCAAAAAATGAAAAATTTTAAAAACACTCAAAACCTTTAGGAAATTATTCCTTTAGCATCCAGCATAACATCCTAGTTAAAAGGAATGGTATTGGAGGCCTGCTGCGGAAGCTACATGGGACACCAGATATGGCTGAAAATATGAAAAAACTTAGACCGCGGACCTTAAGTTTTTGCCAAAAAATGAAAAATTTTAAAAACACTCAAAACCTTTAGGAAATTATTCCTTTAGCATCCAGCATAACATCCTAGTTAAAAGGAATGGTATTGGAGGCCTGCTGCGGAAGCTACATGGGACACCAGATATGGCTGAAAATATGAAAAAACTTAGACCGCGGACCTTAAGTTTTTGCCAAAAAATGAAAAATTTTAAAAACACTCAAAACCTTTAGGAAATTATTCCTTTAGCATCCAGCATAACATCCTAGTTAAAAGGAATGGTATTGGAGGCCTGCTGCGGAAGCTACATGGGACACCAGATATGGCTGAAAATATGAAAAAACTTAGACCGCGGACCTTAAGTTTTTGCCAAAAAATGAAAAATTTTAAAAACACTCAAAACCTTTAGGAAATTATTCCTTTAGCATCCAGCATAACATCCTAGTTAAAAGGAATGGTATTGGAGGCCTGCTGCGGAAGCTACATGGGACACCAGATATGGCTGAAAATATGAAAAAACTTAGACCGCGGACCTTAAGTTTTTGCCAAAAAATGAAAAATTTTAAAAACACTCAAAACCTTTAGGAAATTATTCCTTTAGCATCCAGCATAACATCCTAGTTAAAAGGAATGGTATTGGAGGCCTGCTGTGGAAGCTACATGGGACACCAGATATGGCTGAAAATATGAAAAAACTTAGACCGCGGACCTTAAGTTTTTGCCAAAAAATGAAAAATTTTAAAAACACTCAAAACCTTTAGGAAATTATTCCTTTAGCATCCAGCATAACATCCTAGTTAAAAGGAATGGTATTGGAGGCCTGCTGCGGAAGCTACATGGGACACCAGATATGGCTGAAAATATGAAAAAACTTAGACCGCGGACCTTAAGTTTTTGCCAAAAAATGAAAAATTTTAAAAACACTCAAAACCTTTAGGAAATTATTCCTTTAGCATCCAGCATAACATCCTAGTTAAAAGGAATGGTATTGGAGGCCTGCTGCGGAAGCTACATGGGACACCAGATATGGCTGAAAATAGGAAAAAACTTAGACCGCGGACCTTAAGTTTTTGCCAAAAAATGAAAAATTTTAAAAACACTCAAAACCTTTAGGAAATTATTCCTTTAGCATCCAGCATAACATCCTAGTTAAAAGGAATGGTATTGGAGGCCTGCTTTGGAGACTACATGGTATACCAGATATGGCTGAAAATATGAAAAAACTTAGACCGCGGACCTTAAGTTTTTGCCAAAAAATGAAAACTTTTAAAAACACTCAAAACCTTTAGGAAATTATTCCTTTAGCATCCAGCATAACATCCTAGTTAAAAGGAATGGTATTGGAGGCCTGCTGCGGAAGCTACATGGGACACCAGATATGGCTGAAAATATGAAAAAACTTAGACCGCGGACCTTAAGTTTTTGCCAAAAAATGAAAAATTTTAAAAACACTCAAAAACTTTAGGAAATTATTCCTTTAGCATCCAGCATAACATCCTAGTTAAAAGGAATGGTATTGGAGGCCTGCTGCGGAAGCTACATGGGACACCAGATATGGCTGAAAATAGGAAAAAACTTAGACCGCGGACCTTAAGTTTTTGCCGAAAAATGAAAAATTTTAAAAACACTCAAAACCTTTAGGAAATTATTCCTTTAGCATCCAGCATAACATCCTAGTTAAAAGGAATGGTATTGGAGGCCTGCTGTGGAAGCTACATGGGACACCAGATATGGCTGAAAATATGAAAAAACTTAGACCGCGGACCTTAAGTTTTTGCCAAAAAATGAAAAATTTTAAAAACACTCAAAACCTTTAGGAAATTATTCCTTTAGCATCCAGCATAACATCCTAGTTAAAAGGAATGGTATTGGAGGCCTGCTTTGGAGACTACAAGGTATACCAGATATGGCTGAAAATAGGAAAAAACTTAGACCGCGGACCTTAAGTTTTTGCCAAAAAATGAAAAATTTTAAAAACACTCAAAACCTTTAGGAAATTATTCCTTTAGCATCCAGCATAACATCCTAGTTAAAAGGAATGGTATTGGAGGCCTGCTGCGGAAGCTACATGGGACACCAGATATGGCTGAAAATATGAAAAAACTTAGACCGCGGACCTTAAGTTTTTGCCAAAAAATGAAAAATTTTAAAAACACTCAAAACCTTTAGGAAATTATTCCTTTAGCATCCAGCATAACATCCTAGTTAAAAGGAATGGTATTGGAGGCCTGCTGTTAAAGCTACATGGGACACCAGATATGGCTGAAAATATGAAAAAACTTAGACCGCGGACCTTAAGTTTTTGCCAAAAAATGAAAAATTTTAAAAACAATCAAAACCTTTAGGAAATTATTCCTTTAGCATCCAGCATAACATCCTAGTTAAAAGGAATGGTATTGGAGGCCTGCTGTGGAAGCTACATGGGACACCAGATATGGCTGAAAATATGAAAAAACTTAGACCGCAAACCTTAAGTTTTTGCCAAAAAATGAAAAATTTTAAAAACACTCAAAACCTTTAGGAAATTATTCCTTTAGCATCCAGCATAACATCCTAGTTAAAAAGAATGGAATTGGAGGCCTGCTGCGGAAGCTACATGGGACACCAGATATATCTGAAAATATGAAAAAACTTAGACCGCGGACCTTAAGTTTTTGCCAAAAAATAAAAATTTTTAAAAACACTCAAAACCTTTAGGAAATTATTCCTTTAGCATCCAGCATAACATCCTAGTTAAAAGGAATGGTATTGGAGGCCTGCTTTGGAGACTACAAGGTATACCAGATATGGCTGAAAATATGAAAAAACTTAGACCGCGGACCTTAAGTTTTTGCTGAAAAATGAAACATTTTTAAAACTCTCAAAACCTTTAGGAAATTATTCCTTTAGCATCCAGCATAACATCCTAGTTAAAAAGAATGGTATTGGAGGCCTGCTTTGGAGACTACATGGTATACCAGATATGGCTGAAAATATGAAAAAACTTAGACCGCGGACCTTAAGTTTTTGCCAAAAAATGAAAAATTTTAAAAACACTCAAAACCTTTAGGAAATTATTCCTTTAGCATCCAGCATAACATCCTAGTTAAAAGGAATGGTATTGGAGGCCTGCTGCGGAAGCTACATGGGACACCAGATATGGCTGAAAATAGGAAAAAACTTAGACCGCGGACCTTAAGTTTTTGCCAAAAAATGAAAAATTTTAAAAACACTCAAAACCTTTAGGAAATTATTCCTTTAGCATCCAGCATAACATCCTAGTTAAAAGGAATGGTATTGGAGGCCTGCTGCGGAAGCTACATGGGACACCAGATATGGCTGAAAATATGAAAAAACTTAGACCGCGGACCTTAAGTTTTTGCCAAAAAATGAAAAATTTTAAAAACACTCAAAACCTTTAGGAAATTATTCCTTTAGCATCCAGCATAACATCCTAGTTAAAAGGAATGGTATTGGAGGCCTGCTGCGGAAGCTACATGGGACACCAGATATGGCTGAAAATAGGAAAAAACTTAGACCGCGGACCTTAAGTTTTTGCCAAAAAATGAAAAATTTTAAAAACACTCAAAACCTTTAGGAAATTATTCCTTTAGCATCCAGCATAACATCCTAGTTAAAAGGAATGGTATTGGAGGCCTGCTGCGGAAGCTACATGGGACACCAGATATGGCTGAAAATATGAAAAAACTTAGACCGCGGACCTTAAGTTTTTGCCAAAAAATGAAAAATTTTAAAAACACTCAAAACCTTTAGGAAATTATTCCTTTAGCATCCAGCATAACATCCTAGTTAAAAAGAATGGTATTGGAGGCCTGCTTTGGAGACTACATGGTATACCAGATATGGCTGAAAATATGAAAAAACTTAGACCGCGGACCTTAAGTTTTTGCCAAAAAATGAAAAATTTTAAAAACACTCAAAACCTTTAGGAAATTATTCCTTTAGCATCCAGCATAACATCCTAGTTAAAAGGAATGGTATTGGAGGCCTGCTTTGGAGACTACATGGTATACCAGATATGGCTGAAAATATGAAAAAACTTAGACCGCGGACCTTAAGTTTTTGCCAAAAAATGAAAACTTTTAAAAACACTCAAAACCTTTAGGAAATTATTCCTTTAGCATCCAGCATAACATCCTAGTTAAAAGGAATGGTATTGGAGGCCTGCTGCGGAAGCTACATGGGACACCAGATATGGCTGAAAATATGAAAAAACTTAGACCGCGGACCTTAAGTTTTTGCCAAAAAATGAAAAATTTTAAAAACACTCAAAAACTTTAGGAAATTATTCCTTTAGCATCCAGCATAACATCCTAGTTAAAAGGAATGGTATTGGAGGCCTGCTGCGGAAGCTACATGGGACACCAGATATGGCTGAAAATAGGAAAAAACTTAGACCGCGGACCTTAAGTTTTTGCCGAAAAATGAAAAATTTTAAAAACACTCAAAACCTTTAGGAAATTATTCCTTTAGCATCCAGCATAACATCCTAGTTAAAAGGAATGGTATTGGAGGCCTGCTGCGGAAGCTACATGGGACACCAGATATGGCTGAAAATATGAAAAAACTTAGACCGCGGACCTTAAGTTTTTGCCAAAAAATTAAAATTTTAAAAACACTCAAAACCTTTAGGAAATTATTCCTTTAGCATCCAGCATAACATCCTAGTTAAAAAGAATGGTATTGGAGGCCTGCTGTGGAAGCTACATGGGACACCAGATATGGCTGAAAATATGAAAAAACTTAGACCGCGGACCTTAAGTTTTTGCCAAAAAATGAAAAATTTTAAAAACACTCAAAACCTTTAGGAAATTATTCCTTTAGCATCCAGCATAACATCCTAGTTAAAAGGAATGGTATTGGAGGCCTGCTGCGGAAGCTACATGGGACACCAGATATGGCTGAAAATATGAAAAAACTTAGACCGCGGACCTTAAGTTTTTGCCAAAAAATGAAAAATTTTAAAAACACTCAAAACCTTTAGGAAATTATTCCTTTAGCATCCAGCATAACATCCTAGTTAAAAGGAATGGTATTGGAGGCCTGCTGTGGAAGCTACATGGGACACCAGATATGGCTGAAACTATGAAAAAACTTAGACCGCGGACCTTAAGTTTTTGCCAAAAAATGAAAAATTTTAAAAACACTCAAAACCTTTAGGAAATTATTCCTTTAGCATCCAGCATAACATCCTAGTTAAAAGGAATGGTATTGGAGGCCTGCTTTGGAGACTACAAGGTATACCAGATATGGCTGAAAATATGAAAAAACTTAGACCGCGGACCTTAAGTTTTTGCCAAAAAATGAAAAATTTTAAAAACACTCAAAACCTTTAGGAAATTATTCCTTTAGCATCCAGCATAACATCCTAGTTAAAAGGAATGGTATTGGAGGCCTGCTTTGGAGACTACAAGGTATACCAGATATGGCTGAAAATATGAAAAAACTTAGACCGCGGACCTTAAGTTTTTGCCAAAAAATGAAAAATTTTAAAAACACTCAAAACCTTTAGGAAATTATTCCTTTAGCATCCAGCATAACATCCTAGTTAAAAGGAATGGTATTGGAGGCCTGCTGTTAAAGCTACATGGGACACCAGATATGGCTGAAAATATGAAAAAACTTAGACCGCGGACCTTAAGTTTTTGCCAAAAAATGAAAACTTTTAAAAACACTCAAAACCTTTAGGAAATTATTCCTTTAGCATCCAGCATAACATCCTAGTTAAAAGGAATGGTATTGGAGGCCTGCTGCGGAAGCTACATGGGACACCAGATATGGCTGAAAATATGAAAAAACTTAGACCGCGGACCTTAAGTTTTTGCCAAAAAATGAAAAATTTTAAAAACACTCAAAAACTTTAGGAAATTATTCCTTTAGCATCCAGCATAACATCCTAGTTAAAAGGAATGGTATTGGAGGCCTGCTGCGGAAGCTACATGGGACACCAGAAATGGCTGAAAATAGGAAAAAACTTAGACCGCGGACCTTAAGTTTTTGCCGAAAAATGAAAAATTTTAAAAACACTCAAAACCTTTAGGAAATTATTCCTTTAGCATCCAGCATAACATCCTAGTTAAAAGGAATGGTATTGGAGGCCTGCTGTGGAAGCTACATGGGACACCAGATATGGCTGAAAATATGAAAAAACTTAGACCGCGGACCTTAAGTTTTTGCCAAAAAATGAAAAATTTTAAAAACACTCAAAACCTTTAGGAAATTATTCCTTTAGCATCCAGCATAACATCCTAGTTAAAAGGAATGGTATTGGAGGCCTGCTTTGGAGACTACAAGGTATACCAGATATGGCTGAAAATAGGAAAAAACTTAGACCGCGGACCTTAAGTTTTTGCCAAAAAATGAAAAATTTTAAAAACACTCAAAACCTTTAGGAAATTATTCCTTTAGCATCCAGCATAACATCCTAGTTAAAAGGAATGGTATTGGAGGCCTGCTGCGGAAGCTACATGGGACACCAGATATGGCTGAAAATATGAAAAAACTTAGACCGCGGACCTTAAGTTTTTGCCAAAAAATGAAAAATTTTAAAAACACTCAAAACCTTTAGGAAATTATTCCTTTAGCATCCAGCATAACATCCTAGTTAAAAGGAATGGTATTGGAGGCCTGCTGTTAAAGCTACATGGGACACCAGATATGGCTGAAAATATGAAAAAACTTAGACCGCGGACCTTAAGTTTTTGCCAAAAAATGAAAAATTTTAAAAACAATCAAAACCTTTAGGAAATTATTCCTTTAGCATCCAGCATAACATCCTAGTTAAAAGGAATGGTATTGGAGGCCTGCTGTGGAAGCTACATGGGACACCAGATATGGCTGAAAATATGAAAAAACTTAGACCGCAAACCTTAAGTTTTTGCCAAAAAATGAAAAATTTTAAAAACACTCAAAACCTTTAGGAAATTATTCCTTTAGCATCCAGCATAACATCCTAGTTAAAAAGAATGGAATTGGAGGCCTGCTGCGGAAGCTACATGGGACACCAGATATATCTGAAAATATGAAAAAACTTAGACCGCGGACCTTAAGTTTTTGCCAAAAAATAAAATTTTTTAAAAACACTCAAAACCTTTAGGAAATTATTCCTTTAGCATCCAGCATAACATCCTAGTTAAAAAGAATGGTATTGGAGGCCTGCTTTGGAGACTACATGGTATACCAGATATGGCTGAAAATATGAAAAAACTTAGACCGCGGACCTTAAGTTTTTGCCAAAAAATGAAAAATTTTAAAAACACTCAAAACCTTTAGGAAATTATTCCTTTAGCATCCAGCATAACATCCTAGTTAAAAAGAATGGTATTGGAGGCCTGCTTTGGAGACTACATGGTATACCAGATATGGCTGAAAATATGAAAAAACTTAGACCGCGGACCTTAAGTTTTTGCCAAAAAATGAAAAATTTTAAAAACACTCAAAACCTTTAGGAAATTATTCCTTTAGCATCCAGCATAACATCCTAGTTAAAAGGAATGGTATTGGAGGCCTGCTTTGGAGACTACATGGTATACCAGATATGGCTGAAAATATGAAAAAACTTAGACCGCGGACCTTAAGTTTTTGCCAAAAAATGAAAACTTTTAAAAACACTCAAAACCTTTAGGAAATTATTCCTTTAGCATCCAGCATAACATCCTAGTTAAAAGGAATGGTATTGGAGGCCTGCTGCGGAAGCTACATGGGACACCAGATATGGCTGAAAATATGAAAAAACTTAGACCGCGGACCTTAAGTTTTTGCCAAAAAATGAAAAATTTTAAAAACACTCAAAAACTTTAGGAAATTATTCCTTTAGCATCCAGCATAACATCCTAGTTAAAAGGAATGGTATTGGAGGCCTGCTGCGGAAGCTACATGGGACACCAGATATGGCTGAAAATAGGAAAAAACTTAGACCGCGGACCTTAAGTTTTTGCCGAAAAATGAAAAATTTTAAAAACACTCAAAACCTTTAGGAAATTATTCCTTTAGCATCCAGCATAACATCCTAGTTAAAAGGAATGGTATTGGAGGCCTGCTGCGGAAGCTACATGGGACACCAGATATGGCTGAAAATATGAAAAAACTTAGACCGCGGACCTTAAGTTTTTGCCAAAAAATTAAAATTTTAAAAACACTCAAAACCTTTAGGAAATTATTCCTTTAGCATCCAGCATAACATCCTAGTTAAAAAGAATGGTATTGGAGGCCTGCTGTGGAAGCTACATGGGACACCAGATATGGCTGAAAATATGAAAAAACTTAGACCGCGGACCTTAAGTTTTTGCCAAAAAATGAAAAATTTTAAAAACACTCAAAACCTTTAGGAAATTATTCCTTTAGCATCCAGCATAACATCCTAGTTAAAAGGAATGGTATTGGAGGCCTGCTGCGGAAGCTACATGGGACACCAGATATGGCTGAAAATATGAAAAAACTTAGACCGCGGACCTTAAGTTTTTGCCAAAAAATGAAAAATTTTAAAAACACTCAAAACCTTTAGGAAATTATTCCTTTAGCATCCAGCATAACATCCTAGTTAAAAGGAATGGTATTGGAGGCCTGCTGTGGAAGCTACATGGGACACCAGATATGGCTGAAACTATGAAAAAACTTAGACCGCGGACCTTAAGTTTTTGCCAAAAAATGAAAAATTTTAAAAACACTCAAAACCTTTAGGAAATTATTCCTTTAGCATCCAGCATAACATCCTAGTTAAAAGGAATGGTATTGGAGGCCTGCTTTGGAGACTACAAGGTATACCAGATATGGCTGAAAATATGAAAAAACTTAGACCGCGGACCTTAAGTTTTTGCCAAAAAATGAAAAATTTTAAAAACACTCAAAACCTTTAGGAAATTATTCCTTTAGCATCCAGCATAACATCCTAGTTAAAAGGAATGGTATTGGAGGCCTGCTGCGGAAGCTACATGGGACACCAGATATGGCTGAAAATATGAAAAAACTTAGACCGCGGACCTTAAGTTTTTGCCAAAAAATTAAAATTTTTAAAACACTCAAAACCTTTAGGAAATTATTCCTTTAGCATCCAGCATAACATCCTAGTTAAAAAGAATGGTATTGGAGGCCTGCTGTGGAAGCTACATGGGACACCAGATATGGCTGAAAATATGAAAAAACTTAGACCGCGGACCTTAAGTTTTTGCCAAAAAATGAAAAATTTTAAAAACACTCAAAACCTTTAGGAAATTATTCCTTTAGCATCCAGCATAACATCCTAGTTAAAAGGAATGGTATTGGAGGCCTGCTGCGGAAGCTACATGGGACACCAGATATGGCTGAAAATAGGAAAAAACTTAGACCGCGGACCTTAAGTTTTTGCCGAAAAATGAAATATTTTAAAAACACTCAAAACCTTTAGGAAATTATTCCTTTAGCATCCAGCATAACATCCTAGTTAAAAGGAATGGTATTGGAGGCCTGCTGTGGAAGCTACATGGGACACCAGATATGGCTGAAAATATGAAAAAACTTAGACCGCGGACCTTAAGTTTTTGCCAAAAAATGAAAAATTTTAAAAACACTCAAAACCTTTAGGAAATTATTCCTTTAGCATCCAGCATAACATCCTAGTTAAAAGGAATGGTATTGGAGGCCTGCTGCGGAAGCTACATGGGACACCAGATATGGCTGAAAATATGAAAAAACTTAGACCGCGGACCTTAAGTTTTTGCCAAAAAATTAAAATTTTTAAAACACTCAAAACCTTTAGGAAATTATTCCTTTAGCATCCAGCATAACATCCTAGTTAAAAAGAATGGTATTGGAGGCCTGCTGTGGAAGCTACATGGGACACCAGATATGGCTGAAAATATGAAAAAACTTAGACCGCGGACCTTAAGTTTTTGCCAAAAAATGAAAAATTTTAAAAACACTCAAAACCTTTAGGAAATTATTCCTTTAGCATCCAGCATAACATCCTAGTTAAAAGGAATGGTATTGGAGGCCTGCTGCGGAAGCTACATGGGACACCAGATATGGCTGAAAATATGAAAAAACTTAGACCGCGGACCTTAAGTTTTTGCCAAAAAATGAAAAATTTTAAAAACACTCAAAACCTTTAGGAAATTATTCCTTTAGCATCCAGCATAACATCCTAGTTAAAAGGAATGGTATTGGAGGCCTGCTTTGGAGACTACAAGGTATACCAGATATGGCTGAAAATATGAAAAAACTTAGACCGCGGACCTTAAGTTTTTGCCAAAAAATTAAAATTTTTAAAACACTCAAAACCTTTAGGAAATTATTCCTTTAGCATCCAGCATAACATCCTAGTTAAAAAGAATGGTATTGGAGGCCTGCTGTGGAAGCTACATGGGACACCAGATATGGCTGAAAATATGAAAAAACTTAGACCGCGGACCTTAAGTTTTTGCCAAAAAATGAAAAATTTTAAAAACACTCAAAACCTTTAGGAAATTATTCCTTTAGCATCCAGCATAACATCCTAGTTAAAAGGAATGGTATTGGAGGCCTGCTGCGGAAGCTACATGGGACACCAGATATGGCTGAAAATAGGAAAAAACTTAGACCGCGGACCTTAAGTTTTTGCCAAAAAATGAAAAATTTTAAAAACACTCAAAACCTTTAGGAAATTATTCCTTTAGCATCCAGCATAACATCCTAGTTAAAAGGAATGGTATTGGAGGCCTGCTGCGGAAGCTACATGGGACACCAGATATGGCTGAAAATATGAAAAAACTTACACCGCGGACCTTAAGTTTTTGCCAAAAAATGAAAAATTTTAAAAACACTCAAAACCTTTAGGAAATTATTCCGGTAGCATCCAGCATAACATCCTAGTTAAAAGGAATGGTATTGGAGGCCTGCTGTGGAAGCTACATGGGACACCAGATATGGCTGAAAATATGAAAAAACTTAGACCGCAGACCTTAAGTTTTTGCCAAAAAATGAAAAATTTTAAAAACACTCAAAACCTTTAGGAAATTATTCCTTTAGCATCCAGCATAACATCCTAGTTAAAAGGAATGGTATTGGAGGCCTGCTGCGGAAGCTACATGGGACACCAGATATGGCTGAAAATATGAAAAAACTTAGACCGCGGACCTTAAGTTTTTGCCAAAAAATGAAAAATTTTACAAACACTCAAAACCTTTAGGAAATTATTCCTTTAGCATCCAGCATAACATCCTAGTTAAAAGGAATGGTATTGGAGGCCTGCTGCGGAAGCTACATGGGACACCAGATATGGCTGAAAATATGAAAAAACTTAGACCGCGGACCTTAAGTTTTTGCCAAAAAATGAAAAATTTTAAAAACACTCAAAACCTTTAGGAAATTATTCCTTTAGCATCCAGCATAACATCCTAGTTAAAAGGAATGGTATTGGAGGCCTGCTGCGGAAGCTATATGGGACACCAGATATGGCTGAAAATATGAAAAAACTTACACCGCGGACCTTAAGTTTTTGCCAAAAAATAAAAAATTTTAAAAACACTCAAAACCTTTAGGAAATTATTCCTTTAGCCTCCAGCATAACATCCTAGTTAAAAGGAATGGTATTGGAGGCCTGCTGTGGAAGCTACATGGGACACCAGATATGGCTGAAAATATGAAAAAACTTACACCGCGGACCTTAAGTTTTTGCCAAAAAATGAAAAATTTTAAAAACACTCAAAACCTTTAGGAAATTATTCCGGTAGCATCCAGCATAACATCCTAGTTAAAAGGAATGGTATTGGAGGCCTGCTGTGGAAGCTACATGGGACACCAGATATGGCTGAAAATATGAAAAAACTTAGACCGCAGACCTTAAGTTTTTGCCAAAAAATGAAAAATTTTAAAAACACTCAAAACCTTTAGGAAATTATTCCGGTAGCATCCAGCATAACATCCTAGTTAAAAGGAATGGTATTGGAGGCCTGCTGTGGAAGCTACATGGGACACCAGATATGGCTGAAAATATGAAAAAACTTAGACCGCAGACCTTAAGTTTTTGCCAAAAAATGAAAAATTTTAAAAACACTCAAAACCTTTAGGAAATTATTCCTTTAGCATCCAGCATAACATCCTAGTTAAAAGGAATGGTATTGGAGGCCTGCTGCGGAAGCTACATGGGACACCAGATATGGCTGAAAATATGAAAAAACTTAGACCGCGGACCTTAAGTTTTTGCCAAAAAATGAAAAATTTTACAAACACTCAAAACCTTTAGGAAATTATTCCTTTAGCATCCAGCATAACATCCTAGTTAAAAGGAATGGTATTGGAGGCCTGCTGCGGAAGCTACATGGGACACCAGATATGGCTGAAAATATGAAAAAACTTAGACCGCGGACCTTAAGTTTTTGCCAAAAAATGAAAAATTTTAAAAACACTCAAAACCTTTAGGAAATTATTCCTTTAGCATCCAGCATAACATCCTAGTTAAAAGGAATGGTATTGGAGGCCTGCTGCGGAAGCTATATGGGACACCAGATATGGCTGAAAATATGAAAAAACTTACACCGCGGACCTTAAGTTTTTGCCAAAAAATAAAAATTTTTAAAAACACTCAAAACCTTTAGGAAATTATTCCTTTAGCCTCCAGCATAACATCCTAGTTAAAAGGAATGGTATTGGAGGCCTGCTGTGGAAGCTACATGGGACACCAGATATGGCTGAAAATATGAAAAAACTTAGACCGCGGACCTTAAGTTTTTGCCAAAAAATGAAAAATTTTAAAAACACTCAAAACCTTTAGGAAATTATTCCTTTAGCATCCAGCATAACATCCTAGTTAAAAGGAATGGTATTGGAGGCCTGCTGCGGAAGCTACATGGAACACCAGATATGGCTGAAAATATGAAAAAACTTAGACCGCGGACCTTAAGTTTTTGCCAAAAAATGAAAAATTTTAAAAACAATCAAAACCTTTAGGAAATTATTCCTTTAGCATCCAGCATAACATCCTAGTTAAAAGGAATGGTATTGGAGGCCTGCTGTGGAAGCTACATGGGACACCAGATATGGCTGAAAATATGAAAAAACCTAGACCGCGGACCTTAAGTTTTTGCCAAAAAATGAAAAATTTTAAAAACACTCAAAACCTTTAGGAAATTATTCCTTTAGCATCCAGCATAACATCCTAGTTAAAAGGAATGGTATTGGAGGCCTGCTTTGGAGACTACATGGTATACCAGATATGGCTGAAAATATGAAAAAACTTAGACCGCGGACCTTAAGTTTTGCCAAAAAATGAAAAATTTTAAAAACACTCAAAACCTTTAGGAAATTATTCCTTTAGCATCCAGCATAACATCCTAGTTAAAAGGAATGGTATTGGAGGCCTGCTGCGGAAGCTACATGGGACACCAGATATGGCTGAAAATATGAAAAAACTTAGACCGCGGACCTTAAGTTTTTGCCAAAAAATGAAAAATTTTAAAAACACTCAAAACCTTTAGGAAATTATTCCTTTAGCATCCAGCATAACATCCTAGTTAAAAGGAATGGTATTGGAGGCCTGCTTTGGAGACTACAAGGTATACCAGATATGGCTGAAAATAGGAAAAAACTTAGACCGCGGACCTTAAGTTTTTGCCAAAAAATGAAAAATTTTAAAAACACTCAAAACCTTTAGGAAATTATTCCTTTAGCATCCAGCATAACATCCTAGTTAAAAGGAATGGTATTGGAGGCCTGCTGCGGAAGCTACATGGGACACCAGATATGGCTGAAAATAGGAAAAAACTTAGACCGCGGACCTTAAGTTTTTGCCAAAAAATGAAAAATTTTAAAAACACTCAAAACCTTTAGGAAATTATTCCTTTAGCATCCAGCATAACATCCTAGTTAAAAGGAATGGTATTGGAGGCCTGCTGCGGAAGCTACATGGGACACCAGATATGGCTGAAAATATGAAAAAACTTAGACCGCGGACCTTAAGTTTTTGCCAAAAAATGAAAAATTTTAAAAACACTCAAAACCTTTAGGAAATTATTCCTTTAGCATCCAGCATAACATCCTAGTTAAAAGGAATGGTATTGGAGGCCTGCTGCGGAAGCTACATGGGACACCAGATATGGCTGAAAATATGAAAAAACTTAGACCGCGGACCTTAAGTTTTTGCCAAAAAATGAAAAATTTTAAAAACACTCAAAACCTTTAGGAAATTATTCCTTTAGCATCCAGCATAACATCCTAGTTAAAAAGAATGGTATTGGAGGCCTGCTTTGGAGACTACATGGTATACCAGATATGGCTGAAAATATGAAAAAACTTAGACCGCGGACCTTAAGTTTTTGCCAAAAAATGAAAAATTTTAAAAACACTCAAAACCTTTAGGAAATTATTCCTTTAGCATCCAGCATAACATCCTAGTTAAAAGGAATGGTATTGGAGGCCTGCTGCGGAAGCTACATGGGACACCAGATATGGCTGAAAATAGGAAAAAACTTAGACCGCGGACCTTAAGTTTTTGCCAAAAAATGAAAAATTTTAAAAACACTCAAAACCTTTAGGAAATTATTCCTTTAGCATCCAGCATAACATCCTAGTTAAAAAGAATGGTATTGGAGGCCTGCTTTGGAGACTACATGGTATACCAGATATGGCTGAAAATATGAAAAAACTTAGACCGCGGACCTTAAGTTTTTGCCAAAAAATGAAAAATTTTAAAAACACTCAAAACCTTTAGGAAATTATTCCTTTAGCATCCAGCATAACATCCTAGTTAAAAGGAATGGTATTGGAGGCCTGCTTTGGAGACTACATGGTATACCAGATATGGCTGAAAATATGAAAAAACTTAGACCGCGGACCTTAAGTTTTTGCCAAAAAATGAAAACTTTTAAAAACACTCAAAACCTTTAGGAAATTATTCCTTTAGCATCCAGCATAACATCCTAGTTAAAAGGAATGGTATTGGAGGCCTGCTGCGGAAGCTACATGGGACACCAGATATGGCTGAAAATATGAAAAAACTTAGACCGCGGACCTTAAGTTTTTGCCGAAAAATGAAAAATTTTAAAAACACTCAAAACCTTTAGGAAATTATTCCTTTAGCATCCAGCATAACATCCTAGTTAAAAGGAATGGTATTGGAGGCCTGCTGCGGAAGCTACATGGGACACCAGATATGGCTGAAAATATGAAAAAACTTAGACCGCGGACCTTAAGTTTTTGCCAAAAAATTAAAATTTTAAAAACACTCAAAACCTTTAGGAAATTATTCCTTTAGCATCCAGCATAACATCCTAGTTAAAAAGAATGGTATTGGAGGCCTGCTGTGGAAGCTACATGGGACACCAGATATGGCTGAAAATATGAAAAAACTTAGACCGCGGACCTTAAGTTTTTGCCAAAAAATGAAAAATTTTAAAAACACTCAAAACCTTTAGGAAATTATTCCTTTAGCATCCAGCATAACATCCTAGTTAAAAGGAATGGTATTGGAGGCCTGCTGCGGAAGCTACATGGGACACCAGATATGGCTGAAAATATGAAAAAACTTAGACCGCGGACCTTAAGTTTTTGCCAAAAAATGAAAAATTTTAAAAACACTCAAAACCTTTAGGAAATTATTCCTTTAGCATCCAGCATAACATCCTAGTTAAAAGGAATGGTATTGGAGGCCTGCTGTGGAAGCTACAAGGTATACCAGATATGGCTGAAAATATGAAAAAACTTAGACCGCGGACCTTAAGTTTTTGCCAAAAAATGAAAAATTTTAAAAACACTCAAAACCTTTAGGAAATTATTCCTTTAGCATCCAGCATAACATCCTAGTTAAAAGGAATGGTATTGGAGGCCTGCTTTGGAGACTACAAGGTATACCAGATATGGCTGAAAATATGAAAAAACTTAGACCGCGGACCTTAAGTTTTTGCCAAAAAATGAAAACTTTTAAAAACACTCAAAACCTTTAGGAAATTATTCCTTTAGCATCCAGCATAACATCCTAGTTAAAAGGAATGGTATTGGAGGCCTGCTGTGGAAGCTACATGGGACACCAGATATGGCTGAAAATATGAAAAAACTTAGACCGCGGACCTTAAGTTTTTGCCAAAAAATGAAAAATTTTAAAAACACTCAAAACCTTTAGGAAATTATTCCTTTAGCATCCAGCATAACATCCTAGTTAAAAGGAATGGTATTGGAGGCCTGCTGCGGAAGCTACATGGGACACCAGATATGGCTGAAAATATGAAAAAACTTAGACCGCGGACCTTAAGTTTTTGCCAAAAAATTAAAATTTTAAAAACACTCAAAACCTTTAGGAAATTATTCCTTTAGCATCCAGCATAACATCCTAGTTAAAAAGAATGGTATTGGAGGCCTGCTGTGGAAGCTACATGGGACACCAGATATGGCTGAAAATATGAAAAAACTTAGACCGCGGACCTTAAGTTTTTTCCAAAAAATGAAAAATTTTAAAAACACTCAAAACCTTTAGGAAATTATTCCTTTAGCATCCAGCATAACATCCTAGTTAAAAGGAATGGTATTGGAGGCCTGCTGCGGAAGCTACATGGGACACCAGATATGGCTGAAAATATGAAAAAACTTAGACCGCGGACCTTAAGTTTTTGCCAAAAAATGAAAAATTTTAAAAACAATCAAAACCTTTAGGAAATTATTCCTTTAGCATCCAGCATAACATCCTAGTTAAAAGGAATGGTATTGGAGGCCTGCTGTGGAAGCTACATGGGACACCAGATATGGCTGAAACTATGAAAAAACTTAGACCGCGGACCTTAAGTTTTTGCCAAAAAATGAAAAATTTTAAAAACACTCAAAACCTTTAGGAAATTATTCCTTTAGCATCCAGCATAACATCCTAGTTAAAAGGAATGGTATTGGAGGCCTGCTGCGGAAGCTACATGGGACACCAGATATGGCTGAAAATATGAAAAAACTTAGACCGCGGACCTTAAGTTTTTGCCAAAAAATGAAAACTTTTAAAAACACTCAAAACCTTTAGGAAATTATTCCTTTAGCATCCAGCATAACATCCTAGTTAAAAGGAATGGTATTGGAGGCCTGCTGCGGAAGCTACATGGGACACCAGATATGGCTGAAAATATGAAAAAACTTAGACCGCGGACCTTAAGTTTTTGCCAAAAAATGAAAAATTTTAAAAACACTCAAAACCTTTAGGAAATTATTCCTTTAGCATCCAGCATAACATCCTAGTTAAAAGGAATGGTATTGGAGGCCTGCTGCGGAAGCGACATGGGACACCAGATATGGCTGAAAATATGAAAAAACTTAGACCGCGGACCTTAAGTTTTTGCCAAAAAATGAAAAATTTTAAAAACACTCAAAAACTTTAGGAAATTATTCCTTTAGCATCCAGCATAACATCCTAGTTAAAAGGAATGGTATTGGAGGCCTGCTGCGGAAGCTACATGGGACACCAGATATGGCTGAAAATAGGAAAAAACTTAGACCGCGGACCTTAAGTTTTTGCCGAAAAATGAAAAATTTTAAAAACACTCAAAACCTTTAGGAAATTATTCCTTTAGCATCCAGCATAACATCCTAGTTAAAAGGAATGGTATTGGAGGCCTGCTTTGGAGACTACAAGGTATACCAGATATGGCTGAAAATATGAAAAAACTTAGACCGCGGACCTTAAGTTTTTGCTGAAACATGAAAATTTTTTAAAACACTCAAAACCTTTAGGAAATTATTCCTTTAGCATCCAGCATAACATCCTAGTTAAAAGGAATGGTATTGGAGGCCTGCTTTGGAGACTACAAGGTATACCAGATATGGCTGAAAATATGAAAAAACTTAGACCGCGGACCTTAAGTTTTTGCCAAAAAATGAAAACTTTTAAAAACACTCAAAACCTTTAGGAAATTATTCCTTTAGCATCCAGCATAACATCCTAGTTAAAAGGAATGGTATTGGAGGCCTGCTGCGGAAGCTACATGGGACACCAGATATGGCTGAAAATATGAAAAAACTTAGACCGCGGACCTTAAGTTTTTGCCAAAAAATGAAAAATTTTAAAAACACTCAAAAACTTTAGGAAATTATTCCTTTAGCATCCAGCATAACATCCTAGTTAAAAGGAATGGTATTGGAGGCCTGCTGCGGAAGCTACATGGGACACCAGATATGGCTGAAAATATGAAAAAACTTAGACCGCGGACCTTAAGTTTTTGCCAAAAAATTAAAATTTTTAAAACACTCAAAACCTTTAGGAAATTATTCCTTTAGCATCCAGCATAACATCCTAGTTAAACAGAATGGTATTGGAGGCCTGCTGTGGAAGCTACATGGGACACCAGATATGGCTGAAAATATGAAAAAACTTAGACCGCGGACCTTAAGTTTTTGCCAAAAAATGAAAAATTTTAAAAACACTCAAAACCTTTAGGAAATTATTCCTTTAGCATCCAGCATAACATCCTAGTTAAAAGGAATGGTATTGGAGGCCTGCTGCGGAAGCTACATGGGACACCAGATATGGCTGAAAATATGAAAAAACTTAGACCGCGGACCTTAAGTTTTTGCCAAAAAATTAAAATTTTTAAAACACTCAAAACCTTTAGGAAATTATTCCTTTAGCATCCAGCATAACATCCTAGTTAAAAAGAATGGTATTGGAGGCCTGCTGTGGAAGCTACATGGGACACCAGATATGGCTGAAAATATGAAAAAACTTAGACCGCGGACCTTAAGTTTTTGCCAAAAAATGAAAAATTTTAAAAACACTCAAAACCTTTAGGAAATTATTCCTTTAGCATCCAGCATAACATCCTAGTTAAAAGGAATGGTATTGGAGGCCTGCTGCGGAAGCTACATGGGACACCAGATATGGCTGAAAATATGAAAAAACTTAGACCGCGGACCTTAAGTTTTTGCCAAAAAATGAAAAATTTTAAAAACACTCAAAACCTTTAGGAAATTATTCCTTTAGCATCCAGCATAACATCCTAGTTAAAAGGAATGGTATTGGAGGCCTGCTGTGGAAGCTACATGGGACACCAGATATGGCTGAAACTATGAAAAAACTTAGACCGCGGACCTTAAGTTTTTGCCAAAAAATGAAAAATTTTAAAAACACTCAAAACCTTTAGGAAATTATTCCTTTAGCATCCAGCATAACATCCTAGTTAAAAGGAATGGTATTGGAGGCCTGCTTTGGAGACTACAAGGTATACCAGATATGGCTGAAAATATGAAAAAACCTAGACCGCGGACCTTAAGTTTTTGCTGAAAAATGAAAATTTTTTAAAACACTCAAAACCTTTAGGAAATTATTCCTTTAGCATCCAGCATAACATCCTAGTTAAAAGGAATGGTATTGGAGGCCTGCTGCGGAAGCTACATGGGACACCAGATATGGCTGAAAATATGAAAAAACTTAGACCGCGGACCTTAAGTTTTTGCCAAAAAATTAAAATTTTTAAAACACTCAAAACCTTTAGGAAATTATTCCTTTAGCATCCAGCATAACATCCTAGTTAAAAAGAATGGTATTGGAGGCCTGCTGTGGAAGCTACATGGGACACCAGATATGGCTGAAAATATGAAAAAACTTAGACCGCGGACCTTAAGTTTTTGCCAAAAAATGAAAAATTTTAAAAACACTCAAAACCTTTAGGAAATTATTCCTTTAGCATCCAGCATAACATCCTAGTTAAAAGGAATGGTATTGGAGGCCTGCTGCGGAAGCTACATGGGACACCAGATATGGCTGAAAATAGGAAAAAACTTAGACCGCGGACCTTAAGTTTTTGCCGAAAAATGAAATATTTTAAAAACACTCAAAACCTTTAGGAAATTATTCCTTTAGCATCCAGCATAACATCCTAGTTAAAAGGAATGGTATTGGAGGCCTGCTGTGGAAGCTACATGGGACACCAGATATGGCTGAAAATATGAAAAAACTTAGACCGCGGACCTTAAGTTTTTGCCAAAAAATGAAAAATTTTAAAAACACTCAAAACCTTTAGGAAATTATTCCTTTAGCATCCAGCATAACATCCTAGTTAAAAGGAATGGTATTGGAGGCCTGCTGCGGAAGCTACATGGGACACCAGATATGGCTGAAAATATGAAAAAACTTAGACCGCGGACCTTAAGTTTTTGCCAAAAAATTAAAATTTTTAAAACACTCAAAACCTTTAGGAAATTATTCCTTTAGCATCCAGCATAACATCCTAGTTAAAAAGAATGGTATTGGAGGCCTGCTGTGGAAGCTACATGGGACACCAGATATGGCTGAAAATATGAAAAAACTTAGACCGCGGACCTTAAGTTTTTGCCAAAAAATGAAAAATTTTAAAAACACTCAAAACCTTTAGGAAATTATTCCTTTAGCATCCAGCATAACATCCTAGTTAAAAGGAATGGTATTGGAGGCCTGCTGCGGAAGCTACATGGGACACCAGATATGGCTGAAAATATGAAAAAACTTAGACCGCGGACCTTAAGTTTTTGCCAAAAAATGAAAAATTTTAAAAACACTCAAAACCTTTAGGAAATTATTCCTTTAGCATCCAGCATAACATCCTAGTTAAAAGGAATGGTATTGGAGGCCTGCTTTGGAGACTACAAGGTATACCAGATATGGCTGAAAATATGAAAAAACTTAGACCGCGGACCTTAAGTTTTTGCCAAAAAATGAAAACTTTTAAAAACACTCAAAACCTTTAGGAAATTATTCCTTTAGCATCCAGCATAACATCCTAGTTAAAAGGAATGGTATTGGAGGCCTGCTGCGGAAGCTACATGGGACACCAGATATGGCTGAAAATATGAAAAAACTTAGACCGCGGACCTTAAGTTTTTGCCAAAAAATTAAAATTTTTAAAACACTCAAAACCTTTAGGAAATTATTCCTTTAGCATCCAGCATAACATCCTAGTTAAAAAGAATGGTATTGGAGGCCTGCTGTGGAAGCTACATGGGACACCAGATATGGCTGAAAATATGAAAAAACTTAGACCGCGGACCTTAAGTTTTTGCCAAAAAATGAAAAATTTTAAAAACACTCAAAACCTTTAGGAAATTATTCCTTTAGCATCCAGCATAACATCCTAGTTAAAAGGAATGGTATTGGAGGCCTGCTGCGGAAGCTACATGGGACACCAGATATGGCTGAAAATAGGAAAAAACTTAGACCGCGGACCTTAAGTTTTTGCCAAAAAATGAAAAATTTTAAAAACACTCAAAACCTTTAGGAAATTATTCCTTTAGCATCCAGCATAACATCCTAGTTAAAAGGAATGGTATTGGAGGCCTGCTGCGGAAGCTACATGGGACACCAGATATGGCTGAAAATATGAAAAAACTTACACCGCGGACCTTAAGTTTTTGCCAAAAAATGAAAAATTTTAAAAACACTCAAAACCTTTAGGAAATTATTCCGGTAGCATCCAGCATAACATCCTAGTTAAAAGGAATGGTATTGGAGGCCTGCTGTGGAAGCTACATGGGACACCAGATATGGCTGAAAATATGAAAAAACTTAGACCGCAGACCTTAAGTTTTTGCCAAAAAATGAAAAATTTTAAAAACACTCAAAACCTTTAGGAAATTATTCCTTTAGCATCCAGCATAACATCCTAGTTAAAAGGAATGGTATTGGAGGCCTGCTGCGGAAGCTACATGGGACACCAGATATGGCTGAAAATATGAAAAAACTTAGACCGCGGACCTTAAGTTTTTGCCAAAAAATGAAAAATTTTACAAACACTCAAAACCTTTAGGAAATTATTCCTTTAGCATCCAGCATAACATCCTAGTTAAAAGGAATGGTATTGGAGGCCTGCTGCGGAAGCTACATGGGACACCAGATATGGCTGAAAATATGAAAAAACTTAGACCGCGGACCTTAAGTTTTTGCCAAAAAATGAAAAATTTTAAAAACACTCAAAACCTTTAGGAAATTATTCCTTTAGCATCCAGCATAACATCCTAGTTAAAAGGAATGGTATTGGAGGCCTGCTGCGGAAGCTATATGGGACACCAGATATGGCTGAAAATATGAAAAAACTTACACCGCGGACCTTAAGTTTTTGCCAAAAAATAAAAATTTTTAAAAACACTCAAAACCTTTAGGAAATTATTCCTTTAGCCTCCAGCATAACATCCTAGTTAAAAGGAATGGTATTGGAGGCCTGCTGTGGAAGCTACATGGGACACCAGATATGGCTGAAAATATGAAAAAACTTAGACCGCGGACCTTAAGTTTTTGCCAAAAAATGAAAAATTTTAAAAACACTCAAAACCTTTAGGAAATTATTCCTTTAGCATCCAGCATAACATCCTAGTTAAAAGGAATGGTATTGGAGGCCTGCTGCGGAAGCTACATGGAACACCAGATATGGCTGAAAATATGAAAAAACTTAGACCGCGGACCTTAAGTTTTTGCCAAAAAATGAAAAATTTTAAAAACACTCAAAACCTTTAGGAAATTATTCCTTTAGCATCCAGCATAACATCCTAGTTAAAAGGAATGGTATTGGAGGCCTGCTGTGGAAGCTACATGGGACACCAGATATGGCTGAAACTATGAAAAAACTTAGACCGCGGACCTTAAGTTTTTGCCAAAAAATGAAAAATTTTAAAAACACTCAAAACCTTTAGGAAATTATTCCTTTAGCATCCAGCATAACATCCTAGTTAAAAGGAATGGTATTGGAGGCCTGCTTTGGAGACTACAAGGTATACCAGATATGGCTGAAAATATGAAAAAACCTAGACCGCGGACCTTAAGTTTTTGCTGAAAAATGAAAATTTTTTAAAACACTCAAAACCTTTAGGAAATTATTCCTTTAGCATCCAGCATAACATCCTAGTTAAAAGGAATGGTATTGGAGGCCTGCTTTGGAGACTACAAGGTATACCAGATATGGCTGAAAATATGAAAAAACTTAGACCGCGGACCTTAAGTTTTTGCCAAAAAATGAAAAATTTTAAAAACACTCAAAACCTTTAGGAAATTATTCCTTTAGCATCCAGCATAACATCCTAGTTAAAAGGAATGGTATTGGAGGCCTGCTTTGGAGACTACAAGGTATACCAGATATGGCTGAAAATATGAAAAAACTTAGACCGCGGACCTTAAGTTTTTGCCAAAAAATGAAAAATTTTAAAAACACTCAAAACCTTTAGGAAATTATTCCTTTAGCATCCAGCATAACATCCTAGTTAAAAGGAATGGTATTGGAGGCCTGCTGCGGAAGCTACATGGGACACCAGATATGGCTGAAAATATGAAAAAACTTAGACCGCGGACCTTAAGTTTTTGCCAAAAAATTAAAATTTTTAAAACACTCAAAACCTTTAGGAAATTATTCCTTTAGCATCCAGCATAACATCCTAGTTAAAAAGAATGGTATTGGAGGCCTGCTGTGGAAGCTACATGGGACACCAGATATGGCTGAAAATATGAAAAAACTTAGACCGCGGACCTTAAGTTTTTGCCAAAAAATGAAAAATTTTAAAAACACTCAAAACCTTTAGGAAATTATTCCTTTAGCATCCAGCATAACATCCTAGTTAAAAGGAATGGTATTGGAGGCCTGCTGCGGAAGCTACATGGGACACCAGATATGGCTGAAAATAGGAAAAAACTTAGACCGCGGACCTTAAGTTTTTGCCGAAAAATGAAATATTTTAAAAACACTCAAAACCTTTAGGAAATTATTCCTTTAGCATCCAGCATAACATCCTAGTTAAAAGGAATGGTATTGGAGGCCTGCTGTGGAAGCTACATGGGACACCAGATATGGCTGAAAATATGAAAAAACTTAGACCGCGGACCTTAAGTTTTTGCCAAAAAATGAAAAATTTTAAAAACACTCAAAACCTTTAGGAAATTATTCCTTTAGCATCCAGCATAACATCCTAGTTAAAAGGAATGGTATTGGAGGCCTGCTGCGGAAGCTACATGGGACACCAGATATGGCTGAAAATATGAAAAAACTTAGACCGCGGACCTTAAGTTTTTGCCAAAAAATTAAAATTTTTAAAACACTCAAAACCTTTAGGAAATTATTCCTTTAGCATCCAGCATAACATCCTAGTTAAAAAGAATGGTATTGGAGGCCTGCTGCGGAAGCTACATGGGACACCAGATATGGCTGAAAATAGGAAAAAACTTAGACCGCGGACCTTAAGTTTTTGCCAAAAAATGAAAAATTTTAAAAACACTCAAAACCTTTAGGAAATTATTCCTTTAGCATCCAGCATAACATCCTAGTTAAAAGGAATGGTATTGGAGGCCTGCTGCGGAAGCTACATGGGACACCAGATATGGCTGAAAATATGAAAAAACTTAGACCGCGGACCTTAAGTTTTTGCCAAAAAATGAAAAATTTTAAAAACACTCAAAACCTTTAGGAAATTATTCCTTTAGCATCCAGCATAACATCCTAGTTAAAAGGAATGGTATTGGAGGCCTGCTTTGGAGACTACAAGGTATACCAGATATGGCTGAAAATATGAAAAAACTTAGACCGCGGACCTTAAGTTTTTGCCAAAAAATGAAAACTTTTAAAAACACTCAAAACCTTTAGGAAATTATTCCTTTAGCATCCAGCATAACATCCTAGTTAAAAGGAATGGTATTGGAGGCCTGCTGCGGAAGCTACATGGGACACCAGATATGGCTGAAAATATGAAAAAACTTAGACCGCGGACCTTAAGTTTTTGCCAAAAAATTAAAATTTTTAAAACACTCAAAACCTTTAGGAAATTATTCCTTTAGCATCCAGCATAACATCCTAGTTAAAAAGAATGGTATTGGAGGCCTGCTGTGGAAGCTACATGGGACACCAGATATGGCTGAAAATATGAAAAAACTTAGACCGCGGACCTTAAGTTTTTGCCAAAAAATGAAAAATTTTAAAAACACTCAAAACCTTTAGGAAATTATTCCTTTAGCATCCAGCATAACATCCTAGTTAAAAGGAATGGTATTGGAGGCCTGCTGCGGAAGCTACATGGGACACCAGATATGGCTGAAAATAGGAAAAAACTTAGACCGCGGACCTTAAGTTTTTGCCAAAAAATGAAAAATTTTAAAAACACTCAAAACCTTTAGGAAATTATTCCTTTAGCATCCAGCATAACATCCTAGTTAAAAGGAATGGTATTGGAGGCCTGCTGCGGAAGCTACATGGGACACCAGATATGGCTGAAAATATGAAAAAACTTACACCGCGGACCTTAAGTTTTTGCCAAAAAATGAAAAATTTTAAAAACACTCAAAACCTTTAGGAAATTATTCCGGTAGCATCCAGCATAACATCCTAGTTAAAAGGAATGGTATTGGAGGCCTGCTGTGGAAGCTACATGGGACACCAGATATGGCTGAAAATATGAAAAAACTTAGACCGCAGACCTTAAGTTTTTGCCAAAAAATGAAAAATTTTAAAAACACTCAAAACCTTTAGGAAATTATTCCTTTAGCATCCAGCATAACATCCTAGTTAAAAGGAATGGTATTGGAGGCCTGCTGCGGAAGCTACATGGGACACCAGATATGGCTGAAAATATGAAAAAACTTAGACCGCGGACCTTAAGTTTTTGCCAAAAAATGAAAAATTTTACAAACACTCAAAACCTTTAGGAAATTATTCCTTTAGCATCCAGCATAACATCCTAGTTAAAAGGAATGGTATTGGAGGCCTGCTGCGGAAGCTACATGGGACACCAGATATGGCTGAAAATATGAAAAAACTTAGACCGCGGACCTTAAGTTTTTGCCAAAAAATGAAAAATTTTAAAAACACTCAAAACCTTTAGGAAATTATTCCTTTAGCATCCAGCATAACATCCTAGTTAAAAGGAATGGTATTGGAGGCCTGCTGCGGAAGCTATATGGGACACCAGATATGGCTGAAAATATGAAAAAACTTACACCGCGGACCTTAAGTTTTTGCCAAAAAATAAAAATTTTTAAAAACACTCAAAACCTTTAGGAAATTATTCCTTTAGCCTCCAGCATAACATCCTAGTTAAAAGGAATGGTATTGGAGGCCTGCTGTGGAAGCTACATGGGACACCAGATATGGCTGAAAATATGAAAAAACTTAGACCGCGGACCTTAAGTTTTTGCCAAAAAATGAAAAATTTTAAAAACACTCAAAACCTTTAGGAAATTATTCCTTTAGCATCCAGCATAACATCCTAGTTAAAAGGAATGGTATTGGAGGCCTGCTGCGGAAGCTACATGGAACACCAGATATGGCTGAAAATATGAAAAAACTTAGACCGCGGACCTTAAGTTTTTGCCAAAAAATGAAAAATTTTAAAAACAATCAAAACCTTTAGGAAATTATTCCTTTAGCATCCAGCATAACATCCTAGTTAAAAGGAATGGTATTGGAGGCCTGCTGTGGAAGCTACATGGGACACCAGATATGGCTGAAAATATGAAAAAACCTAGACCGCGGACCTTAAGTTTTTGCCAAAAAATGAAAAATTTTAAAAACACTCAAAACCTTTAGGAAATTATTCCTTTAGCATCCAGCATAACATCCTAGTTAAAAGGAATGGTATTGGAGGCCTGCTTTGGAGACTACATGGTATACCAGATATGGCTGAAAATATGAAAAAACTTAGACCGCGGACCTTAAGTTTTGCCAAAAAATGAAAAATTTTAAAAACACTCAAAACCTTTAGGAAATTATTCCTTTAGCATCCAGCATAACATCCTAGTTAAAAGGAATGGTATTGGAGGCCTGCTGCGGAAGCTACATGGGACACCAGATATGGCTGAAAATATGAAAAAACTTAGACCGCGGACCTTAAGTTTTTGCCAAAAAATGAAAAATTTTAAAAACACTCAAAACCTTTAGGAAATTATTCCTTTAGCATCCAGCATAACATCCTAGTTAAAAGGAATGGTATTGGAGGCCTGCTTTGGAGACTACAAGGTATACCAGATATGGCTGAAAATAGGAAAAAACTTAGACCGCGGACCTTAAGTTTTTGCCAAAAAATGAAAAATTTTAAAAACACTCAAAACCTTTAGGAAATTATTCCTTTAGCATCCAGCATAACATCCTAGTTAAAAGGAATGGTATTGGAGGCCTGCTGCGGAAGCTACATGGGACACCAGATATGGCTGAAAATAGGAAAAAACTTAGACCGCGGACCTTAAGTTTTTGCCAAAAAATGAAAAATTTTAAAAACACTCAAAACCTTTAGGAAATTATTCCTTTAGCATCCAGCATAACATCCTAGTTAAAAGGAATGGTATTGGAGGCCTGCTGCGGAAGCTACATGGGACACCAGATATGGCTGAAAATATGAAAAAACTTAGACCGCGGACCTTAAGTTTTTGCCAAAAAATGAAAAATTTTAAAAACACTCAAAACCTTTAGGAAATTATTCCTTTAGCATCCAGCATAACATCCTAGTTAAAAGGAATGGTATTGGAGGCCTGCTGCGGAAGCTACATGGGACACCAGATATGGCTGAAAATATGAAAAAACTTAGACCGCGGACCTTAAGTTTTTGCCAAAAAATGAAAAATTTTAAAAACACTCAAAACCTTTAGGAAATTATTCCTTTAGCATCCAGCATAACATCCTAGTTAAAAAGAATGGTATTGGAGGCCTGCTTTGGAGACTACATGGTATACCAGATATGGCTGAAAATATGAAAAAACTTAGACCGCGGACCTTAAGTTTTTGCCAAAAAATGAAAAATTTTAAAAACACTCAAAACCTTTAGGAAATTATTCCTTTAGCATCCAGCATAACATCCTAGTTAAAAGGAATGGTATTGGAGGCCTGCTGCGGAAGCTACATGGGACACCAGATATGGCTGAAAATAGGAAAAAACTTAGACCGCGGACCTTAAGTTTTTGCCAAAAAATGAAAAATTTTAAAAACACTCAAAACCTTTAGGAAATTATTCCTTTAGCATCCAGCATAACATCCTAGTTAAAAAGAATGGTATTGGAGGCCTGCTTTGGAGACTACATGGTATACCAGATATGGCTGAAAATATGAAAAAACTTAGACCGCGGACCTTAAGTTTTTGCCAAAAAATGAAAAATTTTAAAAACACTCAAAACCTTTAGGAAATTATTCCTTTAGCATCCAGCATAACATCCTAGTTAAAAGGAATGGTATTGGAGGCCTGCTTTGGAGACTACATGGTATACCAGATATGGCTGAAAATATGAAAAAACTTAGACCGCGGACCTTAAGTTTTTGCCAAAAAATGAAAACTTTTAAAAACACTCAAAACCTTTAGGAAATTATTCCTTTAGCATCCAGCATAACATCCTAGTTAAAAGGAATGGTATTGGAGGCCTGCTGCGGAAGCTACATGGGACACCAGATATGGCTGAAAATATGAAAAAACTTAGACCGCGGACCTTAAGTTTTTGCCAAAAAATTAAAATTTTAAAAACACTCAAAACCTTTAGGAAATTATTCCTTTAGCATCCAGCATAACATCCTAGTTAAAAAGAATGGTATTGGAGGCCTGCTGTGGAAGCTACATGGGACACCAGATATGGCTGAAAATATGAAAAAACTTAGACCGCGGACCTTAAGTTTTTGCCAAAAAATGAAAAATTTTAAAAACACTCAAAACCTTTAGGAAATTATTCCTTTAGCATCCAGCATAACATCCTAGTTAAAAGGAATGGTATTGGAGGCCTGCTGCGGAAGCTACATGGGACACCAGATATGGCTGAAAATATGAAAAAACTTAGACCGCGGACCTTAAGTTTTTGCCAAAAAATGAAAAATTTTAAAAACACTCAAAACCTTTAGGAAATTATTCCTTTAGCATCCAGCATAACATCCTAGTTAAAAGGAATGGTATTGGAGGCCTGCTGTGGAAGCTACAAGGTATACCAGATATGGCTGAAAATATGAAAAAACTTAGACCGCGGACCTTAAGTTTTTGCCAAAAAATGAAAAATTTTAAAAACACTCAAAACCTTTAGGAAATTATTCCTTTAGCATCCAGCATAACATCCTAGTTAAAAGGAATGGTATTGGAGGCCTGCTTTGGAGACTACAAGGTATACCAGATATGGCTGAAAATATGAAAAAACTTAGACCGCGGACCTTAAGTTTTTGCCAAAAAATGAAAAATTTTAAAAACACTCAAAACCTTTAGGAAATTATTCCTTTAGCATCCAGCATAACATCCTAGTTAAAAGGAATGGTATTGGAGGCCTGCTGTTAAAGCTACATGGGACACCAGATATGGCTGAAAATATGAAAAAACTTAGACCGCGGACCTTAAGTTTTTGCCAAAAAATGAAAAATTTTAAAAACACTCAAAACCTTTAGGAAATTATTCCTTTAGCATCCAGCATAACATCCTAGTTAAAAGGAATGGTATTGGAGGCCTGCTGCGGAAGCTACATGGGACACCAGATATGGCTGAAAATATGAAAAAACTTAGACCGCGGACCTAAAGTTTTTGCCAAAAAATGAAAAATTTTAAAAACACTCAAAACCTTTAGGAAATTATTCCTTTAGCATCCAGCATAACATCCTAGTTAAAAGGAATGGTATTGGAGGCCTGCTTTGGAGACTACATGGTATACCAGATATGGCTGAAAATATGAAAAAACTTAGACCGCGGACCTTAAGTTTTTGCCAAAAAATGAAAACTTTTAAAAACACTCAAAACCTTTAGGAAATTATTCCTTTAGCATCCAGCATAACATCCTAGTTAAAAGGAATGGTATTGGAGGCCTGCTGTGGAAGCTACATGGGACACCAGATATGGCTGAAAATATGAAAAAACTTAGACCGCGGACCTTAAGTTTTTGCCAAAAAATGAAAAATTTTAAAAACACTCAAAACCTTTAGGAAATTATTCCTTTAGCATCCAGCATAACATCCTAGTTAAAAGGAATGGTATTGGAGGCCTGCTGCGGAAGCTACATGGGACACCAGATATGGCTGAAAATATGAAAAAACTTAGACCGCGGACCTTAAGTTTTTGCCAAAAAATTAAAATTTTAAAAACATTCAAAACCTTTAGGAAATTATTCCTTTAGCATCCAGCATAACATCCTAGTTAAAAAGAATGGTATTGGAGGCCTGCTGTGGAAGCTACATGGGACACCAGATATGGCTGAAAATATGAAAAAACTTAGACCGCGGACCTTAAGTTTTTGCCAAAAAATGAAAAATTTTAAAAACACTCAAAACCTTTAGGAAATTATTCCTTTAGCATCCAGCATAACATCCTAGTTAAAAGGAATGGTATTGGAGGCCTGCTGCGGAAGCTACATGGGACACCAGATATGGCTGAAAATATGAAAAAACTTAGACCGCGGACCTTAAGTTTTTGCCAAAAAATGAAAAATTTTAAAAACACTCAAAACCTTTAGGAAATTATTCCTTTAGCATCCAGCATAACATCCTAGTTAAAAGGAATGGTATTGGAGGCCTGCTGTGGAAGCTACATGGGACACCAGATATGGCTGAAACTATGAAAAAACTTAGACCGCGGACCTTAAGTTTTTGCCAAAAAATGAAAAATTTTAAAAACACTCAAAACCTTTAGGAAATTATTCCTTTAGCATCCAGCATAACATCCTAGTTAAAAGGAATGGTATTGGAGGCCTGCTTTGGAGACTACAAGGTATACCAGATATGGCTGAAAATATGAAAAAACTTAGACCGCGGACCTTAAGTTTTTGCCAAAAAATGAAAAATTTTAAAAACACTCAAAACCTTTAGGAAATTATTCCTTTAGCATCCAGCATAACATCCTAGTTAAAAGGAATGGTATTGGAGGCCTGCTGTTAAAGCTACATGGGACACCAGATATGGCTGAAAATATGAAAAAACTTAGACCGCGGACCTTAAGTTTTTGCCAAAAAATGAAAAATTTTAAAAACACTCAAAACCTTTAGGAAATTATTCCTTTAGCATCCAGCATAACATCCTAGTTAAAAGGAATGGTATTGGAGGCCTGCTGCGGAAGCTACATGGGACACCAGATATGGCTGAAAATATGAAAAAACTTACACCGCGGACCTTAAGTTTTTTCCAAAAAATGAAAAATTTTAAAAACACTCAAAACCTTTAGGAAATTATTCCTTTAGCATCCAGCATAACATCCTAGTTAAAAGGAATGGTATTGGAGGCCTGCTGCGGAAGCTACATGGGACACCAGATATGGCTGAAAATATGAAAAAACTTAGACCGCGGACCTTAAGTTTTTGCCAAAAAATGAAAAATTTTAAAAACACTCAAAACCTTTAGGAAATTATTCCTTTAGCATCCAGCATAACATCCTAGTTAAAAGGAATGGTATTGGAGGCCTGCTTTGGAGACTACATGGTATACCAGATATGGCTGAAAATATGAAAAAACTTAGACCGCGGACCTTAAGTTTTTGCCAAAAAATGAAAACTTTTAAAAACACTCAAAACCTTTAGGAAATTATTCCTTTAGCATCCAGCATAACATCCTAGTTAAAAGGAATGGTATTGGAGGCCTGCTGCGGAAGCTACATGGGACACCAGATATGGCTGAAAATATGAAAAAACTTAGACCGCGGACCTTAAGTTTTTGCCAAAAAATGAAAACTTTTAAAAACACTCAAAACCTTTAGGAAATTATTCCTTTAGCATCCAGCATAACATCCTAGTTAAAAGGAATGGTATTGGAGGCCTGCTGCGGAAGCTACATGGGACACCAGATATGGCTGAAAATATGAAAAAACTTAGACCGCGGACCTTAAGTTTTTGCCAAAAAATGAAAAATTTTAAAAACACTCAAAACCTTTAGGAAATTATTCCTTTAGCATCCAGCATAACATCCTAGTTAAAAGGAATGGTATTGGAGGCCTGCTTTGGAGACTACATGGTATACCAGATATGGCTGAAAATATGAAAAAACTTAGACCGCGGACCTTAAGTTTTTGCCAAAAAATGAAAAATTTTAAAAACACTCAAAAACTTTAGGAAATTATTCCTTTAGCATCCAGCATAACATCCTAGTTAAAAGGAATGGTATTGGAGGCCTGCTGCGGAAGCTACATGGGACACCAGATATGGCTGAAAATAGGAAAAAACTTAGACCGCGGACCTTAAGTTTTTGCCGAAAAATGAAAAATTTTAAAAACACTCAAAACCTTTAGGAAATTATTCCTTTAGCATCCAGCATAACATCCTAGTTAAAAGGAATGGTATTGGAGGCCTGCTGTGGAAGCTACATGGGACACCAGATATGGCTGAAAATATGAAAAAACTTAGACCGCGGACCTTAAGTTTTTGCCAAAAAATGAAAAATTTTAAAAACACTCAAAACCTTTAGGAAATTATTCCTTTAGCATCCAGCATAACATCCTAGTTAAAAGGAATGGTATTGGAGGCCTGCTGCGGAAGCTACATGGGACACCAGATATGGCTGAAAATATGAAAAAACTTAGACCGCGGACCTTAAGTTTTTGCCAAAAAATTAAAATTTTTAAAACACTCAAAACCTTTAGGAAATTATTCCTTTAGCATCCAGCATAACATCCTAGTTAAAAAGAATGGTATTGGAGGCCTGCTGTGGAAGCTACATGGGACACCAGATATGGCTGAAAATATGAAAAAACTTAGACCGCGGACCTTAAGTTTTTGCCAAAAAATGAAAAATTTTAAAAACACTCAAAACCTTTAGGAAATTATTCCTTTAGCATCCAGCATAACATCCTAGTTAAAAGGAATGGTATTGGAGGCCTGCTTTGGAGACTACAAGGTATACCAGATATGGCTGAAAATATGAAAAAACTTAGACCGCGGACCTTAAGTTTTTGCTGAAACATGAAAATTTTTTAAAACACTCAAAACCTTTAGGAAATTATTCCTTTAGCATCCAGCATAACATCCTAGTTAAAAGGAATGGTATTGGAGGCCTGCTTTGGAGACTACAAGGTATACCAGATATGGCTGAAAATATGAAAAAACTTAGACCGCGGACCTTAAGTTTTTGCCAAAAAATGAAAACTTTTAAAAACACTCAAAACCTTTAGGAAATTATTCCTTTAGCATCCAGCATAACATCCTAGTTAAAAGGAATGGTATTGGAGGCCTGCTGCGGAAGCTACATGGGACACCAGATATGGCTGAAAATATGAAAAAACTTAGACCGCGGACCTTAAGTTTTTGCCAAAAAATGAAAAATTTTAAAAACACTCAAAAACTTTAGGAAATTATTCCTTTAGCATCCAGCATAACATCCTAGTTAAAAGGAATGGTATTGGAGGCCTGCTGCGGAAGCTACATGGGACACCAGATATGGCTGAAAATATGAAAAAACTTACACCGCGGACCTTAAGTTTTTGCCAAAAAATTAAAATTTTTAAAACACTCAAAACCTTTAGGAAATTATTCCTTTAGCATCCAGCATAACATCCTAGTTAAACAGAATGGTATTGGAGGCCTGCTGTGGAAGCTACATGGGACACCAGATACGGCTGAAAATATGAAAAAACTTAGACCGCGGACCTTAAGTTTTTGCCAAAAAATGAAAAATTTTAAAAACACTCAAAACCTTTAGGAAATTATTCCTTTAGCATCCAGCATAACATCCTAGTTAAAAGGAATGGTATTGGAGGCCTGCTGCGGAAGCTACATGGGACACCAGATATGGCTGAAAATATGAAAAAACTTAGACCGCGGACCTTAAGTTTTTGCCAAAAAATTAAAATTTTTAAAACACTCAAAACCTTTAGGAAATTATTCCTTTAGCATCCAGCATAACATCCTAGTTAAAAAGAATGGTATTGGAGGCCTGCTGTGGAAGCTACATGGGACACCAGATATGGCTGAAAATATGAAAAAACTTAGACCGCGGACCTTAAGTTTTTGCCAAAAAATGAAAAATTTTAAAAACACTCAAAACCTTTAGGAAATTATTCCTTTAGCATCCAGCATAACATCCTAGTTAAAAGGAATGGTATTGGAGGCCTGCTGCGGAAGCTACATGGGACACCAGATATGGCTGAAAATATGAAAAAACTTAGACCGCGGACCTTAAGTTTTTGCCAAAAAATGAAAAATTTTAAAAACACTCAAAACCTTTAGGAAATTATTCCTTTAGCATCCAGCATAACATCCTAGTTAAAAGGAATGGTATTGGAGGCCTGCTTTGGAGACTACAAGGTATACCAGATATGGCTGAAAATATGAAAAAACTTAGACCGCGGACCTTAAGTTTTTGCTGAAAAATGAAAATTTTTTAAAACACTCAAAACCTTTAGGAAATTATTCCTTTAGCATCCAGCATAACATCCTAGTTAAAAGGAATGGTATTGGAGGCCTGCTTTGGAGACTACAAGGTATACCAGATATGGCTGAAAATATGAAAAAACTTAGACCGCGGACCTTAAGTTTTTGCCAAAAAATGAAAAATTTTTAAAACACTCAAAACCTTTAGGAAATTATTCCTTTAGCATCCAGCATAACATCCTAGTTAAAAGGAATGGTATTGGAGGCCTGCTTTGGAGACTACAAGGTATACCAGATATGGCTGAAAATATGAAAAAACTTAGACCGCGGACCTTAAGTTTTTGCCAAAAAATGAAAAATTTTAAAAACACTCAAAACCTTTAGGAAATTATTCCTTTAGCATCCAGCATAACATCCTAGTTAAAAGGAATGGTATTGGAGGCCTGCTGTTAAAGCTACATGGGACACCAGATATGGCTGAAAATATGAAAAAACTTACACCGCGGACCTTAAGTTTTTTCCAAAAAATGAAAAATTTTAAAAACACTCAAAACCTTTAGGAAATTATTCCTTTAGCATCCAGCATAACATCCTAGTTAAAAGGAATGGTATTGGAGGCCTGCTTTGGAGACTACAAGGTATACCAGATATGGCTGAAAATATGAAAAAACTTAGACCGCGGACCTTAAGTTTTTGCCAAAAAATGAAAACTTTTAAAAACACTCAAAACCTTTAGGAAATTATTCCTTTAGCATCCAGCATAACATCCTAGTTAAAAGGAATGGTATTGGAGGCCTGCTGCGGAAGCTACATGGGACACCAGATATGGCTGAAAATATGAAAAAACTTAGACCGCGGACCTTAAGTTTTTGCCAAAAAATGAAAAATTTTAAAAACACTCAAAAACTTTAGGAAATTATTCCTTTAGCATCCAGCATAACATCCTAGTTAAAAGGAATGGTATTGGAGGCCTGCTGCGGAAGCTACATGGGACACCAGATATGGCTGAAAATAGGAAAAAACTTAGACCGCGGACCTTAAGTTTTTGCCAAAAAATGAAAAATTTTAAAAACACTCAAAACCTTTAGGAAATTATTCCTTTAGCATCCAGCATAACATCCTAGTTAAAAGGAATGGTATTGGAGGCCTGCTGCGGAAGCTACATGGGACACCAGATATGGCTGAAAATATGAAAAAACTTAGACCGCGGACCTTAAGTTTTTGCCAAAAAATTAAAATTTTAAAAACACTCAAAACCTTTAGGAAATTATTCCTTTAGCATCCAGCATAACATCCTAGTTAAAAAGAATGGTATTGGAGGCCTGCTGTGGAAGCTACATGGGACACCAGATATGGCTGAAAATATGAAAAAACTTAGACCGCGGACCTTAAGTTTTTGCCAAAAAATGAAAAATTTTAAAAACACTCAAAACCTTTAGGAAATTATTCCTTTAGCATCCAGCATAACATCCTAGTTAAAAGGAATGGTATTGGAGGCCTGCTGCGGAAGCTACATGGGACACCAGATATGGCTGAAAATATGAAAAAACTTAGACCGCGGACCTTAAGTTTTTGCCAAAAAATGAAAAATTTTAAAAACACTCAAAACCTTTAGGAAATTATTCCTTTAGCATCCAGCATAACATCCTAGTTAAAAAGAATGGAATTGGAGGCCTGCTTTGGAGACTACATGGTATACCAGATATGGCTGAAAATATGAAAAAACTTAGACCGCGGACCTTAAGTTTTTGCCAAAAAATGAAAAATTTTAAAAACACTCAAAACCTTTAGGAAATTATTCCTTTAGCATCCAGCATAACATCCTAGTTAAAAGGAATGGTATTGGAGGCCTGCTGCGGAAGCTACATGGGACACCAGATATGGCTGAAAATATGAAAAAACTTAGACCGCGGACCTTAAGTTTTTGCCAAAAAATGAAAAATTTTAAAAACACTCAAAACCTTTAGGAAATTATTCCTTTAGCATCCAGCATAACATCCTAGTTAAAAGGAATGGTATTGGAGGCCTGCTTTGGAGACTACATGGTATACCAGATATGGCTGAAAATATGAAAAAACTTAGACCGCGGACCTTAAGTTTTTGCCAAAAAATGAAAAATTTTAAAAACACTCAAAACCTTTAGGAAATTATTCCTTTAGCATCCAGCATAACATCCTAGTTAAAAGGAATGGTATTGGAGGCCTGCTTTGGAGACTACATGGTATACCAGATATGGCTGAAAATATGAAAAAACTTAGACCGCGGACCTTAAGTTTTTGCCAAAAAATGAAAAATTTTAAAACACTCAAAACCTTTAGGAAATTATTCCTTTAGCATCCAGCATAACATCCTAGTTAAAAGGAATGGTATTGGAGGCCTGCTGCGGAAGCTACATGGGACACCAGATATGGCTGAAAATATGAAAAAACTTAGACCGCGGACCTTAAGTTTTTGCCAAAAAATGAAATATTTTAAAAACACTCAAAACCTTTAGGAAATTATTCCTTTAGCATCCAGCATAACATCCTAGTTAAAAGGAATGGTATTGGAGGCCTGCTGTGGAAGCTACATGGGACACCAGATATGGCTGAAAATATGAAAAAACTTAGACCGCGGACCTTAAGTTTTTGCCAAAAAATGAAAAATTTTAAAAACACTCAAAACCTTTAGGAAATTATTCCTTTAGCATCCAGCATAACATCCTAGTTAAAACGAATGGTATTGGAGGCCTGCTGCGGAAGCTACATGGGACACCAGATATGGCTGAAAATATGAAAAAACTTAGACCGCGGACCTTAAGTTTTTGCCAAAAAATGAAAAATTTTAAAAACACTCAAAACCTTTAGGAAATTATTCCTTTAGCATCCAGCATAACATCCTAGTTAAAAGGAATGGTATTGGAGGCCTGCTTTGGAGACTACAAGGTATACCAGATATGGCTGAAAATATGAAAAAACTTAGACCGCGGACCTTAAGTTTTTGCCAAAAAATGAAAAATTTTAAAAACACTCAAAACCTTTAGGAAATTATTCCTTTAGCATCCAGCATAACATCCTAGTTAAAAGGAATGGTATTGGAGGCCTGCTGTGGAAGCTACATGGGACACCAGATATGGCTGAAAATATGAAAAAACTTAGACCGCGGACCTTAAGTTTTTGCCAAAAAATGAAAAATTTTAAAAACACTCAAAACCTTTAGGAAATTATTCCTTTAGCATCCAGCATAACATCCTAGTTAAAAGGAATGGTATTGGAGGCCTGCTTTGGAGACTACAAGGTATACCAGATATGGCTGAAAATATGAAAAAACTTAGACCGCGGACCTTAAGTTTTTGCCAAAAAATGAAAAATTTTAAAAACAGTCAAAACCTTTAGGAAATTATTCCTTTAGCATCCAGCATAACATCCTAGTTAAAAGGAATGGTATTGGAGGCCTGCTTTGGAGACTACATGGTATACCAGATATGGCTGAAAATATGAAAAAACTTAGACCGCGGACCTTAAGTTTTTGCCAAAAAATGAAAAATTTTAAAAACACTCAAAACCTTTAGGAAATTATTCCTTTAGCATCCAGCATAACATCCTAGTTAAAAGGAATGGTATTGGAGGCCTGCTGCGGAAGCTACATGGGACACCAGATATGGCTGAAAATATGAAAAAACTTAGACCGCGGACCTTAAGTTTTTGCCAAAAAATGAAAAATTTTAAAAACACTCAAAACCTTTAGGAAATTATTCCTTTAGCATCCAGCATAACATCCTAGTTAAAAGGAATGGTATTGGAGGCCTGCTGCGGAAGCTACATGGGACACCAGATATGGCTGAAAATATGAAAAAACTTAGACCGCGGACCTTAAGTTTTTGCCAAAAAATGAAAAATTTTAAAAACACTCAAAACCTTTAGGAAATTATTCCTTTAGCATCCAGCATAACATCCTAGTTAAAAGGAATGGTATTGGAGGCCTGCTGCGGAAGCTACATGGGACACCAGATATGGCTGAAAATATGAAAAAACTTAGACCGCGGACCTTAAGTTTTTGCCAAAAAATGAAAAATTTTAAAAACACTCAAAACCTTTAGGAAATTATTCCTTTAGCATCCAGCATAACATCCTAGTTAAAAGGAATGGTATTGGAGGCCTGCTGCGGAAGCTACATGGGACACCAGATATGGCTGAAAATATGAAAAAACTTAGACCGCGGACCTTAAGTTTTTGCCAAAAAATGAAAAATTTTAAAAACACTCAAAACCTTTAGGAAATTATTCCTTTAGCATCCAGCATAACATCCTAGTTAAAAGGAATGGTATTGGAGGCCTGCTGTTAAAGCTACATGGGACACCAGATATGGCTGAAAATATGAAAAAACTTAGACCGCGGACCTTAAGTTTTTTCCAAAAAATGAAAAATTTTAAAAACACTCAAAACCTTTAGGAAATTATTCCTTTAGCATCCAGCATAACATCCTAGTTAAAAGGAATGGTATTGGAGGCCTGCTGCGGAAGCTACATGGGACACCAGATATGGCTGAAAATATGAAAAAACTTAGACCGCGGACCTTAAGTTTTTGCCAAAAAATGAAAAATTTTAAAAACACTCAAAACCTTTAGGAAATTATTCCTTTAGCATCCAGCATAACATCCTAGTTAAAAGGAATGGTATTGGAGGCCTGCTGCGGAAGCTACATGGGACACCAGATATGGCTGAAAATATGAAAAAACTTAGACCGCGGACCTTAAGTTTTTGCCAAAAAATGAAAAATTTTAAAAACACTCAAAACCTTTAGGAAATTATTCCTTTAGCATCCAGCATAACATCCTAGTTAAAAGGAATGGTATTGGAGGCCTGCTTTGGAGACTACATGGTATACCAGATATGGCTGAAAATATGAAAAAACTTAGACCGCGGACCTTAAGTTTTTGCCAAAAAATGAAAACTTTTAAAAACACTCAAAACCTTTAGGAAATTATTCCTTTAGCATCCAGCATAACATCCTAGTTAAAAGGAATGGTATTGGAGGCCTGCTGCGGAAGCTACATGGGACACCAGATATGGCTGAAAATATGAAAAAACTTAGACCGCGGACCTTAAGTTTTTGCCAAAAAATGAAAAATTTTAAAAACACTCAAAAACTTTAGGAAATTATTCCTTTAGCATCCAGCATAACATCCTAGTTAAAAGGAATGGTATTGGAGGCCTGCTGCGGAAGCTACATGGGACACCAGATATGGCTGAAAATAGGAAAAAACTTAGACCGCGGACCTTAAGTTTTTGCCGAAAAATGAAAAATTTTAAAAACACTCAAAACCTTTAGGAAATTATTCCTTTAGCATCCAGCATAACATCCTAGTTAAAAGGAATGGTATTGGAGGCCTGCTGTGGAAGCTACATGGGACACCAGATATGGCTGAAAATATGAAAAAACTTAGACCGCGGACCTTAAGTTTTTGCCAAAAAATGAAAAATTTTAAAAACACTCAAAACCTTTAGGAAATTATTCCTTTAGCATCCAGCATAACATCCTAGTTAAAAGGAATGGTATTGGAGGCCTGCTTTGGAGACTACAAGGTATACCAGATATGGCTGAAAATAGGAAAAAACTTAGACCGCGGACCTTAAGTTTTTGCCAAAAAATGAAAAATTTTAAAAACACTCAAAACCTTTAGGAAATTATTCCTTTAGCATCCAGCATAACATCCTAGTTAAAAGGAATGGTATTGGAGGCCTGCTGCGGAAGCTACATGGGACACCAGATATGGCTGAAAATATGAAAAAACTTAGACCGCGGACCTTAAGTTTTTGCCAAAAAATGAAAAATTTTAAAAACACTCAAAAACTTTAGGAAATTATTCCTTTAGCATCCAGCATAACATCCTAGTTAAAAGGAATGGTATTGGAGGCCTGCTGTTAAAGCTACATGGGACACCAGATATGGCTGAAAATATGAAAAAACTTAGACCGCGGACCTTAAGTTTTTGCCAAAAAATGAAAAATTTTAAAAACAATCAAAACCTTTAGGAAATTATTCCTTTAGCATCCAGCATAACATCCTAGTTAAAAGGAATGGTATTGGAGGCCTGCTGTGGAAGCTACATGGGACACCAGATATGGCTGAAAATATGAAAAAACTTAGACCGCAAACCTTAAGTTTTTGCCAAAAAATGAAAAATTTTAAAAACACTCAAAACCTTTAGGAAATTATTCCTTTAGCATCCAGCATAACATCCTAGTTAAAAAGAATGGAATTGGAGGCCTGCTGCGGAAGCTACATGGGACACCAGATATATCTGAAAATATGAAAAAACTTAGACCGCGGACCTTAAGTTTTTGCCAAAAAATAAAATTTTTTAAAAACACTCAAAACCTTTAGGAAATTATTCCTTTAGCATCCAGCATAACATCCTAGTTAAAAGGAATGGTATTGGAGGCCTGCTTTGGAGACTACAAGGTATACCAGATATGGCTGAAAATATGAAAAAACTTAGACCGCGGACCTTAAGTTTTTGCTGAAAAATGAAACATTTTTAAAACTCTCAAAACCTTTAGGAAATTATTCCTTTAGCATCCAGCATAACATCCTAGTTAAAAAGAATGGTATTGGAGGCCTGCTTTGGAGACTACATGGTATACCAGATATGGCTGAAAATATGAAAAAACTTAGACCGCGGACCTTAAGTTTTTGCCAAAAAATGAAAAATTTTAAAAACACTCAAAACCTTTAGGAAATTATTCCTTTAGCATCCAGCATAACATCCTAGTTAAAAGGAATGGTATTGGAGGCCTGCTGCGGAAGCTACATGGGACACCAGATATGGCTGAAAATAGGAAAAAACTTAGACCGCGGACCTTAAGTTTTTGCCAAAAAATGAAAAATTTTAAAAACACTCAAAACCTTTAGGAAATTATTCCTTTAGCATCCAGCATAACATCCTAGTTAAAAGGAATGGTATTGGAGGCCTGCTGCGGAAGCTACATGGGACACCAGATATGGCTGAAAATATGAAAAAACTTAGACCGCGGACCTTAAGTTTTTGCCAAAAAATGAAAAATTTTAAAAACACTCAAAACCTTTAGGAAATTATTCCTTTAGCATCCAGCATAACATCCTAGTTAAAAGGAATGGTATTGGAGGCCTGCTGCGGAAGCTACATGGGACACCAGATATGGCTGAAAATAGGAAAAAACTTAGACCGCGGACCTTAAGTTTTTGCCAAAAAATGAAAAATTTTAAAAACACTCAAAACCTTTAGGAAATTATTCCTTTAGCATCCAGCATAACATCCTAGTTAAAAGGAATGGTATTGGAGGCCTGCTGCGGAAGCTACATGGGACACCAGATATGGCTGAAAATATGAAAAAACTTAGACCGCGGACCTTAAGTTTTTGCCAAAAAATGAAAAATTTTAAAAACACTCAAAACCTTTAGGAAATTATTCCTTTAGCATCCAGCATAACATCCTAGTTAAAAAGAATGGTATTGGAGGCCTGCTTTGGAGACTACATGGTATACCAGATATGGCTGAAAATATGAAAAAACTTAGACCGCGGACCTTAAGTTTTTGCCAAAAAATGAAAAATTTTAAAAACACTCAAAACCTTTAGGAAATTATTCCTTTAGCATCCAGCATAACATCCTAGTTAAAAGGAATGGTATTGGAGGCCTGCTTTGGAGACTACATGGTATACCAGATATGGCTGAAAATATGAAAAAACTTAGACCGCGGACCTTAAGTTTTTGCCAAAAAATGAAAACTTTTAAAAACACTCAAAACCTTTAGGAAATTATTCCTTTAGCATCCAGCATAACATCCTAGTTAAAAGGAATGGTATTGGAGGCCTGCTGCGGAAGCTACATGGGACACCAGATATGGCTGAAAATATGAAAAAACTTAGACCGCGGACCTTAAGTTTTTGCCAAAAAATGAAAAATTTTAAAAACACTCAAAAACTTTAGGAAATTATTCCTTTAGCATCCAGCATAACATCCTAGTTAAAAGGAATGGTATTGGAGGCCTGCTGCGGAAGCTACATGGGACACCAGATATGGCTGAAAATAGGAAAAAACTTAGACCGCGGACCTTAAGTTTTTGCCGAAAAATGAAAAATTTTAAAAACACTCAAAACCTTTAGGAAATTATTCCTTTAGCATCCAGCATAACATCCTAGTTAAAAGGAATGGTATTGGAGGCCTGCTGCGGAAGCTACATGGGACACCAGATATGGCTGAAAATATGAAAAAACTTAGACCGCGGACCTTAAGTTTTTGCCAAAAAATTAAAATTTTAAAAACACTCAAAACCTTTAGGAAATTATTCCTTTAGCATCCAGCATAACATCCTAGTTAAAAAGAATGGTATTGGAGGCCTGCTGTGGAAGCTACATGGGACACCAGATATGGCTGAAAATATGAAAAAACTTAGACCGCGGACCTTAAGTTTTTGCCAAAAAATGAAAAATTTTAAAAACACTCAAAACCTTTAGGAAATTATTCCTTTAGCATCCAGCATAACATCCTAGTTAAAAGGAATGGTATTGGAGGCCTGCTGCGGAAGCTACATGGGACACCAGATATGGCTGAAAATATGAAAAAACTTAGACCGCGGACCTTAAGTTTTTGCCAAAAAATGAAAAATTTTAAAAACACTCAAAACCTTTAGGAAATTATTCCTTTAGCATCCAGCATAACATCCTAGTTAAAAGGAATGGTATTGGAGGCCTGCTGTGGAAGCTACATGGGACACCAGATATGGCTGAAACTATGAAAAAACTTAGACCGCGGACCTTAAGTTTTTGCCAAAAAATGAAAAATTTTAAAAACACTCAAAACCTTTAGGAAATTATTCCTTTAGCATCCAGCATAACATCCTAGTTAAAAGGAATGGTATTGGAGGCCTGCTTTGGAGACTACAAGGTATACCAGATATGGCTGAAAATATGAAAAAACTTAGACCGCGGACCTTAAGTTTTTGCCAAAAAATGAAAAATTTTAAAAACACTCAAAACCTTTAGGAAATTATTCCTTTAGCATCCAGCATAACATCCTAGTTAAAAGGAATGGTATTGGAGGCCTGCTTTGGAGACTACAAGGTATACCAGATATGGCTGAAAATATGAAAAAACTTAGACCGCGGACCTTAAGTTTTTGCCAAAAAATGAAAAATTTTAAAAACACTCAAAACCTTTAGGAAATTATTCCTTTAGCATCCAGCATAACATCCTAGTTAAAAGGAATGGTATTGGAGGCCTGCTGTTAAAGCTACATGGGACACCAGATATGGCTGAAAATATGAAAAAACTTAGACCGCGGACCTTAAGTTTTTGCCAAAAAATGAAAACTTTTAAAAACACTCAAAACCTTTAGGAAATTATTCCTTTAGCATCCAGCATAACATCCTAGTTAAAAGGAATGGTATTGGAGGCCTGCTGCGGAAGCTACATGGGACACCAGATATGGCTGAAAATATGAAAAAACTTAGACCGCGGACCTTAAGTTTTTGCCAAAAAATGAAAAATTTTAAAAACACTCAAAAACTTTAGGAAATTATTCCTTTAGCATCCAGCATAACATCCTAGTTAAAAGGAATGGTATTGGAGGCCTGCTGCGGAAGCTACATGGGACACCAGAAATGGCTGAAAATAGGAAAAAACTTAGACCGCGGACCTTAAGTTTTTGCCGAAAAATGAAAAATTTTAAAAACACTCAAAACCTTTAGGAAATTATTCCTTTAGCATCCAGCATAACATCCTAGTTAAAAGGAATGGTATTGGAGGCCTGCTGTGGAAGCTACATGGGACACCAGATATGGCTGAAAATATGAAAAAACTTAGACCGCGGACCTTAAGTTTTTGCCAAAAAATGAAAAATTTTAAAAACACTCAAAACCTTTAGGAAATTATTCCTTTAGCATCCAGCATAACATCCTAGTTAAAAGGAATGGTATTGGAGGCCTGCTTTGGAGACTACAAGGTATACCAGATATGGCTGAAAATAGGAAAAAACTTAGACCGCGGACCTTAAGTTTTTGCCAAAAAATGAAAAATTTTAAAAACACTCAAAACCTTTAGGAAATTATTCCTTTAGCATCCAGCATAACATCCTAGTTAAAAGGAATGGTATTGGAGGCCTGCTGCGGAAGCTACATGGGACACCAGATATGGCTGAAAATATGAAAAAACTTAGACCGCGGACCTTAAGTTTTTGCCAAAAAATGAAAAATTTTAAAAACACTCAAAACCTTTAGGAAATTATTCCTTTAGCATCCAGCATAACATCCTAGTTAAAAGGAATGGTATTGGAGGCCTGCTGTTAAAGCTACATGGGACACCAGATATGGCTGAAAATATGAAAAAACTTAGACCGCGGACCTTAAGTTTTTGCCAAAAAATGAAAAATTTTAAAAACAATCAAAACCTTTAGGAAATTATTCCTTTAGCATCCAGCATAACATCCTAGTTAAAAGGAATGGTATTGGAGGCCTGCTGTGGAAGCTACATGGGACACCAGATATGGCTGAAAATATGAAAAAACTTAGACCGCAAACCTTAAGTTTTTGCCAAAAAATGAAAAATTTTAAAAACACTCAAAACCTTTAGGAAATTATTCCTTTAGCATCCAGCATAACATCCTAGTTAAAAAGAATGGAATTGGAGGCCTGCTGCGGAAGCTACATGGGACACCAGATATATCTGAAAATATGAAAAAACTTAGACCGCGGACCTTAAGTTTTTGCCAAAAAATAAAAATTTTTAAAAACACTCAAAACCTTTAGGAAATTATTCCTTTAGCATCCAGCATAACATCCTAGTTAAAAAGAATGGTATTGGAGGCCTGCTTTGGAGACTACATGGTATACCAGATATGGCTGAAAATATGAAAAAACTTAGACCGCGGACCTTAAGTTTTTGCCAAAAAATGAAAAATTTTAAAAACACTCAAAACCTTTAGGAAATTATTCCTTTAGCATCCAGCATAACATCCTAGTTAAAAAGAATGGTATTGGAGGCCTGCTTTGGAGACTACATGGTATACCAGATATGGCTGAAAATATGAAAAAACTTAGACCGCGGACCTTAAGTTTTTGCCAAAAAATGAAAAATTTTAAAAACACTCAAAACCTTTAGGAAATTATTCCTTTAGCATCCAGCATAACATCCTAGTTAAAAGGAATGGTATTGGAGGCCTGCTGCGGAAGCTACATGGGACACCAGATATGGCTGAAAATAGGAAAAAACTTAGACCGCGGACCTTAAGTTTTTGCCAAAAAATGAAAAATTTTAAAAACACTCAAAACCTTTAGGAAATTATTCCTTTAGCATCCAGCATAACATCCTAGTTAAAAGGAATGGTATTGGAGGCCTGCTGCGGAAGCTACATGGGACACCAGATATGGCTGAAAATATGAAAAAACTTAGACCGCGGACCTTAAGTTTTTGCCAAAAAATGAAAAATTTTAAAAACACTCAAAACCTTTAGGAAATTATTCCTTTAGCATCCAGCATAACATCCTAGTTAAAAGGAATGGTATTGGAGGCCTGCTGCGGAAGCTACATGGGACACCAGATATGGCTGAAAATAGGAAAAAACTTAGACCGCGGACCTTAAGTTTTTGCCAAAAAATGAAAAATTTTAAAAACACTCAAAACCTTTAGGAAATTATTCCTTTAGCATCCAGCATAACATTCTAGTTAAAAGGAATGGTATTGGAGGCCTGCTTTGGAGACTACATGGTATACCAGATATGGCTGAAAATATGAAAAAACTTAGACCGCGGACCTTAAGTTTTTGCCAAAAAATGAAAAATTTTAAAAACACTCAAAACCTTTAGGAAATTATTCCTTTAGCATCCAGCATAACATCCTAGTTAAAAGGAATGGTATTGGAGGCCTGCTGCGGAAGCTACATGGGACACCAGATATGGCTGAAAATATGAAAAAACTTAGACCGCGGACCTTAAGTTTTTGCCAAAAAATGAAAAATTTTAAAAACACTCAAAACCTTTAGGAAATTATTCCTTTAGCATCCAGCATAACATCCTAGTTAAAAAGAATGGTATTGGAGGCCTGCTTTGGAGACTACATGGTATACCAGATATGGCTGAAAATATGAAAAAACTTAGACCGCGGACCTTAAGTTTTTGCCAAAAAATGAAAAATTTTAAAAACACTCAAAACCTTTAGGAAATTATTCCTTTAGCATCCAGCATAACATCCTAGTTAAAAGGAATGGTATTGGAGGCCTGCTTTGGAGACTACATGGTATACCAGATATGGCTGAAAATATGAAAAAACTTAGACCGCGGACCTTAAGTTTTTGCCAAAAAATGAAAAATTTTAAAAACACTCAAAAACTTTAGGAAATTATTCCTTTAGCATCCAGCATAACATCCTAGTTAAAAGGAATGGTATTGGAGGCCTGCTGCGGAAGCTACATGGGACACCAGATATGGCTGAAAATATGAAAAAACTTAGACCGCGGACCTTAAGTTTTTGCCGAAAAATGAAAAATTTTAAAAACACTCAAAACCTTTAGGAAATTATTCCTTTAGCATCCAGCATAACATCCTAGTTAAAAGGAATGGTATTGGAGGCCTGCTGCGGAAGCTACATGGGACACCAGATATGGCTGAAAATATGAAAAAACTTAGACCGCGGACCTTAAGTTTTTGCCAAAAAATTAAAATTTTAAAAACACTCAAAACCTTTAGGAAATTATTCCTTTAGCATCCAGCATAACATCCTAGTTAAAAAGAATGGTATTGGAGGCCTGCTGTGGAAGCTACATGGGACACCAGATATGGCTGAAAATATGAAAAAACTTAGACCGCGGACCTTAAGTTTTTGCCAAAAAATGAAAAATTTTAAAAACACTCAAAACCTTTAGGAAATTATTCCTTTAGCATCCAGCATAACATCCTAGTTAAAAGGAATGGTATTGGAGGCCTGCTGCGGAAGCTACATGGGACACCAGATATGGCTGAAAATATGAAAAAACTTAGACCGCGGACCTTAAGTTTTTGCCAAAAAATGAAAAATTTTAAAAACACTCAAAACCTTTAGGAAATTATTCCTTTAGCATCCAGCATAACATCCTAGTTAAAAGGAATGGTATTGGAGGCCTGCTGTGGAAGCTACATGGGACACCAGATATGGCTGAAACTATGAAAAAACTTAGACCGCGGACCTTAAGTTTTTGCCAAAAAATGAAAAATTTTAAAAACACTCAAAACCTTTAGGAAATTATTCCTTTAGCATCCAGCATAACATCCTAGTTAAAAGGAATGGTATTGGAGGCCTGCTTTGGAGACTACAAGGTATACCAGATATGGCTGAAAATATGAAAAAACTTAGACCGCGGACCTTAAGTTTTTGCCAAAAAATGAAAAATTTTAAAAACACTCAAAACCTTTAGGAAATTATTCCTTTAGCATCCAGCATAACATCCTAGTTAAAAGGAATGGTATTGGAGGCCTGCTTTGGAGACTACAAGGTATACCAGGTATGGCTGAAAATATGAAAAAACTTAGACCGCGGACCTTAAGTTTTTGCCAAAAAATGAAAAATTTTAAAAACACTCAAAACCTTTAGGAAATTATTCCTTTAGCATCCAGCATAACATCCTAGTTAAAAGGAATGGTATTGGAGGCCTGCTGTTAAAGCTACATGGGACACCAGATATGGCTGAAAATATGAAAAAACTTAGACCGCGGACCTTAAGTTTTTGCCAAAAAATGAAAACTTTTAAAAACACTCAAAACCTTTAGGAAATTATTCCTTTAGCATCCAGCATAACATCCTAGTTAAAAGGAATGGTATTGGAGGCCTGCTGCGGAAGCTACATGGGACACCAGATATGGCTGAAAATATGAAAAAACTTAGACCGCGGACCTTAAGTTTTTGCCAAAAAATGAAAAATTTTAAAAACACTCAAAAACTTTAGGAAATTATTCCTTTAGCATCCAGCATAACATCCTAGTTAAAAGGAATGGTATTGGAGGCCTGCTGCGGAAGCTACATGGGACACCAGAAATGGCTGAAAATAGGAAAAAACTTAGACCGCGGACCTTAAGTTTTTGCCGAAAAATGAAAAATTTTAAAAACACTCAAAACCTTTAGGAAATTATTCCTTTAGCATCCAGCATAACATCCTAGTTAAAAGGAATGGTATTGGAGGCCTGCTGTGGAAGCTACATGGGACACCAGATATGGCTGAAAATATGAAAAAACTTAGACCGCGGACCTTAAGTTTTTGCCAAAAAATGAAAAATTTTAAAAACACTCAAAACCTTTAGGAAATTATTCCTTTAGCATCCAGCATAACATCCTAGTTAAAAGGAATGGTATTGGAGGCCTGCTTTGGAGACTACAAGGTATACCAGATATGGCTGAAAATAGGAAAAAACTTAGACCGCGGACCTTAAGTTTTTGCCAAAAAATGAAAAATTTTAAAAACACTCAAAACCTTTAGGAAATTATTCCTTTAGCATCCAGCATAACATCCTAGTTAAAAGGAATGGTATTGGAGGCCTGCTGCGGAAGCTACATGGGACACCAGATATGGCTGAAAATATGAAAAAACTTAGACCGCGGACCTTAAGTTTTTGCCAAAAAATGAAAAATTTTAAAAACACTCAAAACCTTTAGGAAATTATTCCTTTAGCATCCAGCATAACATCCTAGTTAAAAGGAATGGTATTGGAGGCCTGCTGTTAAAGCTACATGGGACACCAGATATGGCTGAAAATATGAAAAAACTTAGACCGCGGACCTTAAGTTTTTGCCAAAAAATGAAAAATTTTAAAAACAATCAAAACCTTTAGGAAATTATTCCTTTAGCATCCAGCATAACATCCTAGTTAAAAGGAATGGTATTGGAGGCCTGCTGTGGAAGCTACATGGGACACCAGATATGGCTGAAAATATGAAAAAACTTAGACCGCAAACCTTAAGTTTTTGCCAAAAAATGAAAAATTTTAAAAACACTCAAAACCTTTAGGAAATTATTCCTTTAGCATCCAGCATAACATCCTAGTTAAAAAGAATGGAATTGGAGGCCTGCTGCGGAAGCTACATGGGACACCAGATATATCTGAAAATATGAAAAAACTTAGACCGCGGACCTTAAGTTTTTGCCAAAAAATAAAAATTTTTAAAAACACTCAAAACCTTTAGGAAATTATTCCTTTAGCATCCAGCATAACATCCTAGTTAAAAAGAATGGTATTGGAGGCCTGCTTTGGAGACTACATGGTATACCAGATATGGCTGAAAATATGAAAAAACTTAGACCGCGGACCTTAAGTTTTTGCCAAAAAATGAAAAATTTTAAAAACACTCAAAACCTTTAGGAAATTATTCCTTTAGCATCCAGCATAACATCCTAGTTAAAAAGAATGGTATTGGAGGCCTGCTTTGGAGACTACATGGTATACCAGATATGGCTGAAAATATGAAAAAACTTAGACCGCGGACCTTAAGTTTTTGCCAAAAAATGAAAAATTTTAAAAACACTCAAAACCTTTAGGAAATTATTCCTTTAGCATCCAGCATAACATCCTAGTTAAAAGGAATGGTATTGGAGGCCTGCTTTGGAGACTACATGGTATACCAGATATGGCTGAAAATATGAAAAAACTTAGACCGCGGACCTTAAGTTTTTGCCAAAAAATGAAAAATTTTAAAAACACTCAAAACCTTTAGGAAATTATTCCTTTAGCATCCAGCATAACATCCTAGTTAAAAGGAATGGTATTGGAGGCCTGCTGCGGAAGCTACATGGGACACCAGATATGGCTGAAAATATGAAAAAACTTAGACCGCGGACCTTAAGTTTTTGCCAAAAAATTAAAATTTTAAAAACACTCAAAACCTTTAGGAAATTATTCCTTTAGCATCCAGCATAACATCCTAGTTAAAAAGAATGGTATTGGAGGCCTGCTGTGGAAGCTACATGGGACACCAGATATGGCTGAAAATATGAAAAAACTTAGACCGCGGACCTTAAGTTTTTGCCAAAAAATGAAAAATTTTAAAAACACTCAAAACCTTTAGGAAATTATTCCTTTAGCATCCAGCATAACATCCTAGTTAAAAGGAATGGTATTGGAGGCCTGCTGCGGAAGCTACATGGGACACCAGATATGGCTGAAAATATGAAAAAACTTAGACCGCGGACCTTAAGTTTTTGCCAAAAAATGAAAAATTTTAAAAACACTCAAAACCTTTAGGAAATTATTCCTTTAGCATCCAGCATAACATCCTAGTTAAAAGGAATGGTATTGGAGGCCTGCTGTGGAAGCTACATGGGACACCAGATATGGCTGAAACTATGAAAAAACTTAGACCGCGGACCTTAAGTTTTTGCCAAAAAATGAAAAATTTTAAAAACACTCAAAACCTTTAGGAAATTATTCCTTTAGCATCCAGCATAACATCCTAGTTAAAAGGAATGGTATTGGAGGCCTGCTTTGGAGACTACAAGGTATACCAGATATGGCTGAAAATATGAAAAAACTTAGACCGCGGACCTTAAGTTTTTGCCAAAAAATGAAAAATTTTAAAAACACTCAAAACCTTTAGGAAATTATTCCTTTAGCATCCAGCATAACATCCTAGTTAAAAGGAATGGTATTGGAGGCCTGCTGCGGAAGCTACATGGGACACCAGATATGGCTGAAAAGATGAAAAAACTTAGACCGCGGACCTTAAGTTTTTGCCAAAAAATTAAAATTTTTAAAACACTCAAAACCTTTAGGAAATTATTCCTTTAGCATCCAGCATAACATCCTAGTTAAAAAGAATGGTATTGGAGGCCTGCTGTGGAAGCTACATGGGACACCAGATATGGCTGAAAATATGAAAAAACTTAGACCGCGGACCTTAAGTTTTTGCCAAAAAATGAAAAATTTTAAAAACACTCAAAACCTTTAGGAAATTATTCCTTTAGCATCCAGCATAACATCCTAGTTAAAAGGAATGGTATTGGAGGCCTGCTGCGGAAGCTACATGGGACACCAGATATGGCTGAAAATAGGAAAAAACTTAGACCGCGGACCTTAAGTTTTTGCCGAAAAATGAAATATTTTAAAAACACTCAAAACCTTTAGGAAATTATTCCTTTAGCATCCAGCATAACATCCTAGTTAAAAGGAATGGTATTGGAGGCCTGCTGTGGAAGCTACATGGGACACCAGATATGGCTGAAAATATGAAAAAACTTAGACCGCGGACCTTAAGTTTTTGCCAAAAAATGAAAAATTTTAAAAACACTCAAAACCTTTAGGAAATTATTCCTTTAGCATCCAGCATAACATCCTAGTTAAAAGGAATGGTATTGGAGGCCTGCTGCGGAAGCTACATGGGACACCAGATATGGCTGAAAATATGAAAAAACTTAGACCGCGGACCTTAAGTTTTTGCCAAAAAATTAAAATTTTTAAAACACTCAAAACCTTTAGGAAATTATTCCTTTAGCATCCAGCATAACATCCTAGTTAAAAAGAATGGTATTGGAGGCCTGCTGTGGAAGCTACATGGGACACCAGATATGGCTGAAAATATGAAAAAACTTAGACCGCGGACCTTAAGTTTTTGCCAAAAAATGAAAAATTTTAAAAACACTCAAAACCTTTAGGAAATTATTCCTTTAGCATCCTGCATAACATCCTAGTTAAAAGGAATGTTATTGGAGGCCTGCTGCGGAAGCTACATGGGACACCAGATATGGCTGAAAATAGGAAAAAACTTAGACCGCGGACCTTAAGTTTTTGCCAAAAAATAAAAATTTTTAAAAACACTCAAAACCTTTAGGAAATTATTCCTTTAGCATCCAGCATAACATCCTAGTTAAAAAGAATGGTATTGGAGGCCTGCTTTGGAGACTACATGGTATACCAGATATGGCTGAAAATATGAAAAAACTTAGACCGCGGACCTTAAGTTTTTGCCAAAAAATGAAAAATTTTAAAAACACTCAAAACCTTTAGGAAATTATTCCTTTAGCATCCAGCATAACATCCTAGTTAAAAGGAATGGTATTGGAGGCCTGCTGCGGAAGCTACATGGGACACCAGATATGGCTGAAAAGATGAAAAAACTTAGACCGCGGACCTTAAGTTTTTGCCAAAAAATTAAAATTTTTAAAACACTCAAAACCTTTAGGAAATTATTCCTTTAGCATCCAGCATAACATCCTAGTTAAAAAGAATGGTATTGGAGGCCTGCTGTGGAAGCTACATGGGACACCAGATATGGCTGAAAATATGAAAAAACTTAGACCGCGGACCTTAAGTTTTTGCCAAAAAATGAAAAATTTTAAAAACACTCAAAACCTTTAGGAAATTATTCCTTTAGCATCCAGCATAACATCCTAGTTAAAAGGAATGGTATTGGAGGCCTGCTGCGGAAGCTACATGGGACACCAGATATGGCTGAAAATAGGAAAAAACTTAGACCGCGGACCTTAAGTTTTTGCCGAAAAATGAAATATTTTAAAAACACTCAAAACCTTTAGGAAATTATTCCTTTAGCATCCAGCATAACATCCTAGTTAAAAGGAATGGTATTGGAGGCCTGCTGTGGAAGCTACATGGGACACCAGATATGGCTGAAAATATGAAAAAACTTAGACCGCGGACCTTAAGTTTTTGCCAAAAAATGAAAAATTTTAAAAACACTCAAAACCTTTAGGAAATTATTCCTTTAGCATCCAGCATAACATCCTAGTTAAAAGGAATGGTATTGGAGGCCTGCTGCGGAAGCTACATGGGACACCAGATATGGCTGAAAATATGAAAAAACTTAGACCGCGGACCTTAAGTTTTTGCCAAAAAATTAAAATTTTTAAAACACTCAAAACCTTTAGGAAATTATTCCTTTAGCATCCAGCATAACATCCTAGTTAAAAAGAATGGTATTGGAGGCCTGCTGTGGAAGCTACATGGGACACCAGATATGGCTGAAAATATGAAAAAACTTAGACCGCGGACCTTAAGTTTTTGCCAAAAAATGAAAAATTTTAAAAACACTCAAAACCTTTAGGAAATTATTCCTTTAGCATCCTGCATAACATCCTAGTTAAAAGGAATGTTATTGGAGGCCTGCTGCGGAAGCTACATGGGACACCAGATATGGCTGAAAATAGGAAAAAACTTAGACCGCGGACCTTAAGTTTTTGCCAAAAAATAAAAATTTTTAAAAACACTCAAAACCTTTAGGAAATTATTCCTTTAGCATCCAGCATAACATCCTAGTTAAAAAGAATGGTATTGGAGGCCTGCTTTGGAGACTACATGGTATACCAGATATGGCTGAAAATATGAAAAAACTTAGACCGCGGACCTTAAGTTTTTGCCAAAAAATGAAAAATTTTAAAAACACTCAAAACCTTTAGGAAATTATTCCTTTAGCATCCAGCATAACATCCTAGTTAAAAAGAATGGTATTGGAGGCCTGCTTTGGAGACTACATGGTATACCAGATATGGCTGAAAATATGAAAAAACTTAGACCGCGGACCTTAAGTTTTTGCCAAAAAATGAAAAATTTTAAAAACACTCAAAACCTTTAGGAAATTATTCCTTTAGCATCCAGCATAACATCCTAGTTAAAAGGAATGGTATTGGAGGCCTGCTTTGGAGACTACATGGTATACCAGATATGGCTGAAAATATGAAAAAACTTAGACCGCGGACCTTAAGTTTTTGCCAAAAAATGAAAAATTTTAAAAACACTCAAAACCTTTAGGAAATTATTCCTTTAGCATCCAGCATAACATCCTAGTTAAAAGGAATGGTATTGGAGGCCTGCTGCGGAAGCTACATGGGACACCAGATATGGCTGAAAATATGAAAAAACTTAGACCGCGGACCTTAAGTTTTTGCCAAAAAATTAAAATTTTAAAAACACTCAAAACCTTTAGGAAATTATTCCTTTAGCATCCAGCATAACATCCTAGTTAAAAAGAATGGTATTGGAGGCCTGCTGTGGAAGCTACATGGGACACCAGATATGGCTGAAAATATGAAAAAACTTAGACCGCGGACCTTAAGTTTTTGCCAAAAAATGAAAAATTTTAAAAACACTCAAAACCTTTAGGAAATTATTCCTTTAGCATCCAGCATAACATCCTAGTTAAAAGGAATGGTATTGGAGGCCTGCTGCGGAAGCTACATGGGACACCAGATATGGCTGAAAATATGAAAAAACTTAGACCGCGGACCTTAAGTTTTTGCCAAAAAATGAAAAATTTTAAAAACACTCAAAACCTTTAGGAAATTATTCCTTTAGCATCCAGCATAACATCCTAGTTAAAAGGAATGGTATTGGAGGCCTGCTGTGGAAGCTACATGGGACACCAGATATGGCTGAAACTATGAAAAAACTTAGACCGCGGACCTTAAGTTTTTGCCAAAAACTGAAAAATTTTAAAAACACTCAAAACCTTTAGGAAATTATTCCTTTAGCATCCAGCATAACATCCTAGTTAAAAGGAATGGTATTGGAGGCCTGCTTTGGAGACTACAAGGTATACCAGATATGGCTGAAAATATGAAAAAACTTAGACCGCGGACCTTAAGTTTTTGCCAAAAAATGAAAAATTTTAAAAACACTCAAAACCTTTAGGAAATTATTCCTTTAGCATCCAGCATAACATCCTAGTTAAAAGGAATGGTATTGGAGGCCTGCTGCGGAAGCTACATGGGACACCAGATATGGCTGAAAATATGAAAAAACTTAGACCGCGGACCTTAAGTTTTTGCCAAAAAATTAAAATTTTTAAAACACTCAAAACCTTTAGGAAATTATTCCTTTAGCATCCAGCATAACATCCTAGTTAAAAAGAATGGTATTGGAGGCCTGCTGTGGAAGCTACATGGGACACCAGATATGGCTGAAAATATGAAAAAACTTAGACCGCGGACCTTAAGTTTTTGCCAAAAAATGAAAAATTTTAAAAACACTCAAAACCTTTAGGAAATTATTCCTTTAGCATCCAGCATAACATCCTAGTTAAAAGGAATGGTATTGGAGGCCTGCTGCGGAAGCTACATGGGACACCAGATATGGCTGAAAATAGGAAAAAACTTAGACCGCGGACCTTAAGTTTTTGCCGAAAAATGAAATATTTTAAAAACACTCAAAACCTTTAGGAAATTATTCCTTTAGCATCCAGCATAACATCCTAGTTAAAAGGAATGGTATTGGAGGCCTGCTGTGGAAGCTACATGGGACACCAGATATGGCTGAAAATATGAAAAAACTTAGACCGCGGACCTTAAGTTTTTGCCAAAAAATGAAAAATTTTAAAAACACTCAAAACCTTTAGGAAATTATTCCTTTAGCATCCAGCATAACATCCTAGTTAAAAGGAATGGTATTGGAGGCCTGCTGCGGAAGCTACATGGGACACCAGATATGGCTGAAAATATGAAAAAACTTAGACCGCGGACCTTAAGTTTTTGCCAAAAAATTAAAATTTTTAAAACACTCAAAACCTTTAGGAAATTATTCCTTTAGCATCCAGCATAACATCCTAGTTAAAAAGAATGGTATTGGAGGCCTGCTGTGGAAGCTACATGGGACACCAGATATGGCTGAAAATATGAAAAAACTTAGACCGCGGACCTTAAGTTTTTGCCAAAAAATGAAAAATTTTAAAAACACTCAAAACCTTTAGGAAATTATTCCTTTAGCATCCAGCATAACATCCTAGTTAAAAGGAATGGTATTGGAGGCCTGCTGCGGAAGCTACATGGGACACCAGATATGGCTGAAAATATGAAAAAACTTAGACCGCGGACCTTAAGTTTTTGCCAAAAAATGAAAAATTTTAAAAACACTCAAAACCTTTAGGAAATTATTCCTTTAGCATCCAGCATAACATCCTAGTTAAAAGGAATGGTATTGGAGGCCTGCTTTGGAGACTACAAGGTATACCAGATATGGCTGAAAATATGAAAAAACTTAGACCGCGGACCTTAAGTTTTTGCCAAAAAATTAAAATTTTTAAAACACTCAAAACCTTTAGGAAATTATTCCTTTAGCATCCAGCATAACATCCTAGTTAAAAAGAATGGTATTGGAGGCCTGCTGTGGAAGCTACATGGGACACCAGATATGGCTGAAAATATGAAAAAACTTAGACCGCGGACCTTAAGTTTTTGCCAAAAAATGAAAAATTTTAAAAACACTCAAAACCTTTAGGAAATTATTCCTTTAGCATCCAGCATAACATCCTAGTTAAAAGGAATGGTATTGGAGGCCTGCTGCGGAAGCTACATGGGACACCAGATATGGCTGAAAATAGGAAAAAACTTAGACCGCGGACCTTAAGTTTTTGCCAAAAAATGAAAAATTTTAAAAACACTCAAAACCTTTAGGAAATTATTCCTTTAGCATCCAGCATAACATCCTAGTTAAAAGGAATGGTATTGGAGGCCTGCTGCGGAAGCTACATGGGACACCAGATATGGCTGAAAATATGAAAAAACTTACACCGCGGACCTTAAGTTTTTGCCAAAAAATGAAAAATTTTAAAAACACTCAAAACCTTTAGGAAATTATTCCGGTAGCATCCAGCATAACATCCTAGTTAAAAGGAATGGTATTGGAGGCCTGCTGTGGAAGCTACATGGGACACCAGATATGGCTGAAAATATGAAAAAACTTAGACCGCAGACCTTAAGTTTTTGCCAAAAAATGAAAAATTTTAAAAACACTCAAAACCTTTAGGAAATTATTCCTTTAGCATCCAGCATAACATCCTAGTTAAAAGGAATGGTATTGGAGGCCTGCTGCGGAAGCTACATGGGACACCAGATATGGCTGAAAATATGAAAAAACTTAGACCGCGGACCTTAAGTTTTTGCCAAAAAATGAAAAATTTTACAAACACTCAAAACCTTTAGGAAATTATTCCTTTAGCATCCAGCATAACATCCTAGTTAAAAGGAATGGTATTGGAGGCCTGCTGCGGAAGCTACATGGGACACCAGATATGGCTGAAAATATGAAAAAACTTAGACCGCGGACCTTAAGTTTTTGCCAAAAAATGAAAAATTTTAAAAACACTCAAAACCTTTAGGAAATTATTCCTTTAGCATCCAGCATAACATCCTAGTTAAAAGGAATGGTATTGGAGGCCTGCTGCGGAAGCTATATGGGACACCAGATATGGCTGAAAATATGAAAAAACTTACACCGCGGACCTTAAGTTTTTGCCAAAAAATAAAAAATTTTAAAAACACTCAAAACCTTTAGGAAATTATTCCTTTAGCCTCCAGCATAACATCCTAGTTAAAAGGAATGGTATTGGAGGCCTGCTGTGGAAGCTACATGGGACACCAGATATGGCTGAAAATATGAAAAAACTTACACCGCGGACCTTAAGTTTTTGCCAAAAAATGAAAAATTTTAAAAACACTCAAAACCTTTAGGAAATTATTCCGGTAGCATCCAGCATAACATCCTAGTTAAAAGGAATGGTATTGGAGGCCTGCTGTGGAAGCTACATGGGACACCAGATATGGCTGAAAATATGAAAAAACTTAGACCGCAGACCTTAAGTTTTTGCCAAAAAATGAAAAATTTTAAAAACACTCAAAACCTTTAGGAAATTATTCCGGTAGCATCCAGCATAACATCCTAGTTAAAAGGAATGGTATTGGAGGCCTGCTGTGGAAGCTACATGGGACACCAGATATGGCTGAAAATATGAAAAAACTTAGACCGCAGACCTTAAGTTTTTGCCAAAAAATGAAAAATTTTAAAAACACTCAAAACCTTTAGGAAATTATTCCTTTAGCATCCAGCATAACATCCTAGTTAAAAGGAATGGTATTGGAGGCCTGCTGCGGAAGCTACATGGGACACCAGATATGGCTGAAAATATGAAAAAACTTAGACCGCGGACCTTAAGTTTTTGCCAAAAAATGAAAAATTTTACAAACACTCAAAACCTTTAGGAAATTATTCCTTTAGCATCCAGCATAACATCCTAGTTAAAAGGAATGGTATTGGAGGCCTGCTGCGGAAGCTACATGGGACACCAGATATGGCTGAAAATATGAAAAAACTTAGACCGCGGACCTTAAGTTTTTGCCAAAAAATGAAAAATTTTAAAAACACTCAAAACCTTTAGGAAATTATTCCTTTAGCATCCAGCATAACATCCTAGTTAAAAGGAATGGTATTGGAGGCCTGCTGCGGAAGCTATATGGGACACCAGATATGGCTGAAAATATGAAAAAACTTACACCGCGGACCTTAAGTTTTTGCCAAAAAATAAAAATTTTTAAAAACACTCAAAACCTTTAGGAAATTATTCCTTTAGCCTCCAGCATAACATCCTAGTTAAAAGGAATGGTATTGGAGGCCTGCTGTGGAAGCTACATGGGACACCAGATATGGCTGAAAATATGAAAAAACTTAGACCGCGGACCTTAAGTTTTTGCCAAAAAATGAAAAATTTTAAAAACACTCAAAACCTTTAGGAAATTATTCCTTTAGCATCCAGCATAACATCCTAGTTAAAAGGAATGGTATTGGAGGCCTGCTGCGGAAGCTACATGGAACACCAGATATGGCTGAAAATATGAAAAAACTTAGACCGCGGACCTTAAGTTTTTGCCAAAAAATGAAAAATTTTAAAAACAATCAAAACCTTTAGGAAATTATTCCTTTAGCATCCAGCATAACATCCTAGTTAAAAGGAATGGTATTGGAGGCCTGCTGTGGAAGCTACATGGGACACCAGATATGGCTGAAAATATGAAAAAACCTAGACCGCGGACCTTAAGTTTTTGCCAAAAAATGAAAAATTTTAAAAACACTCAAAACCTTTAGGAAATTATTCCTTTAGCATCCAGCATAACATCCTAGTTAAAAGGAATGGTATTGGAGGCCTGCTTTGGAGACTACATGGTATACCAGATATGGCTGAAAATATGAAAAAACTTAGACCGCGGACCTTAAGTTTTGCCAAAAAATGAAAAATTTTAAAAACACTCAAAACCTTTAGGAAATTATTCCTTTAGCATCCAGCATAACATCCTAGTTAAAAGGAATGGTATTGGAGGCCTGCTGCGGAAGCTACATGGGACACCAGATATGGCTGAAAATATGAAAAAACTTAGACCGCGGACCTTAAGTTTTTGCCAAAAAATGAAAAATTTTAAAAACACTCAAAACCTTTAGGAAATTATTCCTTTAGCATCCAGCATAACATCCTAGTTAAAAGGAATGGTATTGGAGGCCTGCTTTGGAGACTACAAGGTATACCAGATATGGCTGAAAATAGGAAAAAACTTAGACCGCGGACCTTAAGTTTTTGCCAAAAAATGAAAAATTTTAAAAACACTCAAAACCTTTAGGAAATTATTCCTTTAGCATCCAGCATAACATCCTAGTTAAAAGGAATGGTATTGGAGGCCTGCTGCGGAAGCTACATGGGACACCAGATATGGCTGAAAATAGGAAAAAACTTAGACCGCGGACCTTAAGTTTTTGCCAAAAAATGAAAAATTTTAAAAACACTCAAAACCTTTAGGAAATTATTCCTTTAGCATCCAGCATAACATCCTAGTTAAAAGGAATGGTATTGGAGGCCTGCTGCGGAAGCTACATGGGACACCAGATATGGCTGAAAATATGAAAAAACTTAGACCGCGGACCTTAAGTTTTTGCCAAAAAATGAAAAATTTTAAAAACACTCAAAACCTTTAGGAAATTATTCCTTTAGCATCCAGCATAACATCCTAGTTAAAAGGAATGGTATTGGAGGCCTGCTGCGGAAGCTACATGGGACACCAGATATGGCTGAAAATATGAAAAAACTTAGACCGCGGACCTTAAGTTTTTGCCAAAAAATGAAAAATTTTAAAAACACTCAAAACCTTTAGGAAATTATTCCTTTAGCATCCAGCATAACATCCTAGTTAAAAAGAATGGTATTGGAGGCCTGCTTTGGAGACTACATGGTATACCAGATATGGCTGAAAATATGAAAAAACTTAGACCGCGGACCTTAAGTTTTTGCCAAAAAATGAAAAATTTTAAAAACACTCAAAACCTTTAGGAAATTATTCCTTTAGCATCCAGCATAACATCCTAGTTAAAAGGAATGGTATTGGAGGCCTGCTGCGGAAGCTACATGGGACACCAGATATGGCTGAAAATAGGAAAAAACTTAGACCGCGGACCTTAAGTTTTTGCCAAAAAATGAAAAATTTTAAAAACACTCAAAACCTTTAGGAAATTATTCCTTTAGCATCCAGCATAACATCCTAGTTAAAAAGAATGGTATTGGAGGCCTGCTTTGGAGACTACATGGTATACCAGATATGGCTGAAAATATGAAAAAACTTAGACCGCGGACCTTAAGTTTTTGCCAAAAAATGAAAAATTTTAAAAACACTCAAAACCTTTAGGAAATTATTCCTTTAGCATCCAGCATAACATCCTAGTTAAAAGGAATGGTATTGGAGGCCTGCTTTGGAGACTACATGGTATACCAGATATGGCTGAAAATATGAAAAAACTTAGACCGCGGACCTTAAGTTTTTGCCAAAAAATGAAAACTTTTAAAAACACTCAAAACCTTTAGGAAATTATTCCTTTAGCATCCAGCATAACATCCTAGTTAAAAGGAATGGTATTGGAGGCCTGCTGCGGAAGCTACATGGGACACCAGATATGGCTGAAAATATGAAAAAACTTAGACCGCGGACCTTAAGTTTTTGCCGAAAAATGAAAAATTTTAAAAACACTCAAAACCTTTAGGAAATTATTCCTTTAGCATCCAGCATAACATCCTAGTTAAAAGGAATGGTATTGGAGGCCTGCTGCGGAAGCTACATGGGACACCAGATATGGCTGAAAATATGAAAAAACTTAGACCGCGGACCTTAAGTTTTTGCCAAAAAATTAAAATTTTAAAAACACTCAAAACCTTTAGGAAATTATTCCTTTAGCATCCAGCATAACATCCTAGTTAAAAAGAATGGTATTGGAGGCCTGCTGTGGAAGCTACATGGGACACCAGATATGGCTGAAAATATGAAAAAACTTAGACCGCGGACCTTAAGTTTTTGCCAAAAAATGAAAAATTTTAAAAACACTCAAAACCTTTAGGAAATTATTCCTTTAGCATCCAGCATAACATCCTAGTTAAAAGGAATGGTATTGGAGGCCTGCTGCGGAAGCTACATGGGACACCAGATATGGCTGAAAATATGAAAAAACTTAGACCGCGGACCTTAAGTTTTTGCCAAAAAATGAAAAATTTTAAAAACACTCAAAACCTTTAGGAAATTATTCCTTTAGCATCCAGCATAACATCCTAGTTAAAAGGAATGGTATTGGAGGCCTGCTGTGGAAGCTACAAGGTATACCAGATATGGCTGAAAATATGAAAAAACTTAGACCGCGGACCTTAAGTTTTTGCCAAAAAATGAAAAATTTTAAAAACACTCAAAACCTTTAGGAAATTATTCCTTTAGCATCCAGCATAACATCCTAGTTAAAAGGAATGGTATTGGAGGCCTGCTTTGGAGACTACAAGGTATACCAGATATGGCTGAAAATATGAAAAAACTTAGACCGCGGACCTTAAGTTTTTGCCAAAAAATGAAAAATTTTAAAAACACTCAAAACCTTTAGGAAATTATTCCTTTAGCATCCAGCATAACATCCTAGTTAAAAGGAATGGTATTGGAGGCCTGCTGTTAAAGCTACATGGGACACCAGATATGGCTGAAAATATGAAAAAACTTAGACCGCGGACCTTAAGTTTTTGCCAAAAAATGAAAAATTTTAAAAACACTCAAAACCTTTAGGAAATTATTCCTTTAGCATCCAGCATAACATCCTAGTTAAAAGGAATGGTATTGGAGGCCTGCTGCGGAAGCTACATGGGACACCAGATATGGCTGAAAATATGAAAAAACTTAGACCGCGGACCTAAAGTTTTTGCCAAAAAATGAAAAATTTTAAAAACACTCAAAACCTTTAGGAAATTATTCCTTTAGCATCCAGCATAACATCCTAGTTAAAAGGAATGGTATTGGAGGCCTGCTTTGGAGACTACATGGTATACCAGATATGGCTGAAAATATGAAAAAACTTAGACCGCGGACCTTAAGTTTTTGCCAAAAAATGAAAACTTTTAAAAACACTCAAAACCTTTAGGAAATTATTCCTTTAGCATCCAGCATAACATCCTAGTTAAAAGGAATGGTATTGGAGGCCTGCTGTGGAAGCTACATGGGACACCAGATATGGCTGAAAATATGAAAAAACTTAGACCGCGGACCTTAAGTTTTTGCCAAAAAATGAAAAATTTTAAAAACACTCAAAACCTTTAGGAAATTATTCCTTTAGCATCCAGCATAACATCCTAGTTAAAAGGAATGGTATTGGAGGCCTGCTGCGGAAGCTACATGGGACACCAGATATGGCTGAAAATATGAAAAAACTTAGACCGCGGACCTTAAGTTTTTGCCAAAAAATTAAAATTTTAAAAACACTCAAAACCTTTAGGAAATTATTCCTTTAGCATCCAGCATAACATCCTAGTTAAAAAGAATGGTATTGGAGGCCTGCTGTGGAAGCTACATGGGACACCAGATATGGCTGAAAATATGAAAAAACTTAGACCGCGGACCTTAAGTTTTTTCCAAAAAATGAAAAATTTTAAAAACACTCAAAACCTTTAGGAAATTATTCCTTTAGCATCCAGCATAACATCCTAGTTAAAAGGAATGGTATTGGAGGCCTGCTGCGGAAGCTACATGGGACACCAGATATGGCTGAAAATATGAAAAAACTTAGACCGCGGACCTTAAGTTTTTGCCAAAAAATGAAAAATTTTAAAAACACTCAAAACCTTTAGGAAATTATTCCTTTAGCATCCAGCATAACATCCTAGTTAAAAGGAATGGTATTGGAGGCCTGCTGTGGAAGCTACATGGGACACCAGATATGGCTGAAACTATGAAAAAACTTAGACCGCGGACCTTAAGTTTTTGCCAAAAAATGAAAAATTTTAAAAACACTCAAAACCTTTAGGAAATTATTCCTTTAGCATCCAGCATAACATCCTAGTTAAAAGGAATGGTATTGGAGGCCTGCTGCGGAAGCTACATGGGACACCAGATATGGCTGAAAATATGAAAAAACTTAGACCGCGGACCTTAAGTTTTTGCCAAAAAATGAAAACTTTTAAAAACACTCAAAACCTTTAGGAAATTATTCCTTTAGCATCCAGCATAACATCCTAGTTAAAAGGAATGGTATTGGAGGCCTGCTGCGGAAGCTACATGGGACACCAGATATGGCTGAAAATATGAAAAAACTTAGACCGCGGACCTTAAGTTTTTGCCAAAAAATGAAAAATTTTAAAAACACTCAAAACCTTTAGGAAATTATTCCTTTAGCATCCAGCATAACATCCTAGTTAAAAGGAATGGTATTGGAGGCCTGCTGCGGAAGCTACATGGGACACCAGATATGGCTGAAAATATGAAAAAACTTAGACCGCGGACCTTAAGTTTTTGCCAAAAAATGAAAAATTTTAAAAACACTCAAAAACTTTAGGAAATTATTCCTTTAGCATCCAGCATAACATCCTAGTTAAAAGGAATGGTATTGGAGGCCTGCTGCGGAAGCTACATGGGACACCAGATATGGCTGAAAATAGGAAAAAACTTAGACCGCGGACCTTAAGTTTTTGCCGAAAAATGAAAAATTTTAAAAACACTCAAAACCTTTAGGAAATTATTCCTTTAGCATCCAGCATAACATCCTAGTTAAAAGGAATGGTATTGGAGGCCTGCTTTGGAGACTACAAGGTATACCAGATATGGCTGAAAATATGAAAAAACTTAGACCGCGGACCTTAAGTTTTTGCTGAAACATGAAAATTTTTTAAAACACTCAAAACCTTTAGGAAATTATTCCTTTAGCATCCAGCATAACATCCTAGTTAAAAGGAATGGTATTGGAGGCCTGCTTTGGAGACTACAAGGTATACCAGATATGGCTGAAAATATGAAAAAACTTAGACCGCGGACCTTAAGTTTTTGCCAAAAAATGAAAACTTTTAAAAACACTCAAAACCTTTAGGAAATTATTCCTTTAGCATCCAGCATAACATCCTAGTTAAAAGGAATGGTATTGGAGGCCTGCTGCGGAAGCTACATGGGACACCAGATATGGCTGAAAATATGAAAAAACTTAGACCGCGGACCTTAAGTTTTTGCCAAAAAATGAAAAATTTTAAAAACACTCAAAAACTTTAGGAAATTATTCCTTTAGCATCCAGCATAACATCCTAGTTAAAAGGAATGGTATTGGAGGCCTGCTGCGGAAGCTACATGGGACACCAGATATGGCTGAAAATATGAAAAAACTTAGACCGCGGACCTTAAGTTTTTGCCAAAAAATTAAAATTTTTAAAACACTCAAAACCTTTAGGAAATTATTCCTTTAGCATCCAGCATAACATCCTAGTTAAACAGAATGGTATTGGAGGCCTGCTGTGGAAGCTACATGGGACACCAGATATGGCTGAAAATATGAAAAAACTTAGACCGCGGACCTTAAGTTTTTGCCAAAAAATGAAAAATTTTAAAAACACTCAAAACCTTTAGGAAATTATTCCTTTAGCATCCAGCATAACATCCTAGTTAAAAGGAATGGTATTGGAGGCCTGCTGCGGAAGCTACATGGGACACCAGATATGGCTGAAAATATGAAAAAACTTAGACCGCGGACCTTAAGTTTTTGCCAAAAAATTAAAATTTTTAAAACACTCAAAACCTTTAGGAAATTATTCCTTTAGCATCCAGCATAACATCCTAGTTAAAAAGAATGGTATTGGAGGCCTGCTGTGGAAGCTACATGGGACACCAGATATGGCTGAAAATATGAAAAAACTTAGACCGCGGACCTTAAGTTTTTGCCAAAAAATGAAAAATTTTAAAAACACTCAAAACCTTTAGGAAATTATTCCTTTAGCATCCAGCATAACATCCTAGTTAAAAGGAATGGTATTGGAGGCCTGCTGCGGAAGCTACATGGGACACCAGATATGGCTGAAAATATGAAAAAACTTAGACCGCGGACCTTAAGTTTTTGCCAAAAAATGAAAAATTTTAAAAACACTCAAAACCTTTAGGAAATTATTCCTTTAGCATCCAGCATAACATCCTAGTTAAAAGGAATGGTATTGGAGGCCTGCTGTGGAAGCTACATGGGACACCAGATATGGCTGAAACTATGAAAAAACTTAGACCGCGGACCTTAAGTTTTTGCCAAAAAATGAAAAATTTTAAAAACACTCAAAACCTTTAGGAAATTATTCCTTTAGCATCCAGCATAACATCCTAGTTAAAAGGAATGGTATTGGAGGCCTGCTTTGGAGACTACAAGGTATACCAGATATGGCTGAAAATATGAAAAAACCTAGACCGCGGACCTTAAGTTTTTGCTGAAAAATGAAAATTTTTTAAAACACTCAAAACCTTTAGGAAATTATTCCTTTAGCATCCAGCATAACATCCTAGTTAAAAGGAATGGTATTGGAGGCCTGCTGCGGAAGCTACATGGGACACCAGATATGGCTGAAAATATGAAAAAACTTAGACCGCGGACCTTAAGTTTTTGCCAAAAAATTAAAATTTTTAAAACACTCAAAACCTTTAGGAAATTATTCCTTTAGCATCCAGCATAACATCCTAGTTAAAAAGAATGGTATTGGAGGCCTGCTGTGGAAGCTACATGGGACACCAGATATGGCTGAAAATATGAAAAAACTTAGACCGCGGACCTTAAGTTTTTGCCAAAAAATGAAAAATTTTAAAAACACTCAAAACCTTTAGGAAATTATTCCTTTAGCATCCAGCATAACATCCTAGTTAAAAGGAATGGTATTGGAGGCCTGCTGCGGAAGCTACATGGGACACCAGATATGGCTGAAAATAGGAAAAAACTTAGACCGCGGACCTTAAGTTTTTGCCGAAAAATGAAATATTTTAAAAACACTCAAAACCTTTAGGAAATTATTCCTTTAGCATCCAGCATAACATCCTAGTTAAAAGGAATGGTATTGGAGGCCTGCTGTGGAAGCTACATGGGACACCAGATATGGCTGAAAATATGAAAAAACTTAGACCGCGGACCTTAAGTTTTTGCCAAAAAATGAAAAATTTTAAAAACACTCAAAACCTTTAGGAAATTATTCCTTTAGCATCCAGCATAACATCCTAGTTAAAAGGAATGGTATTGGAGGCCTGCTGCGGAAGCTACATGGGACACCAGATATGGCTGAAAATATGAAAAAACTTAGACCGCGGACCTTAAGTTTTTGCCAAAAAATTAAAATTTTTAAAACACTCAAAACCTTTAGGAAATTATTCCTTTAGCATCCAGCATAACATCCTAGTTAAAAAGAATGGTATTGGAGGCCTGCTGTGGAAGCTACATGGGACACCAGATATGGCTGAAAATATGAAAAAACTTAGACCGCGGACCTTAAGTTTTTGCCAAAAAATGAAAAATTTTAAAAACACTCAAAACCTTTAGGAAATTATTCCTTTAGCATCCAGCATAACATCCTAGTTAAAAGGAATGGTATTGGAGGCCTGCTGCGGAAGCTACATGGGACACCAGATATGGCTGAAAATATGAAAAAACTTAGACCGCGGACCTTAAGTTTTTGCCAAAAAATGAAAAATTTTAAAAACACTCAAAACCTTTAGGAAATTATTCCTTTAGCATCCAGCATAACATCCTAGTTAAAAGGAATGGTATTGGAGGCCTGCTTTGGAGACTACAAGGTATACCAGATATGGCTGAAAATATGAAAAAACTTAGACCGCGGACCTTAAGTTTTTGCCAAAAAATGAAAACTTTTAAAAACACTCAAAACCTTTAGGAAATTATTCCTTTAGCATCCAGCATAACATCCTAGTTAAAAGGAATGGTATTGGAGGCCTGCTGCGGAAGCTACATGGGACACCAGATATGGCTGAAAATATGAAAAAACTTAGACCGCGGACCTTAAGTTTTTGCCAAAAAATTAAAATTTTTAAAACACTCAAAACCTTTAGGAAATTATTCCTTTAGCATCCAGCATAACATCCTAGTTAAAAAGAATGGTATTGGAGGCCTGCTGTGGAAGCTACATGGGACACCAGATATGGCTGAAAATATGAAAAAACTTAGACCGCGGACCTTAAGTTTTTGCCAAAAAATGAAAAATTTTAAAAACACTCAAAACCTTTAGGAAATTATTCCTTTAGCATCCAGCATAACATCCTAGTTAAAAGGAATGGTATTGGAGGCCTGCTGCGGAAGCTACATGGGACACCAGATATGGCTGAAAATAGGAAAAAACTTAGACCGCGGACCTTAAGTTTTTGCCAAAAAATGAAAAATTTTAAAAACACTCAAAACCTTTAGGAAATTATTCCTTTAGCATCCAGCATAACATCCTAGTTAAAAGGAATGGTATTGGAGGCCTGCTGCGGAAGCTACATGGGACACCAGATATGGCTGAAAATATGAAAAAACTTACACCGCGGACCTTAAGTTTTTGCCAAAAAATGAAAAATTTTAAAAACACTCAAAACCTTTAGGAAATTATTCCGGTAGCATCCAGCATAACATCCTAGTTAAAAGGAATGGTATTGGAGGCCTGCTGTGGAAGCTACATGGGACACCAGATATGGCTGAAAATATGAAAAAACTTAGACCGCAGACCTTAAGTTTTTGCCAAAAAATGAAAAATTTTAAAAACACTCAAAACCTTTAGGAAATTATTCCTTTAGCATCCAGCATAACATCCTAGTTAAAAGGAATGGTATTGGAGGCCTGCTGCGGAAGCTACATGGGACACCAGATATGGCTGAAAATATGAAAAAACTTAGACCGCGGACCTTAAGTTTTTGCCAAAAAATGAAAAATTTTACAAACACTCAAAACCTTTAGGAAATTATTCCTTTAGCATCCAGCATAACATCCTAGTTAAAAGGAATGGTATTGGAGGCCTGCTGCGGAAGCTACATGGGACACCAGATATGGCTGAAAATATGAAAAAACTTAGACCGCGGACCTTAAGTTTTTGCCAAAAAATGAAAAATTTTAAAAACACTCAAAACCTTTAGGAAATTATTCCTTTAGCATCCAGCATAACATCCTAGTTAAAAGGAATGGTATTGGAGGCCTGCTGCGGAAGCTATATGGGACACCAGATATGGCTGAAAATATGAAAAAACTTACACCGCGGACCTTAAGTTTTTGCCAAAAAATAAAAATTTTTAAAAACACTCAAAACCTTTAGGAAATTATTCCTTTAGCCTCCAGCATAACATCCTAGTTAAAAGGAATGGTATTGGAGGCCTGCTGTGGAAGCTACATGGGACACCAGATATGGCTGAAAATATGAAAAAACTTAGACCGCGGACCTTAAGTTTTTGCCAAAAAATGAAAAATTTTAAAAACACTCAAAACCTTTAGGAAATTATTCCTTTAGCATCCAGCATAACATCCTAGTTAAAAGGAATGGTATTGGAGGCCTGCTGCGGAAGCTACATGGAACACCAGATATGGCTGAAAATATGAAAAAACTTAGACCGCGGACCTTAAGTTTTTGCCAAAAAATGAAAAATTTTAAAAACACTCAAAACCTTTAGGAAATTATTCCTTTAGCATCCAGCATAACATCCTAGTTAAAAGGAATGGTATTGGAGGCCTGCTGTGGAAGCTACATGGGACACCAGATATGGCTGAAACTATGAAAAAACTTAGACCGCGGACCTTAAGTTTTTGCCAAAAAATGAAAAATTTTAAAAACACTCAAAACCTTTAGGAAATTATTCCTTTAGCATCCAGCATAACATCCTAGTTAAAAGGAATGGTATTGGAGGCCTGCTTTGGAGACTACAAGGTATACCAGATATGGCTGAAAATATGAAAAAACCTAGACCGCGGACCTTAAGTTTTTGCTGAAAAATGAAAATTTTTTAAAACACTCAAAACCTTTAGGAAATTATTCCTTTAGCATCCAGCATAACATCCTAGTTAAAAGGAATGGTATTGGAGGCCTGCTTTGGAGACTACAAGGTATACCAGATATGGCTGAAAATATGAAAAAACTTAGACCGCGGACCTTAAGTTTTTGCCAAAAAATGAAAAATTTTAAAAACACTCAAAACCTTTAGGAAATTATTCCTTTAGCATCCAGCATAACATCCTAGTTAAAAGGAATGGTATTGGAGGCCTGCTTTGGAGACTACAAGGTATACCAGATATGGCTGAAAATATGAAAAAACTTAGACCGCGGACCTTAAGTTTTTGCCAAAAAATGAAAAATTTTAAAAACACTCAAAACCTTTAGGAAATTATTCCTTTAGCATCCAGCATAACATCCTAGTTAAAAGGAATGGTATTGGAGGCCTGCTGCGGAAGCTACATGGGACACCAGATATGGCTGAAAATATGAAAAAACTTAGACCGCGGACCTTAAGTTTTTGCCAAAAAATTAAAATTTTTAAAACACTCAAAACCTTTAGGAAATTATTCCTTTAGCATCCAGCATAACATCCTAGTTAAAAAGAATGGTATTGGAGGCCTGCTGTGGAAGCTACATGGGACACCAGATATGGCTGAAAATATGAAAAAACTTAGACCGCGGACCTTAAGTTTTTGCCAAAAAATGAAAAATTTTAAAAACACTCAAAACCTTTAGGAAATTATTCCTTTAGCATCCAGCATAACATCCTAGTTAAAAGGAATGGTATTGGAGGCCTGCTGCGGAAGCTACATGGGACACCAGATATGGCTGAAAATAGGAAAAAACTTAGACCGCGGACCTTAAGTTTTTGCCGAAAAATGAAATATTTTAAAAACACTCAAAACCTTTAGGAAATTATTCCTTTAGCATCCAGCATAACATCCTAGTTAAAAGGAATGGTATTGGAGGCCTGCTGTGGAAGCTACATGGGACACCAGATATGGCTGAAAATATGAAAAAACTTAGACCGCGGACCTTAAGTTTTTGCCAAAAAATGAAAAATTTTAAAAACACTCAAAACCTTTAGGAAATTATTCCTTTAGCATCCAGCATAACATCCTAGTTAAAAGGAATGGTATTGGAGGCCTGCTGCGGAAGCTACATGGGACACCAGATATGGCTGAAAATATGAAAAAACTTAGACCGCGGACCTTAAGTTTTTGCCAAAAAATTAAAATTTTTAAAACACTCAAAACCTTTAGGAAATTATTCCTTTAGCATCCAGCATAACATCCTAGTTAAAAAGAATGGTATTGGAGGCCTGCTGCGGAAGCTACATGGGACACCAGATATGGCTGAAAATAGGAAAAAACTTAGACCGCGGACCTTAAGTTTTTGCCAAAAAATGAAAAATTTTAAAAACACTCAAAACCTTTAGGAAATTATTCCTTTAGCATCCAGCATAACATCCTAGTTAAAAGGAATGGTATTGGAGGCCTGCTGCGGAAGCTACATGGGACACCAGATATGGCTGAAAATATGAAAAAACTTAGACCGCGGACCTTAAGTTTTTGCCAAAAAATGAAAAATTTTAAAAACACTCAAAACCTTTAGGAAATTATTCCTTTAGCATCCAGCATAACATCCTAGTTAAAAGGAATGGTATTGGAGGCCTGCTTTGGAGACTACAAGGTATACCAGATATGGCTGAAAATATGAAAAAACTTAGACCGCGGACCTTAAGTTTTTGCCAAAAAATGAAAACTTTTAAAAACACTCAAAACCTTTAGGAAATTATTCCTTTAGCATCCAGCATAACATCCTAGTTAAAAGGAATGGTATTGGAGGCCTGCTGCGGAAGCTACATGGGACACCAGATATGGCTGAAAATATGAAAAAACTTAGACCGCGGACCTTAAGTTTTTGCCAAAAAATTAAAATTTTTAAAACACTCAAAACCTTTAGGAAATTATTCCTTTAGCATCCAGCATAACATCCTAGTTAAAAAGAATGGTATTGGAGGCCTGCTGTGGAAGCTACATGGGACACCAGATATGGCTGAAAATATGAAAAAACTTAGACCGCGGACCTTAAGTTTTTGCCAAAAAATGAAAAATTTTAAAAACACTCAAAACCTTTAGGAAATTATTCCTTTAGCATCCAGCATAACATCCTAGTTAAAAGGAATGGTATTGGAGGCCTGCTGCGGAAGCTACATGGGACACCAGATATGGCTGAAAATAGGAAAAAACTTAGACCGCGGACCTTAAGTTTTTGCCAAAAAATGAAAAATTTTAAAAACACTCAAAACCTTTAGGAAATTATTCCTTTAGCATCCAGCATAACATCCTAGTTAAAAGGAATGGTATTGGAGGCCTGCTGCGGAAGCTACATGGGACACCAGATATGGCTGAAAATATGAAAAAACTTACACCGCGGACCTTAAGTTTTTGCCAAAAAATGAAAAATTTTAAAAACACTCAAAACCTTTAGGAAATTATTCCGGTAGCATCCAGCATAACATCCTAGTTAAAAGGAATGGTATTGGAGGCCTGCTGTGGAAGCTACATGGGACACCAGATATGGCTGAAAATATGAAAAAACTTAGACCGCAGACCTTAAGTTTTTGCCAAAAAATGAAAAATTTTAAAAACACTCAAAACCTTTAGGAAATTATTCCTTTAGCATCCAGCATAACATCCTAGTTAAAAGGAATGGTATTGGAGGCCTGCTGCGGAAGCTACATGGGACACCAGATATGGCTGAAAATATGAAAAAACTTAGACCGCGGACCTTAAGTTTTTGCCAAAAAATGAAAAATTTTACAAACACTCAAAACCTTTAGGAAATTATTCCTTTAGCATCCAGCATAACATCCTAGTTAAAAGGAATGGTATTGGAGGCCTGCTGCGGAAGCTACATGGGACACCAGATATGGCTGAAAATATGAAAAAACTTAGACCGCGGACCTTAAGTTTTTGCCAAAAAATGAAAAATTTTAAAAACACTCAAAACCTTTAGGAAATTATTCCTTTAGCATCCAGCATAACATCCTAGTTAAAAGGAATGGTATTGGAGGCCTGCTGCGGAAGCTATATGGGACACCAGATATGGCTGAAAATATGAAAAAACTTACACCGCGGACCTTAAGTTTTTGCCAAAAAATAAAAATTTTTAAAAACACTCAAAACCTTTAGGAAATTATTCCTTTAGCCTCCAGCATAACATCCTAGTTAAAAGGAATGGTATTGGAGGCCTGCTGTGGAAGCTACATGGGACACCAGATATGGCTGAAAATATGAAAAAACTTAGACCGCGGACCTTAAGTTTTTGCCAAAAAATGAAAAATTTTAAAAACACTCAAAACCTTTAGGAAATTATTCCTTTAGCATCCAGCATAACATCCTAGTTAAAAGGAATGGTATTGGAGGCCTGCTGCGGAAGCTACATGGAACACCAGATATGGCTGAAAATATGAAAAAACTTAGACCGCGGACCTTAAGTTTTTGCCAAAAAATGAAAAATTTTAAAAACAATCAAAACCTTTAGGAAATTATTCCTTTAGCATCCAGCATAACATCCTAGTTAAAAGGAATGGTATTGGAGGCCTGCTGTGGAAGCTACATGGGACACCAGATATGGCTGAAAATATGAAAAAACCTAGACCGCGGACCTTAAGTTTTTGCCAAAAAATGAAAAATTTTAAAAACACTCAAAACCTTTAGGAAATTATTCCTTTAGCATCCAGCATAACATCCTAGTTAAAAGGAATGGTATTGGAGGCCTGCTTTGGAGACTACATGGTATACCAGATATGGCTGAAAATATGAAAAAACTTAGACCGCGGACCTTAAGTTTTGCCAAAAAATGAAAAATTTTAAAAACACTCAAAACCTTTAGGAAATTATTCCTTTAGCATCCAGCATAACATCCTAGTTAAAAGGAATGGTATTGGAGGCCTGCTGCGGAAGCTACATGGGACACCAGATATGGCTGAAAATATGAAAAAACTTAGACCGCGGACCTTAAGTTTTTGCCAAAAAATGAAAAATTTTAAAAACACTCAAAACCTTTAGGAAATTATTCCTTTAGCATCCAGCATAACATCCTAGTTAAAAGGAATGGTATTGGAGGCCTGCTTTGGAGACTACAAGGTATACCAGATATGGCTGAAAATAGGAAAAAACTTAGACCGCGGACCTTAAGTTTTTGCCAAAAAATGAAAAATTTTAAAAACACTCAAAACCTTTAGGAAATTATTCCTTTAGCATCCAGCATAACATCCTAGTTAAAAGGAATGGTATTGGAGGCCTGCTGCGGAAGCTACATGGGACACCAGATATGGCTGAAAATAGGAAAAAACTTAGACCGCGGACCTTAAGTTTTTGCCAAAAAATGAAAAATTTTAAAAACACTCAAAACCTTTAGGAAATTATTCCTTTAGCATCCAGCATAACATCCTAGTTAAAAGGAATGGTATTGGAGGCCTGCTGCGGAAGCTACATGGGACACCAGATATGGCTGAAAATATGAAAAAACTTAGACCGCGGACCTTAAGTTTTTGCCAAAAAATGAAAAATTTTAAAAACACTCAAAACCTTTAGGAAATTATTCCTTTAGCATCCAGCATAACATCCTAGTTAAAAGGAATGGTATTGGAGGCCTGCTGCGGAAGCTACATGGGACACCAGATATGGCTGAAAATATGAAAAAACTTAGACCGCGGACCTTAAGTTTTTGCCAAAAAATGAAAAATTTTAAAAACACTCAAAACCTTTAGGAAATTATTCCTTTAGCATCCAGCATAACATCCTAGTTAAAAAGAATGGTATTGGAGGCCTGCTTTGGAGACTACATGGTATACCAGATATGGCTGAAAATATGAAAAAACTTAGACCGCGGACCTTAAGTTTTTGCCAAAAAATGAAAAATTTTAAAAACACTCAAAACCTTTAGGAAATTATTCCTTTAGCATCCAGCATAACATCCTAGTTAAAAGGAATGGTATTGGAGGCCTGCTGCGGAAGCTACATGGGACACCAGATATGGCTGAAAATAGGAAAAAACTTAGACCGCGGACCTTAAGTTTTTGCCAAAAAATGAAAAATTTTAAAAACACTCAAAACCTTTAGGAAATTATTCCTTTAGCATCCAGCATAACATCCTAGTTAAAAAGAATGGTATTGGAGGCCTGCTTTGGAGACTACATGGTATACCAGATATGGCTGAAAATATGAAAAAACTTAGACCGCGGACCTTAAGTTTTTGCCAAAAAATGAAAAATTTTAAAAACACTCAAAACCTTTAGGAAATTATTCCTTTAGCATCCAGCATAACATCCTAGTTAAAAGGAATGGTATTGGAGGCCTGCTTTGGAGACTACATGGTATACCAGATATGGCTGAAAATATGAAAAAACTTAGACCGCGGACCTTAAGTTTTTGCCAAAAAATGAAAACTTTTAAAAACACTCAAAACCTTTAGGAAATTATTCCTTTAGCATCCAGCATAACATCCTAGTTAAAAGGAATGGTATTGGAGGCCTGCTGCGGAAGCTACATGGGACACCAGATATGGCTGAAAATATGAAAAAACTTAGACCGCGGACCTTAAGTTTTTGCCAAAAAATTAAAATTTTAAAAACACTCAAAACCTTTAGGAAATTATTCCTTTAGCATCCAGCATAACATCCTAGTTAAAAAGAATGGTATTGGAGGCCTGCTGTGGAAGCTACATGGGACACCAGATATGGCTGAAAATATGAAAAAACTTAGACCGCGGACCTTAAGTTTTTGCCAAAAAATGAAAAATTTTAAAAACACTCAAAACCTTTAGGAAATTATTCCTTTAGCATCCAGCATAACATCCTAGTTAAAAGGAATGGTATTGGAGGCCTGCTGCGGAAGCTACATGGGACACCAGATATGGCTGAAAATATGAAAAAACTTAGACCGCGGACCTTAAGTTTTTGCCAAAAAATGAAAAATTTTAAAAACACTCAAAACCTTTAGGAAATTATTCCTTTAGCATCCAGCATAACATCCTAGTTAAAAGGAATGGTATTGGAGGCCTGCTGTGGAAGCTACAAGGTATACCAGATATGGCTGAAAATATGAAAAAACTTAGACCGCGGACCTTAAGTTTTTGCCAAAAAATGAAAAATTTTAAAAACACTCAAAACCTTTAGGAAATTATTCCTTTAGCATCCAGCATAACATCCTAGTTAAAAGGAATGGTATTGGAGGCCTGCTTTGGAGACTACAAGGTATACCAGATATGGCTGAAAATATGAAAAAACTTAGACCGCGGACCTTAAGTTTTTGCCAAAAAATGAAAAATTTTAAAAACACTCAAAACCTTTAGGAAATTATTCCTTTAGCATCCAGCATAACATCCTAGTTAAAAGGAATGGTATTGGAGGCCTGCTGTTAAAGCTACATGGGACACCAGATATGGCTGAAAATATGAAAAAACTTAGACCGCGGACCTTAAGTTTTTGCCAAAAAATGAAAAATTTTAAAAACACTCAAAACCTTTAGGAAATTATTCCTTTAGCATCCAGCATAACATCCTAGTTAAAAGGAATGGTATTGGAGGCCTGCTGCGGAAGCTACATGGGACACCAGATATGGCTGAAAATATGAAAAAACTTAGACCGCGGACCTAAAGTTTTTGCCAAAAAATGAAAAATTTTAAAAACACTCAAAACCTTTAGGAAATTATTCCTTTAGCATCCAGCATAACATCCTAGTTAAAAGGAATGGTATTGGAGGCCTGCTTTGGAGACTACATGGTATACCAGATATGGCTGAAAATATGAAAAAACTTAGACCGCGGACCTTAAGTTTTTGCCAAAAAATGAAAACTTTTAAAAACACTCAAAACCTTTAGGAAATTATTCCTTTAGCATCCAGCATAACATCCTAGTTAAAAGGAATGGTATTGGAGGCCTGCTGTGGAAGCTACATGGGACACCAGATATGGCTGAAAATATGAAAAAACTTAGACCGCGGACCTTAAGTTTTTGCCAAAAAATGAAAAATTTTAAAAACACTCAAAACCTTTAGGAAATTATTCCTTTAGCATCCAGCATAACATCCTAGTTAAAAGGAATGGTATTGGAGGCCTGCTGCGGAAGCTACATGGGACACCAGATATGGCTGAAAATATGAAAAAACTTAGACCGCGGACCTTAAGTTTTTGCCAAAAAATTAAAATTTTAAAAACATTCAAAACCTTTAGGAAATTATTCCTTTAGCATCCAGCATAACATCCTAGTTAAAAAGAATGGTATTGGAGGCCTGCTGTGGAAGCTACATGGGACACCAGATATGGCTGAAAATATGAAAAAACTTAGACCGCGGACCTTAAGTTTTTGCCAAAAAATGAAAAATTTTAAAAACACTCAAAACCTTTAGGAAATTATTCCTTTAGCATCCAGCATAACATCCTAGTTAAAAGGAATGGTATTGGAGGCCTGCTGCGGAAGCTACATGGGACACCAGATATGGCTGAAAATATGAAAAAACTTAGACCGCGGACCTTAAGTTTTTGCCAAAAAATGAAAAATTTTAAAAACACTCAAAACCTTTAGGAAATTATTCCTTTAGCATCCAGCATAACATCCTAGTTAAAAGGAATGGTATTGGAGGCCTGCTGTGGAAGCTACATGGGACACCAGATATGGCTGAAACTATGAAAAAACTTAGACCGCGGACCTTAAGTTTTTGCCAAAAAATGAAAAATTTTAAAAACACTCAAAACCTTTAGGAAATTATTCCTTTAGCATCCAGCATAACATCCTAGTTAAAAGGAATGGTATTGGAGGCCTGCTTTGGAGACTACAAGGTATACCAGATATGGCTGAAAATATGAAAAAACTTAGACCGCGGACCTTAAGTTTTTGCCAAAAAATGAAAAATTTTAAAAACACTCAAAACCTTTAGGAAATTATTCCTTTAGCATCCAGCATAACATCCTAGTTAAAAGGAATGGTATTGGAGGCCTGCTGTTAAAGCTACATGGGACACCAGATATGGCTGAAAATATGAAAAAACTTAGACCGCGGACCTTAAGTTTTTGCCAAAAAATGAAAAATTTTAAAAACACTCAAAACCTTTAGGAAATTATTCCTTTAGCATCCAGCATAACATCCTAGTTAAAAGGAATGGTATTGGAGGCCTGCTGCGGAAGCTACATGGGACACCAGATATGGCTGAAAATATGAAAAAACTTACACCGCGGACCTTAAGTTTTTTCCAAAAAATGAAAAATTTTAAAAACACTCAAAACCTTTAGGAAATTATTCCTTTAGCATCCAGCATAACATCCTAGTTAAAAGGAATGGTATTGGAGGCCTGCTGCGGAAGCTACATGGGACACCAGATATGGCTGAAAATATGAAAAAACTTAGACCGCGGACCTTAAGTTTTTGCCAAAAAATGAAAAATTTTAAAAACACTCAAAACCTTTAGGAAATTATTCCTTTAGCATCCAGCATAACATCCTAGTTAAAAGGAATGGTATTGGAGGCCTGCTTTGGAGACTACATGGTATACCAGATATGGCTGAAAATATGAAAAAACTTAGACCGCGGACCTTAAGTTTTTGCCAAAAAATGAAAACTTTTAAAAACACTCAAAACCTTTAGGAAATTATTCCTTTAGCATCCAGCATAACATCCTAGTTAAAAGGAATGGTATTGGAGGCCTGCTGCGGAAGCTACATGGGACACCAGATATGGCTGAAAATATGAAAAAACTTAGACCGCGGACCTTAAGTTTTTGCCAAAAAATGAAAACTTTTAAAAACACTCAAAACCTTTAGGAAATTATTCCTTTAGCATCCAGCATAACATCCTAGTTAAAAGGAATGGTATTGGAGGCCTGCTGCGGAAGCTACATGGGACACCAGATATGGCTGAAAATATGAAAAAACTTAGACCGCGGACCTTAAGTTTTTGCCAAAAAATGAAAAATTTTAAAAACACTCAAAACCTTTAGGAAATTATTCCTTTAGCATCCAGCATAACATCCTAGTTAAAAGGAATGGTATTGGAGGCCTGCTTTGGAGACTACATGGTATACCAGATATGGCTGAAAATATGAAAAAACTTAGACCGCGGACCTTAAGTTTTTGCCAAAAAATGAAAAATTTTAAAAACACTCAAAAACTTTAGGAAATTATTCCTTTAGCATCCAGCATAACATCCTAGTTAAAAGGAATGGTATTGGAGGCCTGCTGCGGAAGCTACATGGGACACCAGATATGGCTGAAAATAGGAAAAAACTTAGACCGCGGACCTTAAGTTTTTGCCGAAAAATGAAAAATTTTAAAAACACTCAAAACCTTTAGGAAATTATTCCTTTAGCATCCAGCATAACATCCTAGTTAAAAGGAATGGTATTGGAGGCCTGCTGTGGAAGCTACATGGGACACCAGATATGGCTGAAAATATGAAAAAACTTAGACCGCGGACCTTAAGTTTTTGCCAAAAAATGAAAAATTTTAAAAACACTCAAAACCTTTAGGAAATTATTCCTTTAGCATCCAGCATAACATCCTAGTTAAAAGGAATGGTATTGGAGGCCTGCTGCGGAAGCTACATGGGACACCAGATATGGCTGAAAATATGAAAAAACTTAGACCGCGGACCTTAAGTTTTTGCCAAAAAATTAAAATTTTTAAAACACTCAAAACCTTTAGGAAATTATTCCTTTAGCATCCAGCATAACATCCTAGTTAAAAAGAATGGTATTGGAGGCCTGCTGTGGAAGCTACATGGGACACCAGATATGGCTGAAAATATGAAAAAACTTAGACCGCGGACCTTAAGTTTTTGCCAAAAAATGAAAAATTTTAAAAACACTCAAAACCTTTAGGAAATTATTCCTTTAGCATCCAGCATAACATCCTAGTTAAAAGGAATGGTATTGGAGGCCTGCTTTGGAGACTACAAGGTATACCAGATATGGCTGAAAATATGAAAAAACTTAGACCGCGGACCTTAAGTTTTTGCTGAAACATGAAAATTTTTTAAAACACTCAAAACCTTTAGGAAATTATTCCTTTAGCATCCAGCATAACATCCTAGTTAAAAGGAATGGTATTGGAGGCCTGCTTTGGAGACTACAAGGTATACCAGATATGGCTGAAAATATGAAAAAACTTAGACCGCGGACCTTAAGTTTTTGCCAAAAAATGAAAACTTTTAAAAACACTCAAAACCTTTAGGAAATTATTCCTTTAGCATCCAGCATAACATCCTAGTTAAAAGGAATGGTATTGGAGGCCTGCTGCGGAAGCTACATGGGACACCAGATATGGCTGAAAATATGAAAAAACTTAGACCGCGGACCTTAAGTTTTTGCCAAAAAATGAAAAATTTTAAAAACACTCAAAAACTTTAGGAAATTATTCCTTTAGCATCCAGCATAACATCCTAGTTAAAAGGAATGGTATTGGAGGCCTGCTGCGGAAGCTACATGGGACACCAGATATGGCTGAAAATATGAAAAAACTTACACCGCGGACCTTAAGTTTTTGCCAAAAAATTAAAATTTTTAAAACACTCAAAACCTTTAGGAAATTATTCCTTTAGCATCCAGCATAACATCCTAGTTAAACAGAATGGTATTGGAGGCCTGCTGTGGAAGCTACATGGGACACCAGATACGGCTGAAAATATGAAAAAACTTAGACCGCGGACCTTAAGTTTTTGCCAAAAAATGAAAAATTTTAAAAACACTCAAAACCTTTAGGAAATTATTCCTTTAGCATCCAGCATAACATCCTAGTTAAAAGGAATGGTATTGGAGGCCTGCTGCGGAAGCTACATGGGACACCAGATATGGCTGAAAATATGAAAAAACTTAGACCGCGGACCTTAAGTTTTTGCCAAAAAATTAAAATTTTTAAAACACTCAAAACCTTTAGGAAATTATTCCTTTAGCATCCAGCATAACATCCTAGTTAAAAAGAATGGTATTGGAGGCCTGCTGTGGAAGCTACATGGGACACCAGATATGGCTGAAAATATGAAAAAACTTAGACCGCGGACCTTAAGTTTTTGCCAAAAAATGAAAAATTTTAAAAACACTCAAAACCTTTAGGAAATTATTCCTTTAGCATCCAGCATAACATCCTAGTTAAAAGGAATGGTATTGGAGGCCTGCTGCGGAAGCTACATGGGACACCAGATATGGCTGAAAATATGAAAAAACTTAGACCGCGGACCTTAAGTTTTTGCCAAAAAATGAAAAATTTTAAAAACACTCAAAACCTTTAGGAAATTATTCCTTTAGCATCCAGCATAACATCCTAGTTAAAAGGAATGGTATTGGAGGCCTGCTGTGGAAGCTACATGGGACACCAGATATGGCTGAAACTATAAAAAAACTTAGACCGCGGACCTTAAGTTTTTGCCAAAAAATGAAAAATTTTAAAAACACTCAAAACCTTTAGGAAATTATTCCTTTAGCATCCAGCATAACATCCTAGTTAAAAGGAATGGTATTGGAGGCCTGCTTTGGAGACTACAAGGTATACCAGATATGGCTGAAAATATGAAAAAACCTAGACCGCGGACCTTAAGTTTTTGCTGAAAAATGAAAATTTTTTAAAACACTCAAAACCTTTAGGAAATTATTCCTTTAGCATCCAGCATAACATCCTAGTTAAAAGGAATGGTATTGGAGGCCTGCTTTGGAGACTACAAGGTATACCAGATATGGCTGAAAATATGAAAAAACTTAGACCGCGGACCTTAAGTTTTTGCCAAAAAATGAAAAATTTTAAAAACACTCAAAACCTTTAGGAAATTATTCCTTTAGCATCCAGCATAACATCCTAGTTAAAAGGAATGGTATTGGAGGCCTGCTTTGGAGACTACAAGGTATACCAGATATGGCTGAAAATATGAAAAAACTTAGACCGCGGACCTTAAGTTTTTGCCAAAAAATGAAAACTTTTAAAAACACTCAAAACCTTTAGGAAATTATTCCTTTAGCATCCAGCATAACATCCTAGTTAAAAGGAATGGTATTGGAGGCCTGCTGCGGAAGCTACATGGGACACCAGATATGGCTGAAAATATGAAAAAACTTAGACCGCGGACCTTAAGTTTTTGCCAAAAAATGAAAAATTTTAAAAACACTCAAAAACTTTAGGAAATTATTCCTTTAGCATCCAGCATAACATCCTAGTTAAAAGGAATGGTATTGGAGGCCTGCTGCGGAAGCTACATGGGACACCAGATATGGCTGAAAATAGGAAAAAACTTAGACCGCGGACCTTAAGTTTTTGCCGAAAAATGAAATATTTTAAAAACACTCAAAACCTTTAGGAAATTATTCCTTTAGCATCCAGCATAACATCCTAGTTAAAAGGAATGGTATTGGAGGCCTGCTGTGGAAGCTACATGGGACACCAGATATGGCTGAAAATATGAAAAAACTTAGACCGCGGACCTTAAGTTTTTGCCAAAAAATGAAAAATTTTAAAAACACTCAAAACCTTTAGGAAATTATTCCTTTAGCATCCAGCATAACATCCTAGTTAAAAGGAATGGTATTGGAGGCCTGCTGCGGAAGCTACATGGGACACCAGATATGGCTGAAAATAGGAAAAAACTTAGACCGCGGACCTTAAGTTTTTGCCGAAAAATGAAAAATTTTAAAAACACTCAAAACCTTTAGGAAATTATTCCTTTAGCATCCAGCATAACATCCTAGTTAAAAGGAATGGTATTGGAGGCCTGCTGTGGAAGCTACATGGGACACCAGATATGGCTGAAAATATGAAAAAACTTAGACCGCGGACCTTAAGTTTTTGCCAAAAAATGAAAAATTTTAAAAACACTCAAAACCTTTAGGAAATTATTCCTTTAGCATCCAGCATAACATCCTAGTTAAAAGGAATGGTATTGGAGGCCTGCTGTGGAAGCTACATGGGACACCAGATATGGCTGAAAATATGAAAAAACTTAGACCGCGGACCTTAAGTTTTTGCCAAAAAATGAAAAATTTTAAAAACACTCAAAACCTTTAGGAAATTATTCCTTTAGCATCCAGCATAACATCCTAGTTAAAAGGAATGGTATTGGAGGCCTGCTGCGGAAGCTACATGGGACACCAGATATGGCTGAAAATATGAAAAAACTTAGACCGCGGACCTTAAGTTTTTGCCAAAAAATGAAAAATTTTAAAAACACTCAAAACCTTTAGGAAATTATTCCTTTAGCATCCAGCATAACATCCTAGTTAAAAGGAATGGTATTGGAGGCCTGCTGCGGAAGCTACATGGGACACCAGATATGGCTGAAAATAGGAAAAAACTTAGACCGCGGACCTTAAGTTTTTGCCAAAAAATTAAAATTTTTAAAACACTCAAAACCTTTAGGAAATTATTCCTTTAGCATCCCGCATAACATCCTAGTTAAAAAGAATGGTATTGGAGGCCTGCTGTGGAAGCTACATGGGACACCAGATATGGCTGAAAATATGAAAAAACTTAGACCGCGGACCTTAAGTTTTTGCCAAAAAATGAAAAATTTTAAAAACACTCAAAACCTTTAGGAAATTATTCCTTTAGCATCCAGCATAACATCCTAGTTAAAAGGAATGGTATTGGAGGCCTGCTGCGGAAGCTACATGGGACACCAGATATGGCTGAAAATATGAAAAAACTTAGACCGCGGACCTTAAGTTTTTGCCAAAAAATGAAAAATTTTAAAAACACTCAAAACCTTTAGGAAATTATTCCTTTAGCATCCAGCATAACATCCTAGTTAAAAGGAATGGTATTGGAGGCCTGCTTTGGAGACTACAAGGTATACCAGATATGGCTGAAAATATGAAAAAACTTAGACCGCGGACCTTAAGTTTTTGCTGAAAAATGAAAATTTTTTAAAACACTCAAAACCTTTAGGAAATTATTCCTTTAGCATCCAGCATAACATCCTAGTTAAAAGGAATGGTATTGGAGGCCTGCTTTGGAGACTACAAGGTATACCAGATATGGCTGAAAATATGAAAAAACTTAGACCGCGGACCTTAAGTTTTTGCCAAAAAATGAAAAATTTTTAAAACACTCAAAACCTTTAGGAAATTATTCCTTTAGCATCCAGCATAACATCCTAGTTAAAAGGAATGGTATTGGAGGCCTGCTTTGGAGACTACAAGGTATACCAGATATGGCTGAAAATATGAAAAAACTTAGACCGCGGACCTTAAGTTTTTGCCAAAAAATGAAAAATTTTAAAAACACTCAAAACCTTTAGGAAATTATTCCTTTAGCATCCAGCATAACATCCTAGTTAAAAGGAATGGTATTGGAGGCCTGCTGTTAAAGCTACATGGGACACCAGATATGGCTGAAAATATGAAAAAACTTACACCGCGGACCTTAAGTTTTTTCCAAAAAATGAAAAATTTTAAAAACACTCAAAACCTTTAGGAAATTATTCCTTTAGCATCCAGCATAACATCCTAGTTAAAAGGAATGGTATTGGAGGCCTGCTTTGGAGACTACAAGGTATACCAGATATGGCTGAAAATATGAAAAAACTTAGACCGCGGACCTTAAGTTTTTGCCAAAAAATGAAAACTTTTAAAAACACTCAAAACCTTTAGGAAATTATTCCTTTAGCATCCAGCATAACATCCTAGTTAAAAGGAATGGTATTGGAGGCCTGCTGCGGAAGCTACATGGGACACCAGATATGGCTGAAAATATGAAAAAACTTAGACCGCGGACCTTAAGTTTTTGCCAAAAAATGAAAAATTTTAAAAACACTCAAAAACTTTAGGAAATTATTCCTTTAGCATCCAGCATAACATCCTAGTTAAAAGGAATGGTATTGGAGGCCTGCTGCGGAAGCTACATGGGACACCAGATATGGCTGAAAATAGGAAAAAACTTAGACCGCGGACCTTAAGTTTTTGCCAAAAAATGAAAAATTTTAAAAACACTCAAAACCTTTAGGAAATTATTCCTTTAGCATCCAGCATAACATCCTAGTTAAAAGGAATGGTATTGGAGGCCTGCTGCGGAAGCTACATGGGACACCAGATATGGCTGAAAATATGAAAAAACTTAGACCGCGGACCTTAAGTTTTTGCCAAAAAATTAAAATTTTAAAAACACTCAAAACCTTTAGGAAATTATTCCTTTAGCATCCAGCATAACATCCTAGTTAAAAAGAATGGTATTGGAGGCCTGCTGTGGAAGCTACATGGGACACCAGATATGGCTGAAAATATGAAAAAACTTAGACCGCGGACCTTAAGTTTTTGCCAAAAAATGAAAAATTTTAAAAACACTCAAAACCTTTAGGAAATTATTCCTTTAGCATCCAGCATAACATCCTAGTTAAAAGGAATGGTATTGGAGGCCTGCTGCGGAAGCTACATGGGACACCAGATATGGCTGAAAATATGAAAAAACTTAGACCGCGGACCTTAAGTTTTTGCCAAAAAATGAAAAATTTTAAAAACACTCAAAACCTTTAGGAAATTATTCCTTTAGCATCCAGCATAACATCCTAGTTAAAAAGAATGGAATTGGAGGCCTGCTTTGGAGACTACATGGTATACCAGATATGGCTGAAAATATGAAAAAACTTAGACCGCGGACCTTAAGTTTTTGCCAAAAAATGAAAAATTTTAAAAACACTCAAAACCTTTAGGAAATTATTCCTTTAGCATCCAGCATAACATCCTAGTTAAAAGGAATGGTATTGGAGGCCTGCTGCGGAAGCTACATGGGACACCAGATATGGCTGAAAATATGAAAAAACTTAGACCGCGGACCTTAAGTTTTTGCCAAAAAATGAAAAATTTTAAAAACACTCAAAACCTTTAGGAAATTATTCCTTTAGCATCCAGCATAACATCCTAGTTAAAAGGAATGGTATTGGAGGCCTGCTTTGGAGACTACATGGTATACCAGATATGGCTGAAAATATGAAAAAACTTAGACCGCGGACCTTAAGTTTTTGCCAAAAAATGAAAAATTTTAAAAACACTCAAAACCTTTAGGAAATTATTCCTTTAGCATCCAGCATAACATCCTAGTTAAAAGGAATGGTATTGGAGGCCTGCTTTGGAGACTACATGGTATACCAGATATGGCTGAAAATATGAAAAAACTTAGACCGCGGACCTTAAGTTTTTGCCAAAAAATGAAAAATTTTAAAACACTCAAAACCTTTAGGAAATTATTCCTTTAGCATCCAGCATAACATCCTAGTTAAAAGGAATGGTATTGGAGGCCTGCTGCGGAAGCTACATGGGACACCAGATATGGCTGAAAATATGAAAAAACTTAGACCGCGGACCTTAAGTTTTTGCCAAAAAATGAAATATTTTAAAAACACTCAAAACCTTTAGGAAATTATTCCTTTAGCATCCAGCATAACATCCTAGTTAAAAGGAATGGTATTGGAGGCCTGCTGTGGAAGCTACATGGGACACCAGATATGGCTGAAAATATGAAAAAACTTAGACCGCGGACCTTAAGTTTTTGCCAAAAAATGAAAAATTTTAAAAACACTCAAAACCTTTAGGAAATTATTCCTTTAGCATCCAGCATAACATCCTAGTTAAAACGAATGGTATTGGAGGCCTGCTGCGGAAGCTACATGGGACACCAGATATGGCTGAAAATATGAAAAAACTTAGACCGCGGACCTTAAGTTTTTGCCAAAAAATGAAAAATTTTAAAAACACTCAAAACCTTTAGGAAATTATTCCTTTAGCATCCAGCATAACATCCTAGTTAAAAGGAATGGTATTGGAGGCCTGCTTTGGAGACTACAAGGTATACCAGATATGGCTGAAAATATGAAAAAACTTAGACCGCGGACCTTAAGTTTTTGCCAAAAAATGAAAAATTTTAAAAACACTCAAAACCTTTAGGAAATTATTCCTTTAGCATCCAGCATAACATCCTAGTTAAAAGGAATGGTATTGGAGGCCTGCTGTGGAAGCTACATGGGACACCAGATATGGCTGAAAATATGAAAAAACTTAGACCGCGGACCTTAAGTTTTTGCCAAAAAATGAAAAATTTTAAAAACACTCAAAACCTTTAGGAAATTATTCCTTTAGCATCCAGCATAACATCCTAGTTAAAAGGAATGGTATTGGAGGCCTGCTTTGGAGACTACAAGGTATACCAGATATGGCTGAAAATATGAAAAAACTTAGACCGCGGACCTTAAGTTTTTGCCAAAAAATGAAAAATTTTAAAAACAGTCAAAACCTTTAGGAAATTATTCCTTTAGCATCCAGCATAACATCCTAGTTAAAAGGAATGGTATTGGAGGCCTGCTTTGGAGACTACATGGTATACCAGATATGGCTGAAAATATGAAAAAACTTAGACCGCGGACCTTAAGTTTTTGCCAAAAAATGAAAAATTTTAAAAACACTCAAAACCTTTAGGAAATTATTCCTTTAGCATCCAGCATAACATCCTAGTTAAAAGGAATGGTATTGGAGGCCTGCTGCGGAAGCTACATGGGACACCAGATATGGCTGAAAATATGAAAAAACTTAGACCGCGGACCTTAAGTTTTTGCCAAAAAATGAAAAATTTTAAAAACACTCAAAACCTTTAGGAAATTATTCCTTTAGCATCCAGCATAACATCCTAGTTAAAAGGAATGGTATTGGAGGCCTGCTGCGGAAGCTACATGGGACACCAGATATGGCTGAAAATATGAAAAAACTTAGACCGCGGACCTTAAGTTTTTGCCAAAAAATGAAAAATTTTAAAAACACTCAAAACCTTTAGGAAATTATTCCTTTAGCATCCAGCATAACATCCTAGTTAAAAGGAATGGTATTGGAGGCCTGCTGCGGAAGCTACATGGGACACCAGATATGGCTGAAAATATGAAAAAACTTAGACCGCGGACCTTAAGTTTTTGCCAAAAAATGAAAAATTTTAAAAACACTCAAAACCTTTAGGAAATTATTCCTTTAGCATCCAGCATAACATCCTAGTTAAAAGGAATGGTATTGGAGGCCTGCTGCGGAAGCTACATGGGACACCAGATATGGCTGAAAATATGAAAAAACTTAGACCGCGGACCTTAAGTTTTTGCCAAAAAATGAAAAATTTTAAAAACACTCAAAACCTTTAGGAAATTATTCCTTTAGCATCCAGCATAACATCCTAGTTAAAAGGAATGGTATTGGAGGCCTGCTGTGGAAGCTACATGGGACACCAGATATGGCTGAAAATATGAAAAAACTTAGACCGCGGACCTTAAGTTTTTGCCAAAAAATGAAAAATTTTAAAAACACTCAAAACCTTTAGGAAATTATTCCTTTAGCATCCAGCATAACATCCTAGTTAAAAGGAATGGTATTGGAGGCCTGCTGCGGAAGCTACATGGGACACCAGATATGGCTGAAAATATGAAAAAACTTAGACCGCGGACCTTAAGTTTTTGCCAAAAAATGAAAAATTTTAAAAACACTCAAAACCTTTAGGAAATTATTCCTTTAGCATCCAGCATAACATCCTAGTTAAAAGGAATGGTATTGGAGGCCTGCTGCGGAAGCTACATGGGACACCAGATATGGCTGAAAATAGGAAAAAACTTAGACCGCGGACCTTAAGTTTTTGCCAAAAAATGAAAAATTTTAAAAACACTCAAAACCTTTAGGAAATTATTCCTTTAGCATCCAGCATAACATCCTAGTTAAAAGGAATGGTATTGGAGGCCTGCTGTGGAAGCTACATGGGACACCAGATATGGCTGAAAATATGAAAAAACTTAGACCGCGGACCTTAAGTTTTTGCCAAAAAATGAAAAATTTTAAAAACACTCAAAACCTTTAGGAAATTATTCCTTTAGCATCCAGCATAACATCCTAGTTAAAAGGAATGGTATTGGAGGCCTGCTGCGGAAGCTACATGGGACACCAGATATGGCTGAAAATATGAAAAAACTTAGACCGCGGACCTTAAGTTTTTGCCAAAAAATGAAAAATTTTAAAAACACTCAAAACCTTTAAGAAATTATTCCTTTAGCATCCAGCATAACATCCTAGTTAAAAGGAATGGTATTGGAGGCCTGCTTTGGAGACTACAAGGTATACCAGATATGGCTGAAAATATGAAAAAACTTAGACCGCGGACCTTAAGTTTTTGCCAAAAAATGAAAACTTTTAAAAACACTCAAAACCTTTAGGAAATTATTCCTTTAGCATCCAGCATAACATCCTAGTTAAAAGGAATGGTATTGGAGGCCTGCTGTGGAAGCTACATGGGACACCAGATATGGCTGAAAATATGAAAAAACTTAGACCGCGGACCTTAAGTTTTTGCCAAAAAATGAAAAATTTTAAAAACACTCAAAACCTTTAGGAAATTATTCCTTTAGCATCCAGCATAACATCCTAGTTAAAAGGAATGGTATTGGAGGCCTGCTGCGGAAGCTACATGGGACACCAGATATGGCTGAAAATAGGAAAAAACTTAGACCGCGGACCTTAAGTTTTTGCCAAAAAATGAAAAATTTTAAAAACACTCAAAACCTTTAGGAAATTATTCCTTTAGCATCCAGCATAACATCCTAGTTAAAAGGAATGGTATTGGAGGCCTGCTGCGGAAGCTACATGGGACACCAGATATGGCTGAAAATATGAAAAAACTTAGACCGCGGACGTAAAGTTTTTGCCAAAAAATAAAAAATTTTAAAAACACTTAAAACCTTTAGGAAATTATTCCTTTAGCATCCAGCATAACATCCTAGTTAAAAGGAATGGTATTGGAGGCCTTCTGCGGAAGCTACATGGGACACCAGATATGGCTGAAAATAGGAAAAAACTTAGACCGCGGACCTTAAGTTTTTGCCAAAAAATGAAAACTTTTAAAAACACTCAAAACCTTTAGGAAATTATTCCTTTAGCATCCAGCATAACATCCTAGTTAAAAGGAATGGTATTGGAGGCCTGCTGCGGAGACTACATGGTATACCAGATATGGCTGAAAATATGAAAAAACTTAGACCACGGACCTTAAGTTTTTGCCAAAAAATGAAAACTTTTAAAAACACTCAAAACCTTTAGGAAATTATTCCTTTAGCATCCAGCATAACATCCTAGTTAAAAGGAATGGTATTGGAGGCCTGCTGCGGAAGCTACATGGGACACCAGATATGGCTGAAAATATGAAAAAACTTAGACCGCGGACCTTAAGTTTTTGCCAAAAAATGAAAAATTTTAAAAACACTCAAAACCTTTAGGAAATTATTCCTTTAGCATCCAGCATAACATCCTAGTTAAAAGGAATGGTATTGGAGGCCTGCTGCGGAAGCTACATGGGACACCAGATATGGCTGAAAATATGAAAAAACTTAGACCGCGGACCTTAAGTTTTTGCCAAAAAATGAAAAATTTTAAAAACACTCAAAACCTTTAGGAAATTATTCCTTTAGCATCCAGCATAACATCCTAGTTAAAAGGAATGGTATTGGAGGCCTGCTGCGGAAGCTACATGGGACACCAGATATGGCTGAAAATATGAAAAAACTTAGACCGCGGACCTTAAGTTTTTGCCAAAAAATGAAAAATTTTAAAAACACTCAAAACCTTTAGGAAATTATTCCTTTAGCATCCAGCATAACATCCTAGTTAAAAGGAATGGTATTGGAGGCCTGCTGTGGAAGCTACATGGGACACCAGATATGGCTGAAAATATGAAAAAACTTAGACCGCGGACCTTAAGTTTTTGCCAAAAAATGAAAAATTTTAAAAACACTCAAAACCTTTAGGAAATTATTCCTTTAGCATCCAGCATAACATCCTAGTTAAAAGGAATGGTATTGGAGGCCTGCTGTGGAAGCTACATGGGACACCAGATATGGCTGAAAATATGAAAAAACTTAGACCGCGGACCTTAAGTTTTTGCCAAAAAATGAAAAATTTTAAAAACACTCAAAACCTTTAGGAAATTATTCCTTTAGCATCCAGCATAACATCCTAGTTAAAAGGAATGGTATTGGAGGCCTGCTGCGGAAGCTACATGGGACACCAGATATGGCTGAAAATATGAAAAAACTTAGACCGCGGACCTTAAGTTTTTGCCAAAAAATGAAAAATTTTAAAAACACTCAAAACCTTTAAGAAATTATTCCTTTAGCATCCAGCATAACATCCTAGTTAAAAGGAATGGTATTGGAGGCCTGCTTTGGAGACTACAAGGTATACCAGATATGGCTGAAAATATGAAAAAACTTAGACCGCGGACGTAAAGTTTTTGCCAAAAAATAAAAAATTTTAAAAACACTTAAAACCTTTAGGAAATTATTCCTTTAGCATCCAGCATAACATCCTAGTTAAAAGGAATGGTATTGGAGGCCTGCTGCGGAAGCTACATGGGACACCAGATATGGCTGAAAATAGGAAAAAACTTAGACCGCGGACCTTAAGTTTTTGCCAAAAAATGAAAAATTTTAAAAACACTCAAAACCTTTAGGAAATTATTCCTTTAGCATCCAGCATAACATCCTAGTTAAAAGGAATGGTATTGGAGGCCTGCTGCGGAAGCTACATGGGACACCAGATATGGCTGAAAATATGAAAAAACTTAGACCGCGGACCTTAAGTTTTTGCCAAAAAATGAAAAATTTTAAAAACACTCAAAACCTTTAGGAAATTATTCCTTTAGCATCCAGCATAACATCCTAGTTAAAAGGAATGGTATTGGAGGCCTGCTGTGGAAGCTACATGGGACACCAGATATGGCTGAAAATATGAAAAAACTTAGACCGCGGACCTTAAGTTTTTGCCAAAAAATGAAAAATTTTAAAAACACTCAAAACCTTTAGGAAATTATTCCTTTAGCATCCAGCATAACATCCTAGTTAAAAGGAATGGTATTGGAGGCCTGCTGCGGAAGCTACATGGGACACCAGATATGGCTGAAAATATGAAAAAACTTAGACCGCGGACCTTAAGTTTTTGCCAAAAAATGAAAAATTTTAAAAACACTCAAAACCTTTAAGAAATTATTCCTTTAGCATCCAGCATAACATCCTAGTTAAAAGGAATGGTATTGGAGGCCTGCTGCGGAAGCTACATGGGACACCAGATATGGCTGAAAATATGAAAAAACTTAGACCGCGGACCTTAAGTTTTTGCCAAAAAATGAAAAATTTTAAAAACACTCAAAACCTTTAGGAAATTATTCCTTTAGCATCCAGCATAACATCCTAGTTAAAAGGAATGGTATTGGAGGCCTGCTGCGGAAGCTACATGGGACACCAGATATGGCTGAAAATATGAAAAAACTTAGACCGCGGACCTTAAGTTTTTGCCAAAAAATGAAAAATTTTAAAAACACTCAAAACCTTTAGGAAATTATTCCTTTAGCATCCAGCATAACATCCTAGTTAAAAGGAATGGTATTGGAGGCCTGCTGCGGAAGCTACATGGGACACCAGATATGGCTGAAAATAGGAAAAAACTTAGACCGCGGACCTTAAGTTTTTGCCAAAAAATGAAAAATTTTAAAAACACTCAAAACCTTTAGGAAATTATTCCTTTAGCATCCAGCATAACATCCTAGTTAAAAGGAATGGTATTGGAGGCCTGCTGTGGAAGCTACATGGGACACCAGATATGGCTGAAAATAGGAAAAAACTTAGACCGCGGACCTTAAGTTTTTGCCAAAAAATGAAAAATTTTAAAAACACTCAAAACCTTTAGGAAATTATTCCTTTAGCATCCAGCATAACATCCTAGTTAAAAGGAATGGTATTGGAGGCCTGCTGCGGAAGCTACATGGGACACCAGATATGGCTGAAAATATGAAAAAACTTAGACCGCGGACCTTAAGTTTTTGCCAAAAAATGAAAAATTTTAAAAACACTCAAAACCTTTAAGAAATTATTCCTTTAGCATCCAGCATAACATCCTAGTTAAAAGGAATGGTATTGGAGGCCTGCTTTGGAGACTACAAGGTATACCAGATATGGCTGAAAATATGAAAAAACTTAGACCGCGGACCTTAAGTTTTTGCCAAAAAATGAAAAATTTTAAAAACACTCAAAACCTTTAGGAAATTATTCCTTTAGCATCCAGCATAACATCCTAGTTAAAAGGAATGGTATTGGAGGCCTGCTGTGGAAGCTACATGGGACACCAGATATGGCTGAAAATATGAAAAAACTTAGACCGCGGACCTTAAGTTTTTGCCAAAAAATGAAAAATTTTAAAAACACTCAAAACCTTTAGGAAATTATTCCTTTAGCATCCAGCATAACATCCTAGTTAAAAGGAATGGTATTGGAGGCCTGCTGTGGAAGCTACATGGGACACCAGATATGGCTGAAAATATGAAAAAACTTAGACCGCGGACCTTAAGTTTTTGCCAAAAAATGAAAAATTTTAAAAACACTCAAAACCTTTAAGAAATTATTCCTTTAGCATCCAGCATAACATCCTAGTTAAAAGGAATGGTATTGGAGGCCTGCTTTGGAGACTACAAGGTATACCAGATATGGCTGAAAATATGAAAAAACTTAGACCGCGGACCTTAAGTTTTTGCCAAAAAATGAAAAATTTTAAAAACACTCAAAACCTTTAGGAAATTATTCCTTTAGCATCCAGCATAACATCCTAGTTAAAAGGAATGGTATTGGAGGCCTGCTTTGGAGACTACATGGTATACCAGATATGGCTGAAAATATGAAAAAACTTAGACCGCGGACCTTAAGTTTTTGCCAAAAAATGAAAAATTTTAAAAACACTCAAAACCTTTAGGAAATTATTCCTTTAGCATCCAGCATAACATCCTAGTTAAAAGGAATGGTATTGGAGGCCTGCTGCGGAAGCTACATGGGACACCAGATATGGCTGAAAATATGAAAAAACTTAGACCGCGGACGTAAAGTTTTTGCCAAAAAATAAAAATTTTTAAAAACACTTAAAACCTTTAGGAAATTATTCCTTTAGCATCCAGCATAACATCCTAGTTAAAAGGAATGGTATTGGAGGCCTGCTGCGGAAGCTACATGGGACACCAGATATGGCTGAAAATATGAAAAAACTTAGACCGCGGACCTTAAGTTTTTGCCAAAAAATGAAAAATTTTAAAAACACTCAAAACCTTTAGGAAATTATTCCTTTAGCATCCAGCATAACATCCTAGTTAAAAGGAATGGTATTGGAGGCCTGCTGCGGAAGCTACATGGGACACCAGATATGGCTGAAAATATGAAAAAACTTAGACCGCGGACCTTAAGTTTTTGCCAAAAAATGAAAAATTTTAAAAACACTCAAAACCTTTAGGAAATTATTCCTTTAGCATCCAGCATAACATCCTAGTTAAAACGAATGGTATTGGAGGCCTGCTGCGGAAGCTACATGGGACACCAGATATGGCTGAAAATATGAAAAAACTTAGACCGCGGACCTTAAGTTTTTGCCAAAAAATGAAAAATTTTAAAAACACTCAAAACCTTTAGGAAATTATTCCTTTAGCATCCAGCATAACATCCTAGTTAAAAGGAATGGTATTGGAGGCCTGCTTTGGAGACTACAAGGTATACCAGATATGGCTGAAAATATGAAAAAACTTAGACCGCGGACCTTAAGTTTTTGCCAAAAAATGAAAAATTTTAAAAACAGTCAAAACCTTTAGGAAATTATTCCTTTAGCATCCAGCATAACATCCTAGTTAAAAGGAATGGTATTGGAGGCCTGCTGCGGAAGCTACATGGGACACCAGATATGGCTGAAAATATGAAAAAACTTAGACCGCGGACCTTAAGTTTTTGCCAAAAAATGAAAAATTTTAAAAACACTCAAAACCTTTAGGAAATTATTCCTTTAGCATCCAGCATAACATCCTAGTTAAAAGGAATGGTATTGGAGGCCTGCTGCGGAAGCTACATGGGACACCAGATATGGCTGAAAATATGAAAAAACTTAGACCGCAGACCTTAAGTTTTTGCCAAAAAATGAAAAATTTTAAAAACACTCAAAACCTTTAAGAAATTATTCCTTTAGCATCCAGCATAACATCCTAGTTAAAAGGAATGGTATTGGAGGCCTGCTTTGGAGACTACAAGGTATACCAGATATGGCTGAAAATATGAAAAAACTTAGACCGCGGACCTTAAGTTTTTGCCAAAAAATGAAAAATTTTAAAAACACTCAAAACCTTTAGGAAATTATTCCTTTAGCATCCAGCATAACATCCTAGTTAAAAGGAATGGTATTGGAGGCCTGCTGTGGAAGCTACATGGGACACCAGATATGGCTGAAAATATGAAAAAACTTAGACCGCGGACCTTAAGTTTTTGCCAAAAAATGAAAAATTTTAAAAACACTCAAAACCTTTAGGAAATTATTCCTTTAGCATCCAGCATAACATCCTAGTTAAAAGGAATGGTATTGGAGGCCTGCTGCGGAAGCTACATGGGACACCAGATATGGCTGAAAATAGGAAAAAACTTAGACCGCGGACCTTAAGTTTTTGCCAAAAAATGAAAAATTTTAAAAACACTCAAAACCTTTAGGAAATTATTCCTTTAGCATCCAGCATAACATCCTAGTTAAAAGGAATGGTATTGGAGGCCTGCTTTGGAGATTACATGGTATACCAGATATGGCTGAAAATATGAAAAAACTTAGACCGCGGACCTTAAGTTTTTGCCAAAAAATGAAAAATTTTAAAAACACTCAAAACCTTTAGGAAATTATTCCTTTAGCATCCAGCATAACATCCTAGTTAAAAGGAATGGTATTGGAGGCCTGCTGTGGAAGCTACATGGGACACCAGATATGGCTGAAAATATGAAAAAACTTAGACCGCGGACCTTAAGTTTTTGCCAAAAAATGAAAAATTTTAAAAACACTCAAAACCTTTAAGAAATTATTCCTTTAGCATCCAGCATAACATCCTAGTTAAAAGGAATGGTATTGGAGGCCTGCTTTGGAGACTACAAGGTATACCAGATATGGCTGAAAATATGAAAAAACTTAGACCGCGGACCTTAAGTTTTTGCCAAAAAATGAAAAATTTTAAAAACACTCAAAACCTTTAGGAAATTATTCCTTTAGCATCCAGCATAACATCCTAGTTAAAAGGAATGGTATTGGAGGCCTGCTTTGGAGACTACATGGTATACCAGATATGGCTGAAAATATGAAAAAACTTAGACCGCGGACCTTAAGTTTTTGCCAAAAAATGAAAAATTTTAAAAACACTCAAAACCTTTAGGAAATTATTCCTTTAGCATCCAGCATAACATCCTAGTTAAAAGGAATGGTATTGGAGGCCTGCTGCGGAAGCTACATGGGACACCAGATATGGCTGAAAATATGAAAAAACTTAGACCGCGGACGTAAAGTTTTTGCCAAAAAATAAAAATTTTTAAAAACACTTAAAACCTTTAGGAAATTATTCCTTTAGCATCCAGCATAACATCCTAGTTAAAAGGAATGGTATTGGAGGCCTGCTGCGGAAGCTACATGGGACACCAGATATGGCTGAAAATATGAAAAAACTTAGACCGCGGACCTTAAGTTTTTGCCAAAAAATGAAAAATTTTAAAAACACTCAAAACCTTTAGGAAATTATTCCTTTAGCATCCAGCATAACATCCTAGTTAAAAGGAATGGTATTGGAGGCCTGCTGCGGAAGCTACATGGGACACCAGATATGGCTGAAAATATGAAAAAACTTAGACCGCGGACCTTAAGTTTTTGCCAAAAAATGAAAAATTTTAAAAACACTCAAAACCTTTAGGAAATTATTCCTTTAGCATCCAGCATAACATCCTAGTTAAAACGAATGGTATTGGAGGCCTGCTGCGGAAGCTACATGGGACACCAGATATGGCTGAAAATATGAAAAAACTTAGACCGCGGACCTTAAGTTTTTGCCAAAAAATGAAAAATTTTAAAAACACTCAAAACCTTTAGGAAATTATTCCTTTAGCATCCAGCATAACATCCTAGTTAAAAGGAATGGTATTGGAGGCCTGCTGTGGAAGCTACATGGGACACCAGATATGGCTGAAAATATGAAAAAACTTAGACCGCGGACCTTAAGTTTTTGCCAAAAAATGAAAAATTTTAAAAACACTCAAAACCTTTAGGAAATTATTCCTTTAGCATCCAGCATAACATCCTAGTTAAAAGGAATGGTATTGGAGGCCTGCTGCGGAAGCTACATGGGACACCAGATATGGCTGAAAATATGAAAAAACTTAGACCGCGGACCTTAAGTTTTTGCCAAAAAATGAAAAATTTTAAAAACACTCAAAACCTTTAAGAAATTATTCCTTTAGCATCCAGCATAACATCCTAGTTAAAAGGAATGGTATTGGAGGCATGCTTTGGAGACTACAAGGTATACCAGATATGGCTGAAAATATGAAAAAACTTAGACCGCGGACCTTAAGTTTTTGCCAAAAAATGAAAAATTTTAAAAACAGTCAAAACCTTTAGGAAATTATTCCTTTAGCATCCAGCATAACATCCTAGTTAAAAGGAATGGTATTGGAGGCCTGCTTTGGAGACTACATGGTATACCAGATATGGCTGAAAATATGAAAAAACTTAGACCGCGGACCTTAAGTTTTTGCCAAAAAATGAAAAATTTTAAAAACACTCAAAACCTTTAGGAAATTATTCCTTTAGCATCCAGCATAACATCCTAGTTAAAAGGAATGGTATTGGAGGCCTGCTGCGGAAGCTACATGGGAAACCAGATATGGCTGAAAATATGAAAAAACTTAGACCGCGGACCTTAAGTTTTTGCCAAAAAATGAAAAATTTTAAAAACACTCAAAACCTTTAGGAAATTATTCCTTTAGCATCCAGCATAACATCCTAGTTAAAAGGAATGGTATTGGATGCCTGCTGCGGAAGCTACATGGGACACCAGATATGGCTGAAAATATGAAAAAACTTAGACCGCGGACCTTAAGTTTTTGCCAAAAAATGAAAAATTTTAAAAACACTCAAAACCTTTAGGAAATTATTCCTTTAGCATCCAGCATAACATCCTAGTTAAAAGGAATGGTATTGGAGGCCTGCTGCGGAAGCTACATGGGACACCAGATATGGCTGAAAATATGAAAAAACTTAGACCGCGGACCTTAAGTTTTTGCCAAAAAATGAAAAATTTTAAAAACACTCAAAACCTTTAAGAAATTATTCCTTTAGCATCCAGCATAACATCCTAGTTAAAAGGAATGGTATTGGAGGCCTGCTTTGGAGACTACAAGGTATACCAGATATGGCTGAAAATATGAAAAAACTTAGACCGCGGACCTTAAGTTTTTGCCAAAAAATGAAAAATTTTAAAAACACTCAAAACCTTTAAGAAATTATTCCTTTAGCATCCAGCATAACATCCTAGTTAAAAGGAATGGTATTGGAGGCCTGCTTTGGAGACTACAAGGTATACCAGATATGGCTGAAAATATGAAAAAACTTAGACCGCGGACCTTAAGTTTTTGCCAAAAAATGAAAAATTTTAAAAACACTCAAAACCTTTAGGAAATTATTCCTTTAGCATCCAGCATAACATCCTAGTTAAAAGGAATGGTATTGGAGGCCTGCTGTGGAAGCTACATGGGACACCAGATATGGCTGAAAATATGAAAAAACTTAGACCGCGGACCTTAAGTTTTTGCCAAAAAATGAAAAATTTTAAAAACACTCAAAACCTTTAGGAAATTATTCCTTTAGCATCCAGCATAACATCCTAGTTAAAAGGAATGGTATTGGAGGCCTGCTTTGGAGACTACAAGGTATACCAGATATGGCTGAAAATATGAAAAAACTTAGACCGCGGACCTTAAGTTTTTGCCAAAAAATGAAAAATTTTAAAAACAGTCAAAACCTTTAGGAAATTATTCCTTTAGCATCCAGCATAACATCCTAGTTAAAAGGAATGGTATTGGAGGCCTGCTTTGGAGACTACATGGTATACCAGATATGGCTGAAAATATGAAAAAACTTAGACCGCGGACCTTAAGTTTTTGCCAAAAAATGAAAAATTTTAAAAACACTCAAAACCTTTAGGAAATTATTCCTTTAGCATCCAGCATAACATCCTAGTTAAAAGGAATGGTATTGGAGGCCTGCTGTGGAAGCTACATGGGACACCAGATATGGCTGAAAATATGAAAAAACTTAGACCGCGGACCTTAAGTTTTTGCCAAAAAATGAAAAATTTTAAAAACACTCAAAACCTTTAGGAAATTATTCCTTTAGCATCCAGCATAACATCCTAGTTAAAAGGAATGGTATTGGAGGCCTGCTGCGGAAGCTACATGGGACACCAGATATGGCTGAAAATATGAAAAAACTTAGACCGCGGACCTTAAGTTTTTGCCAAAAAATGAAAAATTTTAAAAACACTCAAAACCTTTAGGAAATTATTCCTTTAGCATCCAGCATAACATCCTAGTTAAAAGGAATGGTATTGGAGGCCTGCTGCGGAAGCTACATGGGACACCAGATATGGCTGAAAATATGAAAAAACTTAGACCGCGGACCTTAAGTTTTTGCCAAAAAATGAAAAATTTTAAAAACACTCAAAACCTTTAGGAAATTATTCCTTTAGCATCCAGCATAACATCCTAGTTAAAAGGAATGGTATTGGAGGCCTGCTGCGGAAGCTACATGGGACACCAGATATGGCTGAAAATATGAAAAAACTTAGACCGCGGACCTTAAGTTTTTGCCAAAAAATGAAAAATTTTAAAAACACTCAAAACCTTTAAGAAATTATTCCTTTAGCATCCAGCATAACATCCTAGTTAAAAGGAATGGTATTGGAGGCCTGCTTTGGAGACTACAAGGTATACCAGATATGGCTGAAAATATGAAAAAACTTAGACCGCGGACCTTAAGTTTTTGCCAAAAAATGAAAAATTTTAAAAACACTCAAAACCTTTAAGAAATTATTCCTTTAGCATCCAGCATAACATCCTAGTTAAAAGGAATGGTATTGGAGGCCTGCTTTGGAGACTACAAGGTATACCAGATATGGCTGAAAATATGAAAAAACTTAGACCGCGGACCTTAAGTTTTTGCCAAAAAATGAAAAATTTTAAAAACACTCAAAACCTTTAGGAAATTATTCCTTTAGCATCCAGCATAACATCCTAGTTAAAAGGAATGGTATTGGAGGCCTGCTGTGGAAGCTACATGGGACACCAGATATGGCTGAAAATATGAAAAAACTTAGACCGCGGACCTTAAGTTTTTGCCAAAAAATGAAAAATTTTAAAAACACTCAAAACCTTTAGGAAATTATTCCTTTAGCATCCAGCATAACATCCTAGTTAAAAGGAATGGTATTGGAGGCCTGCTTTGGAGACTACAAGGTATACCAGATATGGCTGAAAATATGAAAAAACTTAGACCGCGGACCTTAAGTTTTTGCCAAAAAATGAAAAATTTTAAAAACAGTCAAAACCTTTAGGAAATTATTCCTTTAGCATCCAGCATAACATCCTAGTTAAAAGGAATGGTATTGGAGGCCTGCTTTGGAGACTACATGGTATACCAGATATGGCTGAAAATATGAAAAAACTTAGACCGCGGACCTTAAGTTTTTGCCAAAAAATGAAAAATTTTAAAAACACTCAAAACCTTTAGGAAATTATTCCTTTAGCATCCAGCATAACATCCTAGTTAAAAGGAATGGTATTGGAGGCCTGCTGTGGAAGCTACATGGGACACCAGATATGGCTGAAAATATGAAAAAACTTAGACCGCGGACCTTAAGTTTTTGCCAAAAAATGAAAAATTTTAAAAACACTCAAAACCTTTAGGAAATTATTCCTTTAGCATCCAGCATAACATCCTAGTTAAAAGGAATGGTATTGGAGGCCTGCTGCGGAAGCTACATGGGACACCAGATATGGCTGAAAATATGAAAAAACTTAGACCGCGGACCTTAAGTTTTTGCCAAAAAATGAAAAATTTTAAAAACACTCAAAACCTTTAGGAAATTATTCCTTTAGCATCCAGCATAACATCCTAGTTAAAAGGAATGGTATTGGAGGCCTGCTGCGGAAGCTACATGGGACACCAGATATGGCTGAAAATATGAAAAAACTTAGACCGCGGACCTTAAGTTTTTGCCAAAAAATGAAAAATTTTAAAAACACTCAAAACCTTTAGGAAATTATTCCTTTAGCATCCAGCATAACATCCTAGTTAAAAGGAATGGTATTGGAGGCCTGCTGCGGAAGCTACATGGGACACCAGATATGGCTGAAAATATGAAAAAACTTAGACCGCGGACCTTAAGTTTTTGCCAAAAAATGAAAAATTTTAAAAACACTCAAAACCTTTAGGAAATTATTCCTTTAGCATCCAGCATAACATCCTAGTTAAAAGGAATGGTATTGGAGGCCTGCTGTGGAAGCTACATGGGACACCAGATATGGCTGAAAATATGAAAAAACTTAGACCGCGGACCTTAAGTTTTTGCCAAAAAATGAAAAATTTTAAAAACACTCAAAACCTTTAGGAAATTATTCCTTTAGCATCCAGCATAACATCCTAGTTAAAAAGAATGGTATTGGAGGCCTGCTGCGGAAGCTACATTGGACACCAGATATGGCTGAAAATATGAAAAAACTTAGACCGCGGACCTTAAGTTTTTGCCAAAAAATGAAAAATTTTAAAAACACTCAAAACCTTTAGGAAATTATTCCTTTAGCATCCAGCATAACATCCTAGTTAAAAGGAATGGTATTGGAGGCCTGCTTTGGAGACTACATGGTATACCAGATATGGCTGAAAATATGAAAAAACTTAGACCACGGACCTTAAGTTTTTGCCAAAAAATGAAAACTTTTAAAAACACTCAAAACCTTTAGGAAATTATTCCTTTAGCATCCAGCATAACATCCTAGTTAAAAGGAATGGTATTGGAGGCCTGCTGCGGAAGCTACATGGGACACCAGATATGGCTGAAAATATGAAAAAACTTAGACCGCGGACCTTAAGTTTTTGCCAAAAAATGAAAAATTTTAAAAACACTCAAAACCTTTAGGAAATTATTCCTTTAGCATCCAGCATAACATCCTAGTTAAAAGGAATGGTATTGGAGGCCTGCTGCGGAAGCTACATGGGACACCAGATATGGCTGAAAATATGAAAAAACTTAGACCGCGGACCTTAAGTTTTTGCCAAAAAATGAAAAATTTTAAAAACACTCAAAACCTTTAGGAAATTATTCCTTTAGCATCCAGCATAACATCCTAGTTAAAAGGAATGGTATTGGAGGCCTGCTGTGGAAGCTACATGGGACACCAGATATGGCTGAAAATATGAAAAAACTTAGACCGCGGACCTTAAGTTTTTGCCAAAAAATGAAAAATTTTAAAAACACTCAAAACCTTTAGGAAATTATTCCTTTAGCATCCAGCATAACATCCTAGTTAAAAGGAATGGTATTGGAGGCCTGCTGCGGATGCTACATGGGACACCAGATATGGCTGAAAATATGAAAAAACTTAGACCGCGGACCTTAAGTTTTTGCCAAAAAATGAAAAATTTTAAAAACACTCAAAACCTTTAAGAAATTATTCCTTTAGCATCCAGCATAACATCCTAGTTAAAAGGAATGGTATTGGAGGCCTGCTTTGGAGACTACAAGGTATACCAGATATGGCTGAAAATATGAAAAAACTTAGACCGCGGACCTTAAGTTTTTGCCAAAAAATGAAAAATTTTAAAAACACTCAAAACCTTTAGGAAATTATTCCTTTAGCATCCAGCATAACATCCTAGTTAAAAGGAATGGTATTGGAGGCCTGCTGTGGAAGCTACATGGGACACCAGATATGGCTGAAAATATGAAAAAACTTAGACCGCGGACCTTAAGTTTTTGCCAAAAAATGAAAAATTTTAAAAACACTCAAAACCTTTAGGAAATTATTCCTTTAGCATCCAGCATAACATCCTAGTTAAAAGGAATGGTATTGGAGGCCTGCTTTGGAGACTACAAGGTATACCAGATATGGCTGAAAATATGAAAAAACTTAGACCGCGGACCTTAAGTTTTTGCCAAAAAATGAAAAATTTTAAAAACACTCAAAACCTTTAGGAAATTATTCCTTTAGCATCCAGCATAACATCCTAGTTAAAAGGAATGGTATTGGAGGCCTGCTGTGGAAGCTACATGGGACACCAGATATGGCTGAAAATATGAAAAAACTTAGACCGCGGACCTTAAGTTTTTGCCAAAAAATGAAAAATTTTAAAAACACTCAAAACCTTTAGGAAATTATTCCTTTAGCATCCAGCATAACATCCTAGTTAAAAGGAATGGTATTGGAGGCCTGCTTTGGAGACTACAAGGTATACCAGATATGGCTGAAAATATGAAAAAACTTAGACCGCGGACCTTAAGTTTTTGCCAAAAAATGAAAAATTTTAAAAACAGTCAAAACCTTTAGGAAATTATTCCTTTAGCATCCAGCATAACATCCTAGTTAAAAGGAATGGTATTGGAGGCCTGCTTTGGAGACTACAAGGTATACCAGATATGGCTGAAAATATGAAAAAACTTAGACCGCGGACCTTAAGTTTTTGCCAAAAAATGAAAAATTTTAAAAACACTCAAAACCTTTAGGAAATTATTCCTTTAGCATCCAGCATAACATCCTAGTTAAAAGGAATGGTATTGGAGGCCTGCTGTGGAAGCTACATGGGACACCAGATATGGCTGAAAATATGAAAAAACTTAGACCGCGGACCTTAAGTTTTTGCCAAAAAATGAAAAATTTTAAAAACACTCAAAACCTTTAGGAAATTATTCCTTTAGCATCCAGCATAACATCCTAGTTAAAAGGAATGGTATTGGAGGCCTGCTTTGGAGACTACAAGGTATACCAGATATGGCTGAAAATATGAAAAAACTTAGACCGCGGACCTTAAGTTTTTGCCAAAAAATGAAAAATTTTAAAAACACTCAAAACCTTTAGGAAATTATTCCTTTAGCATCCAGCATAACATCCTAGTTAAAAGGAATGGTATTGGAGGCCTGCTGTGGAAGCTACATGGGACACCAGATATGGCTGAAAATATGAAAAAACTTAGACCGCGGACCTTAAGTTTTTGCCAAAAAATGAAAAATTTTAAAAACACTCAAAACCTTTAGGAAATTATTCCTTTAGCATCCAGCATAACATCCTAGTTAAAAGGAATGGTATTGGAGGCCTGCTGTGGAAGCTACATGGGACACCAGATATGGCTGAAAATATGAAAAAACTTAGACCGCGGACCTTAAGTTTTTGCCAAAAAATGAAAAATTTTAAAAACACTCAAAACCTTTAGGAAATTATTCCTTTAGCATCCAGCATAACATCCTAGTTAAAAGGAATGGTATTGGAGGCCTGCTGCGGAAGCTACATGGGACACCAGATATGGCTGAAAATAGGAAAAAAAACTTACACCGCGGACCTTAAGTTTTTGCCAAAAAATAAAAAATTTTAAAAACACTCAAAACCTTTAGGAAATTATTCCTTTAGAATCCAGCATAACATCCTAGTTAAAAGGAATGGTATTGGAGGCCTGCTTTGGAGACTACATGGTATACCAGATATGGCTGAAAATATGAAAAAACTTAGACCACGGACCTTAAGTTTTTGCCAAAAAATGAAAACTTTTAAAAACACTCAAAACCTTTAGGAAATTATTCCTTTAGCATCCAGCATAACATCCTAGTTAAAAGGAATGGTATTGGAGGCCTGCTGCGGAAGCTACATGGGACACCAGATATGGCTGAAAATATGAAAAAACTTAGACCGCGGACCTTAAGTTTTTGCCAAAAAATGAAAAATTTTAAAAACACTCAAAACCTTTAGGAAATTATTCCTTTAGCATCCAGCATAACATCCTAGTTAAAAGGAATGGTATTGGAGGCCTGCTGCGGAAGCTACATGGGACACCAGATATGGCTGAAAATATGAAAAAACTTAGACCGCGGACCTTAAGTTTTTGCCAAAAAATGAAAAATTTTAAAAACACTCAAAACCTTTAGGAAATTATTCCTTTAGCATCCAGCATAACATCCTAGTTAAAAGGAATGGTATTGGAGGCCTGCTGCGGAAGCTACATGGGACACCAGATATGGCTGAAAATATGAAAAAACTTAGACCGCGGACCTTAAGTTTTTGCCAAAAAATGAAAAATTTTAAAAACACTCAAAACCTTTAGGAAATTATTCCTTTAGCATCCAGCATAACATCCTAGTTAAAAGGAATGGTATTGGAGGCCTGCTGTGGAAGCTACATGGGACACCAGATATGGCTGAAAATATGAAAAAACTTAGACCGCGGACCTTAAGTTTTTGCCAAAAAATGAAAAATTTTAAAAACACTCAAAACCTTTAGGAAATTATTCCTTTAGCATCCAGCATAACATCCTAGTTAAAAGGAATGGTATTGGAGGCCTGCTGCGGAAGCTACATGGGACACCAGATATGGCTGAAAATATGAAAAAACTTAGACCGCGGACCTTAAGTTTTTGCCAAAAAATGAAAAATTTTAAAAACACTCAAAACCTTTAAGAAATTATTCCTTTAGCATCCAGCATAACATCCTAGTTAAAAGGAATGGTATTGGAGGCCTGCTTTGGAGACTACAAGGTATACCAGATATGGCTGAAAATATGAAAAAACTTAGACCGCGGACCTTAAGTTTTTGCCAAAAAATGAAAAATTTTAAAAACACTCAAAACCTTTAGGAAATTATTCCTTTAGCATCCAGCATAACATCCTAGTTAAAAGGAATGGTATTGGAGGCCTGCTTTGGAGACTACAAGGTATACCAGATATGGCTGAAAATATGAAAAAACTTAGACCGCGGACCTTAAGTTTTTGCCAAAAAATGAAAAATTTTAAAAACAGTCAAAACCTTTAGGAAATTATTCCTTTAGCATCCAGCATAACATCCTAGTTAAAAGGAATGGTATTGGAGGCCTGCTTTGGAGACTACATGGTATACCAGATATGGCTGAAAATATGAAAAAACTTAGACCGCGGACCTTAAGTTTTTGCCAAAAAATGAAAAATTTTAAAAACACTCAAAACCTTTAGGAAATTATTCCTTTAGCATCCAGCATAACATCCTAGTTAAAAGGAATGGTATTGGAGGCCTGCTGTGGAAGCTACATGGGACACCAGATATGGCTGAAAATATGAAAAAACTTAGACCGCGGACCTTAAGTTTTTGCCAAAAAATGAAAAATTTTAAAAACACTCAAAACCTTTAGGAAATTATTCCTTTAGCATCCAGCATAACATCCTAGTTAAAAGGAATGGTATTGGAGGCCTGCTTTGGAGACTACATGGTATACCAGATATGGCTGAAAATATGAAAAAACTTAGACCACGGACCTTAAGTTTTTGCCAAAAAATGAAAACTTTTAAAAACACTCAAAACCTTTAGGAAATTATTCCTTTAGCATCCAGCATAACATCCTAGTTAAAAGGAATGGTATTGGAGGCCTGCTGCGGAAGCTACATGGGACACCAGATATGGCTGAAAATATGAAAAAACTTAGACCGCGGACCTTAAGTTTTTGCCAAAAAATGAAAAATTTTAAAAACACTCAAAACCTTTAGGAAATTATTCCTTTAGCATCCAGCATAACATCCTAGTTAAAAGGAATGGTATTGGAGGCCTGCTGCGGAAGCTACATGGGACACCAGATATGGCTGAAAATATAAAAAAACTTAGACCGCGGACCTTAAGTTTTTGCCAAAAAATGAAAAATTTTAAAAACACTCAAAACCTTTAGGAAATTATTCCTTTAGCATCCAGCATAACATCCTAGTTAAAAGGAATGGTATTGGAGGCCTGCTTTGGAGACTACATGGTATACCAGATATGGCTGAAAATATGAAAAAACTTAGACCGCGGACCTTAAGTTTTTGCCAAAAAATGAAAAATTTTAAAAACACTCAAAACCTTTAGGAAATTATTCCTTTAGCATCCAGCATAACATCCTAGTTAAAAGGAATGGTATTGGAGGCCTGCTGCGGAAGCTACATGGGACACCAGATATGGCTGAAAATATGAAAAAACTTAGACCGCGGACCTTAAGTTTTTGCCAAAAAATGAAAAATTTTAAAAACACTCAAAACCTTTAGGAAATTATTCCTTTAGCATCCAGCATAACATCCTAGTTAAAAGGAATGGTATTGGAGGCCTGCTGCGGAAGCTACATGGGACACCAGATATGGCTGAAAATATGAAAAAACTTAGACCGCGGACCTTAAGTTTTTGCCAAAAAATGAAAAATTTTAAAAACACTCAAAACCTTTAGGAAATTATTCCTTTAGCATCCAGCATAACATCCTAGTTAAAAGGAATGGTATTGGAGGCCTGCTGTGGAAGCTACATGGGACACCAGATATGGCTGAAAATATGAAAAAACTTAGACCGCGGACCTTAAGTTTTTGCCAAAAAATGAAAAATTTTAAAAACACTCAAAACCTTTAGGAAATTATTCCTTTAGCATCCAGCATAACATCCTAGTTAAAAGGAATGGTATTGGAGGCCTGCTGCGGAAGCTACATGGGACACCAGATATGGCTGAAAATATGAAAAAACTTAGACCGCGGACCTTAAGTTTTTGCCAAAAAATGAAAAATTTTAAAAACACTCAAAACCTTTAAGAAATTATTCCTTTAGCATCCAGCATAACATCCTAGTTAAAAGGAATGGTATTGGAGGCCTGCTTTGGAGACTACAAGGTATACCAGATATGGCTGAAAATATGAAAAAACTTAGACCGCGGACCTTAAGTTTTTGCCAAAAAATGAAAAATTTTAAAAACACTCAAAACCTTTAGGAAATTATTCCTTTAGCATCCAGCATAACATCCTAGTTAAAAGGAATGGTATTGGAGGCCTGCTTTGGAGACTACAAGGTATACCAGATATGGCTGAAAATATGAAAAAACTTAGACCGCGGACCTTAAGTTTTTGCCAAAAAATGAAAAATTTTAAAAACAGTCAAAACCTTTAGGAAATTATTCCTTTAGCATCCAGCATAACATCCTAGTTAAAAGGAATGGTATTGGAGGCCTGCTTTGGAGACTACATGGTATACCAGATATGGCTGAAAATATGAAAAAACTTAGACCGCGGACCTTAAGTTTTTGCCAAAAAATGAAAAATTTTAAAAACACTCAAAACCTTTAGGAAATTATTCCTTTAGCATCCAGCATAACATCCTAGTTAAAAGGAATGGTATTGGAGGCCTGCTGTGGAAGCTACATGGGACACCAGATATGGCTGAAAATATGAAAAAACTTAGACCGCGGACCTTAAGTTTTTGCCAAAAAATGAAAAATTTTAAAAACACTCAAAACCTTTAGGAAATTATTCCTTTAGCATCCAGCATAACATCCTAGTTAAAAGGAATGGTATTGGAGGCCTGCTTTGGAGACTACATGGTATACCAGATATGGCTGAAAATATGAAAAAACTTAGACCACGGACCTTAAGTTTTTGCCAAAAAATGAAAACTTTTAAAAACACTCAAAACCTTTAGGAAATTATTCCTTTAGCATCCAGCATAACATCCTAGTTAAAAGGAATGGTATTGGAGGCCTGCTGCGGAAGCTACATGGGACACCAGATATGGCTGAAAATATGAAAAAACTTAGACCGCGGACCTTAAGTTTTTGCCAAAAAATGAAAAATTTTAAAAACACTCAAAACCTTTAGGAAATTATTCCTTTAGCATCCAGCATAACATCCTAGTTAAAAGGAATGGTATTGGAGGCCTGCTGCGGAAGCTACATGGGACACCAGATATGGCTGAAAATATAAAAAAACTTAGACCGCGGACCTTAAGTTTTTGCCAAAAAATGAAAAATTTTAAAAACACTCAAAACCTTTAGGAAATTATTCCTTTAGCATCCAGCATAACATCCTAGTTAAAAGGAATGGTATTGGAGGCCTGCTTTGGAGACTACATGGTATACCAGATATGGCTGAAAATATGAAAAAACTTAGACCGCGGACCTTAAGTTTTTGCCAAAAAATGAAAAATTTTAAAAACACTCAAAACCTTTAGGAAATTATTCCTTTAGCATCCAGCATAACATCCTAGTTAAAAGGAATGGTATTGGAGGCCTGCTTTGGAGACTACATGGTATACCAGATATGGCTGAAAATATGAAAAAACTTAGACCGCGGACCTTAAGTTTTTGCCAAAAAATGAAAAATTTTAAAAACACTCAAAACCTTTAGGAAATTATTCCTTTAGCATCCAGCATAACATCCTAGTTAAAAGGAATGGTATTGGAGGCCTGCTGCGGAAGCTACATGGGACACCAGATATGGCTGAAAATATGAAAAAACTTAGACCGCGGACCTTAAGTTTTTGCCAAAAAATGAAAAATTTTAAAAACACTCAAAACCTTTAGGAAATTATTCCTTTAGCATCCAGCATAACATCCTAGTTAAAACGAATGGTATTGGAGGCCTGCTGCGGAAGCTACATGGGACACCAGATATGGCTGAAAATATGAAAAAACTTAGACCGCGGACCTTAAGTTTTTGCCAAAAAATGAAAAATTTTAAAAACACTCAAAACCTTTAGGAAATTATTCCTTTAGCATCCAGCATAACATCCTAGTTAAAAGGAATGGTATTGGAGGCCTGCTGTGGAAGCTACATGGGACACCAGATATGGCTGAAAATATGAAAAAACTTAGACCGCGGACCTTAAGTTTTTGCCAAAAAATGAAAAATTTTAAAAACACTCAAAACCTTTAGGAAATTATTCCTTTAGCATCCAGCATAACATCCTAGTTAAAAGGAATGGTATTGGAGGCCTGCTGCGGAAGCTACATGGGACACCAGATATGGCTGAAAATATGAAAAAACTTAGACCGCGGACCTTAAGTTTTTGCCAAAAAATGAAAAATTTTAAAAACACTCAAAACCTTTAAGAAATTATTCCTTTAGCATCCAGCATAACATCCTAGTTAAAAGGAATGGTATTGGAGGCCTGCTTTGGAGACTACAAGGTATACCAGATATGGCTGAAAATATGAAAAAACTTAGACCGCGGACCTTAAGTTTTTGCCAAAAAATGAAAAATTTTAAAAACACTCAAAACCTTTAGGAAATTATTCCTTTAGCATCCAGCATAACATCCTAGTTAAAAGGAATGGTATTGGAGGCCTGCTGTGGAAGCTACATGGGACACCAGATATGGCTGAAAATATGAAAAAACTTAGACCGCGGACCTTAAGTTTTTGCCAAAAAATGAAAAATTTTAAAAACACTCAAAACCTTTAGGAAATTATTCCTTTAGCATCCAGCATAACATCCTAGTTAAAAGGAATGGTATTGGAGGCCTGCTTTGGAGACTACAAGGTATACCAGATATGGCTGAAAATATGAAAAAACTTAGACCGCGGACCTTAAGTTTTTGCCAAAAAATGAAAAATTTTAAAAACAGTCAAAACCTTTAGGAAATTATTCCTTTAGCATCCAGCATAACATCCTAGTTAAAAGGAATGGTATTGGAGGCCTGCTTTGGAGACTACATGGTATACCAGATATGGCTGAAAATATGAAAAAACTTAGACCGCGGACCTTAAGTTTTTGCCAAAAAATGAAAAATTTTAAAAACACTCAAAACCTTTAGGAAATTATTCCTTTAGCATCCAGCATAACATCCTAGTTAAAAGGAATGGTATTGGAGGCCTGCTGCGGAAGCTACATGGGACACCAGATATGGCTGAAAATATGAAAAAACTTAGACCGCGGACCTTAAGTTTTTGCCAAAAAATGAAAAATTTTAAAAACACTCAAAACCTTTAGGAAATTATTCCTTTAGCATCCAGCATAACATCCTAGTTAAAAGGAATGGTATTGGAGGCCTGCTGCGGAAGCTACATGGGACACCAGATATGGCTGAAAATATGAAAAAACTTAGACCGCGGACCTTAAGTTTTTGCCAAAAAATGAAAAATTTTAAAAACACTCAAAACCTTTAGGAAATTATTCCTTTAGCATCCAGCATAACATCCTAGTTAAAAGGAATGGTATTGGAGGCCTGCTGCGGAAGCTACATGGGACACCAGATATGGCTGAAAATATGAAAAAACTTAGACCGCGGACCTTAAGTTTTTGCCAAAAAATGAAAAATTTTAAAAACACTCAAAACCTTTAGGAAATTATTCCTTTAGCATCCAGCATAACATCCTAGTTAAAAGGAATGGTATTGGAGGCCTGCTGCGGAAGCTACATGGGACACCAGATATGGCTGAAAATATGAAAAAACTTAGACCGCGGACCTTAAGTTTTTGCCAAAAAATGAAAAATTTTAAAAACACTCAAAACCTTTAGGAAATTATTCCTTTAGCATCCAGCATAACATCCTAGTTAAAAGGAATGGTATTGGAGGCCTGCTGTGGAAGCTACATGGGACACCAGATATGGCTGAAAATATGAAAAAACTTAGACCGCGGACCTTAAGTTTTTGCCAAAAAATGAAAAATTTTAAAAACACTCAAAACCTTTAGGAAATTATTCCTTTAGCATCCAGCATAACATCCTAGTTAAAAGGAATGGTATTGGAGGCCTGCTTTGGAGACTACAAGGTATACCAGATATGGCTGAAAATATGAAAAAACTTAGACCGCGGACCTTAAGTTTTTGCCAAAAAATGAAAAATTTTAAAAACAGTCAAAACCTTTAGGAAATTATTCCTTTAGCATCCAGCATAACATCCTAGTTAAAAGGAATGGTATTGGAGGCCTGCTTTGGAGACTACATGGTATACCAGATATGGCTGAAAATATGAAAAAACTTAGACCGCGGACCTTAAGTTTTTGCCAAAAAATGAAAAATTTTAAAAACACTCAAAACCTTTAGGAAATTATTCCTTTAGCATCCAGCATAACATCCTAGTTAAAAGGAATGGTATTGGAGGCCTGCTGCGGAGACTACATGGTATACCAGATATGGCTGAAAATATGAAAAAACTTAGACCACGGACCTTAAGTTTTTGCCAAAAAATGAAAACTTTTAAAAACACTCAAAACCTTTAGGAAATTATTCCTTTAGCATCCAGCATAACATCCTAGTTAAAAGGAATGGTATTGGAGGCCTGCTGCGGAAGCTACATGGGACACCAGATATGGCTGAAAATATGAAAAAACTTAGACCGCGGACCTTAAGTTTTTGCCAAAAAATGAAAAATTTTAAAAACACTCAAAACCTTTAGGAAATTATTCCTTTAGCATCCAGCATAACATCCTAGTTAAAAGGAATGGTATTGGAGGCCTGCTGCGGAAGCTACATGGGACACCAGATATGGCTGAAAATATGAAAAAACTTAGACCGCGGACCTTAAGTTTTTGCCAAAAAATGAAAAATTTTAAAAACACTCAAAACCTTTAGGAAATTATTCCTTTAGCATCCAGCATAACATCCTAGTTAAAAGGAATGGTATTGGAGGCCTGCTGCGGAAGCTACATGGGACACCAGATATGGCTGAAAATATGAAAAAACTTAGACCGCGGACCTTAAGTTTTTGCCAAAAAATGAAAAATTTTAAAAACACTCAAAACCTTTAGGAAATTATTCCTTTAGCATCCAGCATAACATCCTAGTTAAAAGGAATGGTATTGGAGGCCTGCTGTGGAAGCTACATGGGACACCAGATATGGCTGAAAATATGAAAAAACTTAGACCGCGGACCTTAAGTTTTTGCCAAAAAATGAAAAATTTTAAAAACACTCAAAACCTTTAGGAAATTATTCCTTTAGCATCCAGCATAACATCCTAGTTAAAAGGAATGGTATTGGAGGCCTGCTGCGGAAGCTACATGGGACACCAGATATGGCTGAAAATATGAAAAAACTTAGACCGCGGACCTTAAGTTTTTGCCAAAAAATGAAAAATTTTAAAAACACTCAAAACCTTTAAGAAATTATTCCTTTAGCATCCAGCATAACATCCTAGTTAAAAGGAATGGTATTGGAGGCCTGCTTTGGAGACTACAAGGTATACCAGATATGGCTGAAAATATGAAAAAACTTAGACCGCGGACCTTAAGTTTTTGCCAAAAAATGAAAAAATTTAAAAACACTCAAAACCTTTAGGAAATTATTCCTTTAGCATCCAGCATAACATCCTAGTTAAAAGGAATGGTATTGGAGGCCTGCTGTGGAAGCTACATGGGACACCAGATATGGCTGAAAATATGAAAAAACTTAGACCGCGGACCTTAAGTTTTTGCCAAAAAATGAAAAATTTTAAAAACACTCAAAACCTTTAGGAAATTATTCCTTTAGCATCCAGCATAACATCCTAGTTAAAAGGAATGGTATTGGAGGCCTGCTGCGGAAGCTACATGGGACACCAGATATGGCTGAAAATATGAAAAAACTTAGACCGCGGACCTTAAGTTTTTGCCAAAAAATGAAAAATTTTAAAAACACTCAAAACCTTTAAGAAATTATTCCTTTAGCATCCAGCATAACATCCTAGTTAAAAGGAATGGTATTGGAGGCCTGCTTTGGAGACTACAAGGTATACCAGATATGGCTGAAAATATGAAAAAACTTAGACCGCGGACGTAAAGTTTTTGCCAAAAAAAAAAAAATTTTAAAAACACTTAAAACCTTTAGGAAATTATTCCTTTAGCATCCAGCATAACATCCTAGTTAAAAGGAATGGTATTGGAGGCCTGCTGCGGAAGCTACATGGGACACCAGATATGGCTGAAAATAGGAAAAAACTTAGACCGCGGACCTTAAGTTTTTGCCAAAAAATGAAAAATTTTAAAAACACTCAAAACCTTTAGGAAATTATTCCTTTAGCATCCAGCATAACATCCTAGTTAAAAGGAATGGTATTGGAGGCCTGCTGCGGAAGCTACATGGGACACCAGATATGGCTGAAAATATGAAAAAACTTAGACCGCGGACCTTAAGTTTTTGCCAAAAAATGAAAAATTTTAAAAACACTCAAAACCTTTAGGAAATTATTCCTTTAGCATCCAGCATAACATCCTAGTTAAAAGGAATGGTATTGGAGGCCTGCTGTGGAAGCTACATGGGACACCAGATATGGCTGAAAATATGAAAAAACTTAGACCGCGGACCTTAAGTTTTTGCCAAAAAATGAAAAATTTTAAAAACACTCAAAACCTTTAGGAAATTATTCCTTTAGCATCCAGCATAACATCTTAGTTAAAAGGAATGGTATTGGAGGCCTGCTGCGGAAGCTACATGGGACACCAGATATGGCTGAAAATATGAAAAAACTTAGACCGCGGACCTTAAGTTTTTGCCAAAAAATGAAAAATTTTAAAAACACTCAAAACCTTTAAGAAATTATTCCTTTAGCATCCAGCATAACATCCTAGTTAAAAGGAATGGTATTGGAGGCCTGCTTTGGAGACTACAAGGTATACCAGATATGGCTGAAAATATGAAAAAACTTAGACCGCGGACCTTAAGTTTTTGCCAAAAAATGAAAAATTTTAAAAACACTCAAAACCTTTAGGAAATTATTCCTTTAGCATCCAGCATAACATCCTAGTTAAAAGGAATGGTATTGGAGGCCTGCTGTGGAAGCTACATGGGACACCAGATATGGCTGAAAATATGAAAAAACTTAGACCGCGGACCTTAAGTTTTTGCCAAAAAATGAAAAATTTTAAAAACACTCAAAACCTTTAGGAAATTATTCCTTTAGCATCCAGCATAACATCCTAGTTAAAAGGAATGGTATTGGAGGCCTGCTGCGGAAGCTACATGGGACACCAGATATGGCTGAAAATAAGAAAAAACTTAGACCGCGGACCTTAAGTTTTTGCCAAAAAATGAAAAATTTTAAAAACACTCAAAACCTTTAGGAAATTATTCCTTTAGCATCCAGCATAACATCCTAGTTAAAAGGAATGGTATTGGAGGCCTGCTGCGGAAGCTACATGGGACACCAGATATGGCTGAAAATATGAAAAAACTTAGACCGCGGACGTAAAGTTTTTGCCAAAAAATAAAAATTTTTAAAAACACTTAAAACCTTTAGGAAATTATTCCTTTAGCATCCAGCATAACATCCTAGTTAAAAGGAATGGTATTGGAGGCCTGCTTTGGAGACTACAAGGTATACCAGATATGGCTGAAAATATGAAAAAACTTAGACCGCGGACCTTAAGTTTTTGCCAAAAAATGAAAAATTTTAAAAACACTCAAAACCTTTAGGAAATTATTCCTTTAGCATCCAGCATAACATCCTAGTTAAAAGGAATGGTATTGGAGGCCTGCTGTGGAAGCTACATGGGACACCAGATATGGCTGAAAATATGAAAAAACTTAGACCGCGGACCTTAAGTTTTTGCCAAAAAATGAAAAATTTTAAAAACACTCAAAACCTTTAGGAAATTATTCCTTTAGCATCCAGCATAACATCCTAGTTAAAAGGAATGGTATTGGAGGCCTGCTTTGGAGACTACAAGGTATACCAGATATGGCTGAAAATATGAAAAAACTTAGACCGCGGACCTTAAGTTTTTGCCAAAAAATGAAAAATTTTAAAAACAGTCAAAACCTTTAGGAAATTATTCCTTTAGCATCCAGCATAACATCCTAGTTAAAAGGAATGGTATTGGAGGCCTGCTTTGGAGACTACATGGTATACCAGATATGGCTGAAAATATGAAAAAACTTAGACCGCGGACCTTAAGTTTTTGCCAAAAAATGAAAAATTTTAAAAACACTCAAAACCTTTAGGAAATTATTCCTTTAGCATCCAGCATAACATCCTAGTTAAAAGGAATGGTATTGGAGGCCTGCTTTGGAGACTACATGGTATACCAGATATGGCTGAAAATATGAAAAAACTTAGACCACGGACCTTAAGTTTTTGCCAAAAAATGAAAACTTTTAAAAACACTCAAAACCTTTAGGAAATTATTCCTTTAGCATCCAGCATAACATCCTAGTTAAAAGGAATGGTATTGGAGGCCTGCTGCGGAAGCTACATGGGACACCAGATATGGCTGAAAATATGAAAAAACTTAGACCGCGGACCTTAAGTTTTTGCCAAAAAATGAAAAATTTTAAAAACACTCAAAACCTTTAGGAAATTATTCCTTTAGCATCCAGCATAACATCCTAGTTAAAAGGAATGGTATTGGAGGCCTGCTGCGGAAGCTACATGGGACACCAGATATGGCTGAAAATATGAAAAAACTTAGACCGCGGACCTTAAGTTTTTGCCAAAAAATGAAAAATTTTAAAAACACTCAAAACCTTTAGGAAATTATTCCTTTAGCATCCAGCATAACATCCTAGTTAAAAGGAATGGTATTGGAGGCCTGCTGTGGAAGCTACATGGGACACCAGATATGGCTGAAAATATGAAAAAACTTAGACCGCGGACCTTAAGTTTTTGCCAAAAAATGAAAAATTTTAAAAACACTCAAAACCTTTAGGAAATTATTCCTTTAGCATCCAGCATAACATCCTAGTTAAAAGGAATGGTATTGGAGGCCTGCTGCGGATGCTACATGGGACACCAGATATGGCTGAAAATATGAAAAAACTTAGACCGCGGACCTTAAGTTTTTGCCAAAAAATGAAAAATTTTAAAAACACTCAAAACCTTTAAGAAATTATTCCTTTAGCATCCAGCATAACATCCTAGTTAAAAGGAATGGTATTGGAGGCCTGCTTTGGAGACTACAAGGTATACCAGATATGGCTGAAAATATGAAAAAACTTAGACCGCGGACCTTAAGTTTTTGCCAAAAAATGAAAAATTTTAAAAACACTCAAAACCTTTAGGAAATTATTCCTTTAGCATCCAGCATAACATCCTAGTTAAAAGGAATGGTATTGGAGGCCTGCTGTGGAAGCTACATGGGACACCAGATATGGCTGAAAATATGAAAAAACTTAGACCGCGGACCTTAAGTTTTTGCCAAAAAATGAAAAATTTTAAAAACACTCAAAACCTTTAGGAAATTATTCCTTTAGCATCCAGCATAACATCCTAGTTAAAAGGAATGGTATTGGAGGCCTGCTTTGGAGACTACAAGGTATACCAGATATGGCTGAAAATATGAAAAAACTTAGACCGCGGACCTTAAGTTTTTGCCAAAAAATGAAAAATTTTAAAAACACTCAAAACCTTTAGGAAATTATTCCTTTAGCATCCAGCATAACATCCTAGTTAAAAGGAATGGTATTGGAGGCCTGCTGTGGAAGCTACATGGGACACCAGATATGGCTGAAAATATGAAAAAACTTAGACCGCGGACCTTAAGTTTTTGCCAAAAAATGAAAAATTTTAAAAACACTCAAAACCTTTAGGAAATTATTCCTTTAGCATCCAGCATAACATCCTAGTTAAAAGGAATGGTATTGGAGGCCTGCTTTGGAGACTACAAGGTATACCAGATATGGCTGAAAATATGAAAAAACTTAGACCGCGGACCTTAAGTTTTTGCCAAAAAATGAAAAATTTTAAAAACAGTCAAAACCTTTAGGAAATTATTCCTTTAGCATCCAGCATAACATCCTAGTTAAAAGGAATGGTATTGGAGGCCTGCTTTGGAGACTACATGGTATACCAGATATGGCTGAAAATATGAAAAAACTTAGACCGCGGACCTTAAGTTTTTGCCAAAAAATGAAAAATTTTAAAAACACTCAAAACCTTTAGGAAATTATTCCTTTAGCATCCAGCATAACATCCTAGTTAAAAGGAATGGTATTGGAGGCCTGCTGTGGAAGCTACATGGGACACCAGATATGGCTGAAAATATGAAAAAACTTAGACCGCGGACCTTAAGTTTTTGCCAAAAAATGAAAAATTTTAAAAACACTCAAAACCTTTAGGAAATTATTCCTTTAGCATCCAGCATAACATCCTAGTTAAAAGGAATGGTATTGGAGGCCTGCTTTGGAGACTACATGGTATACCAGATATGGCTGAAAATATGAAAAAACTTAGACCACGGACCTTAAGTTTTTGCCAAAAAATGAAAACTTTTAAAAACACTCAAAACCTTTAGGAAATTATTCCTTTAGCATCCAGCATAACATCCTAGTTAAAAGGAATGGTATTGGAGGCCTGCTGCGGAAGCTACATGGGACACCAGATATGGCTGAAAATATGAAAAAACTTAGACCGCGGACCTTAAGTTTTTGCCAAAAAATGAAAAATTTTAAAAACACTCAAAACCTTTAGGAAATTATTCCTTTAGCATCCAGCATAACATCCTAGTTAAAAGGAATGGTATTGGAGGCCTGCTGCGGAAGCTACATGGGACACCAGATATGGCTGAAAATATAAAAAAACTTAGACCGCGGACCTTAAGTTTTTGCCAAAAAATGAAAAATTTTAAAAACACTCAAAACCTTTAGGAAATTATTCCTTTAGCATCCAGCATAACATCCTAGTTAAAAGGAATGGTATTGGAGGCCTGCTTTGGAGACTACATGGTATACCAGATATGGCTGAAAATATGAAAAAACTTAGACCGCGGACCTTAAGTTTTTGCCAAAAAATGAAAAATTTTAAAAACACTCAAAACCTTTAGGAAATTATTCCTTTAGCATCCAGCATAACATCCTAGTTAAAAGGAATGGTATTGGAGGCCTGCTTTGGAGACTACATGGTATACCAGATATGGCTGAAAATATGAAAAAACTTAGACCGCGGACCTTAAGTTTTTGCCAAAAAATGAAAAATTTTAAAAACACTCAAAACCTTTAGGAAATTATTCCTTTAGCATCCAGCATAACATCCTAGTTAAAAGGAATGGTATTGGAGGCCTGCTGCGGAAGCTACATGGGACACCAGATATGGCTGAAAATATGAAAAAACTTAGACCGCGGACCTTAAGTTTTTGCCAAAAAATGAAAAATTTTAAAAACACTCAAAACCTTTAGGAAATTATTCCTTTAGCATCCAGCATAACATCCTAGTTAAAAGGAATGGTATTGGAGGCCTGCTGCGGAAGCTACATGGGACACCAGATATGGCTGAAAATATGAAAAAACTTAGACCGCGGACCTTAAGTTTTTGCCAAAAAATGAAAAATTTTAAAAACACTCAAAACCTTTAGGAAATTATTCCTTTAGCATCCAGCATAACATCCTAGTTAAAAGGAATGGTATTGGAGGCCTGCTGTGGAAGCTACATGGGACACCAGATATGGCTGAAAATATGAAAAAACTTAGACCGCGGACCTTAAGTTTTTGCCAAAAAATGAAAAATTTTAAAAACACTCAAAACCTTTAGGAAATTATTCCTTTAGCATCCAGCATAACATCCTAGTTAAAAGGAATGGTATTGGAGGCCTGCTGCGGAAGCTACATGGGACACCAGATATGGCTGAAAATATGAAAAAACTTAGACCGCGGACCTTAAGTTTTTGCCAAAAAATGAAAAATTTTAAAAACACTCAAAACCTTTAAGAAATTATTCCTTTAGCATCCAGCATAACATCCTAGTTAAAAGGAATGGTATTGGAGGCCTGCTTTGGAGACTACAAGGTATACCAGATATGGCTGAAAATATGAAAAAACTTAGACCGCGGACCTTAAGTTTTTGCCAAAAAATGAAAAATTTTAAAAACACTCAAAACCTTTAGGAAATTATTCCTTTAGCATCCAGCATAACATCCTAGTTAAAAGGAATGGTATTGGAGGCCTGCTTTGGAGACTACAAGGTATACCAGATATGGCTGAAAATATGAAAAAACTTAGACCGCGGACCTTAAGTTTTTGCCAAAAAATGAAAAATTTTAAAAACAGTCAAAACCTTTAGGAAATTATTCCTTTAGCATCCAGCATAACATCCTAGTTAAAAGGAATGGTATTGGAGGCCTGCTTTGGAGACTACATGGTATACCAGATATGGCTGAAAATATGAAAAAACTTAGACCGCGGACCTTAAGTTTTTGCCAAAAAATGAAAAATTTTAAAAACACTCAAAACCTTTAGGAAATTATTCCTTTAGCATCCAGCATAACATCCTAGTTAAAAGGAATGGTATTGGAGGCCTGCTGTGGAAGCTACATGGGACACCAGATATGGCTGAAAATATGAAAAAACTTAGACCGCGGACCTTAAGTTTTTGCCAAAAAATGAAAAATTTTAAAAACACTCAAAACCTTTAGGAAATTATTCCTTTAGCATCCAGCATAACATCCTAGTTAAAAGGAATGGTATTGGAGGCCTGCTTTGGAGACTACATGGTATACCAGATATGGCTGAAAATATGAAAAAACTTAGACCACGGACCTTAAGTTTTTGCCAAAAAATGAAAACTTTTAAAAACACTCAAAACCTTTAGGAAATTATTCCTTTAGCATCCAGCATAACATCCTAGTTAAAAGGAATGGTATTGGAGGCCTGCTGCGGAAGCTACATGGGACACCAGATATGGCTGAAAATATGAAAAAACTTAGACCGCGGACCTTAAGTTTTTGCCAAAAAATGAAAAATTTTAAAAACACTCAAAACCTTTAGGAAATTATTCCTTTAGCATCCAGCATAACATCCTAGTTAAAAGGAATGGTATTGGAGGCCTGCTGCGGAAGCTACATGGGACACCAGATATGGCTGAAAATATAAAAAAACTTAGACCGCGGACCTTAAGTTTTTGCCAAAAAATGAAAAATTTTAAAAACACTCAAAACCTTTAGGAAATTATTCCTTTAGCATCCAGCATAACATCCTAGTTAAAAGGAATGGTATTGGAGGCCTGCTTTGGAGACTACATGGTATACCAGATATGGCTGAAAATATGAAAAAACTTAGACCGCGGACCTTAAGTTTTTGCCAAAAAATGAAAAATTTTAAAAACACTCAAAACCTTTAGGAAATTATTCCTTTAGCATCCAGCATAACATCCTAGTTAAAAGGAATGGTATTGGAGGCCTGCTTTGGAGACTACATGGTATACCAGATATGGCTGAAAATATGAAAAAACTTAGACCGCGGACCTTAAGTTTTTGCCAAAAAATGAAAAATTTTAAAAACACTCAAAACCTTTAGGAAATTATTCCTTTAGCATCCAGCATAACATCCTAGTTAAAAGGAATGGTATTGGAGGCCTGCTGCGGAAGCTACATGGGACACCAGATATGGCTGAAAATATGAAAAAACTTAGACCGCGGACCTTAAGTTTTTGCCAAAAAATGAAAAATTTTAAAAACACTCAAAACCTTTAGGAAATTATTCCTTTAGCATCCAGCATAACATCCTAGTTAAAAGGAATGGTATTGGAGGCCTGCTGCGGAAGCTACATGGGACACCAGATATGGCTGAAAATATGAAAAAACTTAGACCGCGGACCTTAAGTTTTTGCCAAAAAATGAAAAATTTTAAAAACACTCAAAACCTTTAGGAAATTATTCCTTTAGCATCCAGCATAACATCCTAGTTAAAACGAATGGTATTGGAGGCCTGCTGCGGAAGCTACATGGGACACCAGATATGGCTGAAAATATGAAAAAACTTAGACCGCGGACCTTAAGTTTTTGCCAAAAAATGAAAAATTTTAAAAACACTCAAAACCTTTAGGAAATTATTCCTTTAGCATCCAGCATAACATCCTAGTTAAAAGGAATGGTATTGGAGGCCTGCTGTGGAAGCTACATGGGACACCAGATATGGCTGAAAATATGAAAAAACTTAGACCGCGGACCTTAAGTTTTTGCCAAAAAATGAAAAATTTTAAAAACACTCAAAACCTTTAGGAAATTATTCCTTTAGCATCCAGCATAACATCCTAGTTAAAAGGAATGGTATTGGAGGCCTGCTGCGGAAGCTACATGGGACACCAGATATGGCTGAAAATATGAAAAAACTTAGACCGCGGACCTTAAGTTTTTGCCAAAAAATGAAAAATTTTAAAAACACTCAAAACCTTTAAGAAATTATTCCTTTAGCATCCAGCATAACATCCTAGTTAAAAGGAATGGTATTGGAGGCCTGCTTTGGAGACTACAAGGTATACCAGATATGGCTGAAAATATGAAAAAACTTAGACCGCGGACCTTAAGTTTTTGCCAAAAAATGAAAAATTTTAAAAACACTCAAAACCTTTAGGAAATTATTCCTTTAGCATCCAGCATAACATCCTAGTTAAAAGGAATGGTATTGGAGGCCTGCTGTGGAAGCTACATGGGACACCAGATATGGCTGAAAATATGAAAAAACTTAGACCGCGGACCTTAAGTTTTTGCCAAAAAATGAAAAATTTTAAAAACACTCAAAACCTTTAGGAAATTATTCCTTTAGCATCCAGCATAACATCCTAGTTAAAAGGAATGGTATTGGAGGCCTGCTTTGGAGACTACAAGGTATACCAGATATGGCTGAAAATATGAAAAAACTTAGACCGCGGACCTTAAGTTTTTGCCAAAAAATGAAAAATTTTAAAAACAGTCAAAACCTTTAGGAAATTATTCCTTTAGCATCCAGCATAACATCCTAGTTAAAAGGAATGGTATTGGAGGCCTGCTTTGGAGACTACATGGTATACCAGATATGGCTGAAAATATGAAAAAACTTAGACCGCGGACCTTAAGTTTTTGCCAAAAAATGAAAAATTTTAAAAACACTCAAAACCTTTAGGAAATTATTCCTTTAGCATCCAGCATAACATCCTAGTTAAAAGGAATGGTATTGGAGGCCTGCTGCGGAAGCTACATGGGACACCAGATATGGCTGAAAATATGAAAAAACTTAGACCGCGGACCTTAAGTTTTTGCCAAAAAATGAAAAATTTTAAAAACACTCAAAACCTTTAGGAAATTATTCCTTTAGCATCCAGCATAACATCCTAGTTAAAAGGAATGGTATTGGAGGCCTGCTGCGGAAGCTACATGGGACACCAGATATGGCTGAAAATATGAAAAAACTTAGACCGCGGACCTTAAGTTTTTGCCAAAAAATGAAAAATTTTAAAAACACTCAAAACCTTTAGGAAATTATTCCTTTAGCATCCAGCATAACATCCTAGTTAAAAGGAATGGTATTGGAGGCCTGCTGCGGAAGCTACATGGGACACCAGATATGGCTGAAAATATGAAAAAACTTAGACCGCGGACCTTAAGTTTTTGCCAAAAAATGAAAAATTTTAAAAACACTCAAAACCTTTAAGAAATTATTCCTTTAGCATCCAGCATAACATCCTAGTTAAAAGGAATGGTATTGGAGGCCTGCTGCGGAAGCTACATGGGACACCAGATATGGCTGAAAATATGAAAAAACTTAGACCGCGGACCTTAAGTTTTTGCCAAAAAATGAAAAATTTTAAAAACACTCAAAACCTTTAGGAAATTATTCCTTTAGCATCCAGCATAACATCCTAGTTAAAAGGAATGGTATTGGAGGCCTGCTGTGGAAGCTACATGGGACACCAGATATGGCTGAAAATATGAAAAAACTTAGACCGCGGACCTTAAGTTTTTGCCAAAAAATGAAAAATTTTAAAAACACTCAAAACCTTTAGGAAATTATTCCTTTAGCATCCAGCATAACATCCTAGTTAAAAGGAATGGTATTGGAGGCCTGCTTTGGAGACTACATGGTATACCAGATATGGCTGAAAATATGAAAAAACTTAGACCGCGGACCTTAAGTTTTTGCCAAAAAATGAAAAATTTTAAAAACACTCAAAACCTTTAGGAAATTATTCCTTTAGCATCCAGCATAACATCCTAGTTAAAAGGAATGGTATTGGAGGCCTGCTGCGGAGACTACATGGTATACCAGATATGGCTGAAAATATGAAAAAACTTAGACCACGGACCTTAAGTTTTTGCCAAAAAATGAAAACTTTTAAAAACACTCAAAACCTTTAGGAAATTATTCCTTTAGCATCCAGCATAACATCCTAGTTAAAAGGAATGGTATTGGAGGCCTGCTGCGGAAGCTACATGGGACACCAGATATGGCTGAAAATATGAAAAAACTTAGACCGCGGACCTTAAGTTTTTGCCAAAAAATGAAAAATTTTAAAAACACTCAAAACCTTTAGGAAATTATTCCTTTAGCATCCAGCATAACATCCTAGTTAAAAGGAATGGTATTGGAGGCCTGCTGCGGAAGCTACATGGGACACCAGATATGGCTGAAAATATGAAAAAACTTAGACCGCGGACCTTAAGTTTTTGCCAAAAAATGAAAAATTTTAAAAACACTCAAAACCTTTAGGAAATTATTCCTTTAGCATCCAGCATAACATCCTAGTTAAAAGGAATGGTATTGGAGGCCTGCTGCGGAAGCTACATGGGACACCAGATATGGCTGAAAATATGAAAAAACTTAGACCGCGGACCTTAAGTTTTTGCCAAAAAATGAAAAATTTTAAAAACACTCAAAACCTTTAGGAAATTATTCCTTTAGCATCCAGCATAACATCCTAGTTAAAAGGAATGGTATTGGAGGCCTGCTGTGGAAGCTACATGGGACACCAGATATGGCTGAAAATATGAAAAAACTTAGACCGCGGACCTTAAGTTTTTGCCAAAAAATGAAAAATTTTAAAAACACTCAAAACCTTTAGGAAATTATTCCTTTAGCATCCAGCATAACATCCTAGTTAAAAGGAATGGTATTGGAGGCCTGCTGCGGAAGCTACATGGGACACCAGATATGGCTGAAAATATGAAAAAACTTAGACCGCGGACCTTAAGTTTTTGCCAAAAAATGAAAAATTTTAAAAACACTCAAAACCTTTAAGAAATTATTCCTTTAGCATCCAGCATAACATCCTAGTTAAAAGGAATGGTATTGGAGGCCTGCTTTGGAGACTACAAGGTATACCAGATATGGCTGAAAATATGAAAAAACTTAGACCGCGGACCTTAAGTTTTTGCCAAAAAATGAAAAAATTTAAAAACACTCAAAACCTTTAGGAAATTATTCCTTTAGCATCCAGCATAACATCCTAGTTAAAAGGAATGGTATTGGAGGCCTGCTGTGGAAGCTACATGGGACACCAGATATGGCTGAAAATATGAAAAAACTTAGACCGCGGACCTTAAGTTTTTGCCAAAAAATGAAAAATTTTAAAAACACTCAAAACCTTTAGGAAATTATTCCTTTAGCATCCAGCATAACATCCTAGTTAAAAGGAATGGTATTGGAGGCCTGCTGCGGAAGCTACATGGGACACCAGATATGGCTGAAAATATGAAAAAACTTAGACCGCGGACCTTAAGTTTTTGCCAAAAAATGAAAAATTTTAAAAACACTCAAAACCTTTAAGAAATTATTCCTTTAGCATCCAGCATAACATCCTAGTTAAAAGGAATGGTATTGGAGGCCTGCTTTGGAGACTACAAGGTATACCAGATATGGCTGAAAATATGAAAAAACTTAGACCGCGGACGTAAAGTTTTTGCCAAAAAAAAAAAAATTTTAAAAACACTTAAAACCTTTAGGAAATTATTCCTTTAGCATCCAGCATAACATCCTAGTTAAAAGGAATGGTATTGGAGGCCTGCTGCGGAAGCTACATGGGACACCAGATATGGCTGAAAATAGGAAAAAACTTAGACCGCGGACCTTAAGTTTTTGCCAAAAAATGAAAAATTTTAAAAACACTCAAAACCTTTAGGAAATTATTCCTTTAGCATCCAGCATAACATCCTAGTTAAAAGGAATGGTATTGGAGGCCTGCTGCGGAAGCTACATGGGACACCAGATATGGCTGAAAATATGAAAAAACTTAGACCGCGGACCTTAAGTTTTTGCCAAAAAATGAAAAATTTTAAAAACACTCAAAACCTTTAGGAAATTATTCCTTTAGCATCCAGCATAACATCCTAGTTAAAAGGAATGGTATTGGAGGCCTGCTGTGGAAGCTACATGGGACACCAGATATGGCTGAAAATATGAAAAAACTTAGACCGCGGACCTTAAGTTTTTGCCAAAAAATGAAAAATTTTAAAAACACTCAAAACCTTTAGGAAATTATTCCTTTAGCATCCAGCATAACATCTTAGTTAAAAGGAATGGTATTGGAGGCCTGCTGCGGAAGCTACATGGGACACCAGATATGGCTGAAAATATGAAAAAACTTAGACCGCGGACCTTAAGTTTTTGCCAAAAAATGAAAAATTTTAAAAACACTCAAAACCTTTAAGAAATTATTCCTTTAGCATCCAGCATAACATCCTAGTTAAAAGGAATGGTATTGGAGGCCTGCTTTGGAGACTACAAGGTATACCAGATATGGCTGAAAATATGAAAAAACTTAGACCGCGGACCTTAAGTTTTTGCCAAAAAATGAAAAATTTTAAAAACACTCAAAACCTTTAGGAAATTATTCCTTTAGCATCCAGCATAACATCCTAGTTAAAAGGAATGGTATTGGAGGCCTGCTGCGGAAGCTACATGGGACACCAGATATGGCTGAAAATATGAAAAAACTTAGACCGCGGACCTTAAGTTTTTGCCAAAAAATGAAAAATTTTAAAAACACTCAAAACCTTTAGGAAATTATTCCTTTAGCATCCAGCATAACATCCTAGTTAAAAGGAATGGTATTGGAGGCCTGCTGCGGAAGCTACATGGGACACCAGATATGGCTGAAAATATGAAAAAACTTAGACCGCGGACCTTAAGTTTTTGCCAAAAAATGAAAAATTTTAAAAACACTCAAAACCTTTAGGAAATTATTCCTTTAGCATCCAGCATAACATCCTAGTTAAAAGGAATGGTATTGGAGGCCTGCTGTGGAAGCTACATGGGACACCAGATATGGCTGAAAATATGAAAAAACTTAGACCGCGGACCTTAAGTTTTTGCCAAAAAATGAAAAATTTTAAAAACACTCAAAACCTTTAGGAAATTATTCCTTTAGCATCCAGCATAACATCCTAGTTAAAAGGAATGGTATTGGAGGCCTGCTGCGGAAGCTACATGGGACACCAGATATGGCTGAAAATATGAAAAAACTTAGACCGCGGACCTTAAGTTTTTGCCAAAAAATGAAAAATTTTAAAAACACTCAAAACCTTTAAGAAATTATTCCTTTAGCATCCAGCATAACATCCTAGTTAAAAGGAATGGTATTGGAGGCCTGCTTTGGAGACTACAAGGTATACCAGATATGGCTGAAAATATGAAAAAACTTAGACCGCGGACCTTAAGTTTTTGCCAAAAAATGAAAAAATTTAAAAACACTCAAAACCTTTAGGAAATTATTCCTTTAGCATCCAGCATAACATCCTAGTTAAAAGGAATGGTATTGGAGGCCTGCTGTGGAAGCTACATGGGACACCAGATATGGCTGAAAATATGAAAAAACTTAGACCGCGGACCTTAAGTTTTTGCCAAAAAATGAAAAATTTTAAAAACACTCAAAACCTTTAGGAAATTATTCCTTTAGCATCCAGCATAACATCCTAGTTAAAAGGAATGGTATTGGAGGCCTGCTGCGGAAGCTACATGGGACACCAGATATGGCTGAAAATATGAAAAAACTTAGACCGCGGACCTTAAGTTTTTGCCAAAAAATGAAAAATTTTAAAAACACTCAAAACCTTTAGGAAATTATTCCTTTAGCATCCAGCATAACATCCTAGTTAAAACGAATGGTATTGGAGGCCTGCTGCGGAAGCTACATGGGACACCAGATATGGCTGAAAATATGAAAAAACTTAGACCGCGGACCTTAAGTTTTTGCCAAAAAATGAAAAATTTTAAAAACACTCAAAACCTTTAGGAAATTATTCCTTTAGCATCCAGCATAACATCCTAGTTAAAAGGAATGGTATTGGAGGCCTGCTGTGGAAGCTACATGGGACACCAGATATGGCTGAAAATATGAAAAAACTTAGACCGCGGACCTTAAGTTTTTGCCAAAAAATGAAAAATTTTAAAAACACTCAAAACCTTTAGGAAATTATTCCTTTAGCATCCAGCATAACATCCTAGTTAAAAGGAATGGTATTGGAGGCCTGCTGCGGAAGCTACATGGGACACCAGATATGGCTGAAAATATGAAAAAACTTAGACCGCGGACCTTAAGTTTTTGCCAAAAAATGAAAAATTTTAAAAACACTCAAAACCTTTAAGAAATTATTCCTTTAGCATCCAGCATAACATCCTAGTTAAAAGGAATGGTATTGGAGGCCTGCTTTGGAGACTACAAGGTATACCAGATATGGCTGAAAATATGAAAAAACTTAGACCGCGGACCTTAAGTTTTTGCCAAAAAATGAAAAATTTTAAAAACACTCAAAACCTTTAGGAAATTATTCCTTTAGCATCCAGCATAACATCCTAGTTAAAAGGAATGGTATTGGAGGCCTGCTGTGGAAGCTACATGGGACACCAGATATGGCTGAAAATATGAAAAAACTTAGACCGCGGACCTTAAGTTTTTGCCAAAAAATGAAAAATTTTAAAAACACTCAAAACCTTTAGGAAATTATTCCTTTAGCATCCAGCATAACATCCTAGTTAAAAGGAATGGTATTGGAGGCCTGCTTTGGAGACTACAAGGTATACCAGATATGGCTGAAAATATGAAAAAACTTAGACCGCGGACCTTAAGTTTTTGCCAAAAAATGAAAAATTTTAAAAACAGTCAAAACCTTTAGGAAATTATTCCTTTAGCATCCAGCATAACATCCTAGTTAAAAGGAATGGTATTGGAGGCCTGCTTTGGAGACTACATGGTATACCAGATATGGCTGAAAATATGAAAAAACTTAGACCGCGGACCTTAAGTTTTTGCCAAAAAATGAAAAATTTTAAAAACACTCAAAACCTTTAGGAAATTATTCCTTTAGCATCCAGCATAACATCCTAGTTAAAAGGAATGGTATTGGAGGCCTGCTGCGGAAGCTACATGGGACACCAGATATGGCTGAAAATATGAAAAAACTTAGACCGCGGACCTTAAGTTTTTGCCAAAAAATGAAAAATTTTAAAAACACTCAAAACCTTTAGGAAATTATTCCTTTAGCATCCAGCATAACATCCTAGTTAAAAGGAATGGTATTGGAGGCCTGCTGCGGAAGCTACATGGGACACCAGATATGGCTGAAAATATGAAAAAACTTAGACCGCGGACCTTAAGTTTTTGCCAAAAAATGAAAAATTTTAAAAACACTCAAAACCTTTAGGAAATTATTCCTTTAGCATCCAGCATAACATCCTAGTTAAAAGGAATGGTATTGGAGGCCTGCTGCGGAAGCTACATGGGACACCAGATATGGCTGAAAATATGAAAAAACTTAGACCGCGGACCTTAAGTTTTTGCCAAAAAATGAAAAATTTTAAAAACACTCAAAACCTTTAAGAAATTATTCCTTTAGCATCCAGCATAACATCCTAGTTAAAAGGAATGGTATTGGAGGCCTGCTGCGGAAGCTACATGGGACACCAGATATGGCTGAAAATATGAAAAAACTTAGACCGCGGACCTTAAGTTTTTGCCAAAAAATGAAAAATTTTAAAAACACTCAAAACCTTTAGGAAATTATTCCTTTAGCATCCAGCATAACATCCTAGTTAAAAGGAATGGTATTGGAGGCCTGCTGTGGAAGCTACATGGGACACCAGATATGGCTGAAAATATGAAAAAACTTAGACCGCGGACCTTAAGTTTTTGCCAAAAAATGAAAAATTTTAAAAACACTCAAAACCTTTAGGAAATTATTCCTTTAGCATCCAGCATAACATCCTAGTTAAAAGGAATGGTATTGGAGGCCTGCTTTGGAGACTACAAGGTATACCAGATATGGCTGAAAATATGAAAAAACTTAGACCGCGGACCTTAAGTTTTTGCCAAAAAATGAAAAATTTTAAAAACAGTCAAAACCTTTAGGAAATTATTCCTTTAGCATCCAGCATAACATCCTAGTTAAAAGGAATGGTATTGGAGGCCTGCTTTGGAGACTACATGGTATACCAGATATGGCTGAAAATATGAAAAAACTTAGACCGCGGACCTTAAGTTTTTGCCAAAAAATGAAAAATTTTAAAAACACTCAAAACCTTTAGGAAATTATTCCTTTAGCATCCAGCATAACATCCTAGTTAAAAGGAATGGTATTGGAGGCCTGCTGCGGAGACTACATGGTATACCAGATATGGCTGAAAATATGAAAAAACTTAGACCACGGACCTTAAGTTTTTGCCAAAAAATGAAAACTTTTAAAAACACTCAAAACCTTTAGGAAATTATTCCTTTAGCATCCAGCATAACATCCTAGTTAAAAGGAATGGTATTGGAGGCCTGCTGCGGAAGCTACATGGGACACCAGATATGGCTGAAAATATGAAAAAACTTAGACCGCGGACCTTAAGTTTTTGCCAAAAAATGAAAAATTTTAAAAACACTCAAAACCTTTAGGAAATTATTCCTTTAGCATCCAGCATAACATCCTAGTTAAAAGGAATGGTATTGGAGGCCTGCTGCGGAAGCTACATGGGACACCAGATATGGCTGAAAATATGAAAAAACTTAGACCGCGGACCTTAAGTTTTTGCCAAAAAATGAAAAATTTTAAAAACACTCAAAACCTTTAGGAAATTATTCCTTTAGCATCCAGCATAACATCCTAGTTAAAAGGAATGGTATTGGAGGCCTGCTGCGGAAGCTACATGGGACACCAGATATGGCTGAAAATATGAAAAAACTTAGACCGCGGACCTTAAGTTTTTGCCAAAAAATGAAAAATTTTAAAAACACTCAAAACCTTTAGGAAATTATTCCTTTAGCATCCAGCATAACATCCTAGTTAAAAGGAATGGTATTGGAGGCCTGCTGTGGAAGCTACATGGGACACCAGATATGGCTGAAAATATGAAAAAACTTAGACCGCGGACCTTAAGTTTTTGCCAAAAAATGAAAAATTTTAAAAACACTCAAAACCTTTAGGAAATTATTCCTTTAGCATCCAGCATAACATCCTAGTTAAAAGGAATGGTATTGGAGGCCTGCTGCGGAAGCTACATGGGACACCAGATATGGCTGAAAATATGAAAAAACTTAGACCGCGGACCTTAAGTTTTTGCCAAAAAATGAAAAATTTTAAAAACACTCAAAACCTTTAAGAAATTATTCCTTTAGCATCCAGCATAACATCCTAGTTAAAAGGAATGGTATTGGAGGCCTGCTTTGGAGACTACAAGGTATACCAGATATGGCTGAAAATATGAAAAAACTTAGACCGCGGACCTTAAGTTTTTGCCAAAAAATGAAAAAATTTAAAAACACTCAAAACCTTTAGGAAATTATTCCTTTAGCATCCAGCATAACATCCTAGTTAAAAGGAATGGTATTGGAGGCCTGCTGTGGAAGCTACATGGGACACCAGATATGGCTGAAAATATGAAAAAACTTAGACCGCGGACCTTAAGTTTTTGCCAAAAAATGAAAAATTTTAAAAACACTCAAAACCTTTAGGAAATTATTCCTTTAGCATCCAGCATAACATCCTAGTTAAAAGGAATGGTATTGGAGGCCTGCTGCGGAAGCTACATGGGACACCAGATATGGCTGAAAATATGAAAAAACTTAGACCGCGGACCTTAAGTTTTTGCCAAAAAATGAAAAATTTTAAAAACACTCAAAACCTTTAAGAAATTATTCCTTTAGCATCCAGCATAACATCCTAGTTAAAAGGAATGGTATTGGAGGCCTGCTTTGGAGACTACAAGGTATACCAGATATGGCTGAAAATATGAAAAAACTTAGACCGCGGACGTAAAGTTTTTGCCAAAAAAAAAAAAATTTTAAAAACACTTAAAACCTTTAGGAAATTATTCCTTTAGCATCCAGCATAACATCCTAGTTAAAAGGAATGGTATTGGAGGCCTGCTGCGGAAGCTACATGGGACACCAGATATGGCTGAAAATAGGAAAAAACTTAGACCGCGGACCTTAAGTTTTTGCCAAAAAATGAAAAATTTTAAAAACACTCAAAACCTTTAGGAAATTATTCCTTTAGCATCCAGCATAACATCCTAGTTAAAAGGAATGGTATTGGAGGCCTGCTGCGGAAGCTACATGGGACACCAGATATGGCTGAAAATATGAAAAAACTTAGACCGCGGACCTTAAGTTTTTGCCAAAAAATGAAAAATTTTAAAAACACTCAAAACCTTTAGGAAATTATTCCTTTAGCATCCAGCATAACATCCTAGTTAAAAGGAATGGTATTGGAGGCCTGCTGTGGAAGCTACATGGGACACCAGATATGGCTGAAAATATGAAAAAACTTAGACCGCGGACCTTAAGTTTTTGCCAAAAAATGAAAAATTTTAAAAACACTCAAAACCTTTAGGAAATTATTCCTTTAGCATCCAGCATAACATCTTAGTTAAAAGGAATGGTATTGGAGGCCTGCTGCGGAAGCTACATGGGACACCAGATATGGCTGAAAATATGAAAAAACTTAGACCGCGGACCTTAAGTTTTTGCCAAAAAATGAAAAATTTTAAAAACACTCAAAACCTTTAAGAAATTATTCCTTTAGCATCCAGCATAACATCCTAGTTAAAAGGAATGGTATTGGAGGCCTGCTTTGGAGACTACAAGGTATACCAGATATGGCTGAAAATATGAAAAAACTTAGACCGCGGACCTTAAGTTTTTGCCAAAAAATGAAAAATTTTAAAAACACTCAAAACCTTTAGGAAATTATTCCTTTAGCATCCAGCATAACATCCTAGTTAAAAGGAATGGTATTGGAGGCCTGCTGTGGAAGCTACATGGGACACCAGATATGGCTGAAAATATGAAAAAACTTAGACCGCGGACCTTAAGTTTTTGCCAAAAAATGAAAAATTTTAAAAACACTCAAAACCTTTAGGAAATTATTCCTTTAGCATCCAGCATAACATCCTAGTTAAAAGGAATGGTATTGGAGGCCTGCTGCGGAAGCTACATGGGACACCAGATATGGCTGAAAATAAGAAAAAACTTAGACCGCGGACCTTAAGTTTTTGCCAAAAAATGAAAAATTTTAAAAACACTCAAAACCTTTAGGAAATTATTCCTTTAGCATCCAGCATAACATCCTAGTTAAAAGGAATGGTATTGGAGGCCTGCTGCGGAAGCTACATGGGACACCAGATATGGCTGAAAATATGAAAAAACTTAGACCGCGGACGTAAAGTTTTTGCAAAAAAATAAAAATTTTTAAAAACACTTAAAACCTTTAGGAAATTATTCCTTTAGCATCCAGCATAACATCCTAGTTAAAAGGAATGGTATTGGAGGCCTGCTGCGGAAGCTACATGGGACACCAGATATGGCTGAAAATAGGAAAAAACTTAGACCGCGGACCTTAAGTTTTTGCCAAAAAATGAAAACTTTTAAAAACACTCAAAACCTTTAGGAAATTATTCCTTTAGCATCCAGCATAACATCCTAGTTAAAAGGAATGGTATTGGAGGCCTGCTGCGGAGACTACATGGTATACCAGATATGGCTGAAAATATGAAAAAACTTAGACCACGGACCTTAAGTTTTTGCCAAAAAATGAAAACTTTTAAAAACACTCAAAACCTTTAGGAAATTATTCCTTTAGCATCCAGCATAACATCCTAGTTAAAAGGAATGGTATTGGAGGCCTGCTGCGGAAGCTACATGGGACACCAGATATGGCTGAAAATATGAAAAAACTTAGACCGCGGACCTTAAGTTTTTGCCAAAAAATGAAAAATTTTAAAAACACTCAAAACCTTTAAGAAATTATTCCTTTAGCATCCAGCATAACATCCTAGTTAAAAGGAATGGTATTGGAGGCCTGCTTTGGAGACTACAAGGTATACCAGATATGGCTGAAAATATGAAAAAACTTAGACCGCGGACCTTAAGTTTTTGCCAAAAAATGAAAAATTTTAAAAACACTCAAAACCTTTAGGAAATTATTCCTTTAGCATCCAGCATAACATCCTAGTTAAAAGGAATGGTATTGGAGGCCTGCTGTGGAAGCTACATGGGACACCAGATATGGCTGAAAATATGAAAAAACTTAGACCGCGGACCTTAAGTTTTTGCCAAAAAATGAAAAATTTTAAAAACACTCAAAACCTTTAGGAAATTATTCCTTTAGCATCCAGCATAACATCCTAGTTAAAAGGAATGGTATTGGAGGCCTGCTGCGGAAGCTACATGGGACACCAGATATGGCTGAAAATATGAAAAAACTTAGACCGCGGACGTAAAGTTTTTGCCAAAAAATAAAAAATTTTAAAAACACTTAAAACCTTTAGGAAATTATTCCTTTAGCATCCAGCATAACATCCTAGTTAAAAGGAATGGTATTGGAGGCCTTCTGCGGAAGCTACATGGGACACCAGATATGGCTGAAAATAGGAAAAAACTTAGACCGCGGACCTTAAGTTTTTGCCAAAAAATGAAAACTTTTAAAAACACTCAAAACCTTTAGGAAATTATTCCTTTAGCATCCAGCATAACATCCTAGTTAAAAGGAATGGTATTGGAGGCCTGCTGCGGAGACTACATGGTATACCAGATATGGCTGAAAATATGAAAAAACTTAGACCACGGACCTTAAGTTTTTGCCAAAAAATGAAAACTTTTAAAAACACTCAAAACCTTTAGGAAATTATTCCTTTAGCATCCAGCATAACATCCTAGTTAAAAGGAATGGTATTGGAGGCCTGCTGCGGAAGCTACATGGGACACCAGATATGGCTGAAAATATGAAAAAACTTAGACCGCGGACCTTAAGTTTTTGCCAAAAAATGAAAAATTTTAAAAACACTCAAAACCTTTAGGAAATTATTCCTTTAGCATCCAGCATAACATCCTAGTTAAAAGGAATGGTATTGGAGGCCTGCTGCGGAAGCTACATGGGACACCAGATATGGCTGAAAATATGAAAAAACTTAGACCGCGGACCTTAAGTTTTTGCCAAAAAATGAAAAATTTTAAAAACACTCAAAACCTTTAGGAAATTATTCCTTTAGCATCCAGCATAACATCCTAGTTAAAAGGAATGGTATTGGAGGCCTGCTGCGGAAGCTACATGGGACACCAGATATGGCTGAAAATATGAAAAAACTTAGACCGCGGACCTTAAGTTTTTGCCAAAAAATGAAAAATTTTAAAAACACTCAAAACCTTTAGGAAATTATTCCTTTAGCATCCAGCATAACATCCTAGTTAAAAGGAATGGTATTGGAGGCCTGCTGTGGAAGCTACATGGGACACCAGATATGGCTGAAAATATGAAAAAACTTAGACCGCGGACCTTAAGTTTTTGCCAAAAAATGAAAAATTTTAAAAACACTCAAAACCTTTAGGAAATTATTCCTTTAGCATCCAGCATAACATCCTAGTTAAAAGGAATGGTATTGGAGGCCTGCTGCGGAAGCTACATGGGACACCAGATATGGCTGAAAATATGAAAAAACTTAGACCGCGGACCTTAAGTTTTTGCCAAAAAATGAAAAATTTTAAAAACACTCAAAACCTTTAAGAAATTATTCCTTTAGCATCCAGCATAACATCCTAGTTAAAAGGAATGGTATTGGAGGCCTGCTTTGGAGACTACAAGGTATACCAGATATGGCTGAAAATATGAAAAAACTTAGACCGCGGACGTAAAGTTTTTGCCAAAAAATAAAAAATTTTAAAAACACTTAAAACCTTTAGGAAATTATTCCTTTAGCATCCAGCATAACATCCTAGTTAAAAGGAATGGTATTGGAGGCCTGCTGCGGAAGCTACATGGGACACCAGATATGGCTGAAAATAGGAAAAAACTTAGACCGCGGACCTTAAGTTTTTGCCAAAAAATGAAAAATTTTAAAAACACTCAAAACCTTTAGGAAATTATTCCTTTAGCATCCAGCATAACATCCTAGTTAAAAGGAATGGTATTGGAGGCCTGCTGCGGAAGCTACATGGGACACCAGATATGGCTGAAAATATGAAAAAACTTAGACCGCGGACCTTAAGTTTTTGCCAAAAAATGAAAAATTTTAAAAACACTCAAAACCTTTAGGAAATTATTCCTTTAGCATCCAGCATAACATCCTAGTTAAAAGGAATGGTATTGGAGGCCTGCTGTGGAAGCTACATGGGACACCAGATATGGCTGAAAATATGAAAAAACTTAGACCGCGGACCTTAAGTTTTTGCCAAAAAATGAAAAATTTTAAAAACACTCAAAACCTTTAGGAAATTATTCCTTTAGCATCCAGCATAACATCCTAGTTAAAAGGAATGGTATTGGAGGCCTGCTGCGGAAGCTACATGGGACACCAGATATGGCTGAAAATATGAAAAAACTTAGACCGCGGACCTTAAGTTTTTGCCAAAAAATGAAAAATTTTAAAAACACTCAAAACCTTTAAGAAATTATTCCTTTAGCATCCAGCATAACATCCTAGTTAAAAGGAATGGTATTGGAGGCCTGCTTTGGAGACTACAAGGTATACCAGATATGGCTGAAAATATGAAAAAACTTAGACCGCGGACCTTAAGTTTTTGCCAAAAAATGAAAAATTTTAAAAACACTCAAAACCTTTAGGAAATTATTCCTTTAGCATCCAGCATAACATCCTAGTTAAAAGGAATGGTATTGGAGGCCTGCTGTGGAAGCTACATGGGACACCAGATATGGCTGAAAATATGAAAAAACTTAGACCGCGGACCTTAAGTTTTTGCCAAAAAATGAAAAATTTTAAAAACACTCAAAACCTTTAAGAAATTATTCCTTTAGCATCCAGCATAACATCCTAGTTAAAAGGAATGGTATTGGAGGCCTGCTTTGGAGACTACAAGGTATACCAGATATGGCTGAAAATATGAAAAAACTTAGACCGCGGACCTTAAGTTTTTGCCAAAAAATGAAAAATTTTAAAAACACTCAAAACCTTTAGGAAATTATTCCTTTAGCATCCAGCATAACATCCTAGTTAAAAGGAATGGTATTGGAGGCCTGCTTTGGAGACTACATGGTATACCAGATATGGCTGAAAATATGAAAAAACTTAGACCGCGGACCTTAAGTTTTTGCCAAAAAATGAAAAATTTTAAAAACACTCAAAACCTTTAGGAAATTATTCCTTTAGCATCCAGCATAACATCCTAGTTAAAAGGAATGGTATTGGAGGCCTGCTGCGGAAGCTACATGGGACACCAGATATGGCTGAAAATATGAAAAAACTTAGACCGCGGACGTAAAGTTTTTGCCAAAAAATAAAATTTTTTAAAAACACTTAAAACCTTTAGGAAATTATTCCTTTAGCATCCAGCATAACATCCTAGTTAAAAGGAATGGTATTGGAGGCCTGCTGCGGAAGCTACATGGGACACCAGATATGGCTGAAAATATGAAAAAACTTAGACCGCGGACCTTAAGTTTTTGCCAAAAAATGAAAAATTTTAAAAACACTCAAAACCTTTAGGAAATTATTCCTTTAGCATCCAGCATAACATCCTAGTTAAAAGGAATGGTATTGGAGGCCTGCTGCGGAAGCTACATGGGACACCAGATATGGCTGAAAATATGAAAAAACTTAGACCGCGGACCTTAAGTTTTTGCCAAAAAATAAAAAATTTTAAAAACACTCAAAACCTTTAGGAAATTATTCCTTTAGCATCCAGCATAACATCCTAGTTAAAACGAATGGTATTGGAGGCCTGCTGCGGAAGCTACATGGGACACCAGATATGGCTGAAAATATGAAAAAACTTAGACCGCGGACCTTAAGTTTTTGCCAAAAAATGAAAAATTTTAAAAACACTCAAAACCTTTAGGAAATTATTCCTTTAGCATCCAGCATAACATCCTAGTTAAAAGGAATGGTATTGGAGGCCTGCTGTGGAAGCTACATGGGACACCAGATATGGCTGAAAATATGAAAAAACTTAGACCGCGGACCTTAAGTTTTTGCCAAAAAATGAAAAATTTTAAAAACACTCAAAACCTTTAGGAAATTATTCCTTTAGCATCCAGCATAACATCCTAGTTAAAAGGAATGGTATTGGAGGCCTGCTGCGGAAGCTACATGGGACACCAGATATGGCTGAAAATATGAAAAAACTTAGACCGCGGACCTTAAGTTTTTGCCAAAAAATGAAAAATTTTAAAAACACTCAAAACCTTTAGGAAATTATTCCTTTAGCATCCAGCATAACATCCTAGTTAAAAGGAATGGTATTGGAGGCCTGCTTTGGAGACTACAAGGTATACCAGATATGGCTGAAAATATGAAAAAACTTAGACCGCGGACCTTAAGTTTTTGCCAAAAAATGAAAAATTTTAAAAACACTCAAAACCTTTAGGAAATTATTCCTTTAGCATCCAGCATAACATCCTAGTTAAAAGGAATGGTATTGGAGGCCTGCTGTGGAAGCTACATGGGACACCAGATATGGCTGAAAATATGAAAAAACTTAGACCGCGGACCTTAAGTTTTTGCCAAAAAATGAAAAATTTTAAAAACACTCAAAACCTTTAGGAAATTATTCCTTTAGCATCCAGCATAACATCCTAGTTAAAAGGAATGGTATTGGAGGCCTGCTTTGGAGACTACAAGGTATACCAGATATGGCTGAAAATATGAAAAAACTTAGACCGCGGACCTTAAGTTTTTGCCAAAAAATGAAAAATTTTAAAAACACTCAAAACCTTTAGGAAATTATTCCTTTAGCATCCAGCATAACATCCTAGTTAAAAGGAATGGTATTGGAGGCCTGCTGCGGAAGCTACATGGGACACCAGATATGGCTGAAAATATGAAAAAACTTAGACCGCGGACCTTAAGTTTTTGCCAAAAAATGAAAAATTTTAAAAACACTCAAAACCTTTAGGAAATTATTCCTTTAGCATCCAGCATAACATCCTAGTTAAAAGGAATGGTATTGGAGGCCTGCTGCGGAAGCTACATGGGACACCAGATATGGCTGAAAATATGAAAAAACTTAGACCGCGGACCTTAAGTTTTTGCCAAAAAATGAAAAATTTTAAAAACACTCAAAACCTTTAGGAAATTATTCCTTTAGCATCCAGCATAACATCCTAGTTAAAAGGAATGGTATTGGAGGCCTGCTGCGGAAGCTACATGGGACACCAGATATGGCTGAAAATATGAAAAAACTTAGACCGCGGACCTTAAGTTTTTGCCAAAAAATGAAAAATTTTAAAAACACTCAAAACCTTTAGGAAATTATTCCTTTAGCATCCAGCATAACATCCTAGTTAAAAGGAATGGTATTGGAGGCCTGCTTTGGAGACTACATGGTATACCAGATATGGCTGAAAATATGAAAAAACTTAGACCGCGGACCTTAAGTTTTTGCCAAAAAATGAAAAATTTTAAAAACACTCAAAACCTTTAGGAAATTATTCCTTTAGCATCCAGCATAACATCCTAGTTAAAAGGAATGGTATTGGAGGCCTGCTGCGGAAGCTACATGGGACACCAGATATGGCTGAAAATATGAAAAAACTTAGACCGCGGACGTAAAGTTTTTGCCAAAAAATAAAAATTTTTAAAAACACTTAAAACCTTTAGGAAATTATTCCTTTAGCATCCAGCATAACATCCTAGTTAAAAGGAATGGTATTGGAGGCCTGCTGCGGAAGCTACATGGGACACCAGATATGGCTGAAAATAGGAAAAAACTTAGACCGCGGACCTTAAGTTTTTGCCAAAAAATGAAAAATTTTAAAAACACTCAAAACCTTTAGGAAATTATTCCTTTAGCATCCAGCATAACATCCTAGTTAAAAGGAATGGTATTGGAGGCCTGCTGCGGAAGCTACATGGGACACCAGATATGGCTGAAAATATGAAAAAACTTAGACCGCGGACCTTAAGTTTTTGCCAAAAAATGAAACATTTTAAAAACACTCAAAACCTTTAGGAAATTATTCCTTTAGCATCCAGCATAACATCCTAGTTAAAAGGAATGGTATTGGAGGCCTGCTGTGGAAGCTACATGGGACACCAGATATGGCTGAAAATATGAAAAAACTTAGACCGCGGACCTTAAGTTTTTGCCAAAAAATGAAAAATTTTAAAAACACTCAAAACCTTTAGGAAATTATTCCTTTAGCATCCAGCATAACATCCTAGTTAAAAGGAATGGTATTGGAGGCCTGCTGCGGAAGCTACATGGGACACCAGATATGGCTGAAAATATGAAAAAACTTAGACCGCGGACCTTAAGTTTTTGCCAAAAAATGAAAAATTTTAAAAACACTCAAAACCTTTAAGAAATTATTCCTTTAGCATCCAGCATAACATCCTAGTTAAAAGGAATGGTATTGGAGGCCTGCTTTGGAGACTACAAGGTATACCAGATATGGCTGAAAATATGAAAAAACTTAGACCGCGGACCTTAAGTTTTTGCCAAAAAATGAAAAATTTTAAAAACACTCAAAACCTTTAGGAAATTATTCCTTTAGCATCCAGCATAACATCCTAGTTAAAAGGAATGGTATTGGAGGCCTGCTGTGGAAGCTACATGGGACACCAGATATGGCTGAAAATATGAAAAAACTTAGACCGCGGACCTTAAGTTTTTGCCAAAAAATGAAAAATTTTAAAAACACTCAAAACCTTTAGGAAATTATTCCTTTAGCATCCAGCATAACATCCTAGTTAAAAGGAATGGTATTGGAGGCCTGCTTTGGAGACTACAAGGTATACCAGATATGGCTGAAAATATGAAAAAACTTAGACCGCGGACCTTAAGTTTTTGCCAAAAAATGAAAAATTTTAAAAACAGTCAAAACCTTTAGGAAATTATTCCTTTAGCATCCAGCATAACATCCTAGTTAAAAGGAATGGTATTGGAGGCCTGCTTTGGAGACTACATGGTATACCAGATATGGCTGAAAATATGAAAAAACTTAGACCGCGGACCTTAAGTTTTTGCCAAAAAATGAAAAATTTTAAAAACACTCAAAACCTTTAGGAAATTATTCCTTTAGCATCCAGCATAACATCCTAGTTAAAAGGAATGGTATTGGAGGCCTGCTGTGGAAGCTACATGGGACACCAGATATGGCTGAAAATATGAAAAAACTTAGACCGCGGACCTTAAGTTTTTGCCAAAAAATGAAAAATTTTAAAAACACTCAAAACCTTTAGGAAATTATTCCTTTAGCATCCAGCATAACATCCTAGTTAAAAGGAATGGTATTGGAGGCCTGCTGCGGAAGCTACATGGGACACCAGATATGGCTGAAAATAGGAAAAAACTTAGACCGCGGACCTTAAGTTTTTGCCAAAAAATGAAAAATTTTAAAAACACTCAAAACCTTTAGGAAATTATTCCTTTAGCATCCAGCATAACATCCTAGTTAAAAGGAATGGTATTGGAGGCCTGCTGCGGAAGCTACATGGGACACCAGATATGGCTGAAAATATGAAAAAACTTAGACCGCGGACGTAAAGTTTTTGCCAAAAAATAAAAAATTTTAAAAACACTTAAAACCTTTAGGAAATTATTCCTTTAGCATCCAGCATAACATCCTAGTTAAAAGGAATGGTATTGGAGGCCTGCTGCGGAAGCTACATGGGACACCAGATATGGCTGAAAATAGGAAAAAACTTAGACCGCGGACCTTAAGTTTTTGCCAAAAAATGAAAACTTTTAAAAACACTCAAAACCTTTAGGAAATTATTCCTTTAGCATCCAGCATAACATCCTAGTTAAAAGGAATGGTATTGGAGGCCTGCTGCGGAGACTACATGGTATACCAGATATGGCTGAAAATATGAAAAAACTTAGACCACGGACCTTAAGTTTTTGCCAAAAAATGAAAACTTTTAAAAACACTCAAAACCTTTAGGAAATTATTCCTTTAGCATCCAGCATAACATCCTAGTTAAAAGGAATGGTATTGGAGGCCTGCTGCGGAAGCTACATGGGACACCAGATATGGCTGAAAATATGAAAAAACTTAGACCGCGGACCTTAAGTTTTTGCCAAAAAATGAAAAATTTTAAAAACACTCAAAACCTTTAGGAAATTATTCCTTTAGCATCCAGCATAACATCCTAGTTAAAAGGAATGGTATTGGAGGCCTGCTGCGGAAGCTACATGGGACACCAGATATGGCTGAAAATATGAAAAAACTTAGACCGCGGACCTTAAGTTTTTGCCAAAAAATGAAAAATTTTAAAAACACTCAAAACCTTTAAGAAATTATTCCTTTAGCATCCAGCATAACATCCTAGTTAAAAGGAATGGTATTGGAGGCCTGCTTTGGAGACTACAAGGTATACCAGATATGGCTGAAAATATGAAAAAACTTAGACCGCGGACCTTAAGTTTTTGCCAAAAAATGAAAAATTTTAAAAACACTCAAAACCTTTAGGAAATTATTCCTTTAGCATCCAGCATAACATCCTAGTTAAAAGGAATGGTATTGGAGGCCTGCTGCGGAAGCTACATGGGACACCAGATATGGCTGAAAATATGAAAAAACTTAGACCGCGGACCTTAAGTTTTTGCCAAAAAATGAAAAATTTTAAAAACACTCAAAACCTTTAAGAAATTATTCCTTTAGCATCCAGCATAACATCCTAGTTAAAAGGAATGGTATTGGAGGCCTGCTTTGGAGACTACAAGGTATACCAGATATGGCTGAAAATATGAAAAAACTTAGACCGCGGACGTAAAGTTTTTGCCAAAAAATAAAAAATTTTAAAAACACTTAAAACCTTTAGGAAATTATTCCTTTAGCATCCAGCATAACATCCTAGTTAAAAGGAATGGTATTGGAGGCCTGCTGCGGAAGCTACATGGGACACCAGATATGGCTGAAAATAGGAAAAAACTTAGACCGCGGACCTTAAGTTTTTGCCAAAAAATGAAAAATTTTAAAAACACTCAAAACCTTTAGGAAATTATTCCTTTAGCATCCAGCATAACATCCTAGTTAAAAGGAATGGTATTGGAGGCCTGCTGCAGAAGCTACATGGGACACCAGATATGGCTGAAAATATGAAAAAACTTAGACCGCGGACCTTAAGTTTTTGCCAAAAAATGAAAAATTTTAAAAACACTCAAAACCTTTAGGAAATTATTCCTTTAGCATCCAGCATAACATCCTAGTTAAAAGGAATGGTATTGGAGGCCTGCTGTGGAAGCTACATGGGACACCAGATATGGCTGAAAATATGAAAAAACTTAGACCGCGGACCTTAAGTTTTTGCCAAAAAATGAAAAATTTTAAAAACACTCAAAACCTTTAGGAAATTATTCCTTTAGCATCCAGCATAACATCCTAGTTAAAAGGAATGGTATTGGAGGCCTGCTGCGGAAGCTACATGGGACACCAGATATGGCTGAAAATATGAAAAAACTTAGACCGCGGACCTTAAGTTTTTGCCAAAAAATGAAAAATTTTAAAAACACTCAAAACCTTTAAGAAATTATTCCTTTAGCATCCAGCATAACATCCTAGTTAAAAGGAATGGTATTGGAGGCCTGCTTTGGAGACTACAAGGTATACCAGATATGGCTGAAAATATGAAAAAACTTAGACCGCGGACCTTAAGTTTTTGCCAAAAAATGAAAAATTTTAAAAACACTCAAAACCTTTAGGAAATTATTCCTTTAGCATCCAGCATAACATCCTAGTTAAAAGGAATGGTATTGGAGGCCTGCTGTGGAAGCTACATGGGACACCAGATATGGCTGAAAATATGAAAAAACTTAGACCGCGGACCTTAAGTTTTTGCCAAAAAATGAAAAATTTTAAAAACACTCAAAACCTTTAGGAAATTATTCCTTTAGCATCCAGCATAACATCCTAGTTAAAAGGAATGGTATTGGAGGCCTGCTGCGGAAGCTACATGGGACACCAGATATGGCTGAAAATATGAAAAAACTTAGACCGCGGACGTAAAGTTTTTGCCAAAAAATAAAAATTTTTAAAAACACTTAAAACCTTTAGGAAATTATTCCTTTAGCATCCAGCATAACATCCTAGTTAAAAGGAATGGTATTGGAGGCCTGCTGCGGAAGCTACATGGGACACCAGATATGGCTGAAAATAGGAAAAAACTTAGACCGCGGACCTTAAGTTTTTGCCAAAAAATGAAAACTTTTAAAAACACTCAAAACCTTTAGGAAATTATTCCTTTAGCATCCAGCATAACATCCTAGTTAAAAGGAATGGTATTGGAGGCCTGCTGCGGAGACTACATGGTATACCAGATATGGCTGAAAATATGAAAAAACTTAGACCACGGACCTTAAGTTTTTGCCAAAAAATGAAAACTTTTAAAAACACTCAAAACCTTTAGGAAATTATTCCTTTAGCATCCAGCATAACATCCTAGTTAAAAGGAATGGTATTGGAGGCCTGCTGCGGAAGCTACATGGGACACCAGATATGGCTGAAAATATGAAAAAACTTAGACCGCGGACCTTAAGTTTTTGCCAAAAAATGAAAAATTTTAAAAACACTCAAAACCTTTAGGAAATTATTCCTTTAGCATCCAGCATAACATCCTAGTTAAAAGGAATGGTATTGGAGGCCTGCTGCGGAAGCTACATGGGACACCAGATATGGCTGAAAATATGAAAAAACTTAGACCGCGGACCTTAAGTTTTTGCCAAAAAATGAAAAATTTTAAAAACACTCAAAACCTTTAGGAAATTATTCCTTTAGCATCCAGCATAACATCCTAGTTAAAAGGAATGGTATTGGAGGCCTGCTGCGGAAGCTACATGGGACACCAGATATGGCTGAAAATAGGAAAAAACTTAGACCGCGGACCTTAAGTTTTTGCCAAAAAATGAAAAATTTTAAAAACACTCAAAACCTTTAGGAAATTATTCCTTTAGCATCCAGCATAACATCCTAGTTAAAAGGAATGGTATTGGAGGCCTGCTGTGGAAGCTACATGGGACACCAGATATGGCTGAAAATATGAAAAAACTTAGACCGCGGACCTTAAGTTTTTGCCAAAAAATGAAAAATTTTAAAAACACTCAAAACCTTTAGGAAATTATTCCTTTAGCATCCAGCATAACATCCTAGTTAAAAGGAATGGTATTGGAGGCCTGCTGCGGAAGCTACATGGGACACCAGATATGGCTGAAAATATGAAAAAACTTAGACCGCGGACCTTAAGTTTTTGCCAAAAAATGAAAAATTTTAAAAACACTCAAAACCTTTAAGAAATTATTCCTTTAGCATCCAGCATAACATCCTAGTTAAAAGGAATGGTATTGGAGGCCTGCTTTGGAGACTACAAGGTATACCAGATATGGCTGAAAATATGAAAAAACTTAGACCGCGGACCTTAAGTTTTTGCCAAAAAATGAAAAATTTTAAAAACACTCAAAACCTTTAGGAAATTATTCCTTTAGCATCCAGCATAACATCCTAGTTAAAAGGAATGGTATTGGAGGCCTGCTGTGGAAGCTACATGGGACACCAGATATGGCTGAAAATATGAAAAAACTTAGACCGCGGACCTTAAGTTTTTGCCAAAAAATGAAAAATTTTAAAAACACTCAAAACCTTTAAGAAATTATTCCTTTAGCATCCAGCATAACATCCTAGTTAAAAGGAATGGTATTGGAGGCCTGCTTTGGAGACTACAAGGTATACCAGATATGGCTGAAAATATGAAAAAACTTAGACCGCGGACCTTAAGTTTTTGCCAAAAAATGAAAAATTTTAAAAACACTCAAAACCTTTAGGAAATTATTCCTTTAGCATCCAGCATAACATCCTAGTTAAAAGGAATGGTATTGGAGGCCTGCTTTGGAGACTACATGGTATACCAGATATGGCTGAAAATATGAAAAAACTTAGACCGCGGACCTTAAGTTTTTGCCAAAAAATGAAAAATTTTAAAAACACTCAAAACCTTTAGGAAATTATTCCTTTAGCATCCAGCATAACATCCTAGTTAAAAGGAATGGTATTGGAGGCCTGCTGCGGAAGCTACATGGGACACCAGATATGGCTGAAAATATGAAAAAACTTAGACCGCGGACGTAAAGTTTTTGCCAAAAAATAAAAATTTTTAAAAACACTTAAAACCTTTAGGAAATTATTCCTTTAGCATCCAGCATAACATCCTAGTTAAAAGGAATGGTATTGGAGGCCTGCTGCGGAAGCTACATGGGACACCAGATATGGCTGAAAATATGAAAAAACTTAGACCGCGGACCTTAAGTTTTTGCCAAAAAATGAAAAATTTTAAAAACACTCAAAACCTTTAGGAAATTATTCCTTTAGCATCCAGCATAACATCCTAGTTAAAAGGAATGGTATTGGAGGCCTGCTGCGGAAGCTACATGGGACACCAGATATGGCTGAAAATAGGAAAAAACTTAGACCGCGGACCTTAAGTTTTTGCCAAAAAATAAAAATTTTTAAAAACACTCAAAACCTTTAGGAAATTATTCCTTTAGAATCCAGCATAACATCCTAGTTAAAAGGAATGGTATTGGAGGCCTGCTGTGGAAGCTACATGGGACACCAGATATGGCTGAAAATATGAAAAAACTTAGACCGCGGACCTTAAGTTTTTGCCAAAAAATGAAAAATTTTAAAAACACTCAAAACCTTTAGGAAATTATTCCTTTAGCATCCAGCATAACATCCTAGTTAAAAGGAATGGTATTGGAGGCCTGCTGCGGAAGCTACATGGGACACCAGATATGGCTGAAAATATGAAAAAACTTAGACCGCGGACCTTAAGTTTTTGCCAAAAAATGAAAAATTTTAAAAACACTCAAAACCTTTAGGAAATTATTCCTTTAGCATCCAGCATAACATCCTAGTTAAAAAGAATGGTATTGGAGGCCTGCTGCGGAAGCTACATGGTATACCAGATATGGCTGAAAATATGAAAAAACTTAGACCGCGGACCTTAAGTTTTTGCCAAAAAATGAAAAATTTTAAAAACACTCAAAACCTTTAGGAAATTATTCCTTTAGCATCCAGCATAACATCCTAGTTAAAAGGAATGGTATTGGAGGCCTGCTTTGAAGACTACATGGTATACCAGATATGGCTGAAAATATGAAAAAACTTAGACCGCGGACCTTAAGTTTTTGCCAAAAAATGAAAAATTTTAAAAACACTCAAAACCTTTAGGAAATTATTCCTTTAGCATCCAGCATAACATCCTAGTTAAAAAGAATGGTATTGGAGGCCTGCTGCGGAAGCTACATGGGACACCAGATATGGCTGAAAATATGAAAAAACTTAGACCGCGGACCTTAAGTTTTTGCCAAAAAATGAAAAATTTTAAAAACACTCAAAACCTTTAGGAAATTATTCCTTTAGCATCCAGCATAACATCCTAGTTAAAAGGAATGGTATTGGAGGCCTGCTGCGGAAGCTACATGGGACACCAGATATGGCTGAAAATAGGAAAAAACTTAGACCGCGGACCTTAAGTTTTTGCCAAAAAATGAAAAATTTTAAAAACACTAAAAACCTTTATGAAATTATTCCTTTAGCATCCAGCATAACATCCTAGTGAAAAGGAATGGTATTGGAGGCCTGCTTTGGAGACTACATGGTATACCAGATATGGCTGAAAATATGAAAAAACTTAGACCGCGGACCTTAAGTTTTTGCCAAAAAATGAAAACTTTTAAAAACACTCAAAACCTTTAGGAAATTATTCCTTTAGCATCCAGCATAACATCCTAGTTAAAAGGAATGGTATTGGAGGCCTGCTGCGGAAGCTACATGGGACACCAGATATGGTTGAAAATATGAAAAAACTTAGACCGCGGACCTTAAGTTTTTGCCAAAAAATGAAAAATTTTAAAAACACTCAAAACCTTTAGGAAATTATTCCTTTAGCATCCAGCATAACATCCTAGTTAAAAGGAATGGTATTGGAGGCCTGCTTTGGAGACTACAAGGTATACCAGATATGGCTGAAAATATGAAAAAACTTAGACCGCGGACCTTAAGTTTTTGCCAAAAAATGAAAAATTTTAAAAACACTCAAAACCTTTAGGAAATTATTCCTTTAGCATCCAGCATAACATCCTAGTTAAAAGGAATGGTATTGGAGGCCTGCTGTGGAAGCTACATGGGACACCAGATATGGCTGAAAATATGAAAAAACTTAGACTGCGGACCTTAAGTTTTTGCCAAAAAATGAAAAATTTTAAAAACACTCAAAACCTTTAGGAAATTATTCCTTTAGCATCCAGCATAACATCCTAGTTAAAAGGAATGGTATTGGAGGCCTGCTGCGGAAGCTACATGGGACACCAGATATGGCTGAAAATATGAAAAAACTTAGACCGCGGACCTTAAGTTTTTGCCAAAAAATGAAAAATTTTAAAAACACTCAAAACCTTTAGGAAATTATTCCTTTAGCATCCAGCATAACATCCTAGTTAAAAGGAATGGTATTGGAGGCCTGCTGCGGAAGCTACATGGGACACCAGATATGGCTGAAAATATGAAAAAACTTAGACCGCGGACCTTAAGTTTTTGCCAAAAAATGAAAAATTTTAAAAACACTCAAAACCTTTAGGAAATTATTCCTTTAGCATCCAGCATAACATCCTAGTTAAAAGGAATGGTATTGGAGGCCTGCTGCGGAAGCTACATGGGACACCAGATATGGCTGAAAATATGAAAAAACTTAGACCGCGGACCTTAAGTTTTTGCCAAAAAATGAAAAATTTTAAAAACACTCAAAACCTTTAGGAAATTATTCCTTTAGCATCCAGCATAACATCCTAGTTAAAAGGAATGGTATTGGAGGCCTGCTGCGGAAGCTACATGGGACACCAGATATGGCTGAAAATATGAAAAAACTTAGACCGCGGACGTAAAGTTTTTGCCAAAAAATAAAAATTTTTAAAAACACTTAAAACCTTTAGGAAATTATTCCTTTAGCATCCAGCATAACATCCTAGTTAAAAGGAATGGTATTGGAGCCCTGCTGCGGAAGCTACATGGGACACCAGATATGGCTGAAAATAGGAAAAAACTTAGACCGCGGACCTTAAGTTTTTGCCAAAAAATGAAAAATTTTAAAAACACTCAAAACCTTTAGGAAATTATTCCTTTAGCATCCAGCATAACATCCTAGTTAAAAGGAATGGTATTGGAGGCCTGCTGCGGAAGCTACATGGGACACCAGATATGGCTGAAAATATGAAAAAACTTAGACCGCGGACGTAAAGTTTTTGCCAAAAAATAAAATTTTTTAAAAACACTTAAAACCTTTAGGAAATTATTCCTTTAGCATCCAGCATAACATCCTAGTTAAAAGGAATGGTATTGGAGGCCTGCTGCGGAAGCTACATGGGACACCAGATATGGCTGAAAATAGGAAAAAACTTAGACCGCGGACCTTAAGTTTTTGCCAAAAAATGAAAACTTTTAAAAACACTCAAAACCTTTAGGAAATTATTCCTTTAGCATCCAGCATAACATCCTAGTTAAAAGGAATGGTATTGGAGGCCTGCTGCGGAAGCTACATGGGACACCAGATATGGCTGAAAATATGAAAAAACTTAGACCGCGGACGTAAAGTTTTTGCCAAAAAATAAAAATTTTTAAAACACTTAAAACCTTTAGGAAATTATTCCTTTAGCATCCAGCATAACATCCTAGTTAAAAGGAATGGTATTGGAGGCCTGCTGTGGAAGCTACATGGGACACCAGATATGGCTGAAAATATGAAAAAACTTACACCGCGGACCTTAAGTTTTTGCCAAAAAATAAAAAATTTTTAAAAACACTCAAAACCTTTAGGAAATTATTCCTTTAGAATCCAGCATAACATCCTAGTTAAAAGGAATGGTATTGGAGGCCTGCTGTGGAAGCTACATGGTATACCAGATATGGCTGAAAATATGAAAAAACTTAGACCGCGGACCTTAAGTTTTTGCCAAAAAATGAAAAATTTTAAAAACACTCAAAACCTTTAGGAAATTATTCCTTTAGCATCCAGCATAACATCCTAGTTAAAAGGAATGGTATTGGAGGCCTGCTGCGGAAGCTACATGGGACACCAGATATGGCTGAAAATATGAAAAAACTTAGACCGCGGACCTTAAGTTTTTGCCAAAAAATGAAAAATTTTAAAAACACTCAAAACCTTTAGGAAATTATTCCTTTAGCATCCAGCATAACATCCTAGTTAAAAGGAATGGTATTGGAGGCCTGCTGCGGAAGCTACATGGGACACCAGATATGGCTGAAAATAGGAAAAAACTTAGACCGCGGACCTTAAGTTTTTGCCAAAAAATGAAAAATTTTAAAAACACTCAAAACCTTTAGGAAATTATTCCTTTAGCATCCAGCATAACATCCTAGTTAAAAGGAATGGTATTGGAGGCCTGCTGCGGAAGCTACATGGGACACCAGATATGGCTGAAAATATGAAAAAACTTAGACCGCGGACCTCAAGTTTTTGCCAAAAAATGAAAAATTTTAAAAACACTCAAAACCTTTAGGAAATTATTCCTTTAGCATCCAGCATAACATCCTAGTTAAAAGGAATGGTATTGGAGGCCTGCTTTGGAGACTACAAGGTATACCAGATATGGCTGAAAATATGAAAAAACTTAGACCGCGGACCTTAAGTTTTTGCCAAAAAATGAAAAATTTTAAAAACACTCAAAACCTTTAGGAAATTATTCCTTTAGCATCCAGCATAACATCCTAGTTAAAAAGAATGGTATTGGAGGCCTGCTGTGGAAGCTACATGGGACACCAGATATGGCTGAAAATATGAAAAAACTTAGACCGCGGACCTTAAGTTTTTGCCAAAAAATGAAAAATTTTAAAAACACTCAAAACCTTTAGGAAATTATTCCTTTAGCATCCAGCATAACATCCTAGTTAAAAGGAATGGTATTGGAGGCCTGCTTTGGAGACTACAAGGTATACCAGATATGGCTGAAAATATGAAAAAACTTAGACCGCGGACCTTAAGTTTTTGCCAAAAAATGAAAAATTTTAAAAACAGTCAAAACCTTTAGGAAATTATTCCTTTAGCATCCAGCATAACATCCTAGTTAAAAGGAATGGTATTGGAGGCCTGCTTTGGAGACTACATGGTATACCAGATATGGCTGAAAATATGAAAAAACTTAGACCGCGGACCTTAAGTTTTTGCCAAAAAATGAAAAATTTTAAAAACACTCAAAACCTTTAGGAAATTATTCCTTTAGCATCCAGCATAACATCCTAGTTAAAAGGAATGGTATTGGAGGCCTGCTGCGGAAGCTACATGGGACAACAGATATGGCTGAAAATATGAAAAAACTTACACCGCGGACCTTAAGTTTTTGCCAAAAAATAAACTTTTTTAAAAACACTCAAAACCTTTAGGAAATTATTCCTTTAGAATCCAGCATAACATCCTAGTTAAAAGGAATGGTATTGGAGGCCTGCTGTGGAAGCTACATGGGACACCAGATATGGCTGAAAATATGAAAAAACTTAGACCGCGGACCTTAAGTTTTTGCCAAAAAATGAAAAATTTTAAAAACACTCAAAACCTTTAGGAAATTATTCCTTTAGCATCCAGCATAACATCCTAGTTAAAAGGAATGGTATTGGAGGCCTGCTTTGGAGACTACATGGTATACCAGATATGGCTGAAAATATGAAAAAACTTAGACCGCGGACCTTAAGTTTTTGCCAAAAAATGAAAAATTTTAAAAACACTCAAAACCTTTAGGAAATTATTCCTTTAGCATCCAGCATAACATCCTAGTTAAAAGGAATGGTATTGGAGGCCTGCTGCGGAAGCTACATGGGACACCAGATATGGCTGAAAATATGAAAAAACTTAGACCGCGGACGTAAAGTTTTTGCCAAAAAATAAAAATTTTTAAAACACTTAAAACCTTTAGGAAATTATTCCTTTAGCATCCAGCATAACATCCTAGTTAAAAGGAATGGTATTGGAGGCCTGCTGTGGAAGCTACATGGGACACCAGATATGGCTGAAAATATGAAAAAACTTACACCGCGGACCTTAAGTTTTTGCCAAAAAATAAAAAATTTTAAAAACACTCAAAACCTTTAGGAAATTATTCCTTTAGCATCCAGCATAACATCCTAGTTAAAAGGAATGGTATTGGAGGCCTGCTTTGGAGACTACATGGTATACCAGATATGGCTGAAAATATGAAAAAACTTAGACCGCGGACCTTAAGTTTTTGCCAAAAAATGAAAAATTTTAAAAACACTCAAAACCTTTAGGAAATTATTCCTTTAGCATCCAGCATAACATCCTAGTTAAAAGGAATGGTATTGGAGGCCTGCTGCGGAAGCTACATGGGACACCAGATATGGCTGAAAATATGAAAAAACTTAGACCGCAGACCTTAAGTTTTTGCTGAAAAATGAAAAATTTTTAAAACACTCAAAACCTTTAGGAAATTATTCCTTTAGCATCCAGCATAACATCCTAGTTAAAAAGAATGGTATTGGAGGCCTGCTGTGGAAGCTACATGGGACACCAGATATGGCTGAAAATATGAAAAAACTTAGACCGCGGACCTTAAGTTTTTGCCAAAAAATGAAAAATTTTAAAAACACTCAAAACCTTTAGGAAATTATTCCTTTAGCATCCAGCATAACATCCTAGTTAAAAGGAATGGTATTGGAGGCCTGCTGTGGAAGCTACATGGGACACCAGATATGGCTGAAAATATGAAAAAACTTAGACCGCGGACCTTAAGTTTTTGCCAAAAAATGAAAAATTTTAAAAACACTCAAAACCTTTAGGAAATTATTCCTTTAGCATCCAGCATAACATCCTAGTTAAAAGGAATGGTATTGGAGGCCTGCTTTGGAGACTACAAGGTATACCAGATATGGCTGAAAATATGAAAAAACTTAGACCGCGGACCTTAAGTTTTTGCCAAAAAATGAAAAATTTTAAAAACACTCAAAACCTTTAGGAAATTATTCCTTTAGCATCCAGCATAACATCCTAGTTAAAAGGAATGGTATTGGAGGCCTGCTGCGGAAGCTACATGGGACACCAGATATGGCTGAAAATATGAAAAAACTTACACCGCGGACCTTAAGTTTTTGCCAAAAAATAAAAATTTTTAAAAACACTCAAAACCTTTAGGAAATTATTCCTTTAGAATCCAGCATAACATCCTAGTTAAAAGGAATGGTATTGGAGGCCTGCTGTGGAAGCTACATGGTATACCAGATATGGCTGAAAATATGAAAAAACTTAGACCGCGGACCTTAAGTTTTTGCCAAAAAATAAAAAATTTTAAAAACACTCAAAACCTTTAGGAAATTATTCCTTTAGCATCCAGCATAACATCCTAGTTAAAAAGAATGGTATTGGAGGCCTGCTGCGGAAGCTACATGGGACACCAGATACGGCTGAAAATATGAAAAAACTTAGACCGCGGACCTTAAGTTTTTGCCAAAAAATGAAAAATTTTAAAAACACTCAAAACCTTTAGGAAATTATTCCTTTAGCATCCAGCATAACATCCTAGTTAAAAGGAATGGTATTGGAGGCCTGCTTTGGAGACTACATGGTATACCAGATATGGCTGAAAATATGAAAAAACTTAGACCGCGGACCTTAAGTTTTTGCCAAAAAATGAAAAATTTTAAAAACACTCAAAACCTTTAGGAAATTATTCCTTTAGCATCCAGCATAACATCCTAGTTAAAAAGAATGGTATTGGAGGCCTGCTGTGGAAGCTACATGGGACACCAGATATGGCTGAAAATATGAAAAAACTTAGACCGCGGACCTTAAGTTTTTGCCAAAAAATGAAAAATTTTAAAAACACTCAAAACCTTTAGGAAATTATTCCTTTAGCATCCAGCATAACATCCTAGTTAAAAGGAATGGTATTGGAGGCCTGCTGCGGAAGCTACATGGGACACCAGATATGGCTGAAAATATGAAAAAACTTAGACCGCGGACCTTAAGTTTTTGCCAAAAAATGAAAAATTTTAAAAACACTCAAAACCTTTAGGAAATTATTCCTTTAGCATCCAGCATAACATCCTAGTTAAAAGGAATGGTATTGGAGGCCTGCTGCGGAAGCTACATGGGACACCAGATATGGCTGAAAATATGAAAAAACTTACACCGCGGACCTTAAGTTTTTGACAAAAAATAAAAAATTTTAAAAACACTCAAAACCTTTAGGAAATTATTCCTTTAGCATCCAGCATAACATCCTAGTTAAAAGGAATGGTATTGGAGGCCTGCTGTGGAAGCTACATGGGACACCAGATATGGCTGAAAATATGAAAAAACTTAGACCGCGGACCTTAAGTTTTTGCCAAAAAATGAAAAATTTTAAAAATACTCAAAACCTTTAGGAAATTATTCCTTTAGCATCCAGCATAACATCCTAGTTAAAAGGAATGGTATTGGAGGCCTGCTTTGGAGACTACATGGTATACCAGATATGGCTGAAAATATGAAAAAACTTAGACCGCGGACCTTAAGTTTTTGCCAAAAAATGAAAATTTTTAAAAACACTCAAAACCTTTAGGAAATTATTCCTTTAGCATCCAGCATAACATCCTAGTTAAAAGGAATGGTATTGGAGGCCTGCTGCGGAAGCTACATGGGACACCAGATATGGCTGAAAATATGAAAAAACTTAGACCGCGGACCTCAAGTTTTTGCCAAAAAATGAAAAATTTTAAAAACACTCAAAACCTTTAGGAAATTATTCCTTTAGCATCCAGCATAACATCCTAGTTAAAAGGAATGGTATTGGAGGCCTGCTTTGGAGACTACAAGGTATACCAGATATGGCTGAAAATATGAAAAAACTTAGACCGCGGACCTTAAGTTTTTGCCAAAAAATGAAAAATTTTAAAAACACTCAAAACCTTTAGGAAATTATTCCTTTAGCATCCAGCATAACATCCTAGTTAAAAGGAATGGTATTGGAGGCCTGCTGCGGAAGCTACATGGGACACCAGATATGGCTGAAAATATGAAAAAACTTAGACCGCGGACCTTAAGTTTTTGCCAAAAAATGAAAAATTTTAAAAACACTCAAAACCTTTAGGAAATTATTCCTTTAGCATCCAGCATAACATCCTAGTTAAAAGGAATGGTATTGGAGGCCTGCTGCGGAAGCTACATGGGACACCAGATATGGCTGAAAATATGAAAAAACTTACACCGCGGACCTTAAGTTTTTGCCAAAAAATGAAAAATTTTAAAAACACTCAAAACCTTTAGGAAATTATTCCTTTAGCATCCAGCATAACATCCTAGTTAAAAGGAATGGTATTGGAGGCCTGCTGCGGAAGCTACATGGGACACCAGATATGGCTGAAAATATGAAAAAACTTACACCGCGGACCTTAAGTTTTTGCCAAAAAATAAAAATTTTTAAAAACACTCAAAACCTTTAGGAAATTATTCCTTTAGAATCCAGCATAACATCCTAGTTAAAAGGAATGGTATTGGAGGCCTGCTGTGGAAGCTACATGGTATACCAGATATGGCTGAAAATATGAAAAAACTTAGACCGCGGACCTTAAGTTTTTGCCAAAAAATGAAAAATTTTAAAAACACTCAAAACCTTTAGGAAATTATTCCTTTAGCATCCAGCATAACATCCTAGTTAAAAAGAATGGTATTGGAGGCCTGCTGCGGAAGCTACATGGGACACCAGATACGGCTGAAAATATGAAAAAACTTAGACCGCGGACCTTAAGTTTTTGCCAAAAAATGAAAAATTTTAAAAACACTCAAAACCTTTAGGAAATTATTCCTTTAGCATCCAGCATAACATCCTAGTTAAAAGGAATGGTATTGGAGGCCTGCTGCGGAAGCTACATGGGACACCAGATATGGCTGAAAATATGAAAAAACTTAGACCGCGGACCTTAAGTTTTTGCCAAAAAATGAAAAATTTTAAAAACACTCAAAACCTTTAGGAAATTATTCCTTTAGCATCCAGCATAACATCCTAGTTAAAAGGAATGGTATTGGAGGCCTGCTGCGGAAGCTACATGGGACACCAGATATGGCTGAAAATAGGAAAAAACTTAGACCGCGGACCTTAAGTTTTTGCCAAAAAATGAAAAATTTTAAAAACACTCAAAACCTTTAGGAAATTATTCCTTTAGCATCCAGCATAACATCCTAGTTAAAAGGAATGGTATTGGAGGCCTGCTGCGGAAGCTACATGGGACACCAGATATGGCTGAAAATATGAAAAAACTTAGACCGCGGACCTTAAGTTTTTGCCAAAAAATGAAAAATTTTAAAAACACTCAAAACCTTTAAGAAATTATTCCTTTAGCATCCAGCATAACATCCTAGTTAAAAGGAATGGTATTGGAGGCCTGCTTTGGAGACTACAAGGTATACCAGATATGGCTGAAAATATGAAAAAACTTAGACCGCGGACCTTAAGTTTTTGCCAAAAAATGAAAAATTTTAAAAACACTCAAAACCTTTAGGAAATTATTCCTTTAGCATCCAGCATAACATCCTAGTTAAAAGGAATGGTATTGGAGGCCTGCTGTGGAAGCTACATGGGACACCAGATATGGCTGAAAATATGAAAAAACTTAGACCGCGGACCTTAAGTTTTTGCCAAAAAATGAAAAATTTTAAAAACACTCAAAACCTTTAGGAAATTATTCCTTTAGCATCCAGCATAACATCCTAGTTAAAAGGAATGGTATTGGAGGCCTGCTTTGGAGACTACAAGGTATACCAGATATGGCTGAAAATATGAAAAAACTTAGACCGCGGACCTTAAGTTTTTGCCAAAAAATGAAAAATTTTAAAAACAGTCAAAACCTTTAGGAAATTATTCCTTTAGCATCCAGCATAACATCCTAGTTAAAAGGAATGGTATTGGAGGCCTGCTTTGGAGACTACATGGTATACCAGATATGGCTGAAAATATGAAAAAACTTAGACCGCGGACCTTAAGTTTTTGCCAAAAAATGAAAAATTTTAAAAACACTCAAAACCTTTAGGAAATTATTCCTTTAGCATCCAGCATAACATCCTAGTTAAAAGGAATGGTATTGGAGGCCTGCTGCGGAAGCTACATGGGACAACAGATATGGCTGAAAATATGAAAAAACTTACACCGCGGACCTTAAGTTTTTGCCAAAAAATAAACTTTTTTAAAAACACTCAAAACCTTTAGGAAATTATTCCTTTAGAATCCAGCATAACATCCTAGTTAAAAGGAATGGTATTGGAGGCCTGCTGTGGAAGCTACATGGGACACCAGATATGGCTGAAAATATGAAAAAACTTACACCGCGGACCTTAAGTTTTTGCCAAAAAATAAAAAATTTTAAAAACACTCAAAACCTTTAGGAAATTATTCCTTTAGCATCCAGCATAACATCCTAGTTAAAAGGAATGGTATTGGAGGCCTGCTTTGGAGACTACATGGTATACCAGATATGGCTGAAAATATGAAAAAACTTAGACCGCGGACCTTAAGTTTTTGCCAAAAAATGAAAAATTTTAAAAACACTCAAAACCTTTAGGAAATTATTCCTTTAGCATCCAGCATAACATCCTAGTTAAAAGGAATGGTATTGGAGGCCTGCTGCGGAAGCTACATGGGACACCAGATATGGCTGAAAATATGAAAAAACTTAGACCGCAGACCTTAAGTTTTTGCTGAAAAATGAAAAATTTTTAAAACACTCAAAACCTTTAGGAAATTATTCCTTTAGCATCCAGCATAACATCCTAGTTAAAAAGAATGGTATTGGAGGCCTGCTGTGGAAGCTACATGGGACACCAGATATGGCTGAAAATATGAAAAAACTTAGACCGCGGACCTTAAGTTTTTGCCAAAAAATGAAAAATTTTAAAAACACTCAAAACCTTTAGGAAATTATTCCTTTAGCATCCAGCATAACATCCTAGTTAAAAGGAATGGTATTGGAGGCCTGCTGTGGAAGCTACATGGGACACCAGATATGGCTGAAAATATGAAAAAACTTAGACCGCGGACCTTAAGTTTTTGCCAAAAAATGAAAAATTTTAAAAACACTCAAAACCTTTAGGAAATTATTCCTTTAGCATCCAGCATAACATCCTAGTTAAAAGGAATGGTATTGGAGGCCTGCTGCGGAAGCTACATGGTATACCAGATATGGCTGAAAATATGAAAAAACTTAGACCGCGGACCTTAAGTTTTTGCCAAAAAATAAAAAATTTTAAAAACACTCAAAACCTTTAGGAAATTATTCCTTTAGCATCCAGCATAACATCCTAGTTAAAAAGAATGGTATTGGAGGCCTGCTGCGGAAGCTACATGGGACACCAGATACGGCTGAAAATATGAAAAAACTTAGACCGCGGACCTTAAGTTTTTGCCAAAAAATGAAAAATTTTAAAAACACTCAAAACCTTTAGGAAATTATTCCTTTAGCATCCAGCATAACATCCTAGTTAAAAGGAATGGTATTGGAGGCCTGCTTTGGAGACTACATGGTATACCAGATATGGCTGAAAATATGAAAAAACTTAGACCGCGGACCTTAAGTTTTTGCCAAAAAATGAAAAATTTTAAAAACACTCAAAACCTTTAGGAAATTATTCCTTTAGCATCCAGCATAACATCCTAGTTAAAAGGAATGGTATTGGAGGCCTGCTTTGGAGACTACATGGTATACCAGATATGGCTGAAAATATGAAAAAACTTAGACCGCGGACCTTAAGTTTTTGCCAAAAAATGAAAACTTTTAAAAACACTCAAAACCTTTAGGAAATTATTCCTTTAGCATCCAGCATAACATCCTAGTTAAAAGGAATGGTATTGGAGGCCTGCTGCGGAAGCTACATGGGACACCAGATATGGCTGAAAATATGAAAAAACTTAGACCGCGGACCTTAAGTTTTTGCCAAAAAATGAAAAATTTTAAAAACACTCAAAACCTTTAGGAAATTATTCCTTTAGCATCCAGCATAACATCCTAGTTAAAAAGAATGGTATTGGAGGCCTGCTGCGGAAGCTACATGGGACACCAGATATGGCTGAAAATATGAAAAAACTTAGACCGCGGACCTTAAGTTTTTGCCAAAAAATGAAAAATTTTAAAAACACTCAAAACCTTTAGGAAATTATTCCTTTAGCATCCAGCATAACATCCTAGTTAAAAGGAATGGTATTGGAGGCCTGCTGCGGAAGCTACATGGGACACCAGATATGGCTGAAAATATGAAAAAACTTACACCGCGGACCTTAAGTTTTTGACAAAAAATAAAAATTTTTAAAAACACTCAAGACCTTTAGGAAATTATTCCTTTAGCATCCAGCATAACATCCTAGTTAAAAGGAATGGTATTGGAGGCCTGCCGCGGAAGCTACATGTGACATCAGATATGGCTGAAAATATGAAAAAACTTAGACCGCGGACCTTAAGTTTTTGCCAAAAAATGAAAAATTTTAAAAACACTCAAAACCTTTAGGAAATTATTCCTTTAGCATCCAGCATAACATCCTAGTTAAAAAGAATGGTATTGGAGGCCTGCTGTGGAAGCTACATGGGACACCAGATATGGCTGAAAATATGAAAAAACTTAGACCGCGGACCTTAAGTTTTTGCCAAAAAATGAAAAATTTTAAAAACACTCAAAACCTTTAGGAAATTATTCCTTTAGCATCCAGCATAACATCCTAGTTAAAAGGAATGGTATTGGAGGCCTGCTGCGGAAGCTACATGGGACACCAGATATGGCTGAAAATATGAAAAAACTTAGACCGCGGACCTTAAGTTTTTGCCAAAAAATGAAAAATTTTAAAAACACTCAAAACCTTTAGGAAATTATTCCTTTAGCATCCAGCATAACATCCTAGTTAAAAGGAATGGTATTGGAGGCCTGCTGCGGAAGCTACATGGGACACCAGATATGGCTGAAAATATGAAAAAACTTACACCGCGGACCTTAAGTTTTTGACAAAAAATAAAAAATTTTAAAAACACTCAAAACCTTTAGGAAATTATTCCTTTAGCATCCAGCATAACATCCTAGTTAAAAGGAATGGTATTGGAGGCCTGCTGTGGAAGCTACATGGGACACCAGATATGGCTGAAAATATGAAAAAACTTAGACCGCGGACCTTAAGTTTTTGCCAAAAAATGAAAAATTTTAAAAATACTCAAAACCTTTAGGAAATTATTCCTTTAGCATCCAGCATAACATCCTAGTTAAAAGGAATGGTATTGGAGGCCTGCTGCGGAAGCTACATGGGACACCAGATATGGCTGAAAATATGAAAAAACTTAGACCGCGGACCTTAAGTTTTTGCCAAAAAATGAAAAATTTTAAAAACACTCAAAACCTTTAGGAAATTATTCCTTTAGCATCCAGCATAACATCCTAGTTAAAAAGAATGGTATTGGAGGCCTGCTGTGGAAGCTACATGGGACACCAGATATGGCTGAAAATATGAAAAAACTTAGACCGCGGACCTTAAGTTTTTGCCAAAAAATGAAAAATTTTAAAAACACTCAAAACCTTTAGGAAATTATTCCTTTAGCATCCAGCATAACATCCTAGTTAAAAAGAATGGTATTGGAGGCCTGCTGCGGAAGCTACATGGGACACCAAATACGGCTGAAAATATGAAAAAACTTAGACCGCGGACCTTAAGTTTTTGCCAAAAAATGAAAAATTTTAAAAACACTCAAAACCTTTAGGAAATTATTCCTTTAGCATCCAGCATAACATCCTAGTTAAAAGAAATGGTATTGGAGGCCTGCTGCGGAAGCTACATGGGACACCAGATATGGCTGAAAATATGAAAAAACTTAGACCGCGGACCTTAAGTTTTTGCCAAAAAATGAAAAATTTTAAAAACACTCAAAACCTTTAGGAAATTATTCCTTTAGCATCCAGCATAACATCCTAGTTAAAAAGAATGGTATTGGAGGCCTGCTGTGGAAGCTACATGGGACACCAGATATGGCTGAAAATATGAAAAAACGTAGACCGCGGACCTTAAGTTTTTGCCAAAAAATGAAAAATTTTAAAAACACTCAAAACCTTTAGGAAATTATTCCTTTAGCATCCAGCATAACATCCTAGTTAAAAGGAATGGTATTGGAGGCCTGCTGCGGAAGCTACATGGGACACCAGATATGGCTGAAAATAGGAAAAAACTTAGACCGCGGACCTTAAGTTTTTGCCAAAAAATGAAAAATTTTAAAAACACTCAAAACCTTTAGGAAATTATTCCTTTAGCATCCAGCATAACATCTTAGTTAAAAGGAATGGTATTGGAGGCCTGCTGCGGAAGCTACATGGGACACCAGATATGGCTGAAAATATGAAAAAACTTACACCGCGGACCTTAAGTTTTTGACAAAAAATAAAAATTTTTAAAAACACTCAAAACCTTTAGGAAATTATTCCTTTAGCATCCAGCATAACATCCTAGTTAAAAGGAATGGTATTGGAGGCCTGCTGTGGAAGCTACATGGGACACCAGATATGGCTGAAAATATGAAAAAACTTAGACCGCGGACCTTAAGTTTTTGCCAAAAAATGAAAAATTTTAAAAACAATCAAAACCTTTAGGATATTATTCCTTTAGCATCCAGCATAACATCCTAGTAAAAAGGAATGGTATTGGAGGCCTGCTGCGGAAGCTACATGGGACACCAGATATGCCTGAAAATATGAAAAAACTTACACCGCGGACCTTAAGTTTTTGACAAAAAATAAAAATTTTTAAAAACACTCAAAACCTTTAGGAAATTATTCCTTTAGCATCCAGCATAACATCCTAGTTAAAAGGAATGGTATTGGAGGCCTGCTGTGGAAGCTACATGGGACACCAGATATGGCTGAAAATATGAAAAAACTTAGACCGCGGACCTTAAGTTTTTGCCAAAAAATGAAAAATTTTAAAAACACTCAAAACCTTTAGGAAATTATTCCTTTAGCATCCAGCATAACATCCTAGTTAAAAGGAATGGTATTGGAGGCCTGCTGCGGAAGCTACATGGGACACCAGATATGGCTGAAAATATGAAAAAACTTAGACCGCGGACCTTAAGTTTTTGCCAAAAAATGAAAAATTTTAAAAACACTCAAAACCTTTAGGAAATTATTCCTTTAGCATCCAGCATAACATCCTAGTTAAAAGGAATGGTATTGGAGGCCTGCTGCGGAAGCTACATGGGACACCAGATATGGCTGAAAATATGAAAAAACTTACACCGCGGACCTTAAGTTTTTGACAAAAAATAAAAAATTTTAAAAACACTCAAAACCTTTAGGAAATTATTCCTTTAGCATCCAGCATAACATCCTAGTTAAAAGGAATGGTATTGGAGGCCTGCTGTGGAAGCTACATGGGACACCAGATATGGCTGAAAATATGAAAAAACTTAGACCGCGGACCTTAAGTTTTTGCCAAAAAATGAAAAATTTTAAAAATACTCAAAACCTTTAGGAAATTATTCCTTTAGCATCCAGCATAACATCCTAGTTAAAAGGAATGGTATTGGAGGCCTGCTGCGGAAGCTACATGGGACACCAGATATGGCTGAAAATATGAAAAAACTTAGACCGCGGACCTTAAGTTTTTGCCAAAAAATGAAAAATTTTAAAAACACTCAAAACCTTTAGGAAATTATTCCTTTAGCATCCAGCATAACATCCTAGTTAAAAAGAATGGTATTGGAGGCCTGCTGTGGAAGCTACATGGGACACCAGATATGGCTGAAAATATGAAAAAACTTAGACCGCGGACCTTAAGTTTTTGCCAAAAAATGAAAAATTTTAAAAACACTCAAAACCTTTAGGAAATTATTCCTTTAGCATCCAGCATAACATCCTAGTTAAAAAGAATGGTATTGGAGGCCTGCTGCGGAAGCTACATGGGACACCAAATACGGCTGAAAATATGAAAAAACTTAGACCGCGGACCTTAAGTTTTTGCCAAAAAATGAAAAATTTTAAAAACACTCAAAACCTTTAGGAAATTATTCCTTTAGCATCCAGCATAACATCCTAGTTAAAAGAAATGGTATTGGAGGCCTGCTGCGGAAGCTACATGGGACACCAGATATGGCTGAAAATATGAAAAAACTTAGACCGCGGACCTTAAGTTTTTGCCAAAAAATGAAAAATTTTAAAAACACTCAAAACCTTTAGGAAATTATTCCTTTAGCATCCAGCATAACATCCTAGTTAAAAAGAATGGTATTGGAGGCCTGCTGTGGAAGCTACATGGGACACCAGATATGGCTGAAAATATGAAAAAACGTAGACCGCGGACCTTAAGTTTTTGCCAAAAAATGAAAAATTTTAAAAACACTCAAAACCTTTAGGAAATTATTCCTTTAGCATCCAGCATAACATCCTAGTTAAAAGGAATGGTATTGGAGGCCTGCTGCGGAAGCTACATGGGACACCAGATATGGCTGAAAATAGGAAAAAACTTAGACCGCGGACCTTAAGTTTTTGCCAAAAAATGAAAAATTTTAAAAACACTCAAAACCTTTAGGAAATTATTCCTTTAGCATCCAGCATAACATCTTAGTTAAAAGGAATGGTATTGGAGGCCTGCTGCGGAAGCTACATGGGACACCAGATATGGCTGAAAATATGAAAAAACTTACACCGCGGACCTTAAGTTTTTGACAAAAAATAAAAATTTTTAAAAACACTCAAAACCTTTAGGAAATTATTCCTTTAGCATCCAGCATAACATCCTAGTTAAAAGGAATGGTATTGGAGGCCTGCTGTGGAAGCTACATGGGACACCAGATATGGCTGAAAATATGAAAAAACTTAGACCGCGGACCTTAAGTTTTTGCCAAAAAATGAAAAATTTTAAAAACAATCAAAACCTTTAGGATATTATTCCTTTAGCATCCAGCATAACATCCTAGTAAAAAGGAATGGTATTGGAGGCCTGCTGCGGAAGCTACATGGGACACCAGATATGCCTGAAAATATGAAAAAACTTACACCGCGGACCTTAAGTTTTTGACAAAAAATAAAAATTTTTAAAAACACTCAAAACCTTTAGGAAATTATTCCTTTAGCATCCAGCATAACATCCTAGTTAAAAGGAATGGTATTGGAGGCCTGCTGTGGAAGCTACATGGGACACCAGATATGGCTGAAAATATGAAAAAACTTAGACCGCGGACCTTAAGTTTTTGCCAAAAAATGAAAAATTTTAAAAACACTCAAAACCTTTAGGAAATTATTCCTTTAGCATCCAGCATAACATCCTAGTTAAAAGGAATGGTATTGGAGGCCTGCTTTGGAGACTACATGGTATACCAGATATGGCTGAAAATATGAAAAAACTTAGACCGCGGACCTTAAGTTTTTGCCAAAAAATGAAAATTTTTAAAAACACTCAAAACCTTTAGGAAATTATTCCTTTAGCATCCAGCATAACATCCTAGTTAAAAGGAATGGTATTGGAGGCCTGCTGCGGAAGCTACATGGGACACCAGATATGGCTGAAAATATGAAAAAACTTAGACCGCGGACCTTAAGTTTTTGCCAAAAAATGAAAAATTTTAAAAACACTCAAAACCTTTAGGAAATTATTCCTTTAGCATCCAGCATAACATCCTAGTTAAAAAGAATGGTATTGGAGGCCTGCTGTGGAAGCTACATGGGACACCAGATATGGCTGAAAATATGAAAAAACTTAGACCGCGGACCTTAAGTTTTTGCCAAAAAATGAAAACTTTTAAAAACACTCAAAACCTATCGGAAATTATTCCTTTAGCATCCAGCATAACATCCTAGTTAAAAGGAATGGTATTGGAGGCCTGCTGTTAAAGCTACATGGGACACCAGATATGGCTGAAAATATGAAAAAACTTAGACCGCGGACCTTAAGTTTTTGCCAAAAAATGAAAATTTTTAAAAACACTCAAAACCTTTAGGAAATTATTCCTTTAGCATCCAGCATAACATCCTAGTTAAAAGGAATGGTATTGGAGGCCTGCTGCGGAAGCTACATGGGACACCAGATATGGCTGAAAATATGAAAAAACTTAGACCGCGGACCTTAAGTTTTTGCCAAAAAATGAAAAATTTTAAAAACACTCAAAACCTTTAGGAAATTATTCCTTTAGCATCCAGCATAACATCCTAGTTAAAAAGAATGGTATTGGAGGCCTGCTGTGGAAGCTACATGGGACACCAGATATGGCTGAAAATATGAAAAAACTTAGACCGCGGACCTTAAGTTTTTGCCAAAAAATGAAAAATTTTAAAAACACTCAAAACGTTTAGGAAATTATTCCTTTAGCATCCAGCATAACATCCTAGTTAAAAGGAATGGTATTGGAGGCCTGCTGCGGAAGCTACATGGGACACCAGATATGGCTGAAAATAGGAAAAAAAACTTACACCGCGGACCTTAAGTTTTTGCCAAAAAATAAAAATTTTTAAAAACACTCAAAACCTTTAGGAAATTATTCCTTTAGCATCCAGCATAACATCCTAGTTAAAAGGAATGGTATTGGAGGCCTGCTGCGGAAGCTACATGGGACACCAGATATGGCTGAAAATATGAAAAAACTTAGACCGCGGACCTTAAGTTTTTGCCAAAAAATGAAAAATTTTAAAAACACTCAAAACCTTTAGGAAATTATTCCTTTAGCATCCAGCATAACATCCTAGTTAAAAGGAATGGTATTGGAGGCCTGCTTTGGAGACTACATGGTATACCAGATATGGCTGAAAATATGAAAAAACTTAGACCGCGGACCTTAAGTTTTTGCCAAAAAATGAAAAATTTTAAAAACACTCAAAACCTATCGGAAATTATTCCTTTAGCATCCAGCATAACATCCTAGTTAAAAGGAATGGTATTGGAGGCCTGCTGTGGAAGCTACATGGGACACCAGATATGGCTGAAAATATGAAAAAACTTAGACCGCAGACCTTAAGTTTTTGCCAAAAAATGAAAAATTTTAAAAACACTCAAAACCTTTAGGAAATTATTCCTTTAGCATCCAGCATAACATCCTAGTTAAAAGGAATGGTATTGGAGGCCTGCTGTGGAAGCTACATGGGACACCAGATATGGCTGAAAATATGAAAAAACTTAGACCGCGGACCTTAAGTTTTTGCCAAAAAATGAAAAATTTTAAAAACACTCAAAACCTTTAGGAAATTATTCCTTTAGCATCCAGCATAACATCCTAGTTAAAAGGAATGGTATTGGAGGCCTGCTGCGGAAGCTACATGGGACACCAGATATGGCTGAAAATATGAAAAAACTTACACCGCGGACCTTAAGTTTTTGACAAAAAATAAAAATTTTTAAAAACACTCAAAACCTTTAGGAAATTATTCCTTTAGCATCCAGCATAACATCCTAGTTAAAAGGAATGGTATTGGAGGCCTGCCGCGGAAGCTACATGTGACATCAGATATGGCTGAAAATATGAAAAAACTTAGACCGCGGACCTTAAGTTTTTGCCAAAAAATGAAAACTTTTAAAAACACTCAAAACCTTTAGGAAATTATTCCTTTAGCATCCAGCATAACATCCTAGTTAAAAGGAATGGTATTGGAGGCCTGCTGCGGAAGCTACATGGGACACCAGATATGGCTGAAAATATGAAAAAACTTAGACCGCGGACCTTAAGTTTTTGCCAAAAAATGAAAAATTTTAAAAACACTCAAAACCTTTAGGAAATTATTCCTTTAGCATCCAGCATAACATCCTAGTTAAAAAGAATGGTATTGGAGGCCTGCTGTGGAAGCTACATGGGACACCAGATATGGCTGAAAATATGAAAAAACTTAGACCGCGGACCTTAAGTTTTTGCCAAAAAATGAAAAATTTTAAAAACACTCAAAACCTTTAGGAAATTATTCCTTTAGCATCCAGCATAACATCCTAGTTAAAAGGAATGGTATTGGAGGCCTGCTGCGGAAGCTACATGGGACACCAGATATGGCTGAAAATAGGAAAAAAAACTTACACCGCGGACCTAAAGTTTTTGCCAAAAAATAAAAATTTTTAAAAACACTCAAAACCTTTAGGAAATTATTCCTTTAGAATCCAGCATAACATCCTAGTTAAAAGGAATGGCATTGGAGGCCTGCTTTGGAGACTACAAGGTATACCAGATATGGCTGAAAATATGAAAAAACTTAGACCGCGGACCTTAGGTTTTTGCCAAAAAATGAAAAATTTTAAAAACACTCAAAACCTTTAGGAAATTATTCCTTTAGCATCCAGCATAACATCCTAGTTAAAAGGAATGGTATTGGAGGCCTGCTGCGGAAGCTACATGGGACACCAGATATGGCTGAAAATATGAAAAAACTTAGACCGCGGACGTAAAGTTTTTGCCAAAAAATAAAAATTTTTAAAAACACTTAAAACCTTTAGGAAATTATTCCTTTAGCATCCAGCATAACATCCTAGTTAAAAGGAATGGTATTGGAGGCCTGCTGCGGAAGCTACATGGGACACCAGATATGGCTGAAAATAGGAAAAAACTTAGACCGCGGACCTTAAGTTTTTGCCAAAAAATGAAAAATTTTAAAAACACTCAAAACCTTTAGGAAATTATTCCTTTAGCATCCAGCATAACATCCTAGTTAAAAAGAATGGTATTGGAGGCCTGCTGTGGAAGCTACATGGGACACCAGATATGGCTGAAAATATGAAAAAACTTAGACCGCGGACCTTAAGTTTTTGCCAAAAAATGAAAAATTTTAAAAACACTCAAAACCTTTAGGAAATTATTCCTTTAGCATCCAGCATAACATCCTAGTTAAAAGGAATGGTATTGGAGGCCTGCTGCGGAAGCTACATGGGACACCAGATATGGCTGAAAATAGGAAAACAAACTTACACCGCGGACCTAAAGTTTTTGCCAAAAAATAAAAATTTTTAAAAACACTCAAAACCTTTAGGAAATTATTCCTTTAGAATCCAGCATAACATCCTAGTTAAAAGGAATGGCATTGGAGGCCTGCTTTGGAGACTACAAGGTATACCAGATATGGCTGAAAATATGAAAAAACTTAGACCGCGGACCTTAAGTTTTTGCCAAAAAATGAAAAATTTTAAAAACACTCAAAACCTTTAGGAAATTATTCCTTTAGCATCCAGCATAACATCCTAGTTAAAAGGAATGGTATTGGAGGCCTGCTTTGGAGACTACATGGTATACCAGATATGGCTGAAAATATGAAAAAACTTAGACCGCGGACCTTAGGTTTTTGCCAAAAAATGAAAAATTTTAAAAACACTCAAAACCTTTAGGAAATTATTCCTTTAGCATCCAGCATAACATCCTAGTTAAAAGGAATGGTATTGGAGGCCTGCTGCGGAAGCTACATGGGACACCAGATATGGCTGAAAATATGAAAAAACTTAGACCGCGGACGTAAAGTTTTTGCCAAAAAATAAAAAATTTTAAAAACACTTAAAACCTTTAGGAAATTATTCCTTTAGCATCCAGCATAACATCCTAGTTAAAAGGAATGGTATTGGAGGCCTGCTGCGGAAGCTACATGGGACACCAGATATGGCTGAAAATAGGAAAAAACTTAGACCGCGGACCTTAAGTTTTTGCCAAAAAATGAAAAATTTTAAAAACACTCAAAACCTTTAGGAAATTATTCCTTTAGCATCCAGCATAACATCCTAGTTAAAAGGAATGGTATTGGAGGCCTGCTGCGGAAGCTACATGGGACACCAGATATGGCTGAAAATATGAAAAAACTTAGACCGCGGACCTTAAGTTTTTGCCAAAAAATAAAAAATTTTAAAAACACTCAAAACCTTTAGGAAATTATTCCTTTAGAATCCAGCATAACATCCTAGTTAAAAGGAATGGTATTGGAGGCCTGCTGTGGATGCTACATGGGACACCAGATATGGCTGAAAATATGAAAAAACTTAGACCGCGGACCTTAAGTTTTTGCCAAAAAATGAAAAATTTTAAAAACACTCAAAACCTTTAGGAAATTATTCCTTTAGCATCCAGCATAACATCCTAGTTAAAAGGAATGGTATTGGAGGCCTGCTTTGGAGACTACAAGGTATACCAGATATGGCTGAAAATATGAAAAAACTTAGACCGCGGACCTTAAGTTTTTGCCAAAAAATGAAAAATTTTAAAAACACTCAAAACCTTTAGGAAATTATTCCTTTAGCATCCAGCATAACATCCTAGTTAAAAGGAATGGTATTGGAGGCCTGCTGCGGAAGCTACATGGGACACCAGATATGGCTGAAAATATGAAAAAACTTAGACCGCGGACCTTAAGTTTTTGCCAAAAAATGAAAAATTTTAAAAACACTCAAAAACTTTAGGAAATTATTCCTTTAGCATCCAGCATAACATCCTAGTTAAAAGGAATGGTATTGGAGGCCTGCTGCGGAAGCTACATGGGACACCAGATATGGCTGAAAATATGAAAAAACTTAGACCGCGGACCTTAAGTTTTTGCCAAAAAATGAAAAATTTTAAAAACACTCAAAAACTTTAGGAAATTATTCCTTTAGCATCCAGCATAACATCCTAGTTAAAAGGAATGGTATTGGAGGCCTGCCGCGGAAGCTACATGTGACATCACATATGGCTGAAAATATGAAAAAACTTAGACCGCGGACCTTAAGTTTTTGCCAAAAAATGAAAAATTTTAAAAACAGTCAAAACCTTTAGGAAATTATTCCTTTAGCATCCAGCATAACATCCTAGTTAAAAGGAATGGTATTGGAGGCCTGCTTTGGAGACTACAAGGTATACCAGATATGGCTGAAAATATGAAAAAACTTAGACCGCGGACCTTAAGTTTTTGCCAAAAAATGAAAAATTTTAAAAACACTCAAAACCTTTAGGAAATTATTCCTTTAGCATCCAGCATAACATCCTAGTTAAAAGGAATGGTATTGGAGGCCTGCTGCGGAAGCTACATGGGACACCAGATATGGCTGAAAATATGAAAAAACTTAGACCGCGGACCTTAAGTTTTTGCCAAAAAATGAAAAATTTTAAAAACACTCAAAACCTTTAGGAAATTATTCCTTTAGCATCCAGCATAACATCCTAGTTAAAAGGAATGGTATTGGAGGCCTGCTGCGGAAGCTACATGGGACACCAGATATGGCTGAAAATATGAAAAAACTTAGACCGCGGACCTTAAGTTTTTGCCAAAAAATGAAAAATTTTAAAAACACTCAAAACCTTTAGGAAATTATTCCTTTAGCATCCAGCATAACATCCTAGTTAAAAGGAATGGTATTGGAGGCCTGCTGCGGAAGCTACATGGGACACCAGATATGGCTGAAAATAGGAAAAAAAACTTACACCGCGGACCTTAAGTTTTTGCCAAAAAATAAAAATTTTTAAAAACACTCAAAACCTTTAGGAAATTATTCCTTTAGCATCCAGCATAACATCCTAGTTAAAAGGAATGGTATTGGAGGCCTGCTGCGGAAGCTACATGGGACACCAGATATGGCTGAAAATATGAAAAAACTTAGACCGCGGACGTAAAGTTTTTGCCAAAAAATAAAAATTTTTAAAAACACTTAAAACCTTTAGGAAATTATTCCTTTAGCATCCAGCATAACATCCTAGTTAAAAGGAATGGTATTGGAGGCCTGCTGCGGAAGCTACATGGGACACCAGATATGGCTGAAAATAGGAAAAAACTTAGACCGCGGACCTTAAGTTTTTGCCAAAAAATGAAAAATTTTAAAAACACTCAAAACCTTTAGGAAATTATTCCTTTAGCATCCAGCATAACATCCTAGTTAAAAGGAATGGTATTGGAGGCCTGCTGCGGAAGCTACATGGGACACCAGATATGGCTGAAAATATGAAAAAACTTAGACCGCGGACCTTAAGTTTTTGCCAAAAAATGAAAAATTTTAAAAACACTCAAAACCTTTAGGAAATTATTCCTTTAGCATCCAGCATAACATCCTAGTTAAAAGGAATGGTATTGGAGGCCTGCTTTGGAGACTACATGGTATACCAGATATGGCTGAAAATATGAAAAAACTTAGACCGCGGACCTTAAGTTTTTGCCAAAAAATGAAAATTTTTAAAAACACTCAAAACCTTTAGGAAATTATTCCTTTAGCATCCAGCATAACATCCTAGTTAAAAGGAATGGTATTGGAGGCCTGCTGCGGAAGCTACATGGGACACCAGATATGGCTGAAAATATGAAAAAACTTAGACCGCGGACCTCAAGTTTTTGCCAAAAAATGAAAAATTTTAAAAACACTCAAAACCTTTAGGAAATTATTCCTTTAGCATCCAGCATAACATCCTAGTTAAAAGGAATGGTATTGGAGGCCTGCTTTGGAGACTACAAGGTATACCAGATATGGCTGAAAATATGAAAAAACTTAGACCGCGGACCTTAAGTTTTTGCCAAAAAATGAAAAATTTTAAAAACACTCAAAACCTTTAGGAAATTATTCCTTTAGCATCCAGCATAACATCCTAGTTAAAAGGAATGGTATTGGAGGCCTGCTGCGGAAGCTACATGGGACACCAGATATGGCTGAAAATATGAAAAAACTTAGACCGCGGACCTTAAGTTTTTGCCAAAAAATGAAAAATTTTAAAAACACTCAAAACCTTTAGGAAATTATTCCTTTAGCATCCAGCATAACATCCTAGTTAAAAGGAATGGTATTGGAGGCCTGCTGTTAAAGCTACATGGGACACCAGATATGGCTGAAAATATGAAAAAACTTAGACCGCGGACCTTAAGTTTTTGCCAAAAAATGAAAAATTTTAAAAACACTCAAAACCTTTAGGAAATTATTCCTTTAGCATCCAGCATAACATCCTAGTTAAAAGGAATGGTATTGGAGGCCTGCTGCGGAAGCTACATGGGACACCAGATATGGCTGAAAATAGGAAAAAAAACTTACACCGCGGACCTTAAGTTTTTGCCAAAAAATAAAAATTTTTAAAAACACTCAAAACCTTTAGGAAATTATTCCTTTAGCATCCAGCATAACATCCTAGTTAAAAGGAATGGTATTGGAGGCCTGCTGCGGAAGCTACATGGGACACCAGATATGGCTGAAAATATGAAAAAACTTAGACCGCGGACGTAAAGTTTTTGCCAAAAAATAAAAATTTTTAAAAACACTTAAAACCTTTAGGAAATTATTCCTTTAGCATCCAGCATAACATCCTAGTTAAAAGGAATGGTATTGGAGGCCTGCTGCGGAAGCTACATGGGACACCAGATATGGCTGAAAATAGGAAAAAACTTAGACCGCGGACCTTAAGTTTTTGCCAAAAAATGAAAAATTTTAAAAACACTCAAAACCTTTAGGAAATTATTCCTTTAGCATCCAGCATAACATCCTAGTTAAAAGGAATGGTATTGGAGGCCTGCTGCGGAAGCTACATGGGACACCAGATATGGCTGAAAATATGAAAAAACTTAGACCGCGGACCTTAAGTTTTTGCCAAAAAATGAAAAATTTTAAAAACACTCAAAACCTTTAGGAAATTATTCCTTTAGCATCCAGCATAACATCCTAGTTAAAAGGAATGGTATTGGAGGCCTGCTTTGGAGACTACATGGTATACCAGATATGGCTGAAAATATGAAAAAACTTAGACCGCGGACCTTAAGTTTTTGCCAAAAAATGAAAATTTTTAAAAACACTCAAAACCTTTAGGAAATTATTCCTTTAGCATCCAGCATAACATCCTAGTTAAAAGGAATGGTATTGGAGGCCTGCTGCGGAAGCTACATGGGACACCAGATATGGCTGAAAATATGAAAAAACTTAGACCGCGGACCTCAAGTTTTTGCCAAAAAATGAAAAATTTTAAAAACACTCAAAACCTTTAGGAAATTATTCCTTTAGCATCCAGCATAACATCCTAGTTAAAAGGAATGGTATTGGAGGCCTGCTTTGGAGACTACAAGGTATACCAGATATGGCTGAAAATATGAAAAAACTTAGACCGCGGACCTTAAGTTTTTGCCAAAAAATGAAAAATTTTAAAAACACTCAAAACCTTTAGGAAATTATTCCTTTAGCATCCAGCATAACATCCTAGTTAAAAGGAATGGTATTGGAGGCCTGCTGCGGAAGCTACATGGGACACCAGATATGGCTGAAAATATGAAAAAACTTAGACCGCGGACCTTAAGTTTTTGCCAAAAAATGAAAAATTTTAAAAACACTCAAAACCTTTAGGAAATTATTCCTTTAGCATCCAGCATAACATCCTAGTTAAAAGGAATGGTATTGGAGGCCTGCTGTTAAAGCTACATGGGACACCAGATATGGCTGAAAATATGAAAAAACTTAGACCGCGGACCTTAAGTTTTTGCCAAAAAATGAAAAATTTTAAAAACACTCAAAACCTTTAGGAAATTATTCCTTTAGCATCCAGCATAACATCCTAGTTAAAAGGAATGGTATTGGAGGCCTGCTGTGGAAGCTACATGGGACACCAGATATGTTTGAAAATATGAAAAAACTTAGACCGCGGACCTCAAGTTTTTGCCAAAAAATGAAAAATTTTAAAAACACTCAAAACCTTTAGGAAATTATTCCTTTAGCATCCAGCATAACATCCTAGTTAAAAGGAATGGTATTGGAGGCCTGCTGCGGAAGCTACATGGGACACCAGATATGGCTGAAAATATGAAAAAACTTAGACCGCGGACCTTAAGTTTTTGCCAAAAAATGAAAAATTTTAAAAACACTCAAAACCTTTAGGAAATTATTCCTTTAGCATCCAGCATAACATCCTAGTTAAAAGGAATGGTATTGGAGGCCTGCTGCGGAAGCTACATGGGACACCAGATATGGCTGAAAATATGAAAAAACTTACACCGCGGACCTTAAGTTTTTGCCAAAAAATGAAAAATTTTAAAAACACTCAAAACCTTTAGGAAATTATTCCTTTAGCATCCAGCATAACATCCTAGTTAAAAGGAATGGTATTGGAGGCCTGCTGCGGAAGCTACATGGGACACCAGATATGGCTGAAAATAGGAAAAAACTTAGACCGCGGACCTTAAGTTTTTGCCAAAAAATGAAAAATTTTAAAAACACTCAAAACCTTTAGGAAATTATTCCTTTAGCATCCAGCATAACATCTTAGTTAAAAGGAATGGTATTGGAGGCCTGCTGCGGAAGCTACATGGGACACCAGATATGGCTGAAAATATGAAAAAACTTACACCGCGGACCTTAAGTTTTTGACAAAAAATAAAAAATTTTAAAAACACTCAAAACCTTTAGGAAATTATTCCTTTAGCATCCAGCATAACATCCTAGTTAAAAGGAATGGTATTGGAGGCCTGCTGTGGAAGCTACATGGGACACCAGATATGGCTGAAAATATGAAAAAACTTAGACCGCGGACCTTAAGTTTTTGCCAAAAAATGAAAAATTTTAAAAACAATCAAAACCTTTAGGATATTATTCCTTTAGCATCCAGCATAACATCCTAGTAAAAAGGAATGGTATTGGAGGCCTGCTGCGGAAGCTACATGGGACACCAGATATGCCTGAAAATATGAAAAAACTTACACCGCGGACCTTAAGTTTTTGACAAAAAATAAAAAATTTTAAAAACACTCAAAACCTTTAGGAAATTATTCCTTTAGCATCCAGCATAACATCCTAGTTAAAAGGAATGGTATTGGAGGCCTGCTGTGGAAGCTACATGGGACACCAGATATGGCTGAAAATATGAAAAAACTTAGACCGCGGACCTTAAGTTTTTGCCAAAAAATGAAAAATTTTAAAAACACTCAAAACCTTTAGGAAATTATTCCTTTAGCATCCAGCATAACATCCTAGTTAAAAGGAATGGTATTGGAGGCCTGCTTTGGAGACTACATGGTATACCAGATATGGCTGAAAATATGAAAAAACTTAGACCGCGGACCTTAAGTTTTTGCCAAAAAATGAAAATTTTTAAAAACACTCAAAACCTTTAGGAAATTATTCCTTTAGCATCCAGCATAACATCCTAGTTAAAAGGAATGGTATTGGAGGCCTGCTGCGGAAGCTACATGGGACACCAGATATGGCTGAAAATATGAAAAAACTTAGACCGCGGACCTTAAGTTTTTGCCAAAAAATGAAAAATTTTAAAAACACTCAAAACCTTTAGGAAATTATTCCTTTAGCATCCAGCATAACATCCTAGTTAAAAAGAATGGTATTGGAGGCCTGCTGTGGAAGCTACATGGGACACCAGATATGGCTGAAAATATGAAAAAACTTAGACCGCGGACCTTAAGTTTTTGCCAAAAAATGAAAACTTTTAAAAACACTCAAAACCTATCGGAAATTATTCCTTTAGCATCCAGCATAACATCCTAGTTAAAAGGAATGGTATTGGAGGCCTGCTGTTAAAGCTACATGGGACACCAGATATGGCTGAAAATATGAAAAAACTTACACCGCGGACCTTAACTTTTTGCCAAAAAATGAAAATTTTTAAAAACACTCAAAACCTTTAGGAAATTATTCCTTTAGCATCCAGCATAACATCCTAGTTAAAAGGAATGGTATTGGAGGCCTGCTGCGGAAGCTACATGGGACACCAGATATGGCTGAAAATAGGAAAAAAAACTTACACCGCGGACCTTAAGTTTTTGCCAAAAAATAAAAAATTTTAAAAACACTCAAAACCTTTAGGAAATTATTCCTTTAGCATCCAGCATAACATCCTAGTTAAAAGGAATGGTATTGGAGGCCTGCTGCGGAAGCTACATGGGACACCAGATATGGCTGAAAATATGAAAAAACTTAGACCGCGGACCTTAAGTTTTTGCCAAAAAATGAAAAATTTTAAAAACACTCAAAACCTTTAGGAAATTATTCCTTTAGCATCCAGCATAACATCCTAGTTAAAAGGAATGGTATTGGAGGCCTGCTTTGGAGACTACATGGTATACCAGATATGGCTGAAAATATGAAAAAACTTAGACCGCGGACCTTAAGTTTTTGCCAAAAAATGAAAAATTTTAAAAACACTCAAAACCTATCGGAAATTATTCCTTTAGCATCCAGCATAACATCCTAGTTAAAAGGAATGGTATTGGAGGCCTGCTGTGGAAGCTACATGGGACACCAGATATGGCTGAAAATATGAAAAAACTTAGACCGCAGACCTTAAGTTTTTGCCAAAAAATGAAAAATTTTAAAAACACTCAAAACCTTTAGGAAATTATTCCTTTAGCATCCAGCATAACATCCTAGTTAAAAGGAATGGTATTGGAGGCCTGCTGTGGAAGCTACATGGGACACCAGATATGGCTGAAAATATGAAAAAACTTAGACCGCGGACCTTAAGTTTTTGCCAAAAAATGAAAAATTTTAAAAACACTCAAAACCTTTAGGAAATTATTCCTTTAGCATCCAGCATAACATCCTAGTTAAAAGGAATGGTATTGGAGGCCTGCTGCGGAAGCTACATGGGACACCAGATATGGCTGAAAATATGAAAAAACTTACACCGCGGACCTTAAGTTTTTGCCAAAAAATGAAAACTTTTAAAAACACTCAAAACCTTTAGGAAATTATTCCTTTAGCATCCAGCATAACATCCTAGTTAAAAGGAATGGTATTGGAGGCCTGCTGCGGAAGCTACATGGGACACCAGATATGGCTGAAAATATGAAAAAACTTAGACCGCGGACCTTAAGTTTTTGCCAAAAAATGAAAAATTTTAAAAACACTCAAAACCTTTAGGAAATTATTCCTTTAGCATCCAGCATAACATCCTAGTTAAAAGGAATGGTATTGGAGGCCTGCTGCGGAAGCTACATGGGACACCAGATATGGCTGAAAATAGGAAAAAAAACTTACACCGCGGACCTAAAGTTTTTGCCAAAAAATAAAAATTTTTAAAAACACTCAAAACCTTTAGGAAATTATTCCTTTAGAATCCAGCATAACATCCTAGTTAAAAGGAATGGCATTGGAGGCCTGCTTTGGAGACTACAAGGTATACCAGATATGGCTGAAAATATGAAAAAACTTAGACCGCGGACCTTAAGTTTTTGCCAAAAAATGAAAAATTTTAAAAACACTCAAAACCTTTAGGAAATTATTCCTTTAGCATCCAGCATAACATCCTAGTTAAAAGGAATGGTATTGGAGGCCTGCTTTGGAGACTACATGGTATACCAGATATGGCTGAAAATATGAAAAAACTTAGACCGCGGACCTTAGGTTTTTGCCAAAAAATGAAAAATTTTAAAAACACTCAAAACCTTTAGGAAATTATTCCTTTAGCATCCAGCATAACATCCTAGTTAAAAGGAATGGTATTGGAGGCCTGCTGCGGAAGCTACATGGGACACCAGATATGGCTGAAAATATGAAAAAACTTAGACCGCGGACGTAAAGTTTTTGCCAAAAAATAAAATTTTTTAAAAACACTTAAAACCTTTAGGAAATTATTCCTTTAGCATCCAGCATAACATCCTAGTTAAAAGGAATGGTATTGGAGGCCTGCTGCGGAAGCTACATGGGACACCAGATATGGCTGAAAATAGGAAAAAACTTAGACCGCGGACCTTAAGTTTTTGCCAAAAAATGAAAAATTTTAAAAACACTCAAAACCTTTAGGAAATTATTCCTTTAGCATCCAGCATAACATCCTAGTTAAAAAGAATGGTATTGGAGGCCTGCTGTGGAAGCTACATGGGACACCAGATATGGCTGAAAATATGAAAAAAACTTAGACCGCGGACCTTAAGTTTTTGCCAAAAAATGAAAAAATTTAAAAACACTCAAAACCTTTAGGAAATTATTCCTTTAGCATCCAGCATAACATCCTAGTTAAAAGGAATGGTATTGGAGGCCTGCTGCGGAAGCTACATGGGACACCAGATATGGCTGAAAATATGAAAAAACTTAGACCGCGGACCTTAAGTTTTTGCCAAAAAATGAAAAATTTTAAAAACACTCAAAACCTTTAGGAAATTATTCCTTTAGCATCCAGCATAACATCCTAGTTAAAAAGAATGGTATTGGAGGCCTGCTGCGGAAGCTACATGGGACACCAGATATGGCTGAAAATATGAAAAAACTTAGACCGCGGACCTTAAGTTTTTGCCAAAAAATGAAAATTTTTAAAAACACTCAAAACCTTTAGGAAATTATTCCTTTAGCATCCAGCATAACATCCTAGTTAAAAGGAATGGTATTGGAGGCCTGCTGCGGAAGCTACATGGGACACCAGATATGGCTGAAAATATGAAAAAACTTAGACCGCGGACCTTAAGTTTTTGCCAAAAAATAAAAATTTTTAAAAACACTCAAAACCTTTAGGAAATTATTCCTTTAGAATCCAGCATAACATCCTAGTTAAAAGGAATGGTATTGGAGGCCTGCTGTGGAAGCTACATGGGACACCAGATATGGCTGAAAATATGAAAAAACTTAGACCACGGACCTTAAGTTTTTGCCAAAAAATGAAAAATTTTAAAAACACTCAAAACCTTTAGGAAATTATTCCTTTAGCATCCAGCATAACATCCTAGTTAAAAGGAATGGTATTGGAGGCCTGCTGCGGAAGCTACATGGGACACCAGATATGGCTGAAAATATGAAAAAACTTAGACCGCGGACCTTAAGTTTTTGCCAAAAAATAAAAAATTTTAAAAACAATCAAAACCTTTAGGAAATTATTCCTTTAGAATCCAGCATAACATTCTAGTTAAAAGGAATGGTATTGGAGGCCTGCTTTGGAGACTACATGATATACCAGATATGGCTGAAAATATGAAAAACTTAGACCGCGGACCTTAAGTTTTTGCCAAAAAATGAAAAATTTTAAAAACACTCAAAACCTTTAGGAAATTATTCCTTTAGCATCCAGCATAACATCCTAGTTAAAAGGAATGGTATTGGAGGCCTGCTTTGGAGACTACATGGTATACCAGATATGGCTGAAAATATGAAAAAACTTAGACCACGGACCTTAAGTTTTTGCCAAAAAATGAAAACTTTTAAAAACACTCAAAACCTTTAGGAAATTATTCCTTTAGCATCCAGCATAACATCCTAGTTAAAAGGAATGGTATTGGAGGCCTGCTGCGGAAGCTACATGGGACACCAGATATGGCTGAAAATATGAAAAAACTTAGACCGCGGACCTTAAGTTTTTGCCAAAAAATGAAAAATTTTAAAAACACTCAAAACCTTTAGGAAATTATTCCTTTAGCATCCAGCATAACATCCTAGTTAAAAGGAATGGTATTGGAGGCCTGCTTTGGAGACTACATGGTATACCAGATATGGCTGAAAATATGAAAAAACTTAGACCGCGGACCTTAGGTTTTTGCCAAAAAATGAAAAATTTTAAAAACACTCAAAACCTTTAGGAAATTATTCCTTTAGCATCCAGCATAACATCCTAGTTAAAAGGAATGGTATTGGAGGCCTGCTGCGGAAGCTACATGGGACACCAGATATGGCTGAAAATATGAAAAAACTTAGACCGCGGACGTAAAGTTTTTGCCAAAAAATAAAATTTTTTAAAAACACTTAAAACCTTTAGGAAATTATTCCTTTAGCATCCAGCATAACATCCTAGTTAAAAGGAATGGTATTGGAGGCCTGCTGCGGAAGCTACATGGGACACCAGATATGGCTGAAAATAGGAAAAAACTTAGACCGCGGACCTTAAGTTTTTGCCAAAAAATGAAAAATTTTAAAAACACTCAAAACCTTTAGGAAATTATTCCTTTAGCATCCAGCATAACATCCTAGTTAAAAGGAATGGTATTGGAGGCCTGCTGCGGAAGCTACATGGGACACCAGATATGGCTGAAAATATGAAAAAACTTAGACCGCGGACCTTAAGTTTTTGCCAAAAAATAAAATTTTTTAAAAACACTCAAAACCTTTAGGAAATTATTCCTTTAGAATCCAGCATAACATCCTAGTTAAAAGGAATGGTATTGGAGGCCTGCTGTGGAAGCTACATGGGACACCAGATATGGCTGAAAATATGAAAAAACTTAGACCGCGGACCTTAAGTTTTTGCCAAAAAATGAAAAATTTTAAAAACACTCAAAACCTTTAGGAAATTATTCCTTTAGCATCCAGCATAACATCCTAGTTAAAAGGAATGGTATTGGAGGCCTGCTGTGGAAGCTACATGGGACACCAGATATGGCTGAAAATATGAAAAAACTTAGACCGCGGACCTTAAGTTTTTGCCAAAAAATGAAAAATTTTAAAAACACTCAAAACCTTTAGGAAATTATTCCTTTAGCATCCAGCATAACATCCTAGTTAAAAGGAATGGTATTGGAGGCCTGCTTTGGAGACTACAAGGTATACCAGATATGGCTGAAAATATGAAAAAACTTAGACCGCGGACCTTAAGTTTTTGCCAAAAAATGAAAAATTTTAAAAACACTCAAAACCTTTAGGAAATTATTCCTTTAGCATCCAGCATAACATCCTAGTTAAAAGGAATGGTATTGGAGGCCTGCTGCGGAAGCTACATGGGACACCAGATATGGCTGAAAATATGAAAAAACTTAGACCGCGGACCTTAAGTTTTTGCCAAAAAATGAAAAATTTTAAAAACACTCAAAAACTTTAGGAAATTATTCCTTTAGCATCCAGCATAACATCCTAGTTAAAAGGAATGGTATTGGAGGCCTGCCGCGGAAGCTACATGTGACATCACATATGGCTGAAAATATGAAAAAACTTAGACCGCGGACCTTAAGTTTTTGCCAAAAAATGAAAAATTTTAAAAACAGTCAAAACCTTTAGGAAATTATTCCTTTAGCATCCAGCATAACATCCTAGTTAAAAGGAATGGTATTGGAGGCCTGCTTTGGAGACTACAAGGTATACCAGATATGGCTGAAAATATGAAAAAACTTAGACCGCGGACCTTAAGTTTTTGCCAAAAAATGAAAAATTTTAAAAACACTCAAAACCTTTAGGAAATTATTCCTTTAGCATCCAGCATAACATCCTAGTTAAAAGGAATGGTATTGGAGGCCTGCTGCGGAAGCTACATGGGACACCAGATATGGCTGAAAATATGAAAAAACTTAGACCGCGGACCTTAAGTTTTTGCCAAAAAATGAAAAATTTTAAAAACACTCAAAACCTTTAGGAAATTATTCCTTTAGCATCCAGCATAACATCCTAGTTAAAAGGAATGGTATTGGAGGCCTGCTGCGGAAGCTACATGGGACACCAGATATGGCTGAAAATATGAAAAAACTTAGACCGCGGACCTTAAGTTTTTGCCAAAAAATGAAAAATTTTAAAAACACTCAAAACCTTTAGGAAATTATTCCTTTAGCATCCAGCATAACATCCTAGTTAAAAGGAATGGTATTGGAGGCCTGCTGCGGAAGCTACATGGGACACCAGATATGGCTGAAAATAGGAAAAAAAACTTACACCGCGGACCTTAAGTTTTTGCCAAAAAATAAAAATTTTTAAAAACACTCAAAACCTTTAGGAAATTATTCCTTTAGCATCCAGCATAACATCCTAGTTAAAAGGAATGGTATTGGAGGCCTGCTGCGGAAGCTACATGGGACACCAGATATGGCTGAAAATATGAAAAAACTTAGACCGCGGACGTAAAGTTTTTGCCAAAAAATAAAAATTTTTAAAAACACTTAAAACCTTTAGGAAATTATTCCTTTAGCATCCAGCATAACATCCTAGTTAAAAGGAATGGTATTGGAGGCCTGCTGCGGAAGCTACATGGGACACCAGATATGGCTGAAAATAGGAAAAAACTTAGACCGCGGACCTTAAGTTTTTGCCAAAAAATGAAAAATTTTAAAAACACTCAAAACCTTTAGGAAATTATTCCTTTAGCATCCAGCATAACATCCTAGTTAAAAGGAATGGTATTGGAGGCCTGCTGCGGAAGCTACATGGGACACCAGATATGGCTGAAAATATGAAAAAACTTAGACCGCGGACCTTAAGTTTTTGCCAAAAAATAAAAATTTTTAAAAACACTCAAAACCTTTAGGAAATTATTCCTTTAGCATCCAGCATAACATCCTAGTTAAAAGGAATGGTATTGGAGGCCTGCTGCGGAAGCTACATGGGACACCAGATATGGCTGAAAATATGAAAAAACTTAGACCGCGGACCTTAAGTTTTTGCCAAAAAATGAAAAATTTTAAAAACACTCAAAACCTTTAGGAAATTATTCCTTTAGCATCCAGCATAACATCCTAGTTAAAAAGAATGGTATTGGAGGCCTGCTGCGGAAGCTACATGGGACACCAGATATGGCTGAAAATATGAAAAAACTTAGACCGCGGACCTTAAGTTTTTGCCAAAAAATGAAAAATTTTAAAAACACTCAAAACCTTTAGGAAATTATTCCTTTAGCATCCAGCATAACATCCTAGTTAAAAGGAATGGTATTGGAGGCCTGCTGCGGAAGCTACATGGGACACCAGATATGGCTGAAAATATGAAAAAACTTAGACCGCGGACCTTAAGTTTTTGCCAAAAAATAAAAATTTTAAAAACACTCAAAACCTTTAGGAAATTATTCCTTTAGAATCCAGCATAACATCCTAGTTAAAAGGAATGGTATTGGAGGCCTGCTGTGGAAGCTACATGGGACACCAGATATGGCTGAAAATATGAAAAAACTTAGACCACGGACCTTAAGTTTTTGCCAAAAAATGAAAAATTTTAAAAACACTCAAAACCTTTAGGAAATTATTCCTTTAGCATCCAGCATAACATCCTAGTTAAAAGGAATGGTATTGGAGGCCTGCTGCGGAAGCTACATGGGACACCAGATATGGCTGAAAATATGAAAAAACTTACACCGCGGACCTTAAGTTTTTGCCAAAAAATAAAAAATTTTAAAAACAATCAAAACCTTTAGGAAATTATTCCTTTAGAATCCAGCATAACATTCTAGTTAAAAGGAATGGTATTGGAGGCCTGCTTTGGAGACTACATGATATACCAGATATGGCTGAAAATATGAAAAACTTAGACCGCGGACCTTAAGTTTTTGCCAAAAAATGAAAACTTTTAAAAACACTCAAAACCTTTAGGAAATTATTCCTTTAGCATCCAGCATAACATCCTAGTTAAAAGGAATGGTATTGGAGGCCTGCTGCGGAAGCTACATGGGACACCAGATATGGCTGAAAATATGAAAAAACTTAGACCGCGGACCTTAAGTTTTTGCCAAAAAATGAAAAATTTTAAAAACACTCAAAACCTTTAGGAAATTATTCCTTTAGCATCCAGCATAACATCCTAGTTAAAAGGAATGGTATTGGAGGCCTGCTTTGGAGACTACATGGTATACCAGATATGGCTGAAAATATGAAAAAACTTAGACCGCGGACCTTAGGTTTTTGCCAAAAAATGAAAAATTTTAAAAACACTCAAAACCTTTAGGAAATTATTCCTTTAGCATCCAGCATAACATCCTAGTTAAAAGGAATGGTATTGGAGGCCTGCTGCGGAAGCTACATGGGACACCAGATATGGCTGAAAATATGAAAAAACTTAGACCGCGGACCTTAAGTTTTTGCCAAAAAATGAAAAATTTTAAAAACACTCAAAACCTTTAGGAAATTATTCCTTTAGCATCCAGCATAACATCCTAGTTAAAAGGAATGGTATTGGAGGCCTGCTGCGGAAGCTACATGGGACACCAGATATGGCTGAAAATATGAAAAAACTTAGACCGCGGACCTTAAGTTTTTGCCAAAAAATAAAAAATTTTAAAAACACTCAAAACCTTTAGGAAATTATTCCTTTAGCATCCAGCATAACATCCTAGTTAAAAGGAATGGTATTGGAGGCCTGCTGCGGAAGCTACATGGGACACCAGATATGGCTGAAAATATGAAAAAACTTAGACCGCGGACCTTAAGTTTTTGCCAAAAAATAAAAATTTTTAAAAACAATCAAAACCTTTAGGAAATTATTCCTTTAGAATCCAGCATAACATTCTAGTTAAAAGGAATGGTATTGGAGGCCTGCTTTGGAGACTACATGATATACCAGATATGGCTGAAAATATGAAAAACTTAGACCGCGGACCTTAAGTTTTTGCAAAAAAATGAAAAATTTTAAAAACACTCAAAACCTTTAGGAAATTATTCCTTTAGCATCCAGCATAACATCCTAGTTAAAAGGAATGGTATTGGAGGCCTGCTTTGGAGACTACAAGGTATACCAGATATGGCTGAAAATATGAAAAAACTTAGACCGCGGACCTTAAGTTTTTGCCAAAAAATGAAAAATTTTGAAAACATTTAAAACCTTTAGGAAATTATTCCTTTAGCATCCAGCATAACATCCTAGTTAAAAGGAATGGTATTGGAGGCCTGCTGCGGAAGCTACATGGGACACCAGATATGGCTGAAAATATGAAAAAACTTAGACCGCGGACCTTAAGTTTTTGCCAAAAAATGAAACATTTTAAAAACACTCAAAACCTTTAGGAAATTATTCCTTTAGCATCCAGCATAACATCCTAGTTAAAAGGAATGGTATTGGAGGCCTGCTGCGGAAGCTACATGGGACACCAGATATGGCTGAAAATATGAAAAAACTTAGACCGCGGACCTTAAGTTTTTGCCAAAAAATGAAACATTTTAAAAACACTCAAAACCTTTAGGAAATTATTCCTTTAGCATCCAGCATAACATCCTAGTTAAAAGGAATGGTATTGGAGGCCTGCTGCGGAAGCTACATGGGACACCAGATATGGCTGAAAATATGAAAAAACTTAGACCGCGGACCTTAAGTTTTTGCCAAAAAATGAAAAATTTTAAAAACACTCAAAACCTTTAGGAAATTATTCCTTTAGCATCCAGCATAACATCCTAGTTAAAAGGAATGGTATTGGAGGCCTGCTACGGAAGCTACATGGGACACCAGATATGGCTGAAAATATGAAAAAACTTAGACCGCGGACCTTACGTTTTTGCCAAAAAATGAAAAATTTTAAAAACACTCAAAACCTTTAGGAAATTATTCCTTTAGCATCCAGCATAACATCCTAGTTAAAAGGAATGGTATTGGAGGCCTGCTTTGGAGACTACATGGTATACCAGATATGGCTGAAAATATGAAAAAACTTAGACCGCGGACCTTAAGTTTTTGCCAAAAAATGAAAAATTTTAAAAACACTCAAAACCTTTATGAAATTATTCCTTTAGCATCCAGCATAACATCCTAGTTAAAAGGAATGGTATTGGAGGCCTGCTGCGGAAGCTACATGGGACACCAGATATGGCTGAAAATATGAAAAAACTTAGACCGCGGACCTTAAGTTTTTGCCAAAAAATGAAAAATTTTAAAAACACTCAAAACCTTTAGGAAATTATTCCTTTAGCATCCAGCATAACATCCTAGTTAAAAGGAATGGTATTGGAGGCCTGCTGTGGAAGCTACATGGGACACCAGATATGGCTGAAAATAGGAAAAAACTTAGACCGCGGACCTTAAGTTTTTGCCAAAAAATGAAAAATTTTAAAAACACTCAAAACCTTTAGGAAATTATTCCTTTAGCATCCAGCATAACATCCTAGTTAAAAGGAATGGTATTGGAGGCCTGCTGCGGAAGCTACATGGGACACCAGATATGGCTGAAAATATGAAAAAACTTAGACCGCGGACCTTAAGTTTTTGCCAAAAAATGAAAAATTTTAAAAACACTCAAAACCTTTAGGAAATTATTCCTTTAGCATCCAGCATAACATCCTAGTTAAAAGGAATGGTATTGGAGGCCTGCTGCGGAAGCTACATGGGACACCAGATATGGCTGAAAATATGAAAAAACTTAGACCGCGGACCTTAAGTTTTTGCCAAAAAATGAAAAATTTTAAAAACAGTCAAAACCTTTAGGAAATTATTCCTTTAGCATCCAGCATAACATCCTAGTTAAAAGGAATGGTATTGGAGGCCTGCTGCGGAAGCTACATGGGACACCAGATATGGCTGAAAATATGAGAAAACTTAGACCGCGGACCTTAAGTTTTTGCCAAAAAATGAAAAATTTTAAAAACACTCAAAACCTTTAGGAAATTATTCCTTTAGCATCCAGCATAACATCCTAGTTAAAAGGAATGGTATTGGAGGCCTGCTGCGGAAGCTACATGGGACACCAGATATGGCTGAAAATATGAAAAAACTTAGACCGCGGACCTTAAGTTTTTGCCAAAAAATGAAAAATTTTAAAAACACTCAAAACCTTTAGGAAATTATTCCTTTAGCATCCAGCATAACATCCTAGTTAAAAAGGAATGGTATTGGAGGCCTGCTGCGGAAGCTACATGGGACACCAGATATGGCTGAAAATATGAAAAAACTTAGACCGCGGACCTTAAGTTTTTGCCAAAAAATGAAAAATTTTAAAAACACTCAAAACCTTTAGGAAATTATTCCTTTAGCATCCAGCATAACATCCTAGTTAAAAGGAATGGTATTGGAGGCCTGCTGCGGAAGCTACATGGGACACCAGATATGGCTGAAAATATGAAAAAACTTAGACCGCGGACCTTAAGTTTTTGCCAAAAAATGAAACATTTTAAAAACACTCAAAACCTTTAGGAAATTATTCCTTTAGCATCCAGCATAACATCCTAGTTAAAAGGAATGGTATTGGAGGCCTGCCGCGGAAGCTACATGTGACATCAGATATGGCTGAAAATATGAAAAAACTTAGACCGCGGACCTTAAGTTTTTGCCAAAAAATGAAAAATTTTAAAAACACTCAAAACCTTTAGGAAATTATTCCTTTAGCATCCAGCATAACATCCTAGTTAAAAGGAATGGTATTGGAGGCCTGCTGCGGAAGCTACATGGGACACCAGATATGGCTGAAAATATGAAAAAACTTAGACCGCGGACCTTAAGTTTTTGCCAAAAAATGAAAAATTTTAAAAACACTCAAAACCTTTAGGAAATTATTCCTTTAGCATCCAGCATAACATCCTAGTTAAAAGGAATGGTATTGGAGGCCTGCCGCGGAAGCTACATGTGACATCAGATATGGCTGAAAATATGAAAAAACTTAGACCGCGGACCTTAAGTTTTTGCCAAAAAATGAAAAATTTTAAAAACACTCAAAACCTTTAGGAAATTATTCCTTTAGCATCCAGCATAACATCCTAGTTAAAAGGAATGGTATTGGAGGCCTGCTGCGGAAGCTACATGGGACACCAGATATGGCTGAAAATATGAAAAAACTTAGACCGCGGACCTTAAGTTTTTGCCAAAAAATGAAAAATTTTAAAAACACTCAAAACCTTTAGGAAATTATTCCTTTAGCATCCAGCATAACATCAAAGTTAAAAGGAATGGTATTGGAGGCCTGTTGTGGAAGCTACATGGGACACCAGATATGGCTGAAAATATGAAAAAACTTAGACCGCGGACCTTAAGTTTTTGCCAAAAAATGAAAAATTTTAAAAACACTCAAAACCTTTAGGAAATTATTCCTTTAGCATCCAGCATAACATCCTAGTTAAAAGGAATGGTATTGGAGGCCTGCTGCGGAAGCTACATGGGACACCAGATATGGCTGAAAATATGAAAAAACTTAGACCGCGGACCTTAAGTTTTTGCCAAAAAATGAAAAATTTTAAAAACACTCAAAACCTTTAGGAAATTATTCCTTTAGCATCCAGCATAACATCCTAGTTAAAAGGAATGGTATTGGAGGCCTGCTGCGGAAGCTACATGGGACACCAGATATGGCTGAAAATATGAAAAAACTTACACCGCGGACCTTAAGTTTTTGCCAAAAAATAAAAATTTTTAAAAACACTCAAAACCTTTAGGAAATTATTCCTTTAGAATCCAGCATAACATCCTAGTTAAAAGGAATGGTATTGGAGGCCTGCTGCGGAAGCTACATGGGACACCAGATATGGCTGAAAATATGAAAAAACTTAGACCGCGGACCTTAAGTTTTTGCCAAAAAATGAAAAATTTTAAAAACACTCAAAACCTTTAGGAAATTATTCCTTTAGCATCCAGCATAACATCCTAGTTAAAAGGAATGGTATTGGAGGCCTGCTGCGGAAGCTACATGGGACACCAGATATGGCTGAAAATATGAAAAAACTTAGACCGCGGACCTTAAGTTTTTGCCAAAAAATGAAAAATTTTAAAAACACTCAAAACCTTTAGGAAATTATTCCTTTAGCATCCAGCATAACATCCTAGTTAAAAGGAATGGTATTGGAGGCCTGCTGCGGAAGCTACATGGGACACCAGATATGGCTGAAAATATGAAAAAACTTAGACCGCGGACCTTAAGTTTTTGCCAAAAAATGAAACATTTTAAAAACACTCAAAACCTTTAGGAAATTATTCCTTTAGCATCCAGCATAACATCCTAGTTAAAAGGAATGGTATTGGAGGCCTGCCGCGGAAGCTACATGTGACATCAGATATGGCTGAAAATATGAAAAAACTTAGACCGCGGACCTTAAGTTTTTGCCAAAAAATGAAAAATTTTAAAAACACTCAAAACCTTTAGGAAATTATTCCTTTAGCATCCAGCATAACATCCTAGTTAAAAGGAATGGTATTGGAGGCCTGCTGCGGAAGCTACATGGGACACCAGATATGGCTGAAAATATGAAAAAACTTAGACCGCGGACCTTAAGTTTTTGCCAAAAAATGAAACATTTTAAAAACACTCAAAACCTTTAGGAAATTATTCCTTTAGCATCCAGCATAACATCCTAGTTAAAAGGAATGGTATTGGAGGCCTGCTGCGGAAGCTACATGGGACACCAGATATGGCTGAAAATATGAAAAAACTTAGACCGCGGACCTTAAGTTTTTGCCAAAAAATGAAAAATTTTAAAAACACTCAAAACCTTTAGGAAATTATTCCTTTAGCATCCAGCATAACATCCTAGTTAAAAGGAATGGTATTGGAGGCCTGCTTTGGAGACTACAAGGTATACCAGATATGGCTGAAAATATGAAAAAACTTAGACCGCGGACCTTAAGTTTTTGCCAAAAAATGAAACATTTTAAAAACACTCAAAACCTTTAGGAAATTATTCCTTTAGCATCCAGCATAACATCCTAGTTAAAAGGAATGGTATTGGAGGCCTGCTGCGGAAGCTACATGGGACACCAGATATGGCTGAAAATATGAAAAAACTTAGACCGCGGACCTTAAGTTTTTGCCAAAAAATGAAAAATTTTAAAAACACTCAAAACCTTTAGGAAATTATTCCTTTAGCATCCAGCATAACATCCTAGTTAAAAGGAATGGTATTGGAGGCCTGCTTTGGAGACTACAAGGTATACCAGATATGGCTGAAAATATGAAAAAACTTAGACCGCGGACCTTAAGTTTTTGCCAAAAAATAAAAAATTTTAAAAACACTCAAAACCTTTAGGAAATTATTCCTTTAGCATCCAGCATAACATCCTAGTTAAAAGGAATGGTATTGGAGGCCTGCTGCGGAAGCTACATGGGACACCAGATATGGCTGAAAATATGAAAAAACTTACACCGCGGACCTTAAGTTTTTGCCAAAAAATAAAAATTTTTAAAAACACTCAAAACCTTTAGGAAATTATTCCTTTAGAATCCAGCATAACATCCTAGTTAAAAGGAATGGTATTGGAGGCCTGCTGCGGAAGCTACATGGGACACCAGATATGGCTGAAAATATGAAAAAACTTAGACCGCGGACCTTAAGTTTTTGCCAAAAAATGAAAAATTTTAAAAACACTCAAAACCTTTAGGAAATTATTCCTTTAGCATCCAGCATAACATCCTAGTTAAAAGGAATGGTATTGGAGGCCTGCTTTGGAGACTACAAGGTATACCAGATATGGCTGAAAATATGAAAAAACTTAGACCGCGGACCTTAAGTTTTTGCCAAAAAATGAAAAATTTTAAAAACACTCAAAACCTTTAGGAAATTATTCCTTTAGCATCCAGCATAACATCCTAGTTAAAAGGAATGGTATTGGAGGCCTGCTGCGGAAGCTACATGGGACACCAGATATGGCTGAAAATATGAAAAAACTTAGACCGCGGACCTTAAGTTTTTGCCAAAAAATGAAAAATTTTAAAAACAGTCAAAACCTTTAGGAAATTATTCCTTTAGCATCCAGCATAACATCCTAGTTAAAAGGAATGGTATTGGAGGCCTGCTGCGGAAGCTACATGGGACACCAGATATGGCTGAAAATATGAGAAAACTTAGACCGCGGACCTTAAGTTTTTGCCAAAAAATGAAAAATTTTAAAAACACTCAAAACCTTTAGGAAATTATTCCTTTAGCATCCAGCATAACATCCTAGTTAAAAGGAATGGTATTGGAGGCCTGCTGCGGAAGCTACATGGGACACCAGATATGGCTGAAAATATGAAAAAACTTAGACCGCGGACCTTAAGTTTTTGCCAAAAAATGAAAAATTTTAAAAACACTCAAAACCTTTAGGAAATTATTCCTTTAGCATCCAGCATAACATCCTAGTTAAAAAGGAATGGTATTGGAGGCCTGCTGCGGAAGCTACATGGGACACCAGATATGGCTGAAAATATGAAAAAACTTAGACCGCGGACCTTAAGTTTTTGCCAAAAAATGAAAAATTTTAAAAACACTCAAAACCTTTAGGAAATTATTCCTTTAGCATCCAGCATAACATCCTAGTTAAAAGGAATGGTATTGGAGGCCTGCTGCGGAAGCTACATGGGACACCAGATATGGCTGAAAATATGAAAAAACTTAGACCGCGGACCTTAAGTTTTTGCCAAAAAATGAAACATTTTAAAAACACTCAAAACCTTTAGGAAATTATTCCTTTAGCATCCAGCATAACATCCTAGTTAAAAGGAATGGTATTGGAGGCCTGCCGCGGAAGCTACATGTGACATCAGATATGGCTGAAAATATGAAAAAACTTAGACCGCGGACCTTAAGTTTTTGCCAAAAAATGAAAAATTTTAAAAACACTCAAAACCTTTAGGAAATTATTCCTTTAGCATCCAGCATAACATCCTAGTTAAAAGGAATGGTATTGGAGGCCTGTTGTGGAAGCTACATGTGACACCAGATATGGCTGAAAATATGAAAAAACTTAGACCGCGGACCTTAAGTTTTTGCCAAAAAATGAAAAATTTTAAAAACACTCAAAACCTTTAGGAAATTATTCCTTTAGCATCCAGCATAACATCAAAGTTAAAAGGAATGGTATTGGAGGCCTGTTGTGGAAGCTACATGGGACACCAGATATGGCTGAAAATATGAAAAAACTTAGACCGCGGACCTTAAGTTTTTGCCAAAAAATGAAAAATTTTAAAAACACTCAAAACCTTTAGGAAATTATTCCTTTAGCATCCAGCATAACATCCTAGTTAAAAGGAATGGTATTGGAGGCCTGCCGTGGAAGCTACATGTGACATCAGATATGGCTGAAAATATGAAAAAACTTAGACCGCGGACCTTAAGTTTTTGCCAAAAAATGAAAAATTTTAAAAACACTCAAAACCTTTAGGAAATTATTCCTTTAGCATCCAGCATAACATCCTAGTTAAAAGGAATGGTATTGGAGGCCTGCTTTGGAGACTACATGGTATACCAGATATGGCTGAAAATATGAAAAAACTTAGACCGCGGACCTTAAGTTTTTGCCAAAAAATGAAAAATTTTAAAAACACTCAAAACCTTTAGGAAATTATTCCTTTAGCATCCAGCATAACATCCTAGTTAAAAGGAATGGTATTGGAGGCCTGCTGTGGAAGCTACATGGGACACCAGATATGGCTGAAAATATGAAAAAACTTAGACCGCGGACCTTAAGTTTTTGCCAAAAAATGAAAAATTTTAAAAACACTCAAAACCTTTAGGAAATTATTCCTTTAGCATCCAGCATAACATCCCAGTTAAAAGGAATGGTATTGGAGGCCTGCTGTGGAAGCTACATGGGACACCAGATATGGCTGAAAATATGAAAAAACTTAGACCGCGGACCTTAAGTTTTTGCCAAAAAATGAAAAATTTTAAAAACACTCAAAACCTTTAGGAAATTATTCCTTTAGCATCCAGCATAACATCCTAGTTAAAAGGAATGGTATTGGAGGCCTGCTTTGGAGACTACATGGTATACCAGATATGGCTGAAAATATGAAAAAACTTAGACCGCGGACCTTAAGTTTTTGCCAAAAAATGAAAAATTTTAAAAACACTCAAAACCTTTAGGAAATTATTCCTTTAGCATCCAGCATAACATCCTAGTTAAAAGGAATGGTATTGGAGGCCTGCTGTGGAAGCTACATGGGACACCAGATATGGCTGAAAATATGAAAAAACTTAGACCGCGGACCTTAAGTTTTTGCCAAAAAATGAAAAATTTTAAAAACACTCAAAACCTTTAGGAAATTATTCCTTTAGCATCCAGCATAACATCCTAGTTAAAAGGAATGGTATTGGAGGCCTGCTTTGGAGACTACATGGTATACCAGATATGGCTGAAAATACGAACAAACTTAGACCGCGGACCTTAAGTTTTTGCCAAAAAATGAAAAATTTTAAAAACACTCAAAACCTTTAGGAAATTATTCCTTTAGCATCCAGCATAACATCCTAGTTAAAAGGAATGGTATTGGAGGCCTGCTTTGGAGACTACATGGTATACCAGATATGGCTGAAAATATGAAAAAACTTAGACCGCGGACCTTAAGTTTTGCCAAAAAATGAAAAATTTTAAAACCACTCAAAACCTTTAGGAAATTATTCCTTTAGCATCCAGCATAACATCCTAGTTAAAAGGAATGGTATTGGAGGCCTGCTGTGGAAGCTACATGGGACACCAGATATGGCTGAAAATATGAAAAAACTTAGACCGCGGACCTTAAGTTTTTGCCAAAAAATGAAAAATTTTAAAAACACTCAAAACCTTTAGGAAATTATTCCTTTAGCATCCAGCATAACATCCTAGTTAAAAGGAATGGTATTGGAGGCCTGCTTTGGAGACTACAAGGTATACCAGATATGGCTGAAAATATGAAAAAACTTAGACCGCGGACCTTAAGTTTTTGCCAAAAAATGAAAAATTTTAAAAACACTCAAAACCTTTAGGAAATTATTCCTTTAGCATCCAGCATAACATCCTAGTTAAAAGGAATGGTATTGGAGGCCTGCTGCGGAAGCTACATGGGACACCAGATATGGCTGAAAATATGAAAAAACTTAGACCGCGGACCTTAAGTTTTTGCCAAAAAATGAAAAATTTTAAAAACACTCAAAACCTTTAGGAAATTATTCCTTTAGCATCCAGCATAGCATCCTAGTTAAAAGGAATGGTATTGGAGGCCTGCTGCGGAAGCTACATGGGACACCAGATATGGCTGAAAATATGAAAAAACTTAGACCGCGGACCTTAAGTTTTTGCCAAAAAATGAAACATTTTAAAAACACTCAAAACCTTTAGGAAATTATTCCTTTAGCATCCAGCATAACATCCTAGTTAAAAGGAATGGTATTGGAGGCCTGCCGCGGAAGCTACATGTGACATCAGATATGGCTGAAAATATGAAAAAACTTAGACCGCGGACCTTAAGTTTTTGCCAAAAAATGAAAAATTTTAAAAACACTCAAAACCTTTAGGAAATTATTCCTTTAGCATCCAGCATAACATCCTAGTTAAAAGGAATGGTATTGGAGGCCTGCTTTGGAGACTACATGGTATACCAGATATGGCTGAAAATATGAAAAAACTTAGACCGCGGACCTTAAGTTTTTGCCAAAAAATGAAAAATTTTAAAAACACTCAAAACCTTTAGGAAATTATTCCTTTAGCATCCAGCATAACATCCCAGTTAAAAGGAATGGTATTGGAGGCCTGCTGCGGAAGCTACATGGGACACCAGATATGGCTGAAAATATGAAAAAACTTAGACCGCGGACCTTAAGTTTTTGCCAAAAAATGAAAAATTTTAAAAACACTCAAAACCTTTAGGAAATTATTCCTTTAGCATCCAGCATAACATCCTAGTTAAAAGGAATGGTATTGGAGGCCTGCTTTGGAGACTACATGGTATACCAGATATGGCTGAAAATATGAAAAAACTTAGACCGCGGACCTTAAGTTTTTGCCAAAAAATGAAAAATTTTAAAAACACTCAAAACCTTTAGGAAATTATTCCTTTAGCATCCAGCATAACATCCCAGTTAAAAGGAATGGTATTGGAGGCCTGCTGCGGAAGCTACATGGGACACCAGATATGGCTGAAAATATGAAAAAACTTAGACCGCGGACCTTAAGTTTTTGCCAAAAAATGAAAAATTTTAAAAACACTCAAAACCTTTAGGAAATTATTCCTTTAGCATCCAGCATAACATCCTAGTTAAAAGGAATGGTATTGGAGGCCTGCTTTGGAGACTACATGGTATACCAGATATGGCTGAAAATATGAAAAAACTTAGACCGCGGACCTTAAGTTTTTGCCAAAAAATGAAAAATTTTAAAAACACTCAAAACCTTTAGGAAATTATTCCTTTAGCATCCAGCATAACATCCTAGTTAAAAGGAATGGTATTGGAGGCCTGCTTTGGAGACTACAAGGTATACCAGATATGGCGGAAAATATGAAAAAACTTAGACCGCGGACCTTAAGTTTTTGCCAAAAAATGAAAAATTTTAAAAACACTCAAAACCTTTAGGAAATTATTCCTTTAGCATCCAGCATAACATCCTAGTTAAAAGGAATGGTATTGGAGGCCTGCTGTGGAGACTACATGGTATACCAGATATGGCTGAAAATATGAAAAAACTTAGACCGCGGACCTTAAGTTTTTGCCAAAAAATGAAAAATTTAAAAAAAAACTCAAAACCTTTAGGAAATTATTCCTTTAGCATCCAGCATAACATCCTAGTTAAAAGGAATGGTATTGGAGGCCTGTTGCGGAAGCTACATGGGACACCAGATATGGCTGAAAATATGAAAAAACTTAGACCGCGGACCTTAAGTTTTTGCCAAAAAATGAAAAATTTTAAAAACACTCAAAACCTTTAGGAAATTATTCCTTTAGCATCCAGCATAACATCCTAGTTAAAAGGAATGGTATTGGAGGCCTGCTGTGGAAGCTACATGGGACACCAGATATGGCTGAAAATATGAAAAAACTTCGACCGCGGACCTTAAGTTTTTGCCAAAAAATGAAAAATTTTAAAAACACTCAAAACCTTTAGGAAATTATTCCTTTAGCATCCAGCATAACATCCTAGTTAAAAGGAATGGTATTGGAGGCCTGCTGTGGAAGCTACATGGGACACCAGATATGGCTGAAAATATGAAAAAACTTAGACCGCGGACCTTAAGTTTTTGCCAAAAAATGAAAAATTTTAAAAACACTCAAAACCTTTAGGAAATTATTCCTTTAGCATCCAGCATAACATCCTAGTTAAAAGGAATGGTATTGGAGGCCTGCTGTGGAAGCTACATGGGACACCAGATATGGCTGAAAATATGAAAAAACTTAGACCGCGGACCTTAAGTTTTTGCCAAAAAATGAAAAATTTTAAAAACACTCAAAACCTTTAGGAAATTATTCCTTTAGCATCCAGCATAACATCCTAGTTAAAAGGAATGGTATTGGAGGCCTGCTGTGGAAGCTACATGGGACACCAGATATGGCTGAAAATATGAAAAAACTTAGACCGCGGACCTTAAGTTTTTGCCAAAAAATGAAAACTTTTAAAAACAATCAAAACCTTTAGGAAATTATTCCTTTAGCATCCAGCATAACATCCTAGTTAAAAGGAATGGTATTGGAGGCCTGCTGCGGAAGCTACATGGGACACCAGATATGGCTGAAAATATGAAAAAACTTAGACCGCGGACCTTAACCCCTTGGCTGCTAAGCCATTTCACACCCTGGTGCTAAGCTAGTTTTCGGCATTTTGGTGCATCTCTCGTTTAAACGTGTTTCAAGTAAATTTCTTGGGAATAAACTATACAAACCATATATTGTTTTTTTCAGCACACCCAGCAGATTCCAAATATACCATTTTTATATGTGTATGTCTCATTAGGTTTGCAAAATACAACCAAAAATGGGAAAAAAGTGTAATTTTTCACTTCCAACTCAATAAAAACTAGTTTGTAATGTTATTTTTCTAAACTCTAATATCAAAACCTGTGTTGCTAAATATTTGTAGTAGGTAACCGGTCTAAAATAAACAGACATTGAGAACAGTAGACTATGTTTTTCTAATATTTTATTGCTAAAAGTTAAATTTATTAGACTATCACAAAATTCATCTTTAAATTGAATGCATGGCTGCATCAATTAAACAGCTCTAGCTGCCCGGGATGTTAAAATATGCCAACAAAACTATATATTTTTAGAAACTACACCCCCAGCCGCAGCAAATGAGGTCTTATTTGTATTTGTATCACAAATCTGACGTGCACAACAAATAAGTGAATATCACACAAATAAAAATAAAAAATAAATAAAATTAGAAGCGACAAGTTCATTTATGTCTTACGCACTCCAGGTTTGTCCTAGAAACACATGCAGCCCCTCATTTGATGCGCCAAGGGGTGTAGTTTCTGAAAATATATACTTTATGCACCATAATTTAACTTTCCAGCTGTCTAGAGCTGTCTAAATGCAGCCATCACCCCTAAATGTTTTAAGACAATTTTTTAACAAGATTCTGCAATCTGCCATATCTTAAGTTAAAGTGGTCAAGACATCTGGGAAGTGAAATTAGGGTACATAAAGTACACATTTCAAGAAACTACACCCCTTGGAGCTTCAAATGAGGGGTTACATGTATTTCTAGGACAAAAGTTAAGTTCACAGATAATGATGGAATATGTCGCTTTGGCTAGAAAATGTTATTTCTAACCATAGCGACATGTTCATTTGTGTCTTGCGCACTCCAGGTTTGTCCTAGAAACACACGCAGCCCCTCATTTGATGCGCCGAGGGGTGTAGTTTTTGAAAATATGTACTTTTTGTGCCATAATTTAACTTCTTACGTGAGCAGTAATGCCACGTCAAGGCTTCAACCCTAATTACTGACCATTCACACGCTTTTCATATCTCCATTCACTCGCAGAAGCACACACCATACTTTCCATACATTCACTCGCAGAAGCACACACACCATTCTTTCCCATAACAATCCCAAAGAGATGATCGTAAAGGGAGAAAAAAATCACTTTTACAGCAAAAATAAGTTTTGCAGTAAAAATGCAAGGGGCTCCAGGGATGACATGGTTAACTTACGTACTACAGGCTATACGGCTGATTTTTGCAGTTCATCTGTATTTCAAAAATTGCCTTCCTCTACCATTGGCTAAATTTAACCCCATGATCAAAGGGATCATGGGGTTAAAATTTAGTATCGGTCATTTTTAAAAGGGAATGTGACTTTTTATAGCTGTATGATCACTGTGGTAACATTGGCTACCACAGTGATCATTTAGCTAGAATACTTAAACTTTTTTTTTTTTTTTTAAAGTTAAACCAGTTTGTTTAGATAATTTAATTTGGGGGTCTCTAGGCAATTTTGAGCTTTATTTATCTGCCTTTAGAGACCCCCAAATCATTTTTTTTACTTTTTTTGTACATTTTTATTTTTTTAACATAATATTTTTTATTCCTTTTTTACAAGCATTATACCGTTGGAAAGGTGAGGCGATTACCTTTCCAACGGTATATGTTGGGGGTCTGTAGCTGCTCAGATGCCTGAGATACAATAAAGTTGCGCGGTGACGTCATCGCGTCATTACGCGTGACGTCACCGGCCGGATCGGGTGGTCCCAGTGATGCCCTTCAAAATGAGGGGCAGATCGCCGGGGTAGGTGGTGATGGGGGTCCACAGACCCCCATCAAGGTAGGAGAGTGCTAGCGACGGCATGGTGCCGTCGTTAGCACCTGACTGGGACTGCTAGCGACGGCACCATGCCGTCGTTAGCAGTCAAGGGGTTAAGTTTTTGCCAAAAAATGAAAAATTTTAAAAACACTCAAAACCTTTAGGAAATTATTCCTTTAGCATCCAGCATAACATCCTAGTTAAAAGGAATGGTATTGGAGGCCTGCTTTGGAGACTACATGGTATACCAGATATGGCTGAAAATATGAAAAAACTTAGACCGCGGACCTTAAGTTTTTGCCAAAAAATGAAAAATTTTAAAAACACTCAAAACCTTTAGGAAATTATTCCTTTAGCATCCAGCATAACATCCTAGTTAAAAGGAATGGTATTGGAGGCCTGTTTTGGAGACTACATGGGACACCAGATATGGCTGAAAATATGAAAAAACTTAGACCGCGGACCTTAAGTTTTTGCCAAAAAAATGAAAAATATTTAGATTTGGGGGGGGGTCGTCTTAAAATCGATCAAATACGGTATATGCACTGTATACTGCAATACAATTATTTAATCGTGTTCACCTGTGGTGTAGGACACCAAAAATATCATGCATCCACTTCTGGCCCCTCGGCTCACCCATGTTGGGAGAGGAGAAGGTAAAAAACCACGTATATCTTTGCTGCAACATTCATTTCACAGCTCCCTTGGCCAGTCAGAGGAAATCAAAGGATCTCCCCAATTGACCCATTATCACCTTCTCCAAAGGCAGGACAGCGTGACTGAAAATCAGAACCGGTGGGAGATATGCAACTGGTACATACAGAAATTTCTAAACTCTGCTTAAAGTTGCTTTACTTTTGAAAGGATCATGAGCTTCGAGGTTTGTCAGAATCAAGTTGCCGGATATAGGCAGGAGTGGTCAATGTAACAGTGATGCTTTAATCATCCTCTAATTCTACAATTCTTGATGCATGAATGATAAACATACTCTTAAATGCCGCGAGGCTCTCTGCCAGGAGCAGAGTACTGGTGGGCCAATAGTACTTGTAGCAACGCTAAAGGCATGGTCCTAAACTCTGTTAGGTCTTCTTTCTCTCTCCTGATCCACATACCTGTCCACATCCACGTCTGTACATATTGCTCTGTTTTTCAGTCCATGTTAAATTGTATTTCCAGATTGATAGAGCTGTGTTCAGTTCCAGGGCACTGTGAGGATTAATACTTGGTGAATTCGCTTGCAGCCTTTTGTGGTTTCCCTATTACGATTCACTGTCGACAAAACAACTTGAGCTAAAAACCTCAGAGAGCTGGTAGCGGGATAAATGTTTAGAGAAATGGCACTTTGTTAAATCTGATAAATACTTTGTGTTCCTAACTTCACTTTGAGTGTCAATTAAAGATAGCAAAGGAAATGTATTACATAATTATGGGTTGTTAAGTCAGCATTAACACCTTTCACACTGAATAATTTAACTCACCTGTGCTAAAGTTTTACCAACTTAATGAGGTCAGGTTACGCTTTAAGTCCTAACCAATTGATTGATTAAATAATTATATAGAAACACAGAATTTGTCATCTAGTCTGTTCATGTTTCCTGATGTAGAGACTCATTAATCAGTCCTTGGTCACTTCTAACATTCAGACTAGCGTTATTTCTACGCCATGCATGTTTACATTCCCTGTATTAGCCTCTACAGCTTCTGATGGGATGCTGATCCATTTATCTACCACCCTCTCTATAAATTAACCCCTTAAGGGCCAGGTTGTTTTTTTTTCTGTTTAGTACCCTTCGTGACCAAGGCTGTTTAAACCCTTTTTCTCCTCTCCTATATGAACCCACACAAGTTATATATTGGTTTATTTTTTCAGGACAAGAAGGGCTTTCTTCAAATACCATTTTTTCATATCATCATCTAATTCCCTATAGAAAACTTAATATAATATGATGCTAATGAAAAAAAACCTGCTAAATATATTCTATTAGGGCTGCAACTAACAATTATTTTCATAATCGATTAGTTGGCCGATTATTTGTAATTTTTGTGTTTATTTAAAGTAATTTAATGAACAACTGGATGTTAAAAACAAACAGCAAAATAAAAAAAACTTTGAGAAAAACGCATTTCTTGTTTTTGTTTCCCAACCTGCCCCCCCCAGTTATGCAGATCTGAGCCAATGCAAGATTTGCCTTATACCCCCAGATATGTCCCTTTGCCCCTGAGATATTATTATATACATTATACACCAGGGGCGTACCTAGAGTATTTTGCACCCGGGGCGGATCCTGTAAGTGGCACCCCCCCCCCAAATGTAAAGACATCTACAAAATTATGTTGGCAAGAATATTTATTGCACCAATTTGTAAAATGTATGTCAACTGTAAACAACAAGAAATCTGAAAAAATAAATTAATAACTTATAAGTAAAATAAACACGTTTAAATAACATTTACTGAACATATAATAGTGCTTTCTTTAATAACCCTCCAAAAAAAAAACGGCGTCCACATTGCCCACATAGAACCTGACCAGCACCCAAATTACACACACATAGGACGTGCCATATTTGCCTCCAAACAGCCCAGCATGAGTCAGCATTGTTCCCAAACAGCCAAGTGTACGCCATCTTTGTCCCATAAACACGCTACCTGTGCCATCTTTGACCCAAAAACACCCTGCCTGTGCCATTTTGTCCCATAAACACCCTGCTTATACCATCTTTGCCTTTTTGACAAATCAACTATACACCCATGATTAACACAAACACTTTTACAGTCACTCACTAATTCACTTTCATTCACACAATAATTTATTCTTTCACACAAATTATTTACACATATTCATTGATGCATTCTCACAAATTCATTAATTCTCTCACTCATTCACACAATTCATCCACACATTAATCCATTCATTTTCACTCTCTCATTCTGACTCTTTATTTCAATATTCTTGCTACCCTCCTTTCTCCCTATCTACCCATTCTCACCCCCGTCTGCCCTATCTACCCCTTCTCACTCCCTTATCCCTATCTACCCCCTATCTACCCCCTCCTAACTATCTACCCTCTCCCCCCTTTGAAGTTCACTTACCTTTCAGGAGTCCTGCGGTGGGGGTGCAAGGCCTCTGTCTCCCAGCTCTGCCACTGTATGGAACAGCATGGTAAGTGTGGATTGGTAACTGTGGATTGGTAAATGTGTGAGAGTGATGGGAGTTATGATGTACTTTAGAGCATAATTATATAATGAAAAAGACATTGGAAATGGTACAGTATAACACCCATCACTCTCACACATTTACCAATCCACACTTACCAATCCCCACTTACCATTCCAGATGCCACACATACCAATCCACACATACCAATCCACAGATTCCACACATACCAATCCACAGATTCCACACATACCAATCCACACTTACCAATCCACACATTCCACACATACCAATCCACATTTACCAATCCAAACATACCAATCCACAGATTCCACACATACCAATCCACACATACCAATCCACACATACCAATCCACATTTACCAATCCACAGATTCCACACATACCAATCCACACATACCAATCCACACATACCAATCCACAGATTCCACACATACCAATCCACACATACCAATCCACATTTACCAATCCAAACATACCAATCCACAGATTCCACACATACCAATCCACACATACCAATCCACATTTACCAATCCACAGATTCCACACATACCAATCCACAGATTCCACACATACCAAGCCACATTTACCAATCCACACATTCCACACATACCAATCCACAGATTCCACACATACCAATCCACACTTACCAATCCACACATACCAATCCACAGATTCCACACATACCAATCCACACTTACCAATCCACAGATTCCACACATACCAATCCACATCTACCAATCCACAGATTTCACACTTACCAATCCACACATACCAATCCACAGATTTCACACTTACCAATCCACAGATTCCACACATACCAATCCACTCTCACTGTCACTCTCACTGAATGATTTCCTACCTTTCCTCTTTTCTTCTTAAAGCAGTCAGCTCCTTTTCTTTCTCTTCGCTCCTCTTCTTCTGTCTTCTTCCTGGTTCAGAGGGCACGGACGGCGGTGGGCGCGGCTTCAGTGTTGTGCGCCGGGATCTGACAACAAACCCCGGCGCACAGCAGCAGTTGCCGCGCAGATCGCGAGGGAGCGGTATCGGAGGTCTTTAACAGACCTCCGGCTCCCTTGAGTGATTTTAAGCCGGTTCCACCGGCTTAAAATCACTCAAGGGAGCCGGAGGTCTGTTAAAGACCTCCGATACCGCTCCTATGCGAGCCTTCTCCTCCAGCCGGCACCTGGCACCCCTCCAGAGACGGACAGTAATGTCCGCCACATTACTGTCCGTCTCTGGAGGGGTGCCGGGTGCCGGCAAGTTGGCACCCCCCTGATGAGCGGCACTCGGTGCGGAACGCCCCCCCTGCTAGGTACGCTACTGTTATACACCCCTATATGCCATAGTGCCCTCTGATATGCCTTATACCCCAGATATGCCACTGTGCCCCTGATATGCCTTGTATAGTTACATACATAGTTACATAGTACATAAGGTTGAAAAAAGACCTACGTCAATCCAGTTTAACCCTTCTACCTAACCTTCCTATTCTTGATCCAAAAGAAGGCAAAAAAACCCCTAATTAAGCTACTTCAAATTCTGCCATCAGATCCTCCTCTCTGGCAGCCGGCGAACATTGCACAATGCGCACAGACAGCCTCCGCTGCTGATGGGCGGTACTTCCACCGGGGCTTCTATGGTGGAGCACCAGAAGGTCATGTCACACTGGTGATCCATCATAGAAGCCCCGGCGGAAGCAGAAGCCCCCCCCCCCCCAAAATCTGGTCATTCTGCCCCCATATGCTATTTGGGACATCTTTGAATCGGGCCAATGCAATCTACCCTACTCAACCATATATCTTTGAAAAATAGACACCCCAAGGTATTTCAAAATTTGTGGCAGTGTTTTTATTTTCACACAAATTGTACTTCAGGTGTGAATTTATAGCTCTTGGTATATGCCACTGTCAACACCCCAATATGTTAGGCTGTCTGGGAGGTAAAATGCCGCATTTGGGAAGTGCGCATTTTTTAACTTGGAACTTTAACATAAGGTTCTTCTGCCACCATGCCCTGTTTGGGACATCTTTGAAGCCGGTCAGCACAATTTACCCCATCAAATCATATATTTTAGAAAAGTAGACATCCCAGGGCATTCCAACTGGCAGTATTGTACCCCTTTGCATACACTAATTTTAGCACCAGCCTTTGTCAAAACATGTGGTGGTATTTTTTGTGTGTGCTTTTTTTCTCCACACACTTTGTACTTCAGGTGTGAACTTACAGCTCCTGGTATATGTCACTGTCATATGTGTTCTGCAACATCTCTTGAATACAGCAATACCACCCATGCATGGGTTTGTCTGGTTGTGTGGAGCTAAAAGGCCACATTTGGGAAGTGTTTTTTTTTTTATTATTTTGGTTAGTCTGTGCCTATGCCCTATTTGGGATATCTTTGAACCAGGCTACTACCATTTACCCCATAAAACCGTTTTTTTTCCTAAAAAGTACACAGTCCTTGGGTAGTGCTAAAAATGCTAGTAGATTAACTCTTTCCATGTCAGGCTTTTTGGGAAGGTACAGCGCTTAATTTTTTTTTACATTTTGTTGGAACTGGATGGTTCCCCTGATTGTGACATCACTGCACAATTATTTTTAAATGCTACCACGTTTATAACATTTTCTTTAGCTATTTTTATTTTTAAAACAGGCGTCCGCCTTCATCCAGGAAGGGACCACACGGGGCGCTTCATGCTGATATCGGTGTTGTTGAACGCCTCAACATCAGCACCATTTAAGCGAAGAAAGTGATCGGTTTGCTCGTTAAGTGACTGTTTTTCTGTGACGTGTCTGACATGTCAGTGGTCATAAAGGGGTTAAAACTTTCTTACATTACATTTAAACCTCCAACCCTCCCTATGACCTTTTGTGTTAACATTTCTCCCCTGAAAAAAATCTGTTCTTTAATCCCTTTAATTATTTTAATTTTCTGGAAAATTCATCAGTAATACAATGTTACACATGTTACATTGAGCAGAGCAAGTGAAACAATGCATTTCAGTGTCAAAATACTGCTAAATTCTGGCCAAAGTAAGGGTTCATACTGGTGAGCCATTAACAATAAGTATCTACATCTGATTAGCTTCCCACAACCCTGTCAGAAGCAATTATTAGATTTTAACAAAAAAATAGTTAAAAAAAACACAATCCAGCAAAGAAAAAACAAAAGTTTCATTTTTTTTTTTAATTAATTTTCAGTGCCATTCCAAAATGCAAACAGGCTTTTGTTTTTCTTTATTGTTGGATAGGAAAGTCCATGTGGTTCTAAAATGGAGAAAAGAAACAGCAAATGTCTGCAATATTCAAGACATTGAAATTCATTGATTTCCCGGTACGTCAATAACTTTGTAAAAGAAAGATATGTATTGGGGGTACAGAGCAGACACGGGCATAGTGTTAAACAGTGATCATTGTGTGACAGCTTTAGTATTAAGAAGTCTGGAACCAAATACTGACAAGAGGTGAATAGGCAGTGACAGAATATTAGCGCAAACCCATCACTTCTTGCTAATTAATTACTTTTATCAGCTGTATTTTAGTTGGCGACATAAATTACATACAATGCATATACAGCAGCCCTTTAACTTGTGTAGTTACCAAAATCAAGGGGTAGATACACCAAATTAAATGACAATATGTTTAATCATTTCTTTTTATCAAAGACCAATAACATTGATCAGACTAAATATCTGAGACAATCCTAACTTTATCTCCCAGGTAAAGGGCTTGATAGGTAAATACTGCAGATGATATTCCATTCTATATTATATAATAGGGCATTGCTATGCATTGTAATGGTGCTACGATCCAGTATCTGTGAAGATCCTTCATACCCATATTTTATGATTTCCAAGCTGTGAAAATCTGTCACAGACCTGAACACCAGAAATATTTAGCATGGAGGCATCACATGTTTTATTGCCAGGAAAACATTTATGATTCTTTACAAATGCCACGAGAGGTTCCTACTTTATAGAATGAAACATAGGGAAGCAAAAGTAAAAACACTGAAATCAGGCAACTTAATTTGCCGACAACATATGAATGGAATTTGTATATTTGAATTATGCAGAGGATTTTTGATAAACACAAAAGAAGAGTATGGTTAGATGTGAACTCCACTGCTTATTATAATCGTTTTCCCGGCAGAAGAGCTCACCGCGAGATGCTTGCATGATAGTCATTGTCTCCACTGGTGCCGCACTAAGACCTCTAGTGCAGGCAGATTAGATGCAGTAAACTATATACAGCCTGAAAGACAAGGATTGCCCTGGGCATCATAACCAGCCCATTAATTTACACAGTCTGTATAGAATATACAAGAATTTATCTATATATTTATAGGATATGCTATATATTTAGTACCTTTTCTTTACAATATTAGTTTTTTTTTTCCTTTTTTTATACATAAACTACAAGGGACATGAGGTTATGGCACAAGACAGAGCAGTGTTTAAGGGACTAAGATCATGCACAGTATCATTGTTGTCTATTACCAATGGTTCAATTCCGCTATGACCTGCCATTAGCCAACAGATAGGAGAAGCTGGATGCTGAGGTTTTAGATACTTAAGGCATTCTTATCATTTGAGTGAAAAAATTTATCCCGATGCTCTGAAATCAGTAGAGAATAAGGTACTCGGGGTAAAGGGCTAGTGTGAAAGTTACCGAGTACCCACTGCCCTAGAAGTGACATAACACTGAGTACTGATGTGTGATATTCCAGCTCAGCACCCAGTCTCAGGGCAGCTACTCTCTTATTACCTTTAATTTAAATGATGTTACAACACAATAGTGTGACATTTACTGGTGCCTTTTTGAACTTGATGAGTAATATAGCTCACAGAAGGCTAAAACTGAGTGTAAAAGGTGTTGGCAGCGGAAAAGCAGATCTCTGTGACACATCACACATGGAACAGATTTAGAATGATCTAGTTAGTTAAATAGAACAATAGACAAAAGTAATCATTAGTGGTTATGTGCATCATTGGAACACTACGAAGACCCCTTAAATATACTGCTTTAACAGCGTTACCACTAACGAAATATCGAATGTGCAAAGGACATATAATCGCTCCAGTGTTAAGAGTCCTCACCAATCCTGAGGATGAGACACAGGACAATACAGACGTAAACAGAAAAACAGACATCTGGGAAATACTGGGTGAATAAATAAGCCAAAGGAAAATATGACAAGCATAACACATAAAAAGGTAAAAGGTGTAAAGCCAGAGTTGGGCTTTATGGGACCGCAGTGCAAACTTCTCAAGTTGATCCGTCCTTCTGACAAATTACAAGAAAAAGGCATCTTACAAGTTATAATAATAATAATATGGTAATTAGAACAGAGACTAACTCCTGGTGCAGAAGCAGGGCATGTTAGCCCCCAGAACAATGTCTACAGGAAATTTTCATCATCAAAATGTAAGACCTTGGATTTGAAATCCATGGCTTCCATTGGCAACACTGAACATTCTTACTGTCCCAGACAGCTTAATGATACATGGTTTCTACTTATTGATAAGGTTCATTGAGGAACATACAGCCCACAACGCTGCTCTAGTGACACTTTAGGGTAACACATGCATTATTTGACATTTATAACTTTTAGAAATTAACATTTATATCCCATGCACATAAATATCGTCCATACTACTCATTCTTCCCTCTACACACCAGATCTATAAGTACTCGTTATATCAGTTCTCAAGACATTAATATGTTTCTTTTAACACATAAATTAAGTCACAGAAGTAAAACGTGAATGAAATTGTAGGAGTCAGTTTTGGCACACGCAGGGCATAGGACGTAGGACCAGTATGACAGTAAGGTTATACGATGATGATGATGACGATTGCAAGAATTAACTAAGGTTTATTCATTAAAGCAGGGTGTTTGCAGAAATTTCAGTTCATCTTGTAAACATCATTAAGAGTTATGAAGCAGGGCTAACCCTGCTATGCATCTCCTGCAAGAACATCTGGTCATGCCAAAGGAATTGTTCAGCTGGTAAGCTTCCTCAAGAAATGTCATTGATTTAGCAAGTCATTTACATGGACAGATCATCTTTTCTTGCAAGAGAATCTCAATGGACTGACCCCTCATAATGCTTAGTAATATGGTAACTATACTCTGCTCTATTTAATGTAATTAGCTGCTCCAAGTTACCCTTATAATATGCTGTGAGATACCAATTCTCTACCAGCAAACAGTATGTGGTAACTCAGCTAATAAGTGCCATATAAGATCAATGTCATGTAAACACAGCAATAAGAGAAAGTAAAAACTGTCTGCTGGCAATGCTTGTTATATATAAAGTCAAAAATCAGGGAAAGCAAATACTATCACATAACATAGTGCATGGAATAGCCATCCATTGGAACTTCTTATAATACAGTACTGGGGTGACCACATGGTAAGGATCACTCCTCTGGCACTGAGATGCTTATTTAGCTTAATGTCACACCTAGGCAGGACAGGTGGATCAGGTTTTAGTGTCTTAGTTTGTTACATGCATGTCACATGCACTGTAGCGGGTTGTAATTATAATTTAAAATCCGGTCAGAAGCGGGTTGCCAATCTATCAGTAAACACTGAGACTTGGGTGGGATCAGGGATTTGTTTTCTTGGCACACTGTTCTGGGTTAGCGGACCCTGCTCTCATATCGTGAAATGGACAGGATGGCTACACCCTGAAGTGAAATAGCGACACATACAGTGCTTCTTTGGAAGCCCACAAATTGCCCATAGGATTGTTCTGCTATCTGGGTACAACAGGCAAACACACATTCATCTGTATAAAATGAACATGCTGTAAACACATGAGTAGATATGGACACACAAGACAAGGAGACAATGAAGGCAGAGGCTGGCAGTGTGACCATTTAACCTGCAGTGGGCAGACAGTGATGATACTATACACCCCAGGCGGGCAAAGGGTACTATTATGGCCTTATGTGTATGCCCATTGGCAGTAGACTGGTTTTGTGACCCTAAATGCCGCCCCCCCCGGTTTGACAATGAACCAAAATGTCTCACAACCAATGACGTGAGTCACGGCTGGTAAACGAGCCATGCAAGGCTGCCGTTGATGGCATCTTCATAGTGCAACATTATCACTTTCCTTGGTTTGCAATCACCTCAAAGGTTTTAAAATCCTCTTAAGCTGCTTCAGGGTCAGCAATGGTGATTTAGGCATAAAACCTTGTGACGGGAGGAAATCACTTAGCTGACTTAACTTCCTATGGCAATTATGCTCTACGCTACTTTTTTCTATTTTTCACTTAAGCAGTTTCCTAATGTAGTTCCTACAATAAATGTGCCAATTTCCCAGATGTATTTTGCTAGAGAGCAGAGATTAGTAGTTCTTCTTTCTTGCCTTGCGTTGTGGATGTCTCTGTGGATGTGACAGCCTGGATTGGATCAGGTGTCAAGCATTCCTGGCTGCTCATCCCTGTTGGCGTCAGGTCCATGAGCTCTCCTGAAGAGCTGAGAGGGAAGGAGGCGGACACTGAGATGCCAGAGGATGGGTCTGCAGAGCCAGCAAAAACACGAGGGGGCTTGGGAACTAGGTTGGGCTCAAATTGGGCCCGCAGCAGGATCTCTTGGTCACTGACTGACTTGCACATCTCACGGTCTGTGCCATCAGAAACCATTATGTGATAGAGGTCCTGTAAAGAACCACTTTTACTGTCTAAATTGAACAGGCTGTCTATGAACTCTGCAAACTCCAACACTTGTGGGCTTGGCACCTCTGCTACACGCCCATTCTGTACCGGTAGCTCCTCTCGGGATGGAGTCAGTGCTCTGTTGGCCTCCACACCTGCTTTCACATCTTCTTCCCAAGCAGGCAAGTCTCCTGGTGAAGAGCGTCCACTATTGTGAACAATCTCTGTGTGCTGGCTCTCTTGTGAGTGTTTAGAAAGGGCATCTGCTCCTAGAAGCTCTGTGCGGGAGCTCAAAGATGGGTTCTCCTCAGGAATGGTAGGATCAATGAAAAAACAGTGTGTCTCGTCTCTTTCCAGCACAGCCCTCAGACTCGGAGACCCACGAATGCTGCGAAAACCAGAGGAACGTCTTGAATCAAAGCTGTAAACGGACTCATTGTCTGACAGGCTTTCCATTGTAGCCAGAGGGGCCCTGCGATCGTGCAGGGATACAGCAAGGCAATCCTTGGTACTCATCAACAGAAGTTCCACTGGATCCTTCAGCACCGGGGACAGAAGACGAGAATCGTAAAAACCCTCCAAACTGATCTCAGACTGTTTACTCCTGTAGAGATGGGTGGCAAGAAGAAGAGAGAATCAAGAAAGATGGCTACAACAAAAATATGAACAGAGATAGTGATGGAGTGGCATAACAAGGGAACTATCAGAGTCAGATAATAGATACTCATTAAGGGTAAAGTTGAAAGGTGGAGTGGGGGGGGGACAGAAAAACACAATGAAGGAAGATAAAATTACGTTGGAGGACAGGTGCAATACATTATGAAAAGAAATAATTAGTTTGTTTTAATGACTTGACATTTGGTAAGGCTGGGAACAAGAATGGTATAGGAAGAGTAAAAAGGGGGGCATTCCAATATCAAATATTATACATGATACAGGCTGAAAAACTCACAGATGAGCAGGAATGGAACACTAAAGATGACACAGACAGGCCATGGCGGGGAAAAAAGCGACAGAACAGTTTCTGTTACACATGGAAGAATTAAGGGAAACCACCCTGGTCCCCAAGCAATGAAAATACTGGACAGGCATCATGATGCGTGCAATGGAAAACAAAAGGGTAGTGAAAATGGTATGGAAATTATTTGGAAATTGACAAGATGAAGTTTTTAAAAAAAAGAACAAATAAATAGAAGTAATAATGTATAGCCATACTGAAATAAAGATACTAAGTGCAAAACGAGGCCATAGAAAAGCAGCGGCTAAATACATCATGTGAGGTCATAGCTCATGGCAACAAATGGGACATGGTTTTTTTGGCACTATGAGCCAAAGTGCTGTTATGTTGCAATAATTTACAGTTTTTTGCCTTTTCAAATAAATATTAGTGAACACTAAAAAGCAGAGATTTATATAAAAATGAGTGATGCTACACTATGTTTTCTCACTTGGTGCTGCTGTTCCTCCGGTTAGAGTTTGGTGCCCCTGGCATGATGGCAGGTATTACTTCCAGGATAGGAGGGATGAGATGCGGCTGTTGGTTGAATATAAGCTCTGGGTTCAGATCCACCTCTGTTGGACTCACCATCACCTTAGCAGCTGACAGCAGAGCTGTCTTGCCTTTGTTATAATTTTCCAGGACCTGTTAAGAGCATATTTCACTGTTACAACTAAATGAATTAGATGAAGATAGTTTTACTCATTTGCAGCATCCTAGACACAGACAATTATTTATTTTTGTAAGATTTCATATTTTTTTGTTTCATACCCAACCATCGCTTGGTTTAAGTACTCCTCCCCCTCACCTTGTTTAGTCCTTCCATTACCACATGCGGGAGGTGCTCGTGAAGCATTGCTGGAGAGATTATCACCTCTTCAAATGCTTTATTGTCTCCCCATATTGCAAAATATGTTGGTTCTTCTTGATCCCAGAAACTATTGAAAAAAAAGGAGTTAAAAGGAAATATTGGGAAAACATACGTGGTGTATTATAAAAAGACAAACAGGGACGTTGCAGGTGAACCAAATACCTCTTCTGCAAAAAGGGATCTGGATAAAGAAAGGTTAAAAAGGAGGGGACTCATTATGGAGATAAACAAGCATTATGTGCGGTGAGTGGAACCCTTATGGGAGGAAAATCTTGAATAGGTTTGTTAATACACCTATGCCTATGGCCATACTGATCATTATTGTGCCTTGCTCAGTATAGGAATGGCTCAGGTATGACTTAAAAAATAAACACAACCAAAGAAAACCTACCATGGTGTCTTTACATCTAAAAGTAAACCATAAAAGTGTATAGAATACTAAACATAAATATCTAAATAGCAAATTAAACGCCCACGTGGCACTCACCAGCACTGTTCAGCAGGATGGTTGTGTACCACGTGAATGATTTGTCCTGGTGGGTACAGCGGTGTGCTGGCAGATAAAGCTATGGTCAAGTCACTCGGGTGAGTCCAGAGTCTGTTACTGGGCACAGTTATCCCTTCAGACTCATCAGGGAGTTCAGACTTCGGAATGCACTTCGTCCCCCCAAGAATGATCCGCCACTAAAGACGCAATGAGAAATCTATAAGCATGTACATCAAAAGAACATTGGTGTTGAAAATCTTTACATAAAGCCAAAACAGCAAATACCTCCAACTCCAAATACACCAGCAAGAAATAATCACAAAAGTAAACATTGACAAGTATTTAAACTATAAAACAATACACGCATGTAACCGACAAATTCCCCCGTAAATGTCACTTTGTTATTTTGAATCATATAAAGATACTCGATGGATCTGATTAAAGTCGCTGGTCGTTTTTACGCAAAGCCCAGTTAATGCAGCGTAATTCCAATAGCAATGGCGAGGCTGGCAATGCTTGTGCAATCACCATGGCAACCAGTGGAATATTTCTGCAGACTGTACCGCTTATCAGCCTGCCCGAGCAAATGATTTTAATACATAACCTCTACAATCAGTCAGTCAGGATGGAGATGATGTTTCACCTTGGGTTTGTTGCTTCTCTGCAGTACATCCAACAGGTGCCTGCGGAAACCTTCTAACTGGGACAAACCAATCCTGTAAGGAGAGATTCACAGACATTTTGCACAAGGATCAAGCACATGCAGTGGCGTTATACATTTCTCACCCATTGTACTGATCTTCCTACCTGGGAACCAGATCTTTTCCCAGCACAACCGACGTAACAAACTCCTTTGAATATTCCATGGCATCCTCACTAGTAAGATGACAGAAACACAACTACTGATACAGATTACCGCGAATGTCGCAGCTACCATTACGGGCTGCTTGCGTTGATGGTATAAAAACACAACATGCATATGGACGGTATATACCTTAGCAGCCCCCCGGGTGGGGAATATGCAAAACACTTAAGGGACGGGTACTGTGGGCGTAGAAGGAAGGAAAGAATTGCGGCTGTGCCAGCGCCAAGAGAGTGGCCCACCACAATCAGACCGTAATGCTTAGTTCCTCTTGCCTGGAAAAAAACGGCCATCTTTAGATTTCATCACAGTTTCATGGATGGTTACATGAACCTTTGTCGTTATTTAGTATTATACACCAGGGATATCTGCAGTACTGAAGGCTTACATAAACGTTACGCCTTAATTTATGAAAATGCTGGCCCACTAAAACGTACCGACATTTATAAAATCTCATCAAATATTTATTCCCCCTCTTTTTCTTTCTTTCTTACAAAAGCCCCTGCTCACCAGGTCACGGCCAAATGCTTGGGAAAGAACCATCTCTTGCTCCAGCTTCTTCTTAATGTATTCAGCAGAAAGTACCATCCCCTGAGAAAAATAATACAGGTATATCACCTGACCACGTAGGCCTTACGTTGACTGTAAGCGTTAGAAAAGGTGTTCCCTAACCTATAACGTATGTCACACCTGATATACCCTGATCAAAGCTACTTTATATACTATCCGACTCTGAATTTATTGTACCCCCCTTTTATTATACTGTAAAGCGTTAAGTAAATATGTGAGTGCTCAAATAAAACTATACAGCAGGTTGGACTTTAAAATGAGAGACCTTCCAGAAAGGTCAATGTAGGAGGTAGGGTATAACATTGAAACTATGGTATTTTATTTACATGAGACAACGATGCCCCAATACAAATATTACATGTGGAACTGCCAAAAATACTGTTTACTACGCTCAACAAGACACCAAACAAAAAACTCATACAGGACATTCCACCAGGACTAAACCCATGAAAACTATCTCAGAAATTTCGGGACCCAACATAAGACATAGCTTTGCTGAATTGGTTGTATCGACCTATCACTAGTGAATGAAATGCATTAGGTGGCTTTTCAAATTTTTCCATAAAGGGATTTTATTTGAGAATTACTGCAATTTATTTTTATTGCTGATGTCTGTGGAGCTCTCTGTTACAGTATGTGATGTTGCTGGGGCAAGGTGGGACCTCAGTTGTATGGCTTGTTTCACAAGGTTATTCCTGCTATTGATATCACAAGGATATGAGTTTAGCCCATTGCACCAGGACGGGCACATCAACGCAATCTGATAATCACATAGAAAACAGTTACAAATCCACCACTTTTGGCTTCACTGGAATATTACCTTATGGCCCAGCCATGTGCCATGGTGGCCTTCCACAGGCAGGCGTTCTGCATCACCGGTCAAATCGGTCAAGGCATCCTGCAAAACAAAGCATAATGATTTTACTCCTTGACATAAACCTAGCATTATCCGAACAGCAATGTACTGTACGTGCTATTTTACCTTTGGCGATAGAGTCCCACGAATACTAATCACAACTTTCTTCTTGTCGTGATCCACCGCCACGAAAAATGGAGTTTCGTAAACCTGCAACGAGGAATAAATGATGTGTGACTCATTTGTATAGCGATTAAAATAGCCACACAGATCCACATAAATGCACAGAATATAGAGTGAGTAATTCAACACATCCTCTGGACATACAGTACTGAAGATTCTGGACTCTTCCCATGAACATATGTTGTTATGAGTCTGAATGAATAAAGTAAGGGCTCCATAACATTTAATCAGTCCCCAGAAATGCCACTTTTTGCTATAAACATTACACCTTTTAAGTAAATGTGATAACTGAACTTGTACTAGATTGAAGGACAAAAATAGGTAAGAATACTTCTGAAAGAAGAGGAAAACAAAAACCCGTTAACAAACACTAGAAGAAATGTAAACACTAACTGCATCATGGCAGGATGTATACACAATGTCCACCATGCTCATGTTCTCATCCAGGAAGTGCCTCTTTATGGCGATTGCATTACAGCCACAGCAGTTGTCCTCTTCGATGGTTACTCCAGGTGCAAAGCGGGGTCGGGAAGTGCAGAGGCAGCAGCAACTACTGAGGTTGGGATAACATGGATGGTTAGGTTGGACAGAAGAGAAGAAAAGGGTAAAGTGGGAGAATGACAGCAGGGGTAGAGAGAGAGAGCGAGAATGATGTGTGTCATCAATTCAAGGATTTATGGAAAAAATTTAAACAAGGAATTCAGTGAATTACAGATTTGTCATCCAACGGATATGCGTTGAATACTCACGAGCATGCTCCGGCTAACCGACAGATGCCACACGTTGGCTTCCTGATGAGGTACATGGGCCAACCATATGCTGCCAGTGCAAACAACATGTAATAACACACCTCCTTGTATCTCTGCATCTCTTGCTGAGGAGAGTGAAAAGGCATATGAAGCATAACACCTTGGAACAACATGAATGTAAACAGTACGTCTGTGCTTAGCCTTTATACTCACTGTATTTTTTAGGTCAAGATATTTTGTCTTCCTGGTGACGGGCATCCCAGATAAAAAGGCCAGTATGTCATTATTAGCCTGAAAGCATAGGAAACATAGTCAGTCACCATTTCTTTTTAAAATGTATCTTTCATGGCAAAACGTTATCTTATATTCATTTTGTCTTACCTCATCCAACACTGCGTTCCTTTTAGCTCTCTGACGCTGACGAAGGAGGACAAGTCCGGCAATGATATCAGATGGCACGATGTCAAGATCTCTGAAAAACTCTGCAAACAAGTAGGCGATTTCCGAGTACGCATCCTGATAAAGACAGACATTTTATTCAGTACTAGACACAGAAGGACAACGTAAGAGTATCAAAGAACATACACCAATTATATTTTCATGACATCTACTTACAGACTGAGAGTCTTTAGTGCGGGTGCAGCACAGGAAGACTTTCAGACGACGGGTCCAACTACTGGCTTGACCTTCCTCCAGCCGGTGTCTTAAAAAGAAAGATTGATAAATTACAGCAGAATCCAGTCATGGGGAAGAAATGGAATGTATAGCTAGCAAAGGGGGGGTTATTCACGAAAGGGGCTAATGCAATATTGATAAAATGTTTTTACAATGCCCACAAAAGTTCCACACTCACCGTAGGTTGTATGTGCGCAGGTTTCTTTGTCTTCTTTTTGTTGCTCGTAGTTTTACAAAGGTTCGCCCAGTTGGATCAAACACGCAAAGCACCGTGATACAGACGCTGAGTATGACTACCCAGTTACACACAACCATTCCTGTAACATGATGACATAAGACGAATCATCTTACACACTGACCATGCACGACCACAAAGGATGCTGAGCTACTTGCAGCAGTAAACCACTACTGAAAAGAAAAAGGCACAAAGGCTGCAGCATAACCAGGTTTTACAGGGCCCAGGAAAAAAAATGCAACCACACCAGATACTGAGCAGATCTACTAATCTACCAATGCAATACTGGATAGGGTCATAAAGGCGCAAGGACCTTAGATTTGCTTACCAAGTGTGACATTCTTTGCCGTGACATCATTGCAGGATGTGTAATACTGAGCAAGCCAGACAATGCCCACGATCGCATAAACAAACTCAATCACCAGGATCGCTGAAAAACAAGACTGTTAAATACCAGCACGTGTCTTCTTTACATGGGCATGTGGCTACCAGAGCCTCTATGAGCTTACTCACCTAGCCGCACGTACAGTACATACTGCATGGAGTCTCGGGGCTCTGTGTACAGGATTCCACCTCTCATGCTCAGCCAGATGATGGCTACCTCGGCAATCATACAGCTCAGGAGGATGCCAAGGTACCCACGCCCATGATCCACCAAATTCAGAGAACATGTTTCATGCGGGTTATAGGTCAGACCAAAGAGAACCACGGACAGGATAACAAACCTGCAATAGATTCACAGAGAGAGTTCAGACTCTTAGTACCGAACAACAAGCTCATGATTCATGCAGCTTTGTGAACACAAAAAAAAACAGCTGTGAGTGCCTTAAATATTTTAAGGTTGTAATCTTACTGTCTAGCCAGTGGCAGTAACGCATGTACACACAGTCATAAACGCAGATAAGGTACAAAACATGGCAAAGCATGTAAATATGGCCATAAACATCAAACATGTGGTCATAAAGTTAAATCAATCCCACACATGCTGTTGTCAGAAGCCTTGTTCAACTTGTTCAAGATAAGACGCAATTGCTTCTCACACACGTGGTTGACACCCAACAATTTGCAGGATCCAAGTTGTTCATGTACAAGCAATGTGCACGCAATCTACAGAATCACAACCAAACACAAGAAACAGAAACCTGGAAAAAAAAATGCGAAAACACAGCAAAAAACGAGAACTCTTACTCACCAGGTGCTGTGCAAGACAAAGAGGAAGATTCCTGGCAGCACCAAATCATCGCTGCCCACAGACCAGCGGCGGCGGAAAACCACTATCCCTGGCATGGCGAGCAGCAAGCACCGCGTCACCGCGGCCTGCCATTACTGTCTGCCGAGAGAAAGAGATGTTACTCCCCCTGCAGAGGACAAGTTCCTTCGTTACTGTCCACAGAATGGGGATGGGAAGAGAGAACGTCACAGTCTGCTGAGACGAAGATCATACACAAGGACTGTAGGAAAGTAGGTTAGCCACACAGGGATATCATTTATAACAATACAACATCAGACAAAATGCCAAACCTATTCTAATCCTGGACCGCGCCAGCAAAGCTGAGCGCAGTTCCTCCAGGTCACAACTGTATCCTTTACTGCTGAAGATGCCTTTACTCTCACTACATCTTCCACCCAAGACAACAGAACATGGTGCTTTCATCTTTTTTATTACAATGTCAATTATTCACTAATGATCATTAAATCATTATTATTCACTTTTTAAATTATTAACAAATGATGTTAAAATACTCATTGTGTATGAAACATTATAGAAGTGAACCTTTATATAAAGGCCTGTATATTCAATTGCATTACTACCTAAATTAGAATTAAATTAGAAATAATCTGTGCTCCCATACCACTAATGCATTCATACCATTACCGGGCACGCACTAACAGATGTGTATAACTGGTTTTTAAACTGGATGCTGTTGAAATCTGGTAAACCCGGGACACTAATCTTAATAATGCTCACAGGTTCTAAAAACTCAGTAGCGTACCTAAAAGGGGAGTCCGTCCGGGTGCCACTCATCAGCCACTGTGAAGCTCACACACTGTGCAAAGAAAACTCTTTTTCCTGCCCTGGTGTCCTCACACAGTTTGCAGGGCACCACAGCGGTAAGGCATGGGTCTATGTTAGGCAGCCATCAGGCCACATAGAAATCAGCGCGGCCCCAGTGCTGCTCAACTGGCCACCGGACCAGTGAAAACTGCAGGATAGGTAAGGAGGTGTGGGAGGCTGAATGGATGAATGAATGAGTGTTTAGAAGGAGGCATAGGTGGCACATGCAGGGAGTTTCAGAGGGGCAAAGGTGGCGCAGGCAGGCAGTTTCAGAGGGGCAAAGGTGGCACAGGCAGGCTGCTAAAGCGGAAGATGTGGTACAGGCAGGCTGTTTCAGACCACCTTGAGAAAGACCTGTGTGTCGAAACGTTGCCTGTGTGAAATAAACACACCTTACTATTTGAGTGCTGAGCCTCTGCTTCTTTATGTTTGACATATTGAAGGACTTGGTGGTACCCCGGCTTGTGCATCCATTTCACAACTGAGTGCTGTATTCCAACCTTTGTTTCTGTGTATGGCTCAGTGTATAGTGATGGGAGTTATGCTGTACCACCATCAATGTCTGTCTTAGTATACAGTGATGGGAGTTATGCTATACCATATCTGTTCAGTAAATGTTAAACATATTTAATTTATTTAAGTGTTGACATACAGGAAAAACACTAATTATTAATTTTTTGTAGGTGTCTTTACATTTTAAAGTGTACACAATTTACCATTTTGTTAAAGAGCTCTTCCACATTAGCAGCATTAAATAAATTTATATTCAGCAACATCCCCGAGTATAGCAACATCCCATTATTTGTTATTGTTATATTTTAGGAGGATATTTAAAGAGCTGGAGCTCTCCCTTACACACAACTTATTTGGGGGGAGGCGGCAGAGATGCAGAATCCTTATTATTTTCCTATTTCCCTACTGTGGTCGTTTAAGACTGCATTTATAGTTTTAGAAATCTCTGGGGAGCTTGTAAACCATCGTTCGGTTCCACAACAACCCCCAACAGTACTGTGTTAAGAACATCTCCTTAAATACTTATTTTAAATGCAATGATGTGTTTTTATTTATTTATTTATTTTGTATTATGTGATTTTAATCTGCTTGTATCTTTTTGCAGTTTGTTTGCCTTTCCTCACACTTTGATATTCCTGCTTGCCGATCACACAATGATCAAGACTCAGCAGCCCTGCTTTCCTGATCACAGTATTTGTGATTAGCAGCAAGAGGCAGGGGTTCAGAGATCCCTGAAATGTCTTCACAGATCATGGAGCCTCTCTTTCCTGTTGAGGACCCCTACATGTGTCAGTCCTGAAATGAAAATGAAGCACTTACAATGTAACAAGTGTTCAATCAAGAGCACTGTCACATTATTTCAATAAGCTCACAGACACCAAAGGAAGCAAACAGCAGATTAAGAAATATTATGCCCTTGAATTTAAGTGTCAATTTTTCTGATGTAGTATTAGGTCCTCGTTAGAAGCTCTTGAGATGTTTTCCTGCAAGAACTCTTTTGTTGTCCCCACATAATGCATAATGAAACACAAGATTTCAGGAAGGTCTCCTCACCCATTAACACGGATCATGCAGAGCCAGCTGAGAACGTCTTCCGGGAGAAGCTTGCCAAGATGAACATTTCAAATGTCTCCTGCAGGAAGGGTTGCGCTGGCCCAGTGTAAATCAGTGAGAAGGGTTTTAAATAAAATCTCACAGACCACCTATGTATTTTGCAGGGATAGCTCAGCCCTTCTTGAGGGAGAAGCTCACTGCTGTGTAATAACTCTGCTCTTAGAGAATAGCCTCTAAACTGCAGGTCTCTGCAAACTCACTTTGGGCTTTGCCTATCCAATAGGAAGCTGATCTCATCAGTTAGTGTATCTCAGCACAGAAGTAACAGCCTATATTAACAAACTCAAAACAGTGAATCCTATTTGAACCGAATGCTGTTTCTGCTAGTGGCTAGAGAATTTGTGTTGAAATCATAAAAAAAAATAATAATAATAATAAACAATAATAATACAAAAAACCGCTGTGTTTTTTCTACATTAATATTCCCTTTACGTTAGGCACATGCATGTGAACAATGCACAGCAGTGTAAAGCCGAGTGTGTGCCCTGAAGAATTCCGCGATTAACAATAAACAAAGAACTCACACAATGAGCCTGCTCAGTTACTAAATAATGGATCTCAGCAACTAGACTGGCTGCTACTTTGGCTTCTGAAAGGTCAGGTTGAAGAATGAAGGGGGATCAAACTTCAAAAAAAAAATTAAAAAAAAGTCTACTTCTTGCACTCATAACCAAAACTATCGCAAGCGCGTGAATTAAATCCCAGAGTATAAGTCGCCGTTAGAACTTTTCTCATTCAAACAAGCAGATTTCTCTTCTTTCTTTGTATTGTTATCCATCCCTATTAAGGGGTCAGGATAGTAATTAGCTATGCTAGTTTTGTCACCTTTTGATTGAGATTGCAGCTGGTTTAAACATTTAACCCCTTCAGCACCAACCGTGGATGGGAAGCCAGAAGGCCAAACAGCTCACATACGTGGAAGACTTGTCTATGTGGCACTAGTGCTCATACAAATCTAGAAAGAATAAATATTGACCGTTGCAAATCCCCTGATGATGCTTTGCTAGTAACCCCGTAAAACCCACTTTAGGATGCTTTTTTATTTTATTTTCCAAGGGATCCTTCCTCAACTACACATGGTCGACTTTTATATGTATTCTTTGTATATTTGTATGGGGACATTTCACCAATAGAAGCACGTTAGGGTTAGTTAATTTTGTAGATTCTTTGTTGTCCCCACATTACACCAGACTACAAGTGCTTCCAGAATAAATAGATGACAGAATGCCCTCTAGAGGACAATTGTTATAAACACACTTTGCAATTTTATTTTTAATAAAATATGTTTATGTTTTGCCCCAAATTTCTGTATATCAAATTTATAAACAGACACGCAAAATGATAAGAACCACTCGGCCGTCTGCCCAATTTTCCTGATGGAAAGACTGCCATATGCCAGCCCCATGTATGTTTAAATTCTCTTACTGTATTAGCCACTTCCCCTCCAAGACATGCACATTGAGATCGCTTAGTCCTTTCAGATCATTTTTATCCTGGAAACCGTTTACCATTTTGGTAGCCCCCCCCTTTGTTTACCACTATATAGGATTATTTAGAAGAAAAGATCATACAAGGAAGTTTAGGAAAAGCTAGAATTCAGATATTTACATTTCCCACACAGCCACATTTGTGTTTGCAGTTGCACTGAACCCTTTAACACACTGGCCGTACCACCAGGATGTGACTTTTCCAAAGAACAAATGTTCTTGTACAGGGAAGGATATAATAAGGTTAATATTCAAAAAAGAAAAAAGGCAACATTGTAACCACAACTGTTACTACAAAAAAAAAAAAACACTATGTTACAAGTTGATCTTCATAAGCCTATGCATCATATCTTCCAACTGTCCTTCTCCATGAGCGACATTCCCTCTTTTGGACCCAAATCCCTCTGCCCCACGTTTCTTTTTGGGTTTATTTTTTTAGGAGCTCAAGTGGATTGGTGGGTATAAGTGTATCACAGTATTCTATGGCTCTAAAAGCCACAATATCTGTGACTAGCATATAAACCAGGTTAATGCAGTCTTGAAGAATAGAAACAGTATCTAGCAATAACATAAAAACATCTAATCGATGAGGTTTCGCATCTTGGCTGCGATGGTCGGCCGGCTCCCTTTTCACATTTTAATCGATTAGAATGACACGCACAAAAAATGATTGGCTCGAGGAGCGCATGCTATTGTTTTATAACGCAGTTTCAATTTCCTTGAGGATATTTTAGAATCACTGCCGTGTTCCACTTACTAAACTAACAAATAATTGAAAGAAAAACTTTATAAAGCCCCAAATTCAGGGATGATGTGTCCTACACCTGAGCTGTCTGCTAAGTCTGTGGTTAATGAGCTTTCTTTCTAATCCTTGAGGATATGATCTTCAAGTATTAGTCATCCTCGTTAGACGGCTTTTTCAGTCTTCCGGACATGGGTTTGGCAATCGCGCTTAATGTTTCTCTATACTTAAACAAGCTTTGAATGCCACACCTTGAACACCTAGTAAAGTAAGCTCATGATAAAGCTGATGATTTTCTTTTGCTTAATTATACATTTTATATGCAGTTCCTATTGCTGCTCTTATCTAAAAAAGGGTAAATTCAGCAGTGCAGGTGGAACAGCACCTTTAAAGCACGGTCATATTTAATTGATTGTGAAATTAAAACAGAAATGGTCACCTGGATGAACGTTCATCATTTTTCTGTGGTTTTCTAGTGGCAAAATCCCAAGTACAAAGTAGTCCACGTGGACTAAATAACGTGTCTTCATAAAATGGGAGAACACGTGACAGGGGGGGTTAGGTTTCCAGCACTAAAAAGAACTAAAGGCCGTAATACCAAAAAGAGACCGGAAGAGGTCCGAAAGCCGAGTCTTGTAACGTACTGGTCGGGCACAAAGGAAAATAAGTTGCCCCCAGCCACTCTGTAGGCCGTTGTTACTACAGAAGATAATGATGGGATCTAGAAGCAGCATCTGTTGCTGCCACAGAAGCAGTAGCCAATAAAACTTTAGTATCCATGGCTACTTGCCTTTTGGGAGTAATCCATTGCCTTTGCCGATGCTGGATGCAGAGAACACAGGGAGTCGAGTATAATTAAGTCAAAAAGTGCGATTATGGAAATTTAAGGGAAACGGCGTTATAGGAAAATAAGAGAAAAGGACAACTTTGTATCAGAGAGAGTTAAGAGAAATTATAAGATGCATATGGAACAAAACAAACAAACAAAAAAAAATATATATATATATATATACACACACACACTTATATATTATAGACGCACATATACAAGACTTTACAAATCCCGAATAAACGGGCACTAACTTTCTTTTTCAAGCACAAACACAATCATGTGAATATAAACACAGACGTGCGTTAAGAGGGAGCGTGTTTTATGGGGAGATTCTAGCAACTAGCGCCAGCCACAAGGTTTATGACCATCGCTCATCTTCTGCAGGACATCACAATTATTACACTTGACTCTGTCTTGTATCTCGGCTGCGTGTTGTATTCTAACAGGCATCTCCAGCCCCTGTCGCCTACATTACAGCTGGACAACCCATTGGCCTTTGCTTGGTGCTGTACGGAGACTCACAACAAGCAAGGAGCTGATGGGATTTCCAATCCAACAGCTGAGGCCCAGCAACTACCCAGCTCAGATAATGAAAACAAATCCAATATTTTAATATTACTTCAAAAAAAGCAGATACCTCAAGGATTTGTCCTGCCCCATCCCCCTCTCTCCCAGGAACGGCGTAATAGGCGACCAGTTCCAGTAAGTCTTCCGTTGAACACTAAACTTTTCTCTCCATTCCACATGGACTATCGACTCTTAAATCAACACAACAAAATGAACTTTGGCTTTTGTGGCAATCGTTAGGAAGGACTAACGTCTGCTTACAAGCTTCTCTTTTACTGACCGTTTCGGATCAGAAACCTAGAATAAAATCGGTAATTGTACCGTATAGCATACTATACACATTGTACAGCGCTACAGAATATGATGCCGCTATGTAAAACAATAAATAATAAGGGTAGGAAAGGTCTACATGACCCACCTACTGTATGGTTTCTAGAAACGCTCATCAAATAACCTTCAGGTAGTTATTCTGAGAAAAAGACAGCAAACGAACGATGGCTGAAAACACTAAAGTTTGGAGCATTTACCTTATTTTGATTCTTTTCTTCAATTTTCCTAGGCTTACATACCTAAAAAAACCTAATATAAGGGCTGGGCAATGACTAAGACCAGGAAGTTGCCCATCCCCATCCTTGCTGGCTGATCGGGTATTCGATTGATTCAATTGATCGCACTGCCTTAATAAAGATTTTTTTCTTTCCTCAAATTCAGATTAGGATGACATCATTTTTAAAGCTATACGCAGCATTTTCATTTTAGGAATTAGAATAATTAGCTTCCCTTGAAGATTCATTTTTTTTAAAGACCTCTTTACATACTTCACTAGATACTAATTCTAATTAGTCTATTAGCAAGAAAAAAAATAGGTCATACTTGATTTTTTTACAATATATCATTCCTTTATTTTTCCGTGTCTTTGATGCAAAGATGTTCAATTTCATAATTAAAAGACCATCAAACCTCAAGAATGGGTGGCATAAAGTGGCAAAAGCAGCTTAACAATACATTGTGCTGTCCTCTATTCTTCTTTCTTCAAAGGGGAAGTTACTAAGGAGTGAAATAGTTCTATGGGGATGAATAATGCAAAATAAAGCAAAGAGGAAGTCAAGTGGTTATCAAGATGACATCATATTTTCATTGGCCTTTTTATACGGGCCACAAGCTGATAAGACACATGTGGTCATACAGTCTTGAATGGTGTTTCATGCAGATATGCAAGTGTAGAGGTTTGGGCAATGCTTTAGAGCAGGACTAATCTGCAGGAGTACTAATTCTGATTGTGGTAATAAAATCAGATAATCTGTTTACAGAACTGTAATTAAAGGAAGATAAATAAGAAATGAGAGACCCAAGAGGAGGGCGCGTAGTAGGAAGGTTGAGGGGGTTGGGATGGAGAGTTCTGAGAGCAGAAAGGAGGTGAGTGATAGAGGAGGGAGGGGGAGGTGATGGGACAGATACATCTAACATGCAGAGAGAGAGAGAGAGAGCTAGGAATGAGTGGGTGAGAGAATTCACAGCAAAACCTAAAAGGGGGACCCCGCTGTATAAATGTAGGTAGTGTATTGTCTGCTTTCACCCCACAGGTGTACAAACAAGCATGTTAGCTGGAATGTAGAATTCCAAGCCGGCGCTGACACACCCTAAAAACAGAAGAGCCCCAGGGCAACACCTTGTTACCACAAACAGGATGCAGAAGCCACAAAGCAGGACTCGGGCAACTCTAATTAGACACCTTGCCAAAAACCAAGGCAGGTGTAACGGGTGAAGCCTAATCGTTACAGCTGCCAGCACATTTCGCCCCGACGCACACAAACATAGCTCCAAGCGCACATCTGGTTTTTGTGTCGTTCTTTGCTGGTTGCTCACTTTCCGTTTCGCAGCTGGCCATGAAAAGGTGTCACATCGCAGAGTAGCGTGCCACGTTAACAAACCGCTCACACAGAGCAGGATGGGGGGGTTTTCTTCCGCTGCCCGGTACAGCGGCACATACAACACAAATGAAATATCTGCACATACATGTCTAACATATATCCTCTTGGAATGCCTTTATCGCTCTCACACCTATCGCTCTCACCAAATGCAAAAGTTTTGCTGTGAACTATCTATGCGTATGTCATCGTAAAACACCCATCTTCTGCACCATATCTACGCTTAACAGTAACGTCATAAACTATCTCAGCATCTACCAGTCGGACGTGTTAAAGCACATGACACAATGAAAGCACCTTTGTGCCAGCTAGCCTATGACATCATATTGCACCTCTCTGCCTGTGCAATCTCTCTCACTACTAGTCTGCAACATCATCAAGATTACTAATCCTAGACATTTTGCGGAACCTCTAATTTTACCAGTCTGTGACATCATAAAACATATTAGTTCCCGACAGTCTGTCATTTCTCTACCTTGTCTTATGACACCATAAACCACTGATCTGCCTGCCAGCCTTTGACATCACACAAAGCATCCATGCGCCTGCCAGCCTGTGACATCACACAAAGCGCCCCTGCGCCTGCCAGCCTGTGACATCACACAAAGCGTCCCTGCGCCTGCCAGCCTGTGACATCGCACAAAGCGCCCCTGCGCCTGCCAGCCTGTGACATCGCACAAAGCGCCCCTGCACCTGCCAGCCTGTGACATCACACAAAGCGTCCCTGAGGCTGCCAGCCTGTGACATCACACAAAGCGTCCCTGAGGCTGCCAGCCTGTGACATCGCAAAGCATCCCTGCCAGCCTGTGACATCACACAAAGCATCTTTGTTGCTATTAGCCAGTGACATCCCAAATCATCCTGTCTGCCAGCCTATGACATCACAAAGCATCTCTATACCTGGCAGTCTGTGACATCATTAAGCATTTCTTCGGCAGCACAGGTGTACACAGAAAACTTTGTGATAACACAAGCCTCGCTCCCCGCAGCACCGGCATATAAAACCGACCCCACATTACACGAGGAATTTTACGATAAACATCTAAAACGCCTGTCCGTAAAGGTCCTGACACCTAGGCGTATGATAGCCCAGCAGGCGCCGCCAGGTGGGTCACCCCATCCATCCCCGTACATGCAGCTGACAGGGGAGTGTGCAGCCCGCTCCTTGGAACCTGTCCAAACTGCATCAATTACGTAACAATCGGCTGTAGACACGGCTCCCTGTGACATCACGAACAGCTGTATATGCATTATCCCTCATCCCATGACACCAGGCCTGATGCCCCCCAGTCCCAGGCTTGTACCATATATCCCTGGGGGTGGGCGTGCGCCCGCTGGGGTATCCTGCACCCCCTCCCTGCTTCCTCACCTTTCGGGGGTTCCATGCCGCCTACTCTTCTGCTCCTTCTTTCCGTGATCCCGGCGTAGCGGGCACGTCCGCACCGGGGCGGGACCAGACGTCACTTCCGGAACATCCTCCAGCACCGGCGGTAACCACAGCAACTGCGCCGGCGCCGTGACGGAGCCTGGAGTGGGCAGGGGGAGAGATAGCAGCAGGCGACCGAGGGTGAAAGGAAAATCCGTTATAGCCTAAGAGGAAACGGATTTATCCTCATACCAGTTTACTAAAGATAATCCCAATTAACTCATTATCCCTTTCCCTTTATGATAAGTCAATTATCGTGAATTAGTCCAAACCTATGATGTATTACACCTAGTTCCACCGGTTCAAATAGCAAATAATATTATTGAGGGAGCTAAATAGTCGTGGGGACCCCTAAGGTATACAGGCAGGGGCACATCCAAAACTGTATCTGCTGTGAAAGGAGGCCACTAAAAACCACCCATTTACCAAAAAAGGGCCACTATTTATAAAGAGCAGGTCTAGGGGTAACGCTCCAAATGTGGCACAGTTGCCGGGGAAACCAGTGGACAGCTTATACTGATTGGTCAAAGCTAAGCACCAGGATCGCACTTTCCGTAGTTCATATTCAGTATATGTTGTGGATTGCGTAATATACTGTATACACGGTATATATATATATATATATATACTGTATATACGAAACATATACCTTATATACGGAGCATATACAGTAAGCAGCCTGTGCTTCTATAGTGGAGGGGATGTAGAACAGGGGGGTTGAGGAGGAAGGGGTTAACTGCAAGTGGTGTAAAGCTTTAGAAGATCACAAGGCAGCTCAGAACATTATAGTTGGCATAGAAGTAGAGATTTTAGTGGTATAAACAAAAGTACACGGTGGAGCTTTTCTTGCTGGCCCAGACCAATTGTTAATCTGAACCCCCTTACTGATGTTAAATCGGTACGTTTATTATGGCAGTATTACGTTGTGGTAGTGGTCACCCGCCTAACCTATTAGTGGGGGTGAAACAGTAAAAAAAATTATTAACATTTTGAAATTCCCCTCCCTGGCATGGAGATAAAAACAATAAATATTGCAGAAGAGGAGATGGGATAGAGCAGAAGGCTGTCTGGGTGAGCGAGCATGCGCAGGCAGCACCTAGGGAGCCATATGCAATATATGCATTTGGTAGAGACTTAATGGCGTAATGTGTATATATATATATATATATATATATATATATATATATATATGCGCTGGACCTTGTCCACTCTTGGGCCAAGACAAGTTATTATGTTTGTAAGATATCGGAGAATTTGTTACTTGTGTTTATATCTGTAATGTTGGTAAATAAAAGACCTCAGCCTTTGTTCATGAAGCCTTCAAGTTATTTATTATGGTTAAGTTACCCTGGGGCGAGCCTATGGTTAGTGATGCCTGGGTGTAGTACTTCTTTGGTGCCCCCCTCCGGTGACTAACAGTCACTCATACTAACACGTAAACTCACTCTAGCACTGTATGCTTACACACATAACCGTGTGTACATACATTATTTTTCCTGCTCCTCTTCTCCTTTTCCCAACCGCCACTTACCTTGGGCTCAGTCCTGACACTCCAACACCATAGGCTGATACACACTAACGCTAAACACTATTCGTTGACATCCACACACACATGCTGATGCCAAATACTAACAGACATACACTCATGCTAACGCCATACTATACCACACACTAACACACACTCTAAAGCCATACAGTTGCAGACACAAACATGCTAACACTATATGCTCAATAACACAATACACATGCTAAACCATAGCACATGCTATAATGCCATACAGTAATAGACACACGCACACTAACACTATACCATAACACACATGCATACTAACACGATATGCTGGCACCAATGCTATACAATAACACACATGCTAACACTAGGCATATATACAGGGCCGGCCGAAGACTTAACGCCGCCTGGGGCATTTTAAACTTCGCCGACGCCATAATCTACCCCCCCCCGGTACTTACCTTTAAATAGTCCTGCGGCGAGTCTCCCTGCTCTGCCACGGTGCCGGCTTGTAATGCTGAGCGCCGGAAATTGACGTCACTTCCGGCGCTCTGCATTACAAGCCGGCACCGAGACCGAACAGGGAGACTCGCCGCAGAGGAGAGAGAGAGAGGGGCGCCGAGCGGGTAAGCGAAAACCACTCGGTGCCCCTCTCTCTCTCTCCTCCGCTTCAAAAAAAAAAAAAAAAGTGCTTGGGGCAGCAAAGTGCCGCCCCTTATGTAGGGCCGGCCCTGCATATATATATATATCAGAATGAACCTACACAGAAGCTCTATCAAAAACCACGAGGAAGACAAATATTGCACCCCGGTAGGACATCACTTCACCCAGAATAATCACTCCATCCAAAAACCTGAAAATTAAAGTACTCAAAGGAAATTATAAAGACTCCCAGGAAAGGAAAATATTTGAGATGAAAAGAACATATTTCAGCACCATAAAGGAGGAACTTCTGGTTTCCTGACACACTATCAGAACGTCATATGAACAAACATCTTAATGTTTTCCTATGTTTATTTGTTCTGTCATTTGTTTATCTCAACCACTCTGCATTTTTCACCTCTAGGCCCATCATTTATGACACCCCACTCAACCCCCCCCTTCTCTAACACCATCACTTGTTTTAAGTGGTAACCTGATGAAGAGAGGATAACTCTCGAAAGCTTACCTTTTAAATGTAAGGTTAGTCCAATAAAAAAGGTATCGCTGCATACCGCAATACTTAGTTTTTTACAGTATATACAAACACACACACATCGTGGAAGCTGTCCTATCATGGCGTCACATATTGCATGTTACGTGACCCTGCTGGGAACCATGGTTACCAGGCAGTTGGGTGCCATGCACCCGCAGTACTCGCCTTAGCATGCTCCCTGATTTATTCAGCCACATGCATAAAATAATATATTTGCATATTTGTTTTAAAAGCCAATGTATTACAGCGATATGTTTTACTAATGATCTGTTTAATAGTTAAATGGATCACTTCTTGTCATCCTCCAAGTGGTCTTTTAGACCAGTGGGAGCCCTGATTAATGGTACACTCCAGCCATCATACATACGTTAATGCATATGATAGTTGAGAGGTCCCTTTAAATTTGCGTGTTGTCCCTCATATGATTTGCCCCTTCCTTCACCTTCCATTTTGTGCTGGAGATCTAGCCACCGAAACACCTTTCCTGATACATGTATACTTGCCACCATGTGCAGAAGTCACTGCCATTGTTTCCACCGGGCCACGGAGAAGACAGGGAGTTCCTCCTTGAGGTAAGTTTTTATGATTCAAAGAATGCATATTAAAGTGCTCACAAAATTCTTTAATATGCATTCTTCTTTGGTGAGACTTCTTAGGACATTAAACTGTCCCTTTAATCTTTTTATATGGTTGGTTCACCCCAGTGTGTGTGAAGGGGGCAAGTTGTCTCTTCTTCCTCAGCTAGGCTTGTGAGTGCAGGTATGTCTTTAGATATGCAGTAAATTCAACTAAATATGTGTTTTTGGTCACTCTGACGAGTAAAGCAGACTTGGTAATTTAAGGTGTTTGTAATTGAGGCTCCTAATGTGAAACACCCTGCATAGTTTATCATTGCTGTAGATCAAGGCCAAAACTCTGTTTTCACAAGAACATTCATTCATTCACGTTTACTGGCATTTAGAGTTCCCATAGTGTTGTAAGATGATGGTTAGCCCCACCTCCCTGATATATTTTTTTAATGCGCAGTGGTAAATCTCAGTACTCTAGTCATTAGCTTCTACTAGTCTTGTGCATTCGTATTCTGGCGAACATGAAAACGAACTTCTGGTCTCCGGCTGCCCGGAGACTTGCCTTGCAGGGCGCGGCCAGGACTGCCCACTGATGTCAGTGGGAAACACCCCCTTTTAAAGGGAAAATGGGCGGGGCGTGTCAAGACCCCGCTCCCGCTCCCTGGAGGATTCGGGTCTTGACCCGGAGAACCGGAGAAGTGGTGGTTCACCCGGCAATCTCTGGGTCAAACCCAGGAGGTATTTTGTGGAAAGTAGATAAATAAACAACAAGGGAATTCATGTAGTTCAAACAGCCAAGTAAATATGAAATGCCTAAAGAAGCTTCAGTTTTGTTACAAATACAATTTATGAGACGTCAATGGCAGATGATTGACAGACATTTTACTAGAAGCTCATAGGACATATTTCTTAAATAAAAATATCTGGCCTAAAGCACCAAATGGGAATTAATGAGCAGCAGCATTCCATCAGTTTCCATGGAGATTGCTCCATATTTGAACTTAACCCATAAATGCTCCTTATGGTTATGGCCCATAGTGCCATGGAGAATATTTCTTTGTACTTCTAAATTGGATGATTTGTTAATACACAAATAATTAACTCATTCTGTGATGTAAGCAATGCCTTTCAGTCTCCTTCTGTCTCCTTGTCCTTCATTCGATCCATTTTTCTGTTTGTTCCTTTTTTTACCTACATCCAGCAAGCAATGAATCTGAAAATGAGCTTTTCTTTTTTTTGTGTAATTCTGCTGAATTATTTATTAAGTATTATTTATGCATGTCGAAAACAATAAGTTACTGTCAGGCACGTCCCTTCAACTTGAAAATACATAACCGATGCGATTAACTCTCGGTATAACTGACATATTTCACAGAATTTAATTTATAGTCCTCAGTATTTGGTCCCTCTCCCAGTTGTGTTGTGGACTTTTTACTGGATTAGTAATCCCTTGCCATATAGAGAAAGACTTCCACCAGCACACACTGTTCTTCTTTCATTAAGGTTGATTGATTGTGCTCTTCAAAAGCATGATAAATAATTTATTACCATTTAGTAATGCTTTGCATTATTCTAATCCGAGGAGATGGCCACTTTAGTGATGAAGGGTAGCTCTTTGTGGCTAGGTGTCCTATTATCTTCGCACTTCAAACATTAATACCTACTTATTAGTTACTGTCAAGCTTTGGCCAGATGGAGTGTTGGTGGGTTAGGTGGATGCTGAGCACCAGGGGCAGATCCATTAGCTATTGCTTATTTTTATAGTTTTTTTTGCAATATCATTTAATGTTTGTTCAGTAATAAAATTAACTGTGGCAGGCATTGAACTGGTCTGAAACTTTTGACTATTGACTAGCGAGGAGAGGGCTATTGTTTGTTCTTAGCTGCCATAGCTTAAACGCATCATATTCATTTTTTGTGCATTCAAATGCATATAGGGATTCATGAAAATTTCTTGCATGTCTCGCATCTTATAGTTCTTCATCTTCTTCTCTATTCTTTTTTCTCTCTTCTTTCTTCATCCATATCTCCGTGGACATGGCCTCCTGGCGAACACCTACCAAAATGGCGGAGCTTCCGGTGATGTCCTCCCCCCTGATTGGAAGGTCAGGGTAGGCAGCGCCACTGGAAGCGCCACCATTTTACCATCAGTTAACCCTGTGTGAACTCCACAATTTTGGTGGAAGTTCGCCAGGAGGTTATGCTCGTGGAGCTGCAGACGAAAAAAGAAGAGAGAAAAAGAGGAGATAGAAGAAAAGAGAAAGGAGAACAAGGAGATGCAGAACAAGAAGAGACACGGAAGCTGAGCTGCGACATTCAGAATTGGTCAGCAGAGAAGCTACAGAGACATTCGGAAACAAATGGGCCAGAAACAAACAGAAACATTTGTCTTAATAGTGTTTGGCCCATTTTCTGGGATTCCCCATCTGGTTGAAGGTTATGGATTTTTCCATAAATGTTAATCAGAAAAATGGATATTGTCATATTCATCTGAGAGATTTAGATGTAATGTAAGAAAGTTGTAGTTTACTGAGAGAATGCTAGATAAATGGAACAGCCTCCTATTAGAAGTGGTAGCGACTAATACAGAAAAGGGAAATGAAAGCGTGCGTGGCATTAAACTATACTGAATTTAAGACAAGATCAAGGACTGAATACGTTCTGAGTCTTTACATTAGAAAAATAGGCAGACTAGATGAGCTAGATGGTTCTTATCTGACGTCAAATTCCACGTTTCAGAAAATTTCCCTAAATGTTGACATTTATGGCGAGGGCATGAATTGCTCACTTCTCTGGAATTTAAAAAGTTAGTGAAGGACACTAACACTGACCTGCTTCAAATATTCAACTTTGCTGAGGAAAGTACAACTGCTGGAGTCTGGATGACGAAGATATTCAGTTCTTGTGAATTAATAATTCATTGAAGTTGGATAGCTGTTAATCCTGTACATTAATAAATACATTATACGTTTGTGTAATTATAACATAACCAGCCAAATGTATCCACTTCTGTCTGAGCAGAATACTTACTTACTGGAGCTCTAATCTCTTTACTGTATTTATGAATCTGCATACATTCATTTCGATTCCATGCATGTAACAAAAACTTTTATTTCAGTTACACTGGTAAACCCTTTTTATACTCTATTTTTAAATACCAAACACTGTAAAACCTGTTCCCTGCTTCAAGGAAAACTCATTTAGGTGTATCTTTTTATAATACAGCACAGGTGATGATGTAATAGTTCACAATATCCATTCTTTGTTCTGCACCCGTCAGCCCCCCCCAGTGCTCATAGCGGTAGAGCTGGGTGAGTCAACCATGGTAGGGAAAATGTCACACCAGACCCCTGCCCAGCTTAGATGTGAGGCAAGCTTGGCTGCCTCTTGTGGCCCTTTTCTTTTAATGAACCCATGCCAGCTTGCCCACATCTGTGTATTAGACAGCAGCTAATACTTACATAGTAGCACTTACTCTTACAACACAGACACAGTGTCAGCACATAGAATGTTATGTATAAAAACAAATACCGGTGCAAAGTCCTATCACCACAGCAACCAAAAGGAATGTTCTTAAAATATTTCATTGGTTCCTGTGATGATAAGACCATTTTGTAAACTTAAAGGACCCCATTACGTCAAAGTCCTATCAAGTCCACTTCTCCTGTAGATTGCAGTGGAGTCCATCCAGCCATCGTAAAACAAAGCAAATGTTCCAAAGTCTAAATTATTTTGTGTTAAAAAAAATATCCCAGGGCCACTGTTGCAAGTGTTGTTAAATATTAAAAGAATAGTGTAGTCACCACAATTGGATTTTGAGTGCATGTTGCATGACTCCAACGTGTTTTACTGCATTCAGTTGGAGGATGTATCTTCTAGTTATTGTGTCATGACATCATACTGAGCTCTCCTTTGTAGGGGGCATCAGGGTACTCTAACCTTGTTTGACCCCCCTTGCTACACTGTTGATGCTGTTCTGGCCTACCCTGCATTACGGGGTCCTCCTCTACATCCATTACATGTCATAAAAGTCCCTATTAGTGTAATGCACAACACACACACATGTACACATCCATGCACATATAGATATATCCCACCTACCACCCCCGCTTTTCTTTCACTGCTCCTGCAGCTTTCCCTCTGGCAGGAGCAGCCTCGGTTTCACCACAGGGTCACATGATGTCACGTGACCTCAATACATTCCTGTCTCCCCATGCCAATTCAAAATCACATCCATCAGGTGCTTTAAGGATTGGTCACATCCGAAGAGACCTTTAAAAACAGGAAGACACAAATCAGACACACATCACATTGCATTTTTGTGAAAAAAAGAGTAGTTATGGTTTTATGTGCATAGTTTTGGGTATTAGTTTGCGTGTTTTTGACCACAGACAGTGTCTACAGAAAAGTGGTACTGAACAAATACAGGGGTAGTAATAAATTAATGCGGTACATGTATTGAAATAATGTGGTTGCTGCAGGAATTTTCAGGGAAAGTTTTGATCTTGGAAGTGTCAACAGAATTGATTTTAAACAAAATCATGGAGCTTTGAAAGTATGCAAGGTACAGCCATGAGAAAAAGTAAAAACACACTCTTTGAATTCTATGGTTTTACATAGCAGGACATAAAAATAATCTGTTCCTTAGCAGGTCTAAAAAAAATAGGAAAATACAACCTCAGATGAACACCATCACATGACAAATTACACGGTGCCATGATTTATTCAACAAAAATAAAGCCGAAATGGAGAAGCCATATGTGAAAAACTAAGTACACCCTTACAGGTTCCATACGAATTAAGATGCTAAGTAGCAGACAGGTGATGCAAATCAAATGCACTTGATTAACTGATCATCAGCAAGTGTGACCACGTCTATAAAAGCTGAAGTTTTAGCAGTTTGCTGGTCTGAAGTTTTCAGATGTGTGTTAACACAATACCAAGGTGGAAAGACATCAGCAATGATCTTGGAGAAGCAGTTGTTGCTGCCCAGCAATCTGGGAAGGGTTATAAGTCCATTTCCTAACAATTTTAAGTCCATCATTCTACAATGAGAAAGATTATTAAAAAGTCGAAAACATTCAAGACATTTGCCATTCTTCCTAGGAGTAGACGTCCCAGCAAATTCACCCCAAGGTCAATGCTTAGAGAAATTGCACAAAAACATCTCAGGCTCTACAGGCCCCAGTTATCATGTTAAATGTTAAAGTTCATGACAATTACAAAAAGACTGAACAAGTATGGTTACCAGACTCCTCTCTCTAAAAAAAAAAACATGGCAGCACAGCTTAGGTTTGCAAAGTTGCACTTGAACAAACCACAAGACTTCTGGAAAAATGTCCTTTGGACAGACAAGACCAAAGTGGAGATGTTTGGCCATAATGCACAGCACCACGTTTGGTGAAAACCAAACACAACCTATCAGCACAAACACTTCAAACCAACTGTCAAGCACAGTAGTGGACAGTGATGATTTAGGCTTGTTTTGCAGCCACAGTACCAGGGAAACTTAAGTCAACCATGAGTCAACCATAAACTCATCTGTATACCAAAGTATTCTAGAGTCAAATATGAGACCATCTGTCAGACAGCTAAAACTTTTCCAAAATTGGGTCATGCAAACAGGACAATGATCCCAAGCGCACCAGCAAATATACAACAGAATGGCTATAAAAGAATCAAGGTGTTGCAATGGCCCAGTCAAAGTCCAGACCTCAACCCGATTGAAACTCTTGCCCACAAACCTCAATAAACTGAAGCAACCTAATAAAGAAAAGTGGGGCAAAATTCCTCCACAACAATGTGAGAGACTGATAAAGTCATAGAGAAAATGATCACTTCAAGTTACTGCTGCTAAAAGTGGTTCTATGAGCTATTGAATCATAAGGTGTACTTAGTTTTTCACTCATGGCTTCTCCATTTTGGCTTTATTTTTGTTAAATAAATCAGGTTGTTTACCTAATTTTCATACCTGCTAAGGAACAAGGGTGATTGATTGTTATTACTGTATCTCTTGATATGTAAAACCATAGCATTCAAAGATGGTGTTCTTTCTTTTTCACACTTCTGTAATTCATAGGGCAAGATAGACCAAGAAAGATAAGTATCCCCTGGCATTCCTAACATTCCTCTCGAAAACAAATAATTAATTGCAAATGTTGGCACCTTGTACAATGTGACAACGTCTGTTAAATAAACATTGTTTGATGAAACAATCTAGCCATTCCCCTAGATTCCCCTAGATGGAGCTCTTAACCTTCTAAAAACACTTTTATCCGCAACATAGAAACGTAGAATTTCATCACTGATAAGACCCAATTGGACCCACCTAGTCTGGCCATTCTTCCCAAAGTAAAGACTCAAGACTTTTATCAGTCCTTTGTCTCATCCTACATTTAAATTCCCACACTGTTAGCCACTAACTCTTCTGGTGGGAGGCTGTTCCTCTTATCTACCACCCTTAAAACGTCCAAGGATTAAAGGTTTATTTTTTCTCTTTATACTAACTATCCACTTTTCCCCTTGTAAACAGTCTTGCCATTTAATGTTAAATACCTGTCATACCCTGTAACGCAGTCACCCAGATAGTAACAACAGCAGTTTATAATCACAACGATATCAGTTTTATGGACCTTCTTCTAGTATTCAAGTTGTGCTTATGTTGCATGGGAGGAGTCTTAAAGGGCGACTGATGATAATAAGCACATCGTCAACTGCTGTAATAGGACCTTTATGGTCTAAATTGTGATGAGGCTAAGAAACAATACAATTATATAAAAAGCAATTATTGGTTTATTTACAGACCCTAAGTGGGGCAATCAGTATTAACATTAGTGGAATTCTGTAAATATGGCCCATAGAGTTTTCTATGTGCTGCTATATACTATTGCTATAATCTATTTCAAGGTGATTACTTCTGTTGGCTACTCATACAAGTCTCTGGCAGCCCTAATGACGGGGCATCCAAAATGTAATGGTAGCCCTAATACTAGTAGCCTTCTATCAAATCCCATTGTAGGCATTTATTATGTCTGTATAAAAAGGTATGAAGAAATCTCTGCCAAAGCTTGTGGAAGAGTGAATTAATAGCAGCATTTAGGCCACAGCTGGTGCTTTTTCAGAGGGAACGGGCTGTAACCTAGCATTTTCTTACCTTACAGATCTGTACAGAATGTGATTGTAGATAAACTGCTGGAGTTTCAGGCCAGTCTTAGGACAAATGGCACCCCAAGGCATGAACTTCATTCTAAATGGTGCAGAGGGTTTATTAAGGGTTAGACCTGCCATCTAGAAGCTACCAGCCATAATAGCAGATGCCCTCTTTTGAACTTCATTTGTGAGTTAACTATTTTTTAACCTGATATTCCTGAAACACCTGTTATGTACAATTATTCTTTAGTGAGTACCGCCTTTTATAGTTGTGTCAAAGCCAATACCAACTTGACAATATATATCGGTTTTTAAGATGAGAACGGTTACGTCCATTTATTCTGCATATTCAAATCTTAAATAAGGTTAATTGTCTGAGACTTCTCATGTCTGGTAATGGAGGGGGCTTGTCTGCGCCGTCTGTATGCCCCCAAACAGCTTATTTGAGCCACCTTTGTGCCCAAATGACTTGCTAGTGCCACCAAACATGAGTAGAAGAGACAATCCTGGTGGTGTGGAAGGAGGGTCAATTGGGGGTTCATCTGGGGAGGGTGCTCACACCATTTGTTCTGATTAGAACCCTGAGAATGCAATAAACAGTATGTGAAGGTGCTGAAAGACAAAATCCCAGTACACCAGTGACATCTTCAATGTTGTCATATGAACTTTAGCATAAAAAGGCACTACACTAAATTATATGCCGCTGAGTTACATAGACTTATTAATTACCATGTCCACAGTTACTTCCACAGGGATTGGCTTCCTATCCAATTAGATATTTTCACGTTCATTGCAAGATTTGACACATAAATATAATTATGTTTATTTTTAGAACCGCAAACAACGTCCTCGACTCCACTGGTGATTCTCAGTATAAAGCCACTTAGATCAGTCAAACGCAAACCTAGACTTAGCCTCAATATACCATATACATGGTGTCCCCCTAGCACGTTTCCTCCTACAATAAGACTATAGTACAAATACTAACTTTTGTTGACTGCATCTACAATTATATTCAGCAGCCATATTGCTGGCTGAACTTTATGAGAATTTTAGTTAAAGACTTGGATTGTGGTGGCCGACACTACACACTTACTGCAGCTCCCATGATATACAGTCAGTCATAACTTGCTGAACACCATAGGAATTGTAGACTGGGGTATTTGTGACTAATCTTTACCTCCCCAACTATTTCATGTTGTGCCGGTACATGCTGGTCTGTAGCTACTACTACCATCATCATATCATTTTACCTATTAATGGGTAACTAACATATGCCTTCCATCAGGAAACCCCTATCTTGAGCCAACAAATATAGGCAATGGAGATGAGGTAATGGGGTATTAGGGTGTGAGAGGGGGAAAGGTTGTGAGGGTATTTTGCCCCCACCCCCTGGAAAAAATCCTCCATACCCCTATGCTGTCCCACTTTGATATATATTGTGTATTATGGCTAAGTCTGCACAATACTGCCTATGTTTTTTAATAACGCTGACTGATTGAAGCATCTTTATATCAGGAGTCACCACCGATTATTGAGTGGTGGAGGTTTTATTTGTGATTTGGATTAGTCCTCCCGGTGTGGAGCGCTGATGATGGATTTCCCATGGATTAATGGTGGATATTATGCATCTGAAAGACTAAGTTGCCGCACTTGTTTTTGTATAGTATTTTTAGAACTTAACTTTATCAGTTGAAACATGTTATTCAAGCCAAATGCAAAACAAATACATTAATTTAAGAAAGCAGTAAACTACATCAAAAGATGCATCAGCAAACAGCACCAAACATGAAAGTTTTCACATTACTGGCTGTAATGAGCTTCAGCTGTGGCAATAACCTGTCATAACATAAATGAGTTTTCCTTATAATCTGAAGAGATGTGCCGTGATTAGGACGTGTAAACAGTGTGCACGGTGCTGTCATTCGATATGCCTGATAAATGTATACGTGCCTTTGAGCATTTAGTAATCTTCTTGGATCTATGCCCTGGGAGTTGAATTGCTCACTTGTGAGTATAATTATAGTGTGTTATCTTCATTTTCTGTAAAAATCTAGATACGATCTAGAACCAGAACATACTCAGAGATCCTTGCAGTTCAGTTTCACAATTTCTACTAAATGAATAAGTAATAGGAATTAAAGCCACCCAGTGTTCTGATAAGTGGCAGCAGCTTTGTGTTTTGTACCTGTGCTGTGTAGGAAAACATTGCTTGTACAGTCACAACTTTACTATTCAATCAATAGCAGATATATATTCAAGCCGTGTGCTTGTGTGGGTGATCAATTTTAACTTTGATAACAGCTGGTTTATAGCCTGAATGGAATTGCACAACATATTATGTTATCGGATTCTTTTTTTGTTATTTAGTTACACTGAAGTCTCAGCTATTATCATTACGGCTGTTATAACACTAAGCAAACCCCCGACTTGTATGTATGTATATAAATGAAAAGTCTGAGATATTCACAATTTCCTCAAATATGTTTATAATACCTTTTCTTAGGAATCTCTGAAAAAAATATATAATTAAGGAACTGGAGTGAAAATGATTGTGGGTGTTATGTTTTTCCTCTCTTCTCTTGTCAGTGAAGATGCAATTGTTCATTAATTAACAAGAGTATTATTGACATTATACTGTATTGTTGAATGTGGAGCCTTTCTTATGATAATCATGGTCGTTCCTTTGTTTTTTTCAGGAGTCTTTGTACAAAACACAAAAGGAACACAAATAAAGCAAACCCCAAGAGCTGATTTATTTATTCTTAGAGGTGTTATCCATCATGTATATGACAATTTTACCAACAAAGAAACCTGCAACATATTGTTACGCAGATCATTCAGTTTACAATGTAACCAAAGGATTTAGGAAGTTATTCCAATATCGTATATATATATATAACGATTACTAAATAAATTCTAATTCAGCCGACCCTAGCTGGATCCTAAACCATTCCTTGCATGGATGCATACATTAGGGGCCCACGGTAAGCAGTCCCCCGGATCCCACAATAGCTGCCAATAGCTGTAGATGAAGGTCTGTGCAGTCACATGGATAGACATCTTGAGGGACATGAAGAAATGCATAGACATCTTCATCCCAGGGGGACATGAAGCCAACGGGCCAAGTAATAATGCTGTGCCAAAACACATCTAGCTGGAAACACATTCAATGTGCACCATCCAACCATAACCAAAACACATTTATAAAAATGGAAACCCATACAAGGTGCAGAAAAGAGACTGAGATATAATGGAAATGCCACTTAAAGTCCTTCCTACTGCTGTCAGCTTATACACCGGTGCTCAGGGAGTAGTCTATCATGGATAGTCTTAAGAACATTGGCTTCTTCGGATCCCTGTATGCAACCAGGCAGTGTGGGTTACTACAAGAAAGCAGCTTGCAACTTGTAAGTACGAACTGCCTTTTAAGAAAAACATTATATTTCCCTGCTACCCACTCATCACATTTGCTTTCAGGATATTTACCTTCTGTGTAATATACCCTAACCCCTGCTACACTGTAAGATCATTTCAGCCACGCCGTCCTTACCTTTTGTTTCTGTAAGTAAAAATTGCTATGTTATGCACCGTTATGTCCTGTTTACCAATCGTACAGCGCTGCTGAACATCATCATCATTTTTACAGGTCTGCAACATCATGTCTCACGCATGAAGAAGTTGGATAACACCAGGTTTGGAAGGACATGCCATGATCAATACACATATCAGTACTCCAAAAAGAGTTTTATACTACAAATAGTCTTCATTTGTTCCTGTTAGAAGAAAAGTTAAATGCAATAACATTCCAACACGAAAAACATATGACTTATAACAAAAATAATACCATATATTAGTCTATTATATGTACCCCTAACCAAAAATGTAAGTATACGACATAAAACATGCAGTATAAATCCCTGAATCAACGTTCTGTCCCTATTAATCTAATATCCATAACTTGTAATATTATTGCTTTCAAGAAACACGTCCAGGCTCCTTTTGAACTCTTTTATTGAGTTTACCATTACCACTTCCTCTGGCAGAGAGTTCCATAGTCTCACCGCTCTTACTGTAAAGAACCCCCGTCTGTGCTGGTGTAGAAACCTTCTTTCCTCCAGCCGTAGAGGATGTCCCCTTGTTAACACCATACACTTACACATTCTAACACCATTCAATAACACACACATACAAACTCTTATACAAATGCACACACTATCCACCAGCATACACTAATACACATTGACACACATATATAAAAAATATACACCACTACACTATATACAACAATATACAGAGCACTCTCAAAGGATGGTCAGCACCCCAGGTCTTCAAGTTAACAACTTTTCTTTATTCAAAGTCAAGTCGGCATGTCCTGATGAAAGTCAGCAATGACTGAAACGTCGACTTGACTTTGTTTGAATAAAGAAAAGTTGTTAACTTGAAGACCTGGAGTCGTGACCATCCTTTGAGAGTGCTTTGTATGGAAACTGCTGGTTACTAGCACCAGGCTTGGAATATTTGGAATGGTGTGCAATGGACTTTGTGAGTAAATCAACATTATGCAGAGCTACACACACACTTCAATACTATAAAACACACACGCAGACACTTCAACACTATACATATACACACTCTGACTCGGTATAGTACATACACACACCACTGCCCCACTCTCTTTCTCTTAGCTCACAGAGACCTATCTAAATTGCAGCTCGGACTCTCGGATAAGCTGCCGTGACGCTGCTTCCCTCAACCACAGGTCACCTAATGTATGTTATGTGACCCCGCTGGCCACCTCGCTTACCGGATGCCTGGGTGCACGCGCGTCAGCACACGCCTGCGCGCTTAGTCTCTGCCCAAGACTTGGGGAACGTGAAGAGCTGGAAAAGAACCAAATTCTTCCAGCCAAACAGTCATTTAGAACATGATAAATGTTGCTCGGTACGTGTGGGTTTGGTGCATGGCGCTGGGTATACAGAGAAGCTCTACTAAAAAGCACTGGGGACATTGCCTTCCTGCCGGAGGAGATTTACTGTCTGTAATAATGACTTATTTAATAATTTAAAGTTCACCAACTATGCGTGAAGAAAATATTATCCTCTACTGTGTAACTCTGGTTTAAAATATTATATTATTAATTAAAATGTAGACACTGTGATATAATAAAATACTTTCTTTAATGAGAAAAATAATCTGTTCCGCAAATATGAAATTGTGTCTGGATATATAATGGTCCCCATGTCCCTTGAACCAACGGAGTAATAATGGAGAATTATATTCAGAATAATAATAATCTAAAATTCATTGAGGTATCTAGGGCTGCTGCACAATTTTTTCTACTGCTATTCCTATAACAGATGTCGGCAGGTCCTTGGAAATTTCTTTAGATTTTAGTAATTACTATTTTTATGGAGGACAGTCTGTTGTAATGGCACTTGTCACCTTTTCGGGAGCAAGCGTAGGCAATGAGGGATTTCCTAGAGCTGAGAGGGTGAGTCATACAGGGGGCCGGAGGAGGGAGAAACGGGGGTCCCCCCAGAATAATTACAGCTTCTCGGAGGAAGTAGGAGGGAGATCCCCGTCACTTTGCCACAAGGTGGCACTTTAATACCAGCTTGTCACTGTCAAATAAAGTGCCTCCCCTTAACTATTTGAGTTCCAGAAATCGGGCTAATGTACTGCAAAGGTTTGCCTGCACCTTTGGCACTTAAGGGGTGAAGGCCGCCGTGCAATTAACATCACAGATAACACAATACATAATAATGAATAGCAACACACACAAGATGACAATAGGGGAATGCATGTGTATGATGGGGGAGGGGGTTGAGCCTGACTGGCAAGCTGATCTGTATATAAATTAGCTAACGTACACAATTGTTTTTACGAATACATTGTTTTTTATTTTCTAAATTAAAGATTATTTTCATATTTAATTAACACACAGTGATTTATATGTTTGGGATGCTGTATATTAAAAAAAAATATGTAGAATATGTTAAAAATGCTCACATCTACGTGTTGGTCTGGATGTACAAGATGTACAAGAACCAACAGTTACAAAAATGGCTAAAAATGTGTTAAGAGAAAGCAAAACAAAGCATATTATTTATGCCCTCGTGTTTGTTATGTTCACCAGCTATATTATTTGCATAACATCAAATGGGCTGGTAAAGTTTTCTCTTTTGGCTTATATTTTTTTTTCCTTCGTTGAACCATTTTATTATGTGTATTATGTGTGCATGTCAAATTCAGTAATTAAGCAAAATAATGTCACACTAACCATCATAAATCAGACCCTCACCATCTGCAAATCTAACACATTTCCATTAATACAGGGTTTGACAAATTTGCTGCACATGCAGGAGCCAACTACAAAACGCAGGAGCCCGGTGACATGCGACCTTGTATTACTTGAAAAACTTTTTTTTATCTATCTATCTATCTATCTATCTATCTATCTATCTATCTATCTATCTATCATAGTATTTATATATGTATACATCTGTGGTCACATATATATTGGGGATGCTATGGATGGCATTGGTGTTCATAAATTCATAGTTAAGACAATTACCCCTCTATGGAGCATAGGACCGTGTGCATGCTTTTTGAAGCCAATGCGTGCTGTAGTTATATATACGACTCGGGTATTCATCCTTGATACATTTGAAGTTACCTCCCCTCCTATTGCATTCAAATCCAGCAGCTGTGCTGGGATTCCCTCCCATCATTACATTCTGTTGTGTCCTATTCTCCAGGCACTAGGACCTTGCACCATTTTCTGCTGGCTTGACTGTAACCTTCGAGTGACCTTGAATTGTAAAATGTGGCTATAAGCTGTTAGCTAGATGAGTTCTCTTAGACATACATGACCTTGGCAATGAACATTGTTTACAGAGGCAGCAATAAGATGGTTATCTGTTTGTTTTCTGAGTCCATTATGTCCATATGCACACAGGGGCTAAGCATAGGGGGTATGATTATCCCAGAGCAACAAAAGGACATACTACTATTTGTTAATATTGGTGAATTTTCTATGAATCACAATGGCAGATTAGTTTTTGGCTGATTTAATCTACCCGTTTTTTGTTGGCTGTGTGACCTCAAACTACACTTGGTCTTCTCCACCATAAACCATATGTCTATCATGCACCATACTCACTTACAGTTAGAAGACTATTCCACTTATTTATCAACCTCTCATCAGTATAAACTAAAATATGGTTTATGGTGCCTGCAATACTATCTGGAGTATCATCCAGTTCAATGCAGTCATGTTTATTGCATGGTGTGACTAAACATGGAGCATTGTGGGTAGCAGATTAACTCAGCTGATAGTTTACATATGTCTACTTCCACCAAACCTTCAGCATTCACCCTCCCTCCCAACATTCAAGAAACATCTCAAAGCCCACTTCTTCAGAGAAGCCGCACCATCTTAGCTGCTAGAACCTCCCTGTCATTGATACAACCACCACACTACCTCTCACCCTCTCTCTGTGCCTTATGTTTGTCACCCCATTCCCCCAAGATTGCAAGCTTGCGAGCCGGGCTCTCTCCACCTAATGTATCGGTTTGTCTTAGTCTATCAGTTCTTGTCTTGTCAGACCCCTTGAATATATGTTTTGTATTAAGCGCTGAGTAGATTGTTGGCGCTATATAAATAAAAGATAATAATAATAATGTGTATGCTTTACAGTTACACACCAAAAGTAGGCTCTGTCAGGCACTATACCACTAATAATTTGTCTGGTGTGCAAGATGGCCAGTCTGCACCTAAACCCAATAAACCATAAGGTCACAGATCTTAAGAGTCACCAAGTACAGCAATAGCACCTAAAGTTTTGCTGAAGATAGCTTGTCTAGAGTCCAAATTCTACACAAATTGGATGAAAGGTACCTTTAAACACATTTTTAGTTTATGATACATAGTTCAGGACTCCATTAGGCTGGAACAGTAAAACTTTTCTCTTATTTTTTCCAATGTCTATGCAAAAGCTTGGGGCTCTTTCTTTCCTCCTTGCAATTCTCATGCATCTCTCTCCATACATGCCTCCGGGCTGTGTTTGTTTTCGGTTCGTGTGACCCACACCATCATGTTTCAGAGTATGATAAGATACTGTATGATCTAGCAGACAAAGATGAAAATAATCATTGAAGCGAGATAGAAATCCACAGTGACTTGGAAATGGAAATTCCTCCCACACAGGAGCAAATCTAATCTGTGTCTCCCCTAGAAAGCAAAAGTGAGAGTAGTTCACAGAAAAATAGAGAAACAAGGGTTGAAATGGGAGAGGGAGAGACTTGCGGAAGGGGGAAAAAGGCAGAAACAAATTGAGGAAGAATAAAAGTGGTTAGGTCAGGAAAAATAATGAGCCAAGGAAAAAAAGAAAAAAAGAAAGATTCTAGAGGTAGGAGTTAGGAAAAAGAAGGAGAAGCCACAGACGAATAACTGATTTGGAGGGGTATAAATGGAGGAGATAATTAAAACAGAAAAGAAGATGAAGAAAGGGGGATGGAGAATGAAATGTGATAAAATATGTAAGGCAGATGGGGTAGGAGCATAGAAGGTGCTTGGAGACTGTAAAATAATAGATCGATAAAGAAACATAGATTGAGGAAGACAGGTGTAGCAGCATAAGTAGTAGAATGGGAAAAAATAGGTTTATGGTATCGCATTCAGCACGCGTACCTTCCAAGTGCTGCTCTTTAAGACAGACAGTCCTTCTTTGCGACCCAAATCCCTGTGCCTCTCTTTCTTCCCTTGATATCCCTCTCATTTAGCAGCTCAGAATGTTTGCTGGGCGAGATTAAGTCACAATGTTCTACAAAGAGTCACAATAATTGGTATAGAAACAGAAGGAATGTAATTATAAGTCAAGTTGTGTAAATAAAATACATTCTTCACTTTATAATTGTCTTTCTTGGTTGTGTAAATAATTATCGCTGAAACCCGCTGAAACATAAATTGTCCCTCTTTGGTAATTTAAAATGTGAAGGTATGATACTAGACACATTTCCAGTTTGGACTGGTATCTGTAGTCTCTTATTGAGCTTTTGTTCTACATCAGATTGTAAACTTGTAATGTAAAAGCGCCATGAAATCTACTGGTGCTACACAAATAAATGTAATGTTATGCACTTTGTCACTCTCCCTCTTGCTTATATTAAAAATAGGTCAATTGGAACACACAACACGCTAATAAAACAAGCAGATTTATAAGTGGCAAGCAACTCAAAATAAACATTTTAGAATAAAATTTCCCTTCACATATTTTGTAAGAAATGTCTTTTTTTTAGTATAAGACCTTGAATTAAAGATATTAATTCTATAACAAATATATAAGATATAAAATACTTGGCAAAAATGATTTATAAAGCAGACTATGTCAATCAAGGAAGTGAATGAAATAACGTATATAAAAGAGAATTCTATTTGGAATTAATTTCTCATGTTTCACCTCCAGAAATACATCGAGATGCGTGTGTCGTTTGTGTGCGTCCTGGGACATTCAGAGGAATGAAGTATTCCAACAAACAGAATGTACAATTCCGCTTGCAGTCATGTTCAAAGCGAGAGTGCGAGGATGTTCAGCGGGTGAAGTGGGCTGTGGGAGGGCAGAGGCAGAGAGAGAAAGCCAAAGAGAGAGATCGCCTGCAGGGATGAGGTGAGGGAAAGCATAGTACTTGCCAAGTCGGTGCTAACTTTGGTTTTACTTTTTAGCTGTGGTACATTGAGCTGGGGGCAAGTGGGGGACAGGATCAAGGTTTTTCTTCCCAGCCAGAGTTTTTGTTTTATTGGTAAGGGTGCCTGATCAACTTTTGCAAGCAAGGGTAGTTTCCAACAAAAGAGTTATTGCACAGTCTCAAAGAATGACTGATTATGCAGGTATAACAACACACACCTATTTGACAAATAAATCTGTCTGGCTGCTTGAGGTTTTAAGGCAGAATGTCTTACTGATGAAGAAGGCAAACACCAAAAGACAGACAGACCTATCCTTTTCGCCCAACAAAGGAAACCTTATCCTGTTTTAACTCTACAATGAGATCTTCACTATTCTAATACTAAAGAGAGGCATATACTATTCTAATGTTACAGAGAGACCTTCACGATTCCAACACTACAGACAGACCTTCACGATTCCAACACTACAGACAGACCTTCATGATTCCAACACTACAGAGAGACCTTCACGATTCCAACACTACAGAGAGACCTTCACCATTCCAACACTACAGAGAGACCTTCACCATTCCAACACTACAGACAGACCTTCATGATTCCAACACTACAGAGAGACCTTCACGATTCCAACACTACAGACAGACCTTCATGATTCCAACACTACAGAGAGACCTTCACGATTCCAACACTACAGAGAGACCTTCACCATTCCAACACTACAGAGAGACCCACACTGTCCTAACACCAGAGAGAGACCTTAACTATACTGCAGAGAGAGACACACTGTTGTAATGTTACAGAGAGACCTTCACGATCCTAACACTACAGAGAGATCTTCACATCCTAACACTACAGAGAGATCTTTACAATTCTAATACTACAGAGAGTGTGAAAGGTTCTAATGTTACATAGAGACCAACATTATTATAACTACACAGAGAGACGTATACTATTTTACTCTACAGAGAGACACATATTATTCTAATCCTACATAGGGAAATAAACTATTTTAACACTGTAATCCCATATGTTGAGAAATATTACAAAAACTTGTTAATCCTGTTTGGGAACAAGAGTTCAGAGAATAAGAAAAAAAGCCCAGGCCTGTCTTCTCTATGTATAGACATATAGACTTATACGAACTTGACAAGATAAATAAAAGATCTCTGACTAAATTCAGATCTAGTAGAATAGACTATTTTAAGAAAAGAATAAATTAATTGGAATTAGACAAAATAAATAAGAATTTAGAGAGATTAAAACAACAATGGTACTATTAAAATAATAGAGCTGACAGGATATTAACCAATAAAATAAAAAATAAAAACACAATGTCTTACTGATGAAGAAGGCAAGCACCAAAAGACAAGACAGACCTATCCTAGTCTTCCAACAAAGGAAACCTTATCCTGTTTTAACTCTACAATGATATCTTCACTATTCTAATACCATAGAGAGGCATATACTATTCTAATGTTACAGAGAGACCTTCACGATTCCAACACTACAGACAGACCTTCATGATTCCAACACTACAGAGAGACCTTCACGATTCCAACACTACAGAGAGACCTTCATGATTCCAACACTACAGAGAGACCCACACTGTCCTAACACCAGAGAGACCTTCACCATTCCAACACTACAGAGAGACCCACACTGTCCTAACACCACAAAGAGACCTTCACTATACCGCAGAGAGAGACACACTGTTGTAATGTTACAGAGAGACCTTCACTATCCTAACACTACAGAGAGACCTTCACTATCCTAACACTACAGAGAGATCTTCACTATACTGCAGAGAGAGACACACTGTTGTAATGTTACAGAGAGACCTACACTATTCTAACAGAGAGATCTTTACAATTCTAATACTAAAGAGAGCGTGAAAGGTTCTAATGATACATAGAGACCTACATTATTATAACTACACAGAGAGACGTATACTATTTTACCCGGCAGAGAGAGTTATACTATCCTAGCTCTACAGAGAGACCTTCACTAGTCTATCGCTACAGAGTCACATATACTATTCTAACACTCCAGAGAGACAAAAATCATTCTAACTCTACAGAGAAACCTTCACTACTCTAATGCCACAGATACAGATCATCTGTCCTAACGCTCTAGAGAAACCAACCCCATCCTAACTCTACAGAGAGACTTTTCCTATTGTACATCTACCAAGAACTACGCAATTCTCTCACTACAGAGAGACCTATCCTATTACTCTACAGAGAGACACATATTATTCTAATCCTACACAGGGAAATGTACTATTTTAACACTGTAATCCCACTTACGAGTTTATAGAATTTATATAGGTGTTTGGATCTGAATTTGCAACAGTCTGTCCAAATGTATTTTCTGTAAATTATGTCGGTACGGATGCATTGGTTTTTATTTGTTTACTGTATTTTTTTTTTTAATCCAAACCTTCCTTCAATTTCCTTATAGATCTAATTTCTCATAGTGGCATGTTTTTTTACCAGTTTTACATACCATATGTCGAGAAATATTACAAAAAAACGTGTTAATCCTGTTTTGGAACAGGAGTTCAGTGTGTATAAGGAAGACCGTTACTGTTCAGTGTATGTTATTTTGAAAGCATTTCTATAAAATAAGGCCAAAGACTAAGCTAAGATTACTAGTATACCGTGTGAAAAAATGCATAGCGCAAAAATAACGTGATTTATGCAAAAAAAACCCAAACATTTCATGACATGGTGCTCCCTAAATCTCCCCCTAACCGTAACTTTCATAATTTTTGTCTGTCTAAACCTCTCACTTGAACTCCAACCTTGATTCTGGTCTCTTGTCTTCCATTCCCATTAAGAGCCAGAAGCCCTCAGATACACAATCTTGTTGATTTTCCTCCTCTCAAAATATAAGCATGAGTTACAAACCTTTTGTGTCTTGAGAGCTAGTTGGGTTAATTAATGAATAATTTTAAATGCTGGCATGAAATCTAATGATTTCAAATATAACATTGTACTCATTCATTTTTTAATTTAAAGTTCATTCTTTTTATTCATTTATCTTCACCTCCAATAGGTTGCAAGATACCAGCATGAGACTGCTGATCTTCCATCTCTAGTACCATGTGACCCACCACGGGCCGATTTTATGATTTCTAGTGTTGTGAGGAATCAGCAAAAGACACGGTAAATATTGTGACAAATTATGTATAGCCATCAACCAGATTAATGGGATGATAATGTCAACATGTAATGGAAAAAGATTAACACCTACTGGTCTGGGCTATCCAGTACATCAGTCAACCATGACACGTCTGATGACATGGTATGTCTATGGGTCCATTGTTAACTTATTTCTATTGACTATCATATGCAAAACTATCAGACTGGAGGTATGTTAGGTGAAAATGTGAACAGATGTAATATGGGGGTACCTACAAACACCCAAACAGGTTTATTAACTAAAAGAGAGTTTGCAAGAGAGTTTTCATTTCAACTCCTTGATGTCACTTTACATTATGATGAGCCAACCCATGTGAACTTACGCTTCAGGAAGAGCTTGGCTGGCCCTGTAAATTCCCATATTTATATGATAAAAAAAACTACATTAAGTAAGTAAACTTAAAACCCAAGAAAAAAAATGACAAAAGGTGGGGGTAATCTTTGTGGAGCCCTATAGAGCTATTGTATTTACGTTATTTAACGTACTTCTAAGGTTTCACTTATGTCAAAATGTGGTGGATACTGAGCGTTGAGAAACGGCTTGGTAGAAAAGGACACCTGGACAGACAATCATCCTTGTCTAAGGGTCCATACCTTGCCTTGAGTGGAAATATGCTGCTTTTTAAGTATCTCGTCCCAGTTTTGTTGGCAATGATTAGGAGCCAGGAGCTACACAGTGGTATGTGTTTGACCCACCGCTGCCTCCAGCCTTACTGGAATCAGGTTACTGGAAGGGCAGGTGATGAGCAAATAAGAACAATTCTCCTCTTCACAACTTGGGCACCCAGGCCATTCACAAAAACAAACAGCCTGAATAACCCTGATTTATGTTTATTCTAACGTGACATAAAGCACCCGACGGGGGTACATTCATTGTACATGCTTGCCAACCTATTGTCTCAATGTCTCTATAGCAACCAATATCATTGCAACAATGAAACAATAAAGATTTTAGAAACTATTTGCAAGCCAAGCTAGAAATGAAGATTTGTTTGAAGTTGTTTTTACAGTCATGCTTATTCTTGTGCACATTACCTACAGGCATGGGTGAAAGGAATTTGTTGTTATAACTTATCATCCTGTTATGCGGGACCTAGGACAACACAGGTGAGGTACCCGCTATGCTGAGACGTTAGCGTATTCACAGAATGGTAAGATCAGATAGTAAGTCCAAGGCTAACAGGCAGTACAGGGTCAGCGGTAGAGAATCGTATACAGGATATTCCGAGGTCGGGGCAGGCAGCACAGGATCAAAATTGGGAAACAAAGCCTGGTACACAACATCCGTCAATCAGAAACAGAAATTTAGTAATAAACGAGAACCCAGAGAAACACACAAGTGACTCTTTGAACGGGCACTGAACAACTGAGAGAGCAGGTTTAAATAGGGCCAAAGGTGGGAAAAAAAGACTACAGGCCAATGGGAAGCGAGGTGATGTCATCGCGACCGGCATACACGAATGGCGTCAACGCGACTAACACAAATAGCATCAGCGTGTGCTACACCCGCGAGCGTCGCGGGTGTGCCACACTGGCAGATGCTGAAGAGGTCGACGCCCAGGTGAACGCGCCATCTACACGTCATACGGAGAGAACGTGCATGCACCATTAGGATATAACACATCCATAAAATCTGTTTTGTAATTGCAGAAAAATTCTCCAAGCATATAAGAAAATAATTACAATACAGATATGTGACTGTATTTTAAACATTGTACTCATTCATTTTTAATTTAAAGTTCATTCTTTTTATTCATTTATCTTCACCTCCAATAGGTTGCAAGATACCAGCATGAGACTGCTGATCTTCCATCTCTAGTACCGTGTGATCCACCACGGGCCGATCTTATGATTTCCAGTGTTGTGAGGAATCAGCACGGTAAATATTGTGACAAATTATGTATAGCCATCAACCACATTAATGGGATGATAATGTCAACATGTAATGGAAAAAGATTAAGGATTAACACCTACTGGTCTGGGCTATCCAGTACATCAGTCAACCACGACACATCTGATGACATGGTATGTCTATGGGTCCATTGTTAACTTATTTCTATTGACTATCATATGCAAAACTATCAGACTGGAGGTATGTTAGGTGAAAATATGATCAGATGTAATATGGGGGTACCTACAAACACCCAAATAGGTTTATTCACTAAAGGAGAGTTTGCAAGAGAGTTTTCATTTCAACTCCTTGATGTCACTTTACATTATGATGAGCCAACCCATGTGAACTTACGCTTCAGGAAGAGCTTGGCTGGCCCTGTAAATTCCCATATTTATATGATAAAAAAAACTACATTAAGTAAGTAAACTTAAAACCCAAGAAAAAAATGACAAAAGGTGGGGGTAATCTTTGTGCAGCCCTATAGAGCTATTGTATTTACGTTATTTAACCTACTTCTAAGGTTTCACTTATGTCAAAATGTGGTGGATACTGAGTGTTGAGAAACGGCTTGGTAGAAAAGGACACCTGGACAGTCAATCATCCTTGTCTAAGAGTCCATACCTTGCCTTGAGTATAAATATGCTGCTTTTTAAGTATCTCGTCCCAGTTTTGTTGGCAATGATTAGGAGCCAGGAGCTACACAGTCGTATGTGTCTGGCCCACCGCTGCCTCCAGCCTTACTGGAATCAGGTTACTGGAAGGGCAGGTGATGAGCAAATAAGAACAATTCTCCTCTTCACAACTTGGGCACCCAGGCCATTCACAAAAACAAACAGCCTGAATAACCCTGATTTATGTTTAGTCTAACGTGACATAAAGCACCCGACGGTGGTACATTCATTGTACATGCTTGCCAACCTATTGTCTCAATGTCTCTATAGCAACCAATATCATTGCAACAATGAAACAATAAAGATTTTAGAAACTATTTGCAAGCCAAACTAGAAATGAAGATTTGTTTGAAGTTGTTTTTACAGTCATGCTTATTCTTGTGCACATTACCTACAGGCATGGGTGAAAGGAATTTGTTGTTATAACTTATCATCCTGTTATGCGGGACCTAGGACAACACAGGTGAGGTACCCGCTATGCTGAGACGTTAGCGTATTCACAGAATGGTAACCTCAGGCATTAAGTCCAAGGCTAACAGGCAGTACAGGGTCAGCGGTAGAGAATCGTATACAGGATATTCCGAGGTCAGGGCAGGCAGCACAGGATCAAAATTGGGAAACAAAGCCTGGTACACAACATCCGTCAATCAGAAACAGAAATTTAGTAATAAACGAGAACCCAGAGAAACACACAAGTGTCTTTGAACGGGCACTGAACAACTGAGAGAGCAGGTATAAATAGGGCCAAAGGTGGGAAAAAAAGGACTACAGGCCAATGGGAAGCGAGGTGACGTCATCGCGACCGGCACACACGAATGGCGTCAACGTGACTAACACAAATAGCATCAGCGTGTGCTACACCCGCGAGCATCGCGGGTGTGCCAAACTGGCAGATGCTGAAGAGGTCGACGCCCAGGTGAACGTGCCATCCACACGTCATACGGAGAGAACGTGCATGCGTCAGCGCGCGAGAACCGCCCGCCACCGGCCAACCATTAGGATATAACACATCCATAAAATCTGTTTTGTAATTGCAGAAAAATTCTCCAAGCATATAAGAAAATAATCACAATACAGATATGTGACTCTTTATCATTTATTTAAATGGATATCCCCTATATTCCCATCAGACTTGTACTCACATTCTCCACAGGCTCTAAAACTAGGCTCCGGTTTATGTATCATATGGATTGTAAATCCTAAACTGTAGGAGGATCCTTCCCTGTAGAATAATGCTATGCACTAACACCTATATAAAGAAAGTGTGGCAGAGAGACGGGACATACTGTAAAATGGTCCAAAATATGTAATAAATATAAAATAATTAATAATGTAAAAAATTAAATAAATAAATAAATACAAAAATTAAAAGAGCCAACGTTTTTTCGTCCGAGTTGGCGCACTAAGCATCTGTGATGGTTAAACACAGATTTCAGGAAACTATGTCTTAAAAATAACACTTGCATGTCTTTGTAAAGGCCAAAGCCCCCTCTTTTTATAAAGTTCAGCTCCGGGATCGTGAGTGGTTGGCAAAAAAAAAGAGTATTTGATTGCTGCATTCAGAATTTAATGTCACCATAAATTACAAATCAATAATGCACAAAAACTGTTCGCAAGCCATGCCAAAATGTTTCAAAACCAGTCTGCAGCTTTCAGCAAATGTAAACTACATTTCCACCCATACCCTACGTACTCAGTTGTTCATTTTTAATGCATAGAACAAATCTCACGCCATCATCTCCCATTCTCAGTGCTGCCTAAAATTCGATTTCGAAAGATTTCAAAATATACCAAATAAAAATGTAGGAACAGAAGGTCGGGCGCGTGCGAGAAAAGATTATTTTGTAATAAAAATAGTCAGGCTACACAGGAACAAACATATTTTAAAAATACTGAAGGATTTTAGAAAACCAAGCACACAATTGCTGTCACCTTTGATTAATGGTAAACTTTGTTTCGTTGAATTTTTTTTTTTTTTTTGTGAGTGATCCTTTACAAAATGCAACTTTCCCCCAAAAAAATGAAAGTACTTGTTTAAGTCATTTTAATAATTAACCTTTAAACAATAATTTCCTCTACTGATTGCCTGTATGTGATTGTCCTTTTTCTAGGGTGACTCGGACTAGTCAGGTTCACAGGCAAAATGTCACCACCATTAATTTATGCAGCAGGCAGTTAAACATGTACCCTGGGGGGCTATTAAAGTACGTGGGAGGGGATAAGCCCATTACTTTCACTGGCAGGTGGTTTGTGCCTCCTGTACCTGCCTTACAGGTGTGTGACTGGTAATGACGCTACTGCATCGCATATGGTTGATAATCTACTATGGAAACTATGTCTATTTTACTAAAATATCAGCCCTAGGCAAGTATTTGGGAGACTCTTAAGAACCAGTACTCTGTGTAATATAACATAAGCCTTCTCCTGGTAAATGTAGATTGGGTGGGGGGGGAAACTTCAATAGGATTATGATTTATTTATTTGATGCTAACGTACGAGCATGGAAACAATTTGCAATCACTTTAACATGTGCTGTAAAAAAAATATTCTTGCGTAGCTTAGAGATAGGCTCGGATAGTCAGAAAGAACATGCTGGGAGAGATATAGAAGGACGGGGGGATGTGCTGTGACAGAGGCACACGGAGGCAACACGCTGGGAGACAGATATGCAGAAGGACATTATGTGATAGACGTAAAGTGAAGGACACACACAATCTCAGAGTTATAGAACAGAGACAGCGGTCAGGAGATGCACAGAATGGAGACCTACCTATCCATGGGACGCTCAGATGTCTGCAGTGCTGAAATAAAGCCAGATGCTTAGGTCATTTCACCTTAACTAATAATGGAAGAAAAAAACCTTTAAAAAAAGCCAGAAATCACAATATCACATCCACAATATAATTATCTGGGAAGGGTGCTAATATATATAAAAACATACTCCTCACGTGCACTCCATGAAGATAAGGTGAACACACATGTCCCTCCTAAGAATATATGTTATGAATTTGGTTGTACCATTTCAATATCTTTGTGTCTTCCTATGGAAGCTTAACCTTTTGAACCAGATGTGATACGCAAATATCAATGATTATAAATTATTTTGAATTGCAGAATGGCCTGACTATCGATGCCTAAAAGACTGGGACATCCGTAATAAAATACCATATCATTTATAGGACTACATGAGACATCTCCTGGCTTAACCAAGCATTGAAGAACGATGAGACTTTGCGGAGCACCAGGGAAGCTGACAAACATTGCTACGGGGGAAACATCACTGATTTCTCATAACCAGGGGGAGATTAAACACTACAATTGACAATTATCTTGAGCATATATCCCTGCAAACATTGTACAGAAAATTGCCGTATATCAAGTTTGGCAGCTTTTTATATTATTTGGATTTGGCTACATATAGAGAGATTGGTTGATTCTCTATTAACTGCATAACTGCCGAAACGTCGGTTTAAGATCTAAATAATAAATAATAAAAACTACCTTTTATTGTAATTTTAAATAGTAAACAAGGAGTTGATGGTCTTGCAAGTGAAGTGGAGTTTGCCGTGTGACCAACTTGTGCACCACAATAGATTTTATCAATTAAAGTGGCTGGTTTGAGTTATCTTGCAATGTTTGTCCTGGAAAAAAAAATAATGCGAACCAATGAAATCGAAGCCTTTTCAACCTAAGCAGTCAAGGTTGCCATAGCAACCTCCACAATCCACCATGCTTTAATATGAAAATTAAAGAAAAGTCAGAAAAAAAGAAATTACATTTCAATCCATTTCGATACACAAATCCGTGCTTGTGATTTGGAACTTTCCCCAGAGATATCACTGATCTAGGAGAGGAAGGATTAGAACCATAAAACAGGTCAGCGGGGGAGAGGAATTCAGATGAATAATACATATACTTGCAACTTTTTTTCACAAAAATGTATGTTTGAGTTGATCCAGAATCACATAAACACTATGACGTTTGAAATATGTATACACAGGGCCGCCATCAGAAATCTTGGACCACAGACTTAAACCCTGGGCACCCATGCCCCTCGAATTAGCCTGCCCCATGTCCATTCAATTGTACCACCTACTGCTTGACCCATCACCCCACATTACGATCCATCCATAAGCACACCTTGTGAGGGCCTAGGGTTAGTGGTGCCTGGGTGCAGTATTTCATTGGGGGCCCCTGTAACTAACACACAGAGCATGTCCTTGTGTGTGTTTGGGTGTCGGTGCGGCAGAGCTTGTCTTGGTGTGTGTGTACGGGTGTCGATGTGGCAGAGCCTGCCCTTGTGTGTGTGTGTCGGTGTGGCAGAGCCTGTCCTGGTGTGTGTGTTTGGATGCTGGTGTGGCAGAGCCTGTCCTGGTGTGTGTGTGTAAAAGGCCATATTTTCTCTCAGTGAAAAATGAGTGCGGTCCAAGCACACACATACATTTCTTGGACACCCCTGCCATACATCAATACACACACACCTGCTAATGCTGTACAGTAACATACACAACACACTGTGCTCACACATGCTTACCTTACCAATGAAAGGTGACAAGTTGAGAAAGCAATCCCAGACGCCCCCCCCCCCTCCAAGCTCTCCTTCTCTTTGCTCTTTATAGGAGGCAAGAGGGGGCACAGCTGAATAAAGATAAAGGGCTAGCTGCACACAGGGGTGCACATACGGGCGGGGATAGCCCCAAATATCCTTAAAAGTGCCTGCACAGGGAGAGAATGTCAATGCATTTAAAATTAATACATTCTAACAAGTGTTTCAATTAAATAACCTTTAAGTGGTTATTTTAATTGCTTGGTGATACTTTTCTGGAAGAAGACAGATTACTAATACAAAGTAGAAAATGATTCAAAATGTAACCCTTTTAATGGCGTTCCACATTTAATTTATTCAATTATTAAAATGAGGCTACCACTGCACTACATAAACCTCACAAGTGAGTATTTTTATTGTATAATTTCAAAACATTAGTGTAATTATTGGTTTAACAAACACAATTGGTTATTGTACGACTAAAACCTCAGATCGATGCAAAATATCCCAATTACATGTAGTCTTATCTGACTGGTCAAAGAACATGTCAGACCTTTGGCCCTAGAACATTAAGATTAGCGGCTGCCAAATGACGTAAGGGCAACCACCAGCTAGACATGTGTGGGCACGCAAGTATCCTTACGCAGTGTGCAGCCGGCCATACCCAGCCAGGGGCCACATACTTCAGCACCTCATCTGCTGCTTCAGGGTGAGTTAGGGGCACTGTCTACCAGCAGCCCCCCCAAGCATTTCACCAGATGGCCAGCCCGGACCTGTTTACAAGATATCTCCGTTAATAGTTCTTTGAGCAGTTAGCACTCTTTTTTGCTTTTTTGCCTTAGGAGTTAAATTGCTTAATAGTACAATCTGCTTTTTTAAACAAAGCAAAATCGTTCTATGCCCTAGTCTTCAAGGACACACTCTGTTACTCAGACCTTCAATGATTAAGCTTAACGTTGAATGTTTGGAGAATTGTTTTGTTTTTTGCTCAGCTGTTGTGCATAAACAGGAAAATATAAATGAAGGGAACAATGGTCTTTTGTTAGTGATAGTATTGATCGTGTTGCGTGGAAAATGTTGAGTGATCACTTAATAGAGTTTATCTTAATACCATTAGATGTAAATGAGTTACTAAAGGGGATTTGTTCTGCTTTCTCTTTTTAGTTGATTGGTTGGATTTGATGCGGTTTTGTGGCTCAGATGTTGAGGAGTCGAATAAACTGGGTAGATTGTTTGATTTTCTGAAGTGACTTTGTTCTTGCATCTGTGCTTGAGCATAATTATCTCCTGCAATAAACCACTATCATTGTATGTTGATTCCTAACTTCCTGATATAATTGTGGATCTGAGCAAGACCTGTTGTAATGACATACCATGAGTGAACGTATCCTTCTTGTGGTCATTGTGTCATATTTAGTATTGGCCATATTAGAATCTGACCTTTCCACTTGTGAAGGAGAAGAGTATAATTCTTGATTATCTTTTCACATTTTCAACTATTGTCTTTGGAAAGGCAAGCTACAGTCGTCACAAGGTAAGGAGTAGAGGGGGTGGAGAGTTGTGTGAAATGCACTGGTAACAAGAAAGAGTGAAATGTGTGTATGTATGTGTATGGTATCGGAGTGTGTGTGTGATAAGTAAATGGTACTATGGTGGTGAGTGTTTGTTATTGTAGGTGTTAGTATGTGTGTTACTCAATGGCAGTAGAGTGTGCATGTGTTAGTGTGTGTACTAGTATATGCATATGTGAGTGTAAGAGTATTGTGTTAGCAATGCATGATTGTGTCTGTGAGTATATGGTGTCAGGACATGTGTGGGAGCAATCAGGATCCGTGTTAAGAGGCAAAGGGTCTGTTGCCCACCTGGACCTGCCACCCAGAATATGCCTGTGGCTTAACTTCCATTGTGTTTCTCACCTCCTGTATTCTAAAAAAAAATGTCCTATTTTATTTAAGTTGTGGAACTATGCAGCTTCTTTTAAAACGCCTTAAACATGGTATTTTTGTAAATAAATTATTCCTGTTACTGGCAGTTGCAGTAGTATTAGAATGAACCGTAATAAGTGTTGTGCTGACCATTAACAATTACTTTTATGTACATTCATTATCGTGCGACCAATTTTGCAATATAGCAGAGGGGAGAAGGCTCTCCGCTTTCACATTGACAATATTTCTACAATTATCTTCCACAAAATAAATGCTAATTATACATAATTATGTGTATGAAGTGATGCTATTACAGTGTTGCACCCTTTAACTCTTTTGCTGAATTAATATTATTTATGGGTGAATACAACATCATTTTCCTGGTTGCAGGAAATTATCTACACAAGCACTTATTACATAAATATCCAAGGGCATGGAAATCACAGAATACAGTTTATAGATTACCTGCAAACTATAAATGTTAGGCCAAGTATCGGTAGTATTGCTACAGGGTGGCATTTGATTTTGGGAAGTAGCCTCCACGTCTGCCCACTTATTACATTTCCCACAATTGCTTCACCATTGTTGGCTTATCGCAACTCTCAACAAGGCCAGCTGCGCCTCTTGTGGTCCAGTCATACCTGATTTCCAAAAAAAAAGGCTGAAAAGTCAGTTTACACATACATTACAATCAATACTAGTTGAGCATGAGAATGTCCTCCAGACATGGGCATAACCAGAGGTCACTTGGTGTTATGGATCAATGCTGACAGACACATTGTATCATACAGGTCACGGAGAAGACAAAAGGCACAGTTAGGTTGGTGAAGTCACTGAGAGGACATGGTGTGCTTTGGAGTTTGCGGGAGATACATGTTGTATCAGGGTTACCAAGAGGGCACAATGTATTGCAGAAGAAAGAAAACAGACACACTGCACTTCTGCAGTGACCTAAACGGTGTGTTAGAATTTATAGACTACATTATGTATGAAATATACATAGAATGTATTCTGTATAATGAAAGTCAGAGGATACTCAGTTGAGGTTTATTCACTAAAGCAGGAGTTCACCTAGAGTTGTATTTTCAGCTCACCAGATGCAGAATGAAGGGTGAAGTGCAGTGAGATTCCCCAGAGTGGGTGAGTTGACCCTGCATAGCGTCTAGTTAAATCAGTACGATTTTTTAAACGTTTTGTAACTAATTACATCACCTAATTACACGTTATGCATACACATGGCCATCGTATGCCCTTTTTGCAATCGAAACTCACCATTATGTGTTCATAATAAGAGGTGTTGGAGGAGGTACGCCGATCCTTCTAATGGAAGCACTATGTGTTATTTATTACATCAATTTATAGCGCGCCAGCATTATTACACTAGGGCAGCAATGAAAGTGAACTATAACATTAACTCACATAAGGACATTATGCCCTACTACTTTGAGTTTAAAATCTATTAGTAGTTTGAGGGGGATGAGACTGAAGAATTTCCATAATCCTAGTATATCTAAGGCAAACACTGACTGAGGATCATGTGTATTGTTTTGTGATGAACATTGGCAATCTACCATTTGGCTATCTCTGGTATACAGCAACCATGATGTGATGGAAGTTACGAAGAACCTCGCTAAGGTTACTGAGGGGCTACAATTACAAGGAGGCGTATCTTTTTGCTTATAGAGATAGAATCTGTGCAGTGGGTGGAATGACCATGCTGTGTTATGGAAATGACAAGTTCATGTTGCGTACAATATTACATTCTTGCCGCTGAGATGTCCGCTCAGTAACCTGCATGTTTTATCCCCTTGCTTTGACAAGCATTCAAGTTTATAATTCTATGGTCAATCAAACTGAGTTGACTTCCTTAATTGTGTTCTGAATTGCAGATTGAGTAACCCCAGAATTTAAATAATCATAAAGACTTTCTTATCTTGGTTGTCGATAATTCTTATTTAACATGGTTAGTTGCACCAAATTCCACCTGAGCAAAATTGTCTTGATAAATAAATGGCTGACAATATCCATGACAATTAAACCAATAGGCGGCAGAGTCTCATTGGTATTTAAGTGGAGCACCATTTGTAGAGCAACATGAAGAACACCTAGGCTTTCATGACCACAGGAGACCCTTCATCATATGTAAGGAAAACGCCCAGACTTTGTTGATGAAGGTACTGCATATTAGAAGTAACAGTTACTTGACCAAGGGACAAGTGTATTACTTCTGCTGATACTGCCATAGAACAAATCATCCCGCGCAGACTGGATAATGTTATGCCAGAGACTGCTATATATGTTGATTACCCTCAAATTATAATATCTTGGGTGGACTCCGGTCACTTCAGTCCATACTTAAATAGAGCTGTCAGAATCTATGAAGCTCACATGGCAGCACAGTAATCATAAATTAACTTTACGCTTTTGAAACTGGACTATTTGTTCCTTGATGCAGAGGTCAGCGTATACAGAGCCTATCTGCATTCAGCCTTGCATTTATTTACTTAATCTGTATGCGACCGTTTCATAGCACTGCTCAGAAAGCGGAATTTTTACTGTTTGGTCTCTTTTGCAGGTTACACAAGCTTCATGTTGACCTGTTGTTCACCTAAATGTTATTTTTTAATTTTCAGCGTACTTTACAAAGCTGATTACTTACCATGGTCACATGTTGTTCCTCCCCTTGATAAAAGCTAATTGGTTGTGGCAGCCCTAAATTAATAGTTAGCTATTCAGGCACCAATCCCCAAATTTACCTCTAATTTTTAAATATTTGAAAATAATGAAGCTCTATTAGGTTGCTATGATAAGATCTGGACCATCCCTAAAGGCATACAAGGCAAACGACCAATTGGCCACTTGGCCAGGCCGTGTTTTAATTTTTTATTAGGAGGATGGATATAAACACTTTGAACTGATGTGCTTCATGCATATAATAGCTGAGTATTACACTTGCCTTTTTGCACTTAAATGCATAGATGGATTTACGCATCTCCTGCTCAGCAATACCTGCGCAGGGGATATACATCGACAGTTTAGTCCCGCGAAGACCCTCAATAAAATTCCAGGAGGTTGAACAAAGTGATCCGTGTGATTTCCGTGCACTTCCTTCCAGCGATTGACTCCTTTAAGCAGCCGGAGCTGGTGCAGAACACAGAAAGCATTAAAATATTTACAACAATTTACAATATTTAACAATTCTGTCTCTGTATTACATGGTATGAAATAGCTGCATGCAATATTAACATTATTTAATAAAAGTACAAAGGGAAAATGAGCCTGAACAAATGATAGGTCATGTGTCACTGTTTTTAATTACACATGCACACATACATGCACGCACACATACACGCACACACGTGAACACGCACACACATACATGCTAGCATTGCTTCCTCTGGATTTGGTCAGGTCCTCTACCGTATATAAAAATTAAAAAGCGAAATTTAGTCTGCTGTGGAAAACAGTTCTGAGCAGTGTTCCCTCTAAGCTGTGCGCTTGTGCGCGCGCACAGAGCTTTTTAAGACAGCGCACAAGTCCAAAAATTGTACGCACAACACTTTTTCCCCAAAAAAGAAAAAAAAAATTTTGGGGAACTTCATGCGGCGCGGATATTGTGCGCACAAAATTTTTGCTCTCTGAAAAGTTTTGCACAAGAGAAATTTTCTGCGCACGCCAACTAAGAAAAATTAGATGGAACATTGGTTCTGAGTTGTAAATAGTCTGGCCTTAGACTGAACACGCTCCAGATTAAAAATGAAGCCGTCTGATATTCAGCAGATAACCATTATCTTTATACTTTGAGGATTTATTAAATGGTCAGTTTAGAGTTAAAAGACATGATTACCCTTTTCATATCAAGCTAGTTGCAACATAGAATGGTACATTTATTGTATCATTATTGTGATGCCCATGTGGTTGTCTGTACTTGATAAACAACATTATAAATTTATCATCAACCACAGAGATAACCATCACATCCATATGAGCTTGTTGGACATCCCATTCCAAAACCATGGGCATTAATATAGAGTTGCCCCCCCCCTTAATTTCTATATCAGCCTTCATTCTTCAGGGAAGGCTGTCCACAAGATTTTGGAGACTTTTACCCATTCAGCCCAAAGAGTATTTGTGAGGTCAGATATTGATGTTGGATGAGAAGGCCTGGCTCGCAATTTATCCCCAAGGTGTTCGAGCTGTGTTCAGTCAGTCAAGTTCCTCCATACCAAACTCATCCAATCACGTCTTTATGGACCTTGCTTTGTGTACTGGGGCACAATCGTGCTGGAATAGAAATGGTCTTTCTTCAAACTGTTCCCACAAAGTTGGAAGCATAACATTGTCTAAAATGTCTTGGTGTGCTGTAACATTACTCCTCACTGGAACTAAGTAGCCCAGTAACCCTTAAAACTATTCCCAGAGTCCAGTGGCGGTGGCTTTACATCACTCCAGCCGGCGCTTGGTATTGCTCAAAGTGATCTTCAGCTTGTGTGCAGCTGCTTAGCCATGGAAACCCATTTCATAAAAGTCGAGGTGCACAGTGCTTGTACTGATGTTGCTCCAGGGCAGACATTTCATGAACAGATTTGTGATAAAGGTGGCATCCTATGACACTATCATGTTTAAAATCACTGAGCTCTTCAGAATGACTCATTCTACTAACAATGTCTGTCTATGGAGAAGGCTGCCTATGTGCTGATTGTATCAAGCTGTTTACAGTGATTGTGACTGAAACACCTAAACTCAATACCGTATTGGCTCGAATATAGGCCGCACTTTTTTCCCCCACTTTAAGTCTTTAAAGTGGGGGTGCGGCCTATATTCGGGGTCTAGCGCCCGACGCCCGGGACATGCAGGCAGGCAGCAGGGGACCTGCATCCTACTCCCCGATATGCTCAGACAGCCTCCCCTGCCAGCACTTCCCACGGGGGGGGTGCCGGCATGGGAGGTTGTCTAAGCGCATCGTGCAGACCGTCCGCACGATGCGTTTTACCTCTGCCCCCCCCGACTTACCGGAGCAGACTCCCGGGTGTCTTGCGGGGCCGGCGGGGGACATCTACGCAAAACAACTTCCGCTGCCGTTGTATACACGTATTGCGTAGATGTCCCCCGCCGGCCCCGCAAGACACCCGGGAGTCTGCTCCGGTAAGTCGGGGGGGGGGCAGAGGAGGACAGTGGTAGCATATCTCGGGGAGGGAGGACAGTGGTAGCATATCTCGGGGGAGATATGGCAGCATGTTTTTTTGGTGCTTTTTTAAAGAAAAAAAACTTTTTCTTTAAAAAAGCACAAAACTTTTAGGGTGCGGCCTATGTACGGGGGCGGCCTATATCCGAGCCAATACGGTAATTAGGAGGGGTGTCCCGATACTTTTAGTCATATATATAGTGTATATACAGTATTTGGACATCCCTCTTAATAAGTCACTAAATTGAGCTTGCTATAAATGGTACCACTTGAAATGAAGAACATTTTTATAATGGGCAAAAATCCTCTTACCATTTTTTACAATTGCAGCAAGTTCTGTAATCAACTATTTTTAAAGTGTTTTTTTCCATATGAAGAAATAAAAAGCATCAAAAATCCTTTTGGGGCTGCTACATATGTTAACATAAATGTAAATCCTGGCTAATGTGTGTAGCTACATTTTAATTCATGATTTAACAAACTTTGTGTGATTACTGGTTTATGTTAGTAGAAACAATATTGGTTATAGTAAGACTAAATTAACAAAATCTCACAATGTTATGGCTAGTTTAACTTAATTTAACATTTTTCTACTTCTCCAGAAGCAGGTGTGACGTCACTATGGGGCAACATTTCTGATCTTGCACGAGGAATCAAGAGCCCCAGTTATGGGTATGGTCACACAAACTATGCATATACCATCATACTTTGCATCATTATCATGATACATCAGTAAATAATACTTACTGACAAAACAGAAACATTGTTCTGGCCACTCGTAGGTTGTGGCCAAAGTGGTTCTGGAGAATTTTAAGAATTCATCTTTGAATTTCTTTCAGTTTTGGAAATTAACTTAAATTTAATTAAATATGAAAAATGTTATAAACTTTCCAGGAAGAACTTCTTCGTGTTAACTTGACTTGTTCCCCAACACTGAGTATGTATATTAGGAGAAAGCCAATGTAAGGGCGGAGACAGTATAAGCAGATGAATGAAATAACTTAATGGTCTCTCTACATTCCCAGGTCTCACATATATTAGTGCAATTGAAGTGTCCTTTCAAAATTGGCACATCAGCTAATTGTCTGGCAGTCTGCTAGCAAATACAACCCTCATCTTAGTATGCAGAATTTAAAATTAGTCAATATTTTCTTTTTATAATACATTTGAAGATTCCAAACCAGAGGCTATTGAATATGTAATTAGCATTCATTCTTCCGCTTTACCTAAGCCAATTGATTTTTCCAGCTGTAATGAAAGGAACACATCGTAAAAAAATAGCTTAATTGTATGCATTTGAACAACTGTTGATGTTTGTATCGACTTGTTAGATAAGTGTGATGTAAAGCTGCCTTTTGTCAGGTGCCTTATATAAGAGATGTCAATAAAACGAGTGGAAAAGTCTCATTGGGATTTGTTTTTAAATAAATAGCTTTGTAGATTTATTGCCGTTTCTGTGAGTTCCAACCACTGCTGTTTCGTGAAATGTTTTCTGTGGTTCCGCATTCTGCATCTTGGATATGTGGCGGTCTGTCTGCTCATGCAGGGCTGGGTTATTTCATGACAAGGAATATTATAGAGCTATTACTGAGTTATATAATGTCTGGTGGAACACGGAAGTTCACCTCTATGGTTTCTGAATGTTTTTTTGGCATTAGTGATGGAATGAGAAGCAAGATCAACAGCAAAATTCCAAGCTCCCTATGATGTAGGTAATTGCAGCACAAAAAATAACTTATCTTGCACATTATAACAGCATGAAGTGTCTGAAGATGTTAGTGAATACAAAGTAGCAAAAGGGGAAAACAATCAATGCTGCCACCTCTTTAAAACGTACAAATATTAGATGTATTAATGAAGGAACCAAAGAAACAGTGTTGCTCAAGTGCACATATAAGATAATTTTTATAAGGCACAAGTTGAGAATTATAAGGATTCAATTTGGTTCAACTTCCCACCTGGGACCCCACCGAGCCCCAAGATGAATTTACCTATAGGATTGCGTCCCCGTTGAGTTCGATGTGAGAACTCTATTCTATTTGGCTATTTGAATTTATTCATTAGACATTTAGTTGAAGGTGCTTTAAAAAGGTAACCAAATTAGGGAAATAGCCCATCATGATGCATAATTAATGTAATGAGTTGAAATTCTTGGGAAAAAACCTCTTATAAATACACCCGGTTCAGGGGGTGCTAGCAGTTTTCACAGCAAGCTTTAAACCTAGTCAAATAACCCAATAATATAACAGCCCATCATATCCCTTATATCCAACAGACCAATTGGTAGAGAAAGTGCCCACCACATAATTTGAGTTATGTCATTGCCAACAGATTTCCAGGAATATAACGCTGGTTATGCTCTGAGACTAATAGAAAAGTTGTTGACAGGAGTAGCCTCGACTCAAGGGCTATGTCATACCCAATTTACCCCCCAAATAAAACACAGACACCAATGTGGGATGAAAAGGCCACAGACGATTTATTAACGTCATTGCCACACAAACTGCGAACATAAAAAAGGTGCGTTAACACGACAATGACCCAAAACAATTACAACCGAACACCCCTAAGCTTGCAAGGACCAACCAGGGCCGAACCGTAAGCATCACCTTATGGGAGGGCATCTCGTGATGCCCCGCCCCCACTCGAGGTTCCAGTAAACAAGCTCAGCCAGGAACCTCCCACCGACACTTTGACACCAGTGGCAATAACCACATAACACCCCCCCCCGGCTACCTGGCACGCTACTGCCCCCTGGCTGTGACAAAAAGCTTAGAACAGAAACAGAGAAAATTAGTAAACATGAACACCAATCAGGAACATGATAACAGGAAACAACTCAAAATAAAGGGGAGGGAGGTTGGGACAAAAACACAGGGTAAGCTGGCACAACAAACAGCACAGAACCCCCCCTTTCCCCTAACCTTATATAACTCCTACCCCCCTCACTTCCTCTCCACTGAACTTTACCTGACCCCTGACCTAGCCCTGCTCCGCACCCTGTCAAGGCCCCCTCCAGTCTATTCAGACCCCGTGGACATCAATATCATAATTCTGGACAGGAAACGGCCTCTAGATATGTCACCCACTGTTATGATGTAGATGTAGAGGAGACAGTAGATGGGATGTTGTGGAAGCTCTGTGGTTATCTTGGGTGTGATCCTGATTGAGAGGAGGGCAAGAGGTATAAATGGATTCCGTCCCATATCTTTGTTTGCACACTGCTGGCTGATCAAACAAGAAGATTAGCGCTTAGTTATTGTCCCATGAAAAAAACATTACGATTTCTCAGGCAGCTGTCACACCCACTCACCTACACTTTCCATCATATTTGACTGTCACTGGCAAATCCTATCCCTCTTACATATACTCACTCTTTATTAGCCACGTTCGGTTGTCTTTAATATATTATCTTGAAATCTATAAAAGTAAAGGCAACAGTAGTACAGTATCTTCCAGCTTCATATAATTAAAATACTAAAAACACTTACAGGACATGGAGGCACAACAAAAGAGTCATGCAAACGAGCCCAGTACATGTAAGAAAGGTTGATACAACGTCCAAAAAGTCTCTCAACGCGTTTCGCCGGTTAGTCCCAGCTTCTTCAGGAGAATTTAGTAAATTCTGCTTTATTTACGAGTCTGCTTTTCCCAACATATTACACTATTGTGGGTTTTTGTTTTCTCCCTATGTAAATGCGCCCCTTCTTCTGATTACATTTGAATTTGGAGTACTTGGAGGAATACTCAGATTGGGTGCTGCAGTGCAACAATTGGGGGAGTATTATATATATATATATATATATATATATATATATATTTTATCTATTTCTTTAGTTCACATCTTAATGAGCACATATACCACGTGTTAAGGAACACTTTTTTATTAGCCACGTTCAGGAATGAATAATGAATTCGGATGACTGCATTTGGCCAGGCGATGATTGCTCCACAAACAGTAGATCCTTACCTGCCAGCAGCATACATCTGCATATACCGTAGAATGTTATTATGCGCAAAGGAAGCCTGGGGGATGTTTTCCCCTTAGGCTTAGCTTTTTGAATAATTGTCGCCACTAATAGATGTTTTTTTGTAATTTGAATATTTAAGTGTCTATAGTGTGAAGGACATCTGCACCCTCAAGGTTCATCTCTTTATGGGATTTTATACAGTCCCTATGTGAATGTGTGTTGGGTGCACTATTTAAGTTTAGACTTTGCCGTCCCTGGCCTGAAAGCTGTCGGCCTTCTGCTGAAATGTAAGAAATTAATTTAAAGGGGGCAGGGATTTGGATGAATTACTTTGTAGCTTGTCTGTGTGACAAATGAATTGATTTGCTAACTCGGTTATGGATCAGTTGGTCAGTAGATCATGTTTATATTACCTTTGGTAATTCTAGATTTCTCAGAGGCAGAATATGATAATCTCTACAAGAAATGGCAGATGAATAGTTTACATCTTTGCTTGGGGTCTGTAGCCGAGTTGATATTATATTAAAATATTAATATTATAAATATCCAACCCCACTAAGCTTCCTCTGAAGAAATGGTTAAGCTGCATAGTTTTCTTGAAACGCATCTCATTTATTGAACAGCGCATTCTCAGTCCTTCTTGATGTAGAAGGTCCTTCATAATAAAAAAGTGAAGTTGGTGAGTGGGGTAGAATTTGGTAGGACCAAAAAGTAGAACTGGACTTTAAGGATGACTTCCACCAAATATTTGAATATTACTAAAACATTATATATATATATATATATATATATATATATATATATATATATTAAATATTCATTGACATAATAAGGTTTCAAGACAGTTGAATAGTTAACTTGGGCCAATCTACAAAATAGGCAAACACACTGAATCCTTACTGTAAATGGAATAGCTCAATCTTAATCACCAAGAGGGTCCCATTGACCAAGGGTCTATTGGGGTAAGGACTTCATTAGATAAGCATAGATTCATTAGCATTACTATAAAGAATCGGCTCAGTGTGGTGCTTGTGTAGGGAACCTTAATGATATGTGACATGACGGCCTGCAATGGTGACCTACAGGTCTGCTAAATACGTACGTTGTTGGGAAAAAAGGAAATAAACCCATACTTTTTGTCAATGCCAAACTACATTACTCAGTACAATAGCACATTTAATGCTCAAATGAACATATTATTTTTTCTACAAGACTTCCTCTTTGAATATTTTGCTACAGTAAGAATGCTGTACATTCTTATCATGTTATCTTTTAAAAAAAAGTAGTTGGGTAGCTTGAGCGTAGATTTGTCATCTCGCATGCAGTTTATGGCAACCTTGTAAAATATACCTTGTAATTCTTTGACAGAAACATAATAGCTGCTATTTTTTTCCAGAATAGGTGGAAGAGTACAGAAGGGTTTCCGTGACCAGCATTCCCTGCTACTTTCTCATATGTATACTGGTGTTTGCATGGTGACGTCAGGTGACAGGCTGATGTGTGACTTTTTTCCGGAACCGTAGCCAGCTATGCTTGGTGGGAAATACAAGCTGAATTTCATAATCTCTGGCTTTGACAGAGTACACAAAACTGCACACAGTATGAGACAAAGACATACTGATAGAATTAAAACACACACCATTCCTATCAGCAGAATAGTGCTTATTAAACATGGGATGGGTCCAATGTTTTGAAACACATTCAAAGAGTAAAAACACATTAAAGACTTTTAGGCTACAGTCAACGAAGGAGCTGAAGAAGACCATGTTAAGAGGAGTCCGTCTATAACACAATCATGAATATAGTAATCCATATACTAAGGAATACCAAACATGCATACGAAAGCAACGTACAAATACTTCACTAATGTGATTCTAATACTTGGTTTATTCCCTCCATTATCTCATGGGGGCAGTAATAAACTGCTTAACCTGCTTCTATGGTAGAAGCACATATGGAATATCTCCTCATTCCCGCCTTGACACTGAAGTCAGATCTAATCAGACATCTCACCACCTGCTGATCAAACTATAATGAACAAATATCCCAATATTTAAGGCAAAAATCACTCAGTGTATGGCCCTTTAAGCCAGGGATACATGTACATGCATGTTGTGTGTATGAACATGTGTGCGTAAATGCAAAAAGACTGTGTACTGAAAGGTACTCAGTCTTGTCACATAGATGAATCGAAGGTGATGCATTTATCTTTAGGCCTTTTATGTAACTTAGAAAAAAGAAGTAGAGTCAATTAAGTGTTAATATAAGTGTTCAAGACATCAGAGGTCCCCTATTCAGATGGAATAGCATACTATCAGCGTGAAGCCTTTTTCTATTTTGGCCCGATAAGAAGTACTTCCTTTGACTAAAAATACAACTAGAATCATTTTCTTTATTCTGTACATTATGCTAACTATCTAGCTGGGAAATGTATATCTGTTCATATAAAGTAAATACATACATTATGTCAATAATGCGCTGGGGCTAGAATGGTAGATAGGTAGGTAGGTAGGTAAAATGTAATTAAGCGTGCTAAAAGAAAGTTGTCATTCTCCACCTTAGGAAATTGACCTTTTCCATTCAGATGCTCGTCTTTAGTGAATATTTAGAAAGCGTTATGATGGTTTGTGTACACCTGCATGTTAACACTTTCTTTGCACTAAAGTGGGATTGTATTACTTTGCGAGTTATCATTAGGCTGAAAAAAGGGTAACGGTATCTAAGCAGGCACTTGGAGATAATTACATCTGGTTGTTAGTGTTCTTATCCCTGTGCTCAGGTGCCAGTGGTAGAGATTTCAGTAGGCTGCGTGATAGCGTGTGCAGTTTCTGTTTCCGCCAGTAGCCAGCAGCATGTTGATGTGACATAGAAGGCAAGGCACAAGGAAGGGAGAGACAGAGCAGTATGTCAGAGCGGTAGAGAGACAGAATGAGGCTTGTTCCTTCCTAAAGATCCTTATTCATTGACTGTCAGAGCTGCACACAGGAGCTCCCAAGGCCACCTGCATCCCCCTCTGCTCCTCCCCTGCCAGGGGTCTTGTCACTGGAGAGACCTAGAAGTGGCAGCTCAGTCCTCCTTATACCCACCTGGCAGGCTGTCTTTGTGTTTTCCTGGGACGTACAAAGAAGGGAAAAAAGAAGAGAGCAAAAGAGATCCGCAGAGGAGCAGAGACAGGAAGGAAAATGCACATTAACCAAGAGGCTTCCATCAGCAAAGGTAAGGTAGTGATGAACGTCCCCTATGTATCTTCCCATGGGCAAGGAGCTTTGTATTTGTGTACAGCTGCTCATGGAATTATGAATCTTTGTCAGCGTTTTAAAAATGTGGCACACCTGACACCCCGCTATAGTACCCAAGTCTGATACCCACCCTCTGCCACATCCGTCACGTGATCTTCTAGGTTATTGACACCTCTTTGGCCCCACTTTGTGTCCATGTGATAAGGTTCTAGTGCTGTCCCTTTGCCCCGGAACTGCCATGTGCTAGAGCATAACATTACTGATATAGAACTGGGTTGGACACTAGTTGAAACCCATAACGGAAATCTTATCCCCATAGATTTCCGTTTTGTTCATTCATACAGGATGCAATGGGACAGGTCTAGGCATGGTTATGGATGGGGGCTTGAACAGATTCATATAATTTTTGGGTTTTATAGCTATTGGGTTCCCATGGGTGCAAAGCATCCTGCAGATTTACACATTTGGCTTAGAAGCGATATAAGTTAAGAAGATCAAGGAGAACACAGGTCCCTTGTAGTTTTAAAGTCTGGCACAAGTAGAATGCTTCTATTTTGCTTTGTGCACGTGAACTCTTTTAATTAAATCAACTGATCAATCAGGTACAACTAACTGTACCCAACTACAAATATTGGGCTTGTGCCTAGATAAATAATCACACCACCTTGTATCATACATAGGTGCGACACGAGGACAGACATGCTCTATAACAGCATGTGAACCGTGGTGTCACTTTTTTTCGTTGTCACCTCGATAATTCTCATTTTGTCATGGCTGAATTCACTTTTACTATCTGCATTCTCCTCCTCTCCTTTCTATGTATCTTACTCTATTGTTTTCATACCCTCAGCTATGTCCACCAACAGCCTTCTCCCTGTATTTGCCTCGCATGCTCCTTATGTCTTTTTTTCCTGACGTGTCTCAGTTTCTCTACATTTTTAACCTGTCCCTGTCCTCTCCATTGTTACCCTCTTCAACCCCTTTAACTTTTATGGTTTATTTTTAAGGAAAAAGCTAATTCTTCCTCCTGGTTTCTGCTACTTCTGGAATTTCTCTCTTGCCACCGCTTTCATTCCCCAGCCATCCAACAACCTTTTTCTGCTTCCTCTCACAGTCTCTCTAGAATCCCCATCTTCTTACTCCTTTAACTACCCCTATGGTTTCCACTCTCCTACCCGTTTCTTTCTTTATATCATTGTACTTCTTCCTTCCTATTGCTCTTTGCTACTTATCATTCTACCTGTTTCTTCCAACTAGAAGCTTTAGTATTTTGCCAGGTTACCCCCCATTTTACCTCCGTTGTTTCCCTACTCTACATTTCTTCCTTCTCTTTTAATATTCTCCATCTGTTCCATCTGCTTGCTTCGTTTCTATACTTCCTAATGTTCTTTAATGTCTCTCCTTTTCGTTTTCCTCTTTGTGGCATTGATTGTCTCTAAGTCCCCCAGAGAGCGGAGTATAATGTTCCTCTCTGAGCGTTTCATGGAATGTGTGGAAGGAATGGGAGATTATAGTGAAGTTTGGACACCCTGCTTCATAAGTGCACCAATATTCATCAAAAGGTTGCCTCTTTTTGAGAAACAGCTGATTTTAGCCAAATAGTTTCTGCAAACGCTATCTGGACAGCTTTACTAAAATAAACTGATTCACATGCAACAGCTATTTGAAGGAATTGTTAAAGATGTTATAAGAAATCTTTTTTTAAGAATTATAGGGAACGGTTTTATAGAGCAACAGAGGTCACAGGGAATATGTTAATGGAAATAATTTTTATGGCAAATTAATTGAATTTAAAAAAAAATGTAAAATGTTATAATGAAAATGTATGCGGCGTAGTAGGAGGAGTTCAAAAGAAACGGTATTATGTAGATTTAGCATTAATGTATAGACGAGCGTTGTCACAGCTCACGATACACTACAGAGGTGCTCACCTTATTAATATGACTCAACCCTAGAGGCACAACGAAGGGTGATCAATAGTTAAAGCTGTTAAGACTTCTATAAAATCGCCTGGAAACTGAAATTAAATACTTAATTACTGCAACAATTTCCTAAAGTGCACTCACAGTGACAGCGTTCCCAAATGTCATTTCACATTTTCATATTGTTAACTCTCTCATGACCACCGTGACCAGCAGCTCGCCGGTGTGCAGTGATCCCAAGTAGTGTGGCACATGAAGAGTTAATGTTACGAAACTCTATAGGAAAACCATTTTTTCATAATACTGGACGTTATTACCACTGTAATGCCACATAAATGCTGTTTAATGTAGAAGGCATTATGTGTTTGGCAGATATAGGTGCAGTCAGGTGTAAAAGGAAGTGTAATATTTATATTCTGTTTAACCCCTCCAGTGCTTTAGGATTCCAGGTTAGCAAATTAGCTGTAGGACATTCAGGCAGCATCAAGGTTAAATGGCAATCCCGATTATTACAGGGTAGAATCATATCGGACTGACAGGCTTATGCCTTATTTATGTGTTTTGCCCTCTGTACCGCGCTGTGGAGTATGTGCACTCGGATAAACACATGTGAGTGATTGAGGCTCCCCGCAGTTTGTGAGTCTGCTCGCCCTCGGTGTTTGCAGGGAAAAATCCTTCCGTGCAGAGAGCTGCCTCACTCACACCCACTGGCTAAAAATAAACACAGCTTAAAGGAACACAACGCCCACTCCAACACTCGAGCACGAGTGGCCGAGTAAGTTGCATTGTCCCTGAGGAAAAAAATAACCGTGGGAAAAAGTGACCCTGCAATGAAGCAGCGGACAAACTGTAAGACTGATCGGTTCCATTACCCAAAGAAGAAAATGCTACAGGTGCCAACTCACTGTCTCTCTCTCAAAAAGCATCTTGTGTGATTGCATGTCTCCTTAGTCCGAGACACTTAAACATTAAAGACGCCTTTCCCATGAAACAGAGCCTAAACACCCTACCTAACGTGAAAAGTGGCCACATGATTTTTTGGCCAATACAAATGGCTGAGAGTCTTAGAGAAGCCTCCTATTCCATTAAGTGTTGGAGGGGGTTAAGAAACAACCGTTGAAACGTAAAGGGTTAAATTGTAGATGTATGCAGCAAACAGCGCCAGACCTCGCTGAAAAGGTTAAATGAAACATGCCTGAGGCCTTTGTATGGATTGTAACCCTCTCTGCTTGAAGGTGGAAAATTGTTATGTACACGGTATATCTACTGAATGATTACCCAAAAGCGCTTTACCCTACTACACATTCCCTAATACCGCTCACCTGTAAAAAAAAACATTGTCCTTGTAACCAAATTAACATGATTCCTTGATCATTTCTGCCACGCAGTAGAGTGTGTATTACCTAAGTATGTTGCATTAGAACTTTTGGACAAGGTTTGGCTGATGGATAGAATGATAGACAGACGTAGACAATAAAGTGCAGCCCATTGTGTATCATTCAGCTCTGGTTTATTAGCCTGGCCTGTAGTCTGTTGCTGTCCCAGCCGACAGGCTGATATACAATGGCAGAATCCATGCGCCAAGCGATCTGGGGCTTGTACAGAACGCAGGAGGCCCTCCGGGACTCAAATTGGACAGTTTTCTCTAATCAGTGTGTTGTTGCATTTTCCTGTATCATTATTAATAAATATTAATGCTCTCAATATCATGAAAGCATTATATTTTGCCTGATACCAAATAAAAAGAAAATTGAAAAAGCAGATTTCTTATTGTGGGTTTTCTTCATTTATTTGTGCATGCCATGTAGAAGCTCCTAAAGTGTCCCGTCATGCATGATCTGAGCTTAGATTCACATTAAAACTAGGTTAAAAAAATAAACTAATATTATAGTAATAAGTAGTTGTGGGAACATGTCAAAAATGGATATTTATTAATTACTGGATTGGAGATTGGGAGATCCTATATAAACTCTTCATGTGACAACACTGAAGAAATGACACTCTGCTACAATGTAAAGTAGTGAATGTACAGCCTGTATAACAGTGTAAATTTGCTGTCTCCTCAAAATAACTCAACGCACAGCCATTGATGTCTAAACCTTGGCAAGCCTCTTCTAAAGATGATGCACAAGAAAGCCTGCAAACAGTTCTCTGAAAACAAGCAGGCTAAGGACATGGAGTACTGGATCCATGTCCTGTGGTCTGATGAGACCAAGATAAACTTATTTTGTTCAGATGGTTTCAAGCGTGTGTGGCTGCAACCAGGTGAGGGAGTACAAAGACAAGTGTGTCTTGCCTGCAGTCAAGCATGGTGGTGGGAGCGTCATGGTCTGGGCCTGCATGAGTGGTGCTGGCACTGGAGAGCTACAGTTCATTGAAGGAACCATGAATGCCAACATGTACTGTGACATACTGAAGCAGAGCATGATCCTCTCCATTTAGAGACTGGGCCACAGGGCAGTATTCCAACATGATAATGACCCCAAACACACCTCCAAGAAGACCACTGCCTTGCTAAAGAAGCTGAAGGTAAAGGTGATGGACTGGCCAAGTGTTTCTCCAGACCTAAACCCTATTGAGCATCTGTGGGGCATCCTCAAACGGAAGGTGGGGGAGTGCAAGGTCTCTAACATCAACCAGCTCCATGATGTTGTCATGGAGGAGTGGAAGAGGACTCCAGTGGCAACTTCTGAAGCTCTGGTGAACTCCATGCCCAAGAGTGTTAAGGCAGTGCTGGAAAATAATGGTGGCCACACAAAATATTGACAATTTGGGCCCAATTTGGACATTTCCACTTAGGGGTGTACTCACTTTTGGTGCCAAGGTTTAGACATTAATGGCTGTGTGTTGAGCTATTTTGAGGGGACAGCAAGTTTACACTGTTATACAGGCTGTACACTCACTACTTTACATTGTAGCAGAGCGTCAATTCTTCAGTGTTGTCACATGAAAAAATATAATAAAATATTTACAAAAATGTGAGGGGTGTACTCCTTCCCTCCCTGTTATTAGTATGGTGACCAAGGTTCTTCTTTTCAGTGTTGCAGTGGTGTCAGGGCTGGCCCTATAATGGGGCAGACTGGGGCAATTGCCCCAGGCGGCACTTTAGAAGGGGCGGCACTTTGCCGCCCCAAGCGCTTTTTTTTTGTTTTTTTTTTAAGCGGAGGAGAGAGAGAGAGAGGGGCACCGAGTGGTTTTCGCTTACCCGCTCGGCGCCCCTCTCTCTCTCTCCTCTGCGGCGAGTCTCCCTGTTCGGTCCCGGTGCTTGTAATGCAGAGCGCCGGAAGTGACGTCAATTTCCGGCGCTCAGCATTACAAGCCAGCACCGTGGCAGAGCAGGGAGACTCGCCGCAGTACTGTTTAAAGGTAAGTACCGGGGGGCGGCGTTTTAAACTTCGCCCCCCCCGGCGTCGGCGGGGGGCGGCGTTTTAAACTTCGCCCCAGGCGGCGTTAAGTCTTCGGCCGGCCCTGAGTGGGGTGGCTGGTCAATGTAAGGTAGGGGTGGAATAATGGTTGGTTAATAGGAAATAGTGTGTTTCTGGTTTGGTTGGTGTTGTGGTTTCAAGCTAGTCTGTAGCCCAGAACCTGGTGTGGGAATGTGAAAAGTGGCCACATGATTTTTTGGGCTGGGGGATGATTGGAAATTGATGGAGGAATGTATGCACTGTATTACTTTTGGTGGCAATTCCAGAAATGACTTTATTGTGTTAATCACTTTTTATTCAAACAGTTTGTGTCCGTGTGTTTATTTGGTTGGGGCTATGGTATTGGGGCTATGGTATATGGTATGACCCACAAATTTGACGATTCGTGAAGCTAGACAAATTGGATAATCTTGCCTTTACTCCCTTTGCTACTCCATGTAGTCACAGGGTAGTGTTAATATATTCCGTCACACAAGTGATGCTCTTGAACGGATTAAATGCTATATTTAGCTTTAAAAGAGTGAGAAAAATAATATGCATGTTAAAGCGTCAGAGAGAGAGATGGAGATCCCCAGGCACCTAACCCAGATCCTACGACTACAAGAACAAGCCTAGCATTAAACGAGCCACAGGGTTTAACAGAGAAAACTGAGCAGACGTAGAACGAGGAGAACAGGGAGGATTAGTTAAAGGGAAGTTGAGTTGGGAGAATGAGCGAGGCTAATGATGGAGGATGGCAAGACTAGAGCAACGGTTGAGAGACAAAAGAGCATTAGTAGGTGAAAGAAATGACCAAGGCTAATAATCCACAGAGAGATATTTCACAAGTAAGGATATGGTAAGTGAATTAAGAAAGGCAGATAGATAATTTGGAATGATTATGGTTTCAATGGAATCAGAGAGAAATGGGGGCAAATGTAGAGTCACAGTGAGGGTTGGAAGAATGGACGGCATATAAAATGAATGGAGAATAGGCTAAGCACGTTACTGAGAGTGAAGGTACAGTGATGAACATGAGTGAGTATGCAAATAGGATGGGTAAGATGAATGAAATAGGTATAGTGAAGAATGAAGGCGAGTCAATAAAATATAAAGAGATTAGATAGGGACTTGGAGTGTATAGGTGAAGATGGCAAGTACATTGAGGAACTGGTGTGGGCACAGATGAATAAGAGCGACACAATGATAAATGGAGGTGATTGGATAAAACAGGGCAGTAAAGTGAGGAAATTGACTGGTTAGGGAGGTACAGTTTGGAATGGCGGTAACTAAGTAAATGATCTGGACTGGTTTAGAGGTACATGGGGCAATTGAAATTACTAAATAATATAATCCTGGGAGTCTTTGAAACAGACTTGTGATTCTAATATATATTCTCATGGTATTTCCCTCTTCTCTGTATCTTAAAATGTATTTAACGGATTCACATATATTCACATAATAAAATTAGCTGGCATTCTAACCAATGCAGAAATTTGGATGGTGGCACATCTTAAAACAAGTGTACAGTCAAGCGTTAAGAACAGAGTAGCAGAGAATAACCTCAAAGAGAAGGACCAGTCAAAGAATGAGAATGGGCAAAGAGGAATCTGAAAATAGAAAAGTAGGCCAAAGAAACATGTAGGGGATAGAAAATAGACAGATAGGGATACTAAAGTCATAGGATAAAGGATAAAGAAACGAACACTGGAGATTAACATCACATGAAAGAATGTGGGGGCATGGGGGGGACAAAGAGCAACACATAATAGCAGATGGAGAGAAAGGTAAATGTCAGAGAGGAAACAGTGTCACTTAAAGACAGCCTAGCAGCAAGGAATGGGGGGCAGGTATATAAAACAAGAAAGAGAAAGAAGCCCTGAAGAAATAAGGAATGAGACAAAAACCAACAGCCCCATATTATTTGCAAGTTCTTTCACCTGGCTTATGTATAACATTCATTGTTAGCATTGGTCTTAAGATATGCTTAAGAAAGTATTAAGTGTAATCCAACACTATTAAATGCGCTTGCTATATTGCCTTTTAGTACTTTAATCAGGAGGTTCTTCCAGGTAGTGGTATGTGGCGTGGAGAACGGCTTATAACATGGAGATATGGGGTAACTGGGGCTCTCTGGCTTTGCTGAAGATGATAGTCTTCGGTCGTGATTATTAGTAGAATGCATTGATTGAATAGTGCTGAGGAAATGAGGGACAGGAGATAGATTTGAGAAATGAATAAGAGAAATGGTATTGTGGAAAGAAAATCCAATTTGTCAATATAGTCCAATGAGTTTGGAGCTTTCTTGATGTGGAGGAGCAGGGTGGTGTTGGAGCCGCAGAGTATGGATGACTGGTGGAAACATTGCTGGAAAGGCCAACTTTACATTGTTAACCTGCAATTGATTCCTTTTTAGTGGAATTCCAGCATTCCGTCATGTTTGCAAATTTAGCTCAGATAGTATTTGCTTTTCTGGGTGGAATAAGAAAGAATACATGGCTAAAGAACCATGGCCGTGAAAGAGCTACACTGGGAACTCTTTTTGTTGCGATCCATTGTTTGATCACACAAGTGGCATCATTGATTGTTAGAACTCAGCTGGCAGTCTTCAACTAAAAAAAAAAAACTGCCTCTGGCAGGGCAAAGATCAACCTAAGCCCTTTTAACATCGAAAAATATTCCACAGCGCAGAATAACAGTGAAGAGTTCAACAAATGATTTTAGGGAGAATAGCAACATTATACAAATTGGCGTGAAAGAGAATCCATTTGTGAGAATCTACTGCGGAGAATAACAACTATGTGCAAGTGCCAAAAGAGATGCTAATATAACTAATGCTATGTCACACTCCATTACAATCCCATATAAAAAGAATATTTGTATGGAAAGGCATATATGCTTAGATAAGCACACAGTGCTGGATATCTGTGGCTGCAACTTTTTATTCCATTTTTTCCCCTTGACGAAATATTGTTATAGATAAGAATTCATTATTATTTATCAATTTAAACAGTGCCACCATATTCCGCATTGCTGTACAATGAGCAATCAGGATATAGTAATATATCACATTACAATTTCAGTTTAAAAATAAAAAAGCCAGGTTGGCCCTGCTGAAACGAATCTACAATGCAGAAGGAGGCAAATGACCCCGGAAATACTAAAAGTATCTCAACTGATGCATGATTAACAATTATGACAACACATTTTCTACAGCTGGGTAAACAGCTTTAATGCCTAATTTCAGTGCCGCCCAGCTTGCGTATGTATTAAACCTTTATACCAGCAGCGTGTCCTCTCTGATCAGGCGCAGGCATTTGTCACAATATTATGAGTATTGGTGTGTCCTGCAAGCAGCAGGTGGTGATCACGATGACACGTTTTTATACTCATTTATGAGCTGATCCCGCGCTGTGCGGGGATGGATGTACTATCTGTACACATTGGATGTGTCAGTGAACATTATGACCGTGCTTTTTTTTACCCATATGCTAAACTGCAACGCAAAGGCTTGATAAATCGTCTTGCTGTTAAGTGCTTTGTTAAGTAATGATGTATACATTATGGTTTTCTGAATCAATACAGCATACATCATCTTATTGTGTTTTCATCTATATTAAGATACCTATCCGCTATCAGATCTCTCTTCTTGTTCATGCATCTTTTTCTCTACCCCCCTCCTCTTTTTCCTTTCCGCCTTCCTTTTTCAATTTTCCTTTCTCCTCTCTAGTTCTGCCCTTTTTTTTCTGTCACGTCTGCTTTCCATCTCATTCTCTGTATTTAGATTCATTCTATACTTTCCATTGTTCTTTATTCCTGTATCTCTCACTTTTCTAGCTGTTTTGTATCATGAGGAAGAACTGTTGCTCGCTGGCATTACTACACACGCACCGATCTTGGAGACGGTTTTATCCACCCCTCCTTCCTGTGCTCCATATTTAGTTCAGGTGTTGGTGACACTCGTCGTGAGACTTGTTATTTTATATTTTTAGTTCTGCAATATGTTCGTGCTCTCTGGGATTTGATGTTAATACTGCGCCGTGTCACATATTCTTGAGCTTCTGATACAGATTCGTTAACTACAGGGGCACCTGGCATCATTGATGACGGTCATTTGCTCTCATGTAAATCTGTGCTTAATTTTGTATCTATCCATCTTAAAACATCGCTACCCTTTTCCAACCTTTGGTATTAATGCCTGATACATTACACATCAGCTGCATTTTAGAGTGAGATGATCATAAGTGAGTCCCCAGCATATTCTGATTTCTAATATAACCTCATCCAAATATTCCACGATCAGATTGCCTAAAACTTATCTTTCTGCCTCCTGAAACATAACGCCAACAGCCATTTACAGCTCTTACCCAGCTGTTTTTCTATCATTCGTCCAGCTACTTTCCTTGTTTTTAATTATGCTCTCTAAGTATTGCTGACCTTGCATGCCTTTCTGGATACCCCAGCACACCAATACCTACTGCTCATCAGACTCGTATGTATAAAACAATTAATGTATTGTTGTATCCATAGTGCTCCATACAAAGATAGCCCAGTCTCTGTCCAACTATAAGAATTATTAGACCCCCTTCCCTTTTATACTTAGAATAGCCCTCATACCCCGGTGTTGTACTATTCACTCTTGGATAAACTACATGCTCCATAAATAATGCTGTGACAGCTAGATATCATCACTCTCATCCAGTACTGTTATATCTCTTCCTCCTTGAAAATTACCTTCAAAGCTTTCACATTGATCCTTGTGACATGCAGTCTTCAACTGTTCCATAATAAGAACGTTATAATAATTTTTCTTCTGAACGTGACCTAAACTCTCGAGGTCTCTGGGATGTAAGCGACACACGAGTGTACCTCTGTGATTGACTTTTCATAATCTAAATGGGTGCAGCATTTCAGTGGGAATAGACCAAGGCGATGACATTGAATGGGCCGTGAAGGTCAGTAGGCAGTGCTAGCGTTACACAGTGAATGTAGTGGTCCGTTCTGTTCATTGCATAACTACATATTGGGCCATACCATTCATTTGTAATGCAGATCTCCCCCATCATGCTGTTATTTCGAAAACCGTGTGACAGATTGCGTTGGCTGCTATGATACAGTGTCACTCAAAACTACAGAAAGCTCTAACATGTTCAGTGAAGTATGTATGAGCATAGTAACAAATCTGTATGTCAGCCAACATGATTATCTATAGCACGGTGTGCAGAATATCATTACCATTAATTTCTAAAGCTCCAAGAAGTATAGTGTCTAACCCGACACCATTTGGGACCTCTGTGTGCTTTGGCACATTTAGGAATTCACACATAATATTCCATTATGTTCCACCAGAACACCCGATGAGGCAAGGTCAGAAGAGTATGGGTTAAAATGCTTGGTCAGTGAAGACGTGTCAATGCATTTGGCAGATATTATGCATTGGCAGAGATGCATTAATGTATATGTGACTTAAGGGTCAATCAAACACATTTTGGACCCACCTAATGGTCAGGAAGGGACACATATACAATATAAAGAAGCACAAAATGTTAGAAGCCAGTAGTAATACTTTAGTTTCTATAGCTACCTGGTTCTTATGATTTGATATAAAGTGGATTGGGTTTTAGAGGTCTGAGCGTGTGGCATTTTTTATTGATACACATGGATCCATGAATAAGAGAGTCTCCCATCTGATAAGACCTTGGTACAGAGATATACTTGGATATGATAAATGAGCTTCAACGGCAGGAATGTATGTGTGAATCAGAACCTACGAGTGAAACATCTCCATGGTTTTTAGTACATCTCACGTAAGTATTTGGTCTTCAGACTAAGCATATTGGGCGCACGCTTAATAATGCATTAATATAAAAAGAATGGAGGTCATTAGATGTTGATTTGAGATGGTTTTGCAAGAGGAGCTGTAGTATCACCAAGCCGCACCTAGTGTATGTATCTGTCTGAAATTTGCAGACTCTCATTTAAATAAATATTAGTTGGAATACTGCCTGGAATTGAAATGCATTACAGAGGGAAATCAGTGTGAGGCAATGCTGCATGCAGGTACTAAGCACAGATTATGGCTCCTCGGCTGTTTGATGTACCAAAAGATCACCTCATTATATTCATTCTTGCCATGCCAAACTTCCTTCTCGGAAGGGAGAAACAGGGCTTCTGCTCTGTCTTTTACACTTGTTTTCCCCGCAAGACTGAGAGAAGAGCTGCGCTGGTATATGACATCATATCTCAGCAATCTGCTTCACTTAGCAGTGCAGAGTCCCTGAGGGCCCTTCCTAAGTGTGGAACGCGGGGTGGGAGCCTACAGGCAGCCCTGATGAAAACATTCTGTGAATGGGGTATTGTTTATTCAGCTACTGCCAATGTAAGACAAGTGGAAACTTAAAAAGCCTCTTTGAGAAATAAGCAGGAGCAAACGTGTGTCTGAATCCAGAAATATAAGCCTCTCTTTTACAAAATCCTATTGCAATGCTGGTATCTCTTCAACTGGCAATTCATCTGACGCCGGGTAACCGGTGACTTCCTATAATCATGAATGGTGATGCCTCAAGAGGTTTTTGTCAGGCGTAGATACCGTGCATCCATTCTCCTTTGTTTTTATTGTAATTAAGTGATCACTGTTCCTTTAGACCCTGACACTGTCAAAGTACACAGCTTTGCAGCTGTATGTGTGCGGCAGTGAAAAGGTTAAAAGCATCTGCATTTATTGATATATTAAGAAGCCAATAGTCTGGTTATAATGTTTGTGTGAAATAAAAATAATGGTTATAAAATTTGTATAATATTTTTCTTGTGGACGTATTATATTTTCAGCTAGAAGGATTTATCAAAGATTCAATGCAAATAAAACCCATGGTAAATATGAGAATACTGCCCTGTGGCCCAGTCTCTGAAGGGAGGGGATCATGCTCTGCTTCAGTATGTCACAGTACCTGTTGGCATTCATGGTTCCCTCAATGAACTGTAGCTCCCCAGTGCTGGCAGCACTCATGCAGGCCCAGACCATGACTCCCACCACCGTGCTTGACTGTAGGCAAGACACACTTTTCTTTGTACTCCTCACCTGGTTGCCGCCACATACTTGACACCATCTGAACCAAATAAGTTTATCTTGGTCTCATCGGACCACAGGACATGGTTCCAGTAATCCATGTCCTTAGTCTGCTTGTCTTCAGCAAACTGTTTGCTTGTGCATCATCTTTAGAAGAGGCTTCCTTCAGGGACGACAGCCATGCAGACCAATTTGATGCAGTGTGCGGCGTTTGGTCTGAGCACTGACAGGCTGACCCCCCCACTCCTTCAACCTATGCAGCAATGCTGACAGCACTCGTACGTCTATTCCCCAAAGACAACCACTGGATGTGATGCTGAGTACGTGCACTCAACTTCTTTGGTCGTCCATGGCGAGGCCTGTTCTGAGTGGAACCTGTCCTGTGAAACCGCTGTATGGTCTTGCCCACCATGCTGCAGCTCAGTTTCAGGGTCTTGGCCATCTTCTTATAGCCTAGGCTATCTTTATGTAGAGCAACAATTCTTTTTTCAGATCCTCAGAGAGTTCTTTGCCATGAGGTGCCATGTTGAACTTCCAGTGACCAGTATGAGAGAGTATGAGAGCGATAACACGAAATTTAACACACCTGCTCCCCATTCACACCTGAGACCTTGTAACACTAATGAGTCACATGACACAGGGGAGGGGAAATGGCTAATTGGGCCCAATTTGAACATTTCCACTTAGGGGTGTACTCACTTTTGTTGCCAAGGTTTAGACATTAATGGCTGTGTGTTGAGTTATTTTTAAGGGAACAGCAGATTTACACTGTTATACAGGCTGTACATTCACTATTTTACATTGTAGCTGAGTGTCATTTCTTCAGTGTTGTCACATGAAAAGATATAATAAAATATTTACAAAAATGTGAGGGGTGTACTCACTTTTGTGAGATACTGTAAATAATTCATTAAGATGATATGTTGATATGTATAGCTACTTCTCTACTTCGTAGATTGCAATGCGTATGTCAGTACTCTTGTATTTACAGAACCAGGCACTGCAAGGGTTAACATCTGTGTTTGTGTGTTGTTTTTTGCGTGCAATTGATCTATATCCGCACTAATATCACACCACAGTCCCATTACCTCCCATCTGTATTTGTATCGCCGGTTCGTAGTGATTGGATAATGGAAGGCATTGATATGCGAGAGCTGGCACCGCTGCCTCCTAATTACAACGGCAAATAAATGAGAATAAAAGTACATTAGAGTCGATTGTTGAGATCTGCCGGCAATTACAGCTAAAACTGAAACACCCAGGAGAATCCTGTGCTGCCATTGGCTTTCGAGGGCATGAAAAATGCATCATGAGAATGTACAGAGAAGGAAAAAGGTAGGCTGATTGTGAATAAGATTAAAATAGGTATTTTTGGGCCAAGACACACTTAAGAGTTAGCTTACCTCAGCACATTACTGATGAGACCTCTAAACCTTGCCGGTTAAAAATACCTTTATTGTGTATGCATACACACTGTAATATTCTGCCTTTAATAAATACTTTATTTGCTATGAGGCTGTTCTGTCCCTTTAATATCAGCCCAGAAAAAGTGCTGCCCTACCGCATGGAGGATGTATAACCGACAAATTGGTTCCCTTTTATGAGTCTATATACCGCAGGGCAGCATTTTATCTGTGCAGGTCATCAATATGTAAAACGTATATGTGTCCTGGAAAACATGGTTGATGTTGTCACCCTAGTCCCACCTCACTGTCCAACCACCTTAAAGATCTTACAAAAACCCACAACCTGTAAGCATAATTCATTGTTGGGGTCAACTTGTTTAGGACTCAACAAAACCCTTTTGTATATTTTAAGCCCCTTGGGAACCTGCTCTTGAAGCTATAGTCCTTCTTTGCTGACTTCATATTATTTACAGGACATTTTATAACACAAGATCATTTGTGCAAAAAATATGTCCTATAGCAGGGATGTCCAAGTTTTTTCTGCAGTGGGCCTCTTCATCAGAAATGTATGTGTACGTGGGCCGCACGTATTTTTCACACTTGAGGCAGGGCCGGATTAAGACACCCAAACACACACACACCAGGACAGGCTCTGCCACACCGACACCCAAACACACACACACACACACGCACCAGGACAGGCTCTGCCATACCAACACCCAAACACACACACCAGGACAGGCTCTGTCACACCGACACCCAAACACACACCAGGATAGGCTCTGCCACATCGACACCCAAACACACAAACACCAGGACAGGCTCTGCCACACCGACACCCAAACACACACACCAGGACAGGCTCTGCCCCACCAACACCCAACACCCCCCCTTGTATATGGGTCCACTTTCCTATAACCCCTAACTATTTTTTTGGTCGTGCGGCCGCTTTGAATGATGGTCTGCCGCCCCTGTCCTATAATATACTCATAAATGCACATGGGCTCCAGGGAGCCCTGTGTCCTATAAAAAGTTTGGTCACCCAACCATTTCTCATCTTCTCCTATATCTACTGGTGAGCAGTGGATGTCTTGGTCCTCACTAGACCTTCAGTTTCTCATATTTATTTCCACCACTGCTAATACCTAAACTTACCCTATACTTAAAGAATACAGGAGACACCGAGATTTTCTAGATCAAAGTTGTATTAACATGAAATATCACCCTGTACATGATTAGAGGTTGCTGAACAAAGGATCTAATAATTTGTAGATACCTCTTGCAAACATGAAATCTCTGCTAAAAAGGTTATTAATTATTATTATTATTATAAGAGTTTACACAGATATTACAGAGAACAATCAATGTATATTTTAAAATACTCTGTGATCCCAGAAGTGAGTGAACAAACCCCAAACTGAAAAGGCTATCTGTAATCTGAGCAAATGTTAGTGTGCATAGCATGGGTACGGTTCTTATTGGATGTTTGTGTACATACAGGGGTATATATTGTGTTTGCACAGGTGTGTGATAATAGATTTGTTTAAGAGCTGTGGTGCACTAAGAAGGTCAGTCACCCAATATGGCCCAGATGCTGCCACTGGTCATTTCACAGGTATGGGACAGCATAAAACAACCGAGTTAAACTAGAAAGAAAATATTAAAAAATATTGTATCATAAATACATTTCATATAGTAAACATGAGGATTTAGGATAATGGAGATTGTAAGGGTAATATTTTTGAACTGTTGCCCCAGTGTTCTACTAAAGATGACTAAGCTCCCCTGGCACCACAGGCCACTTAAAGACAAATCTGCAGCAGTATCAGTAAGTATGTGGCTCTATTGCCAGTCTGGGCCTGTGTTGTTCCGTCTTTTCTTTTCCAATATTCTTCGAATGATGTCATACTTTATTACTGCATGCCAGGTAGGCATAATATCCAACTTATGCAGCAACAAATAATGGATAATAATTGGATAATGGCCACAATTAACATATACGGGTCGAAGCATTGATTACATTGTGATCACCTGTCCATTAAATCTTTTTAGCTTATCTTCATAGGTATATAAAAGTTGTATTTAGTACAGGCAGGAGAGTCAACCTAAACCCACAAAGCTATAGTCAGTAAATTAGATCCCTGAATGATTTATCAACGCACATACAGATACATAGTAATAATTACTATTAACAATTTAATAAATATTTTTGTTAGGGCAAAATGTTTGTTCTTACCTAACCTTGATTTCTTTCCAACCTCAATTGACAGCGCAGCTGTTAAAAAAAATCACTATTTCTGCTTTAAATCAGGACAGAAGAAACAGGTTTTTGCTATTTGCAGCTGGTTTGCACTAATGTTAAAGTGTTCCTGTCACCAAAAAACAACTTTACATTAATCAATATCTAACACCTATATAGGGCAGGTTAAGTTAAAAATGGCTCAGCAGATTTAATCCCGTTGTTAATAAAACATTAAAGCTTGTCTCACATGGAACCCGTTATGCAGCTGGCACACCTGGCACACCTTCTCATTAACCAAACTGTTCTTCTTTAAAGTGGATTCAGTGGATAAATCACTGCACTCCCATCCGCCAGTCCCGGCCGGCGCGCACCTGCTAGATTTTTCACTAAAAAATTAGCTATTCGGTCCCCACCTGATGCCCCAGTTTCCAGCAAACTTGTGCCACGCGGAAGGGCAGAAGGGCCTATGGAGCGATTTGATGAACCAAAGCGTGCATCCTCAATGCATCACACATGAACCGTAGTGAAGTCCTGCCATGTACATTGCGTAGCCGTTTTCCAAACACAATGTATAGATCAATTAAAAAAAACGATTTGCATGGGATTCAGTGTGCTCTCCAAAGTATGTATCAGCTTTAGCACATATGTGATATCAAGGAGTATTAGAGTGATAGGAGGCTGCGCCGAATGGTAGCTTAGAATTAGGTGACCTTAGAAAATCGGCCGGTTAATGGCCTCGATACTGTATGGACCCTGTTATATGGAAGCATTCCATAGCATCGTGACAGAGCTTTCTCTGTGACCTCAGTAAACCTCCACACGGAGAAATGCAAAGGACAACGTATTGACAAGGCTATGTATCTGTCACCTTATAATGTATGTGTGCTCAGCGCTATGCAGCCGAGGGAATAGCTTGATGTTTAATTACAACAAGAGGCAAGGCTCCGTGGACATATGTCTGCTCCCAGCATCAGCTGCTTTGTTACAGTCTGGCTGTTTTACCGCTCTGTGCGCTGAGCAGCTGACAATATAATATACAAAGGACAACACACTCGCTACAGATGCAAGATGGGGGAAACTTGGCCGTAGAGCAAAGTGATCCTCTTTATTACGCAGCATTTGGAAATGTCCATAAAGGAGGGGGGTACTGATCCAAAAAAAAACAAGTTAGGGACTAACAATTATTAGTCATTCATGTTCAGGGCTGCACAATAACAGCCCTGGAGGGGAGCAAACAGTCCAGGAAATCTGTGTATTCTTGCCTGAAAACATATAGTTTAATGAATCTAAGGATACAAAAAATGGCGGCCTGTTTGTGGTCCACTTCAATTAAGTGTAACAGTGTAAGAATGTTTAATTAATTGTAACATTTAGGGGTGAATTTGCTTTTGCTACAGTTGTACGATTATTTGATTAGGGGTGGTAATTAAACTTTAGTATCCCCACTTCTGGCTGGAAATGGTTAAATATTTTTACAGGAAAGGCCAATGCAGGTCTGCATCGAAGGAGCCATCTAGTCGCCATAGTAGAGTGCATTTTGAGATAGCAATTTCATTGGGAGCAAGTTGTTCCACTTTTATATATGAATGTAATGGATCTTTTAAGAAATGTCAGGAATATTAAAATCCTGATTATAACCGACAAGTGTCTGTTACTCTTCTGTGTACTTTGTATGCCAGTTCCTAGCTCTCCAAGCAGCCAAACTTGTTAGCTGCTAATTGTCAGAAAGCAACTCATTGTCTGGCGGGGCGGCTGACACCATCTCCAGGTTCACAGTGAAGAATGGCAGAGATACAGGCTGATTCTGTAACAGTTACTATGTTCTCACAGAAAGCAATAACGATTATCATTTTAACAAGAGAGGAAAAGAGAAGGCATGGGGGAACATAATTACTAATATTACTAACGAACGCAACTACCTTACCTGTTATTAGCACCTTTTATGTCAAAGGTGTCAACAAAGGCAAAATTAGCTGACGTAAGTTAATTGTAAAGGACCATAACACCATTTTCACTGGAAAGTTAAACCCAAAACAAGATTTAGGTTTCCCACTGATTTCAAGATTTTGTTTGGTGTTCCATTGGGAAATACCATATTACTCCTGGAACCTCACCTTGGCACAACCACCCAACCTTGCTTCACAGGCTTACATGATGGCGCCACTTAGCACCATTACTAAAACCAGCTGTTAGGGAAGGATACTAGGAGACTTGTGAGTTCTCTCGGGACTTTCTGCTGATAATTAATTAATGTAGAACTGCATTAGACATTACAGACATCCCATATACATCATTCTTTAAGAATAATAAAGAATGTTCTTGACCTTTTTTTACCCCCTGGAGCTCCTATCACTGCTCCCTCTCATTTTCTTTTGCCCTGCTAGATGATGCAAAGTGATACGATATGATGTCATATCTTGGTACGTTCTTCTAGCAGCCCACAACCTCCAAGGGAGATGTTAGAACATTCTTATATTCTCCCTAAGCATATCATAGCCCTGACAAGCCATGGCCCCAGACACTAGGTAGCCTTCTATAGTGACTAAAAAATAATCCAGCTCTGCACGAATTTAAAACATCCTACCCAACAGTCAGAACAAGCATCAATATCCACTATCCAATTTTATTGTCCAGTGAGATGATATGCTTAATCATACAGATTTTATATACATAATATCTGTCCTTTTGTAACATTGTAAAATATACATTTTTTACATATATTATTTTAGGTACTATATTGTGGATCTGGAATGTATGCAATTTCCTGTGAAAATTCATAATGTCTCTTTCTGAAGCTCATTCTAGGCTTAACAACTTATCAATAATATATACATAGGGGTGGATCTATATTTATCTGCCTCACCATAAGGGCACTCTTAATGTGCTTTGTTTGCTAATGCATGCTCTTAAGTTAATCAAATTTTACTTGTGATCTATGTTTATGTGTAAATCTATTGCTTCATATTTTTATTTGTTTGTTGCCCTGTCTATAAGTTGTATATTAAATATCTAACCGCTCGCAGAAACCATATTGCAGTGGATTATATATAGGCTGCTACATATTATATATAGGCTCTCGCCTTTAGGAAGAAAGGTCATCAAAGCTTTTAACATCACCAAATGCATGTAAAATATAATCATTAATTTAATATAGCAAGTATTTTTTGTTTGTTAATCAATGTAATTGGTGACATTTGGTTTTAAAGAAAAGGACTATTGTACCTCGGGGAAGCAAAATAATTAGTTTCCTGTAATAGTCTCCTTTCTGTTCTCCTTGTCACAACTTTGCAAAGATGGCTAGTCCACCAAAGAGGAGCTTAGCATTAACAATAGGGAAGGAATTCTTTCATTAGAGAAACATGCAGATCCAGATAACAGAAAGTTAAAATGGCTGCCCCATGGTATATACATAAGCTTCTTCTAGTACCTACGTATTGCTTACTTTATTCTATAAACTTGGTTATACAAGTTTATTAAGTGTATTGAACAACAAAATTCAGAATTTGGAAAAAATTGCTTTGAGTATGAGTGCTTTGGTAAAGGTCCAACGATGGGCTGCACGCCAATTTTATGAAAGTCTTAAGAAAGTGAGGCTTATATTTAAGTCAGTATAGTCTCTTCCCATTTTATTAAGCCAATTTTATTTCTTCAACTAAGAGGTTAGTCTACAGAGTGCAGCTGTGTTACTATATATATATATATATATATATATATATAGTGCTCAATTTACCTTGTAGGTGTCCTTAAACACAAGACCACTCCTGACCGTTGATGTTTTGGAAAGGGCTATTAAGGCCAGTTCTCTTCTGCTTTCCACAACACCATTAAAACATAGCAGTCTATATATGTTCCTGGTATACCTAATGTATATATCCCAAGAAAGCCCCTCTATGGGCCCTGATTATATCTGGGAACTCTATGGGTTTGACCTGGAGACTCCAGGAGAAGCTTCTCTAGTTCTCTGGGTCAACACCCGAATCCTCTGGGTCTGAGAGTAGGCCCCCTACAAGCCCTGGTAGGCTCTGGGTAGCCATAGCCTAAAATTTTGGCCCTGATACCCCTCTGTCTCTCTTTACAGCCCTGATGTCTCTCTTTTTTAGGAGCTCAAAATGTTTGGTGGATATGAGTTTATGCTCTACCGCTCTATCATATTGATATGAATAATCAAAATAATGTGTATAAACAGCAGAAACTTTTGTTTAAAAATTTGGTTTATAAATAAAAATGTATAAGAAATACCTTCTTCCAAAAGTCTTGTGCAATGACACGAATAGCTAATAACTGATCACAAAGTCATTTAAACGTTTGGTAAAGCCGCACTCGTTCTCTAACCACACCTCAAAAGTAAAATTGTCATTCTCTAGCAAAAGCGTTCGGAAGTTTGAAAGATACCCCAAAATACATATATAATCCAAATTCCCATTTCATATCTATAAATCTAGATTCATATTTTACAAAAGTATCTATCATTAATTTGTAGCAATACCGTAACATAAAAATCTCAGTTTGACTCCATAAATTTAATCTACATCCTCTTCCTCTCTGCCTACTCCCTACTACTACTTCGATTACAAGCTCTACGGGGCAGGGAGCTCCTTCTTTAGAATAGTCATGTCTATTCTACATGGATTAAAATGTCTGTAGACTACTGTACTTACTGTATGACTGTGCTTATTATACCTCTTACTTTACTGTAAACTAAAATAATGTAAAATATACATACATAGATTGTAAGCTCTCAAGAGCAGGGTCCTCTTCTCCTCTTGTACCAATATGTATTTACGGGTGTTAATGTTATTTTCAAAGGGTATACTGTCAATTGTAATTGTTAATTTGCAATGTCCCCCTGTTTTAGTTGAGCTACAGAATTTGCAGGTGTTCTGTAAGTAAATGTAATTTAGACGTCGCTCTCTGCTGTGTAAGTTTGGTTGAAATTATTATATTTCTGCCTTTTTTTGGCATCGCAGAAGTGTATGTTTTGTCTCATATTATCTACATGAGGTGTGCGGGACTGTGACCTGGAACAGCCGCAATAAAGTGTTTTGAAGAAATGAATTGGCCCCCTTAGAGCCCTGGCACACTGTCAATAGATAAGGCAGCTTAGCACACTGACTGCATTGACAACTTAGTCTGTGTGAGAGTCACCTTGGATCCCAGCCTGGTCCATGCGCGCATGATAAATAAAAAGCATGGGCAAGCATCTTGCCCTTAGCTGCTCAGTTTGCAACATACTACAAATATTAATATGTGATGGAGACGCCCAAAGGGCCATGTGTGAAACAATATGTGCTATAGCCAAAGTAATAACCACGACATTACATACAACACTTACATGCTTCAGGCATAGAAACAGATCTGAAGATTCTTTGGATTTATACTTTCCATTACTAAAAAAACATCAAACATAGAAACGTTTAACAAACACAAATCGGTTTTGCTTAAAGTTATTTTTTAATATTCAGTGCAAGAAATGCTGGTTTTATTTTCCATCCTTAAATGGGTAATATTATTAATTTTCATTTATTAGTCACCAACAAATGACACAGCGCTGTACAATATTCCGTATTGACAACCTCTGCTGCCGGCACTTCCGCCGGGGCTTCTATGGCGGAGCACCGGAAGGTTATGTCACGGCGTGCTCCACCATAGAAGCCCCGGCGGAAGTTCCGGCAGCGAAGGTTGTCTACGCGCATCGCGCAGACGTCCACGGCTGTCGGAGAGGAGGATCCAGGTCCCCTGCAGCTCTGCGGGGTATCTGGATCTAACCCTGCTGCCTGCATGTCCCTGGCGTTGGGCGACACGAACTGCGCCTATATTCGGGACAATATGGCAATTGGTTAACACATACATAACAAATATACGTTAACATAAACAGACACATCTGGAGACGCTGCCCGTAAACTGCCACCTAACCTTATGTTACTTTACATAAAGTTCCAGGCAGGAATGGTGGGCTTCTGGGGGTCTCGCTCGTGATCTTACAATCTAAGGTAGTAGTATGGGTAATTCAAACAAAAGGAGGGCTGACAATAAATTTCCAAATACCTATTATTTTCAAGCCCCTTAATGCTCCTTTCTCAACTTGCTGTAACTGGAGTGTATGGATCATGTTTGCCATATACAATATATATATCTATATGTATGTATATACTGTATATACACACACATGTATATATACATATATGTGTGTGTTTATATATATACATAAAGCTCTTAGAAAATGGCTGTGTCTGTTTTTATGCCTGTCCCGTAGAAGCCCCCGCTTTTACTGTCTTAAGGAAATTATTCGTGTTTGCACAGTGGGCATTTTGAAATCCAGTCAGCGAACGTGGCGCCTCGCGCAATATATGCAATGTCTCTGTTTCAGAGAATTATCAGCAAAGTGAATTTATAGGATGGAATCATATTCTCTTACAACATCTTAATTTTCTAGTTCAGCAACGCGGCAAATCCTCGGCGACACATAATCCCAGACGGAATCATCTCCCCTCATAAACCGACCCGCACCTCCTATTACATTTCCGAAGCATTGTCCATTTTATCGCATTTCTCTAGGTCTTCCTTCACGAGCTGATTGGTGTTCACATCCGCCACCAGGTTATAAATGTCTGAATTTAAGGGCTAGTCCCAATTCCCTCCCAAGCAACAGTTGCTAAGAGAGTTTCACACCCAGGCTTGCCATTACCGAGGTAATAGATGCCGCTTTCCCTAAAGTGGAATCATCTAAACCGTTATGAGAAAGACACAAGTGCTTCGAAGGAATTAGAGGAACATCCAGGCATCGTGTAACATGCATGTATACGGCTTTATCCAGAAAATAGGCCGCTTAACCAAAAAATTTCCAGTATTAACTGCTAAAAAGCATCGCTTTGACACAGACCCCTCGGGCAGCAGAGCATAAGATAATGCTTTGGTCTCCAGAGAGACCATTATCAGCGAAGGCCGGGATGGCAGGCTCCATGGGAGGCCAATATTGACTAAGCATTAATTTTTTGAAGCAACAGTTGAAATGCATTATATTTTATACACCTGGCAGAGTTATTTTACCTCTTTGTATTCAGTTCTTGCTGTTTATAGGGGCCCTCTAGGTGTTATCAGTGGCATTTTTGACGAACGTGAAAACCAGTAATTAGGGTTTGGGATATGTATTTGCCATCACAAAGCCATTTTGGTTTTTTGGGTAGGGTTTAAGGAGGCTGTTCATTGGTCACATTTATAATTAATCTCAAAGTATTCATAGAAGCTCCAAATTCCATTTAGAATTTTAATAAAAATACTAATGTAATACATGATGCTATCTATCTATCTATCTATCTATCTGTAATTTTGCAGGTGTGCGATACACAAGGACGTCTCTCCGGTAGAATAGCATCCTGGGCATGCAGCCTGCTCCTCTGTAACAGGATCTCTCCGGCAGAAGCTGGTTTTCGCTCTAAGCTCTGCTTCCTACAATTAAATTAAGAAATCCCGCTCCCTGTCATTGCTCTCCCGCATGCTGAGGACGCACCACCTCATGCTGGTCTGTCTCTCTCAGACGGTACTGCACTCCTTAATGTTCCGCTCTCTAGAGCTCGCTGCCCCTTGTCATAAAGGTCAGGGTGAACATTTAGGGTCTTCTTATAATTAACCTTTCCTTAGTTAACAAAATGTTTTCCAGTATGTCTTACCCTGTGTGTTATAGTGCGGAGTTGCAGCTCTCTTGTGCTCCTCTATGAAGTGCAGTGCATTGAACACATCTGTGGTCATCAGATGGTTAAATGTGCTGCTAAGCAAAATTTAAAGGAACACTCCTGAAGTATTGTAAAATGTATATTGTAGTCTAATTTGAAATGGATTTTACTCCATGCAGAAGAGTGCATGTATTTTTGTACTGGAGTTAGACTGCTATGTCATTTAACTCCTCCTGGCTGTCTCTACTGACAGGAGGAAGCATACTTAAGTACACTTCCTTTACATTCCAGTTAGTCATCCCACTGATGTTTTCAAGATCATTTGGAATAACTGCACCAATCACATGTATACTAGTAGAATTATGATTTTTAACTAGGATACATGCAGCTGGTGGTTGCTACTCCTGTTTATTTCAATGGGAGCGCTACAGAGAATGGCGAGGAAGTATTCTTCAATATGTTCCCTGTTTCAGAAGAGGTGAGGGATGGGGGATTGAGACAACACAGGCAATGATTTGTATGCAGTAAAATGCGTTGGAGCCCATGGAAAACAGACTCCAAAATGAAAATAATTGGGGGACTACATTGTCCTATGATCTGGCACACTTGGGATTGCCGTTCAAAGTTTAACTATATTTTGCCACTAAACACATGTGTGTATGATCTTTGACTCTTCACCAGCATACTGGCAATTTCTGCATGATAGTGAATCTTGCAACTGTTTAGTAATTCTCTGCATGGGCCTACAATTCTATATAACAAAAAGGACTCAAGCAGAATATTTGTGTATATATTAAAATATATATTTTGCCTCTCAGGTCTATGATACGTTTTAGTGTTTAAACTATGGGCACCTCTGGCAACAAAGGGATTACATATTCTTTTGTGGGTACTATCCAGTTATTAAAAGTTCAGCCTTCTACTAGAAACATGATTTGCTTTGCCTAGATTCTAAAAATACAGAAAGCTCTTTTTTTCCTTGTGCAGCTTCTTACAGAAGATTTATCTTCCTTTTCTTCACCTAATTGGAGCTTCCCTATTATAGCTCTCTTCTCATCACACTTCAGAGATGTGCTCTTTTCATTTTTTATGTCACATATGTCTCTCTCTGCTCCTCCCCTCGTGTCCCTCTTTCTTCCCCTTTAAACATTCCAGAACAAAGACTTGTTGGTCTCTAGATCAAGGATTCTCAATAATGAACTTGGGAATTGTTGACCTTCACATGTTATTGGCCTACAACTCTCACGGGTTTCAGAAAGTTTTTGTTCTGGCTATTGATAATGGGTTCGGGGTGCAGGACCTGTTCTCCAGCTACAGTTTTTCATTTATCCTTCTTCTGGTTCAAGCAAGCATTAGAGGGAGTTCCCCTCTTTCATACAATGCTCTCCCATTGATTGCTAAAGTAGTGTGAAAATTGGGCCACAGATGGGGCTGGAAGCATATCCTAATACTGAGTACTTTTTCATATAGTTTCAATAGATGCATTCTTCATTGGTGGTGCTGTATGACAGTGCTCCTCAACCCTCTCCTCAAAGCACACCTAACAGTCCAGGATTTAGGTACTACTCAGGTGTGTCTAAAGGTGTTGCATAATTAAAAAGCAAAAACACCTTACACACCTTAGACACTCCTCAGTAACACCTAAATCCTGGACTGTTAGGTGTGCATTGAGGAGAGGGTTGAGGAGCACTGCTATATGGGACAATAGACTGTCCTATAAAGGTTCCATCTCTTGTGCGCTGTTCCGCTTGTATGCAAACTGCTTTATGGAGTACAATGTATCATATTGTTCTACACAGGGAAATATTCTGTTTGTAATGGCAGATTTCCAGGTTTTAAGTTTTCTTTGAGGCTGGATTTGCAGTTGTTATCTGCACACCCCTCCTCAATAAATATTAATCTAGAATCACTTTCCTGTGCTGATAGTAACGCCTTTGATATATAATTATATGCTAACAGTAAGCATGTCTAATCTTATTGAATTTGGGGCTAATAGGATTGATTAAATTGAGCATGCAAGATATAGGCTGCACTTACAGTCAAGACCCTTCATCCACAAACGTGGTGTTCAACCACAGGTAAGCATGACATGTTATGTGTAAGCTATGTTAACTTACTACCACGTGTAAATAAAAGGGTTATACTTAACTAAACTCTGAAATGGCGGATTGCCAGATGAGTGCACGCTCACAATCCTCTCTGTTGTGTCACGCAACGTTGTGTGCATGCATAATGCTCTGTGTCTAGGCCGTGATGCCTCCATTCAGAAGCCAAATTTGTAACTTTTATTTCCGGATTGTGTTCAGGATTTAATCCGGAAACCTTCAGGTAGGTTTAAATTTGCTGTTGTATAGGTGTATATCATACATTTCAATTGTATAGGTGAATTTAGACCTTTTATAGCGTGATACATTTTTGCCTGTGTCTCAGGCATATGTTCTTTAATATGTGATGTTTATTAAATATGTATATAGGGCCCTATGCTTTTTTTATTTATTTATTTTTTTATATACTTTTGGACTAATCCTTCACTTATAGGCATATTTAAAGGTAACACGTTTTATTTGAACTGTCTTCAGGGAAAAGGTTCTTTATAGATGTAGATAACCTGACTCATAACATGAGGACTTTTAAGGAACAACCCAGTACTTACTTGTGACTTCTTCAGCAAGTTCATGCCGCAAAACAATACAGAACATAATTGCCTGCAGCCGGTACAAACTCACATTATCATCTATCAGAGTAACACCTGCCGGCTTCTCTGCCGCCGCTGCTGCAGCGAGGGTCTAAACCAGTGTCCCTTTTGTTTGCCGAGCTTGGCAGTGAATAGACTTTATTTGCTGGTGTGAAAAAAATGTAAAAGACAATAGAAAAATATATATAGGCTGCTAACTTAATTGGGTAGAAGGTACATTGAAATAATAAAAAGAGCATAAAGCTAACTGTGTCGTGTTAAAGTTGGTTTAAAACATCTTAGGAATGTTAAGTAACAAGTTTTGAGTTGCATGTCAAAAAGAGGGTAAGGGTGAACTGGGGAGGAACAAGCCTCCATGTTTGTGAAAGGTAGAGAAGAGAGTAGGTGTGATAAGGCACCTGTGCCCATACCTGGGCTTCAAACGCTGCCCCTGAACCAGCGCTGATTTCTGAAGGCTAGGCATGCTCATGTGACCACATCTTGTGGGTTGCCAAGTTTGTGCTCAAATACTTGTAACATCTGACTTGTATTTTCCTTTTCGGAAGTGTGCGGAATCTCTACCATCAATTTTTCAATTCACGCTGTAGTCTGTTGGCGTGAATTATTAGGGGCGGTTGTTCAGTTCTGGAAAACACAGCTGGCTGTGTGTGTACCTTTGCAAAAATACATTCTTGCAATTAGTCTTCTTCTAGAGTCTCTGCACATGATGGGACCCAGGGGCAACCCCAGCCTTCTAGAAAACCTGTGCGCAAGTGAAAGGAAAGAAGTGAGGGTTTAGATGTATGGCACATGGAGGGCGGTGGTGGTTAATGTTCTGAAATACAAACACTCATGTCACAAAATAAGTACCCTTTTAAAAAGAAAAAGACCCCCACCATACAGTTTTATAAGCCTTGTTCATTATTACAAAGTTGTGTTAGGGACTGTTTATGTTTAGCACCTGGGTTAAGTTTGCTGTGGTTGGCATTCTAGAAAGGTTTCTATATAGCAATACGTGAAAAGTTCTCCATTCAACAGATCAAGAAACAAGGAGGCTTGAGGAAGTGTTTACGTTCACCAGTAGTCTTGAATGCTAGTGCAGATTACATTGTTATGTCTTGTAAACTACCTTGCTTAGCTTTTAATGAGACCTCTTTCTGAGGCCTCCATTAACTATGGCAAGAAGCCACTGCCTGTTGCCTTGGGCAGACTTCAGCTTTATAGCTTTATATCAGGGGTCATCAATATGTTTTGTGCCTGCACGAGAAACCAATTAAGTGCCTAAATATAGAACATTACTTATTGTGAGAACATCCCCCTTCAAATACAGCCACGTCTTACTACTATTCTCTTATCGAATAAACACAGTTCGATACGGTCTCTCTGGATAGGCATACATTTATACACCCGCTTCTTTCTAAGCACATCAATACGCCTTACCTCTTTTACAATTTTGCTAGAAACACACATTTATACATCCTGCTCTATTTATATTGTTAACAAACATATACATCTACACGTTTTATCATTTCTCTGTTTTCTCTAAATGCACTTACATGTTTATCACGACTGGGTTTTATTCCTCCCCCTCCTTTTTTTCTTTTACCAGCTTCCACTCAACTCTTCTGTCTCTTCTTCCTGACACGCTCTCCCATCCACTTATCTCAGGGCTGTTCCGCTTATAACAATAATCCATCTTCCCTCCTATCTCTTTAGCTCTCTCTCCTAATCCCTTTTTTTTCCATCTGAGCCTCCCACACAGTGGGGCTGAAGAATTCTGTTCTTTCGATAAACCCCATGGCTGGGTTTTAGCCAATATGGTGCCTGTATTTTAATGTGAATCTTACAAATCAATTATCTGGAGAATTACATTGTGACATGCGTGACCTACTCAGGTACGCGTGTGACCCTAAGCTAAAGCATATGACTCACATGTAACGTGTCATCACTTTCTCTGAATGCTCTCAGTAAGCAAGATTGTAGCCATTTTCAGCAATTAAAGTTATTGTTCCCCTTTTCTGTACAACACATAGCAAGCATATCATAGAACTTGCATTCCCACTTCTTTTTCCATGGATCAGCTTGTGTTATGCAAACAATTCGCTGATTGCAGTTAAAATGTCCCCATGGGGAAGGCGTTGGAGTCTTCATGGGCTTTTAATATGTAGTAGCGTGTAGTGATTCCCTTCTAATGGGGTCTTTGTACTCTCATTCTACACAATGTTCTCAATTATCATCGGGAGGGCTTTAAATGCTCCAACTCGAAGTATTCCTTTATAAAATAGAAACTTAGAATTTGATTCTGAAAACTCCATTCATCCCATCTAGTCTGCCCATTGTTTCTGCTGTAAAGAATGAGATCAGTCCTTGGTTACGTCTAAGATTCAGGAGCCATATGCCAATCCTATGAATGGTTAAATTCCTTCACTGTATTACGGTGACGAGACATCTTCTACCCTCACTGGATACACCCATCAAATCATGCTTCCTTCAGTCCGAAACTTCAGCGATCAACACCAGTAATCTGGTCTAGCGCTGGCAGGACGAAGCAGGAAAGCAATACAATAGAGATGTGCTGGCGCTGTGGCTAGCCGGAGCGTAGCTACACAGCGCTAATATTGTCCTGAAAAGGACAATAGGCTGTCATCAGACAAAACTAATGTTGAGGTGGAAAATGTAATCACATTAACTAAACAATACCTTGTCCAGAAAGCCTGGCACCACAATCCGACCACCAAACACAGTAATGCCCGCATAACCCCTGTTTTCTGGGTGATCCAGAGGGAACGGCAGAGATTCTGGGGTATCGACGGATAGCAGCAATTTAAAAGCTCTCTGGACGGTCCACAGTGCAACTAGGAGAGGGCTCCATTGTGGTGGTTCCTGAACCTAGGTCTAACCGAGGTGCTAGAAAACAGGGTTTCCTAGTGAGCTTCCTCTCCCAGTCACCCCTCGCTGGTACCCAACCACTCGTTTGGCAGATATACAAAAAAGCACTCTGGTGGAGCCATGGTTGTGCAATATATTTAGGGTTAAAGTCAGCGGATACTCGGATCCTAGCCGCTAAACAGTTCCGGAGCCTTACGGCTAAGACCCAGCCAGGCACAGGCCAAGGGAAACGGGTATCCAACAGAACTGGTAACATAAGGGTGTGATTATAATCCTGTGGGAAAGGTAGAACAGGGGAAAAACACGCCAGAACGCAGTAAACAGTCCTGCACAGCGCTAGTTCCGTGACGTAGACTTTACCACTTATGCAGGGAGGCTGTTCCACGTATCTATCACCCTCTCTGTATAGTTAAACCACCTTACATTACATCTAAACCTCTGACCCACTAGTTTTAACTTATGAGCTCTTGTTCTAAATGGTAACACATTGCCATTCCATACCATTGTACAGTAATAAACACATATGAAAGTAGTTGAGAAAACTGCAAAAAAATTAAATCATATGATGAAAAAAAAAAATATATGTTAGTTTTAAGAAACCATAGGTATAGTGTTCAAGATATGTGTAATAAAATATTCCAACCTACTGTATGTGTTGTGAAACCTATTTTGCTTTCGGACACAAGTAGAGAACCCATCTAAACAGACTCCAGTTTTCTTCCTTCTGCGCAAGTTACATTTTAAGTAGCTGTTAAATAAACAGCTAATCGTGAAGGAGAGGTGTTCTAAATCCTGGGATAGAGCGTCTTGTCGGCAGAATATTAAATGCCAACACAAGTCATAAATATCTGAAAACTCCCATATGGCATGTTAAAAATATTAATATATAGGCAGTTTTAGATGCACACAGTTTACTTTTGGTTATAGAACCAATTCAATATTTTATTGACATAATATCGTAATATGTGGGCAATTATTAAATGCTTTCTTTCTCACATATTTTTTTAATATTACTTTGCCAGTTCTCCTTGGGGCTTTAATGCCTTCAGATGCGTTAGTGTTGAATCACCAGCCTAATTCTTGAGTTCATATAAGCAGACATTCTATCCAATGGACACTCAAAAGTCTGGTAAAACAATGTATGGGGAGTCCGGTAATCATGCTAGTATTTTCTGTAGGACTAAAAGAATTCCGGTGTAATTGTTAGTAAGGGATCATGGGAAATACAGGAAAATTTGCATGACATGCCCTTTGTATGCCTTTGGTGAAGTCAGATGTGATTGCAGAGCTACAAACTCCACATAAATCTAAATAAATTAAAAATGGAACATAAAAAAAACACAAGATAAAACACTTAGATATGTAACCGGATACAAAACCCATGGAAGATGAAGCGGCCCTATTGTAAAACAGACTTGCTTCCATATTGCACAGAGGGACTGGCGTCCTTCACAACATGTGCCATAACGTTTCGTTGCCAAACTCAATATTGATGAGTGTGTCTGGAAAGCTCAATATGACCATAGGAAACTCTCCCAGCTGTCATCGAAATGCAGCTTGGCAAATTATTTCAGTTGTCTTTTTGTGTTCAACCTCCAGAAGAAGCTGCTTCTTTACAAACACCAGATTTATGTGGTCAAGGTCAAATGATAATTTATGTGATTATGGATCCTGATGATGCCAGGTTCGGTGTGCCATAGATAGCTCCATCTTTTAGATTTCCTTAGAACAGTGAGAACATCTGACTACTTATCCTTAGGATGCGACCCTTTAAATGAAATGACACTGTGAATTTCTTGCTAATATGATTCCATTTGGGGGGGAAAAAAATATCGCAGAGCGTCTACAATTCTATTCATTGTCCTGACTAAGTGCATATCGTATTCATTCACAATTCTCTACCTTATCAACTTTCTTATTTGGTAATGGACATTGCAGCCTTCTTTCACTTGCCTTGGGAAAAAAATAATCATCTCTCTTGCACATTAGTTTTATTTCCCAAAATGCTATCTGCTTATCGCTATTCTGTGCTTCATTATCCTCCTGACACCACCAAACCCTAATCTTCCATTTACCATCTTCTTTCATTATGGCCACATCACAATCCCACCAGTGTCATGCCATTAAATGTTCTGTTTACCTTCCTTGATTATCCTACCCTTAAAGTTGACATAGTACAAACGATTCAAAGATCACATCTGGTAATATTTGATGTGTTTCAACACAAGTGGAGTAGACATGTTTGGTTATGTCAAAAAAACAATGGTGTCCACTTTCTGTAGTGGTGCCTGAAGCTTTACATACCTTCGTAATAGTGGGTGTCATTATACCCCAGCATTGGAGCTGGTTGATGATGGGTATTCTGTGCATGCGCATTGGAAAGAAGGAGTTGTGCTCAGCTGAACACATTATTATTAGGAGTTGGGAAGAGAGGCAAAACCATGGGGGGAGGTTTTCTGCAGAACTCTTCATGCATTTGCAACCGGAGAAGAAGTGCATATAATGGCTGGAGTGTCGCTTATGAGCTCTTTTTCTCTGTCGCTCTCTCTCTCTTGTGTGTGTGTGTGTGTGTGTGTGTGAAATTATTTATTAAAATGTATTTCTATAAGGAGATTCTGATGAATACTTTTTGTTCTTGTCCTGTAAAAATGTTTATTTAAAGGTAACATTCTGCTAGAAAATGTATTATATCGCATACGATGGCTTGTGGCCCTCTCTTTTTTTTTGTTTGCAAGTACGTTCCATACTTGGCAAGCCCGCTTACATTTAGTCCTTTTGTTAAAGGTTTGTGGAGCGGTTCCCTTGCTTTAAGTTTGATTGGCTGTGTCTTTGCCCAATATTACCTAATGACAGGATAAAAATCCCCATAGGGGAGCTAAGATCTGGTTCAGAGGATGCTAACAGTGTACATGATGGCGCAGAAGAGCTCATGAACCGGGGTATTTCCATCTGTTTGCAGCATCATAGGGTTTTTTTTTTTTATGCTCTATGAGTTCACTTCGATTTTTAGGTTCATAGAAGGAAACGAGCATAGGAATGTTTCACGTTTAAATTAAAGAAATCAACACGTTGGACTTTGTTCGCAGAACTGTCTGACACGGCTTGGGGCGTTGTATAAACTGATTTTACACCCTGCCAGTGTAGATTTGTAGTGTGCGCTGTTCATCGGTCCTGGGCAGGGCTGCTCTCCATGGTCCTGATCCTTCCCTCTGTATGGAAGCAAACAGCTGCTCTCTTCCGCGGGCTACACATTGGTCATACCCCACACCCACATCTGGGTCGCTTTCAGCCTCGGAGCACTTCTGTTTACCTGCTCTATTTAGCACTTTAAGGACACCTTTATTTATTTTATTTTTTTTCAATTACTCCCAGTCTGGTGTCTCCGTTGATTTATCCCCGGCTCTCAGAACTGGTCATTTTCCTGCCTATTGAGAAGTTAGTGATGCGCAGATGAATTATTCTGTTCTCTGGCTGAGAGAGCAAAGGAAAAAAGAGAATGGAGGGGGTGGAGGGCACAGGGCCTGGGAAAGACTTAACCATTTCCCTGCCCGAGAAACCACCGCTCCGATTCCCGATTGTGTGTGTTGGTGCTCACTTGACGGTGAAGGAGTTAATAATGTCACAGTGTGATCTGCGCAGGAACTAATGATCCAACAATTAAAAAACTGAACCAGAGGCTACAAATCAGGCACCTGGTGCCAGAGACAGGGAATAGGGAGCATGCAAAGAAATCCTTTCTTGTTAATGCCTCATTAGGAAGGCAAGTGAGAGAAGATTTGTAGCAGCAGTTATTCCTGTCCACTTGTAATAAACAGGCTGCTAGTCACATGGTGGCTTCTGGAACGTGTCAAAGATCTAGAATACACTGAACATCAGTCCACCGGGATGCGGAGTGAGAGAAGCTTTGAACGGCTATCATTTTGCTTACATGAGTAAAACACAGAAGAAAAATCTCCATTCATTATTTAAATGTGTGACTTGTTAACAATGACTGCATGGAGCCAGGAGTCGACCCACAGGTGGAAAGAAACCAGAAATGCATCCTTAAGCCTGTCTCCGATAACTTCCATTTACATTAGATATACTGTCAGAGCCTCCGTGGTATTTAAATTGCGGTTAGGAAAACAAATTAAATTAAATGCATTAACTGTAGACCAAAAGCATTAACTCCCCCTCACTCAGCATTGTTCCATACCTTTCGTCCCAAGTCCCCGGTCCTGTACTAAAGTTTGCATCATTTCCCTTTAATTCTACGTCATACAGTTAATCACCTAACTCAACTCCAATCTCACACCGCGTAGCTAGGACAAAGATCAACCTCGTTAAGCAGCTCCAGTCTATCATGGTTGGTTTATCTGGCCCTTATGGTAAGCCATTAAAAATACACAAATAATGCAAGCTGGGACACCAAAGAGGTGAATTGGTGTCCATATAAAATCAAATGGTCTTTATTTGCATCCTTGGACAGCAGAAACAAGAGCAAAAGTAGTATCTGACAGGACCAGGCTTGACGTATTTTGCACTACATGCGTACCCCAAGGCACCCTGGATAATAAGACAGCCATGTCTCTTATAAAGGGGGTGGTAAGCTACAGGTGTAAAACATTTTTATTAAAACTTAGCTAAAAACGCCATGTCGGAAGGCAACAAAGAACATTAATAGGTGAAACAACACACCTACAGTTGTAACGGGTATAATTACACGGTTCACAAGACTAATAAATATATCACAAACAAGTTAAACAAGGTCGGTGTAATCAAATTGACGTACTATATTGAGCAAATGAAAAAAGAAATAATAAAGTATCTTAGAGAAATGTAAAACAATCAAAAGAAGATAGCGTTAGAATAAACAACGTAGTTACCCTACATAATTGTTTTTCAGCCCGTGTTCAGTATTTACTTATATAGATAATTGCCTTTGTGTCAACTTAAAAAGGAACACAATATTAAAATGTTATAACAAATATAAACTAAATGCAATCCTCGATAAGAGAATAACAGGGAATAACTGGAAGTGCTACAAATCCTTTCTCTACCGATAAATAAAAAATGTCTGCTCATAAGCGACAGTGTCTTTATTGTCCACACTGGAAAGTCTTACAAGTTATAGTAGATTTCAACTTAGCGCTCTTAATAACAAACCCACAGCATTTGCAGAATTTATGTCCACGGGAGAACATGCCAACCGTTTCCAGCCAATTGCCCTTCAATTTGGGACGACGCAACATGCTGGGAGGCAGATTGCTGCCTAGGGAACAAGGTCGTTTGTACAAACATGTAATACCTTTTTTGGACAATCTCAAAAAAAGTCTTGTCTGCTTTTAAAATGGGTGGTTTTTCCAGAATAGACTGAATTTTATTCAGTTCTAAACTGTATGAAGTCACGAAGAATACATTTTCATTAACAGGATCCTTATGGTTAGAAGAAGGATGATCGCCCAAAAGATCAGAGCGACTCTTTTGACTGGCCACATTGTTCTTTATAGCCCTTTATCCTAAACCTAACCATAAGCTCTTGGGCTTGATCCTCAAAAACCTTTTGAGTGGGGAAAAAAACATTAATCTGCCTAGACTGACTAAAACATAAGAGATCCATCCAGAGGTTAGTTAACCTGTAGCAGAATAAAGTGTAACCCGTTATGTTTTCCATCCGAACTACTTGGCTCTGTACTGATGGAGTACAGCTTGGAGGCCACTTTGCATTGGGTATAAACCAGGACTGTCTGAGCCTGTACTGATGCAGCCAGGACGTCCTCTTATGTTTATCAAGGAGAAAAGTATTTTCTTCATTTATATGTTGATAGCCTTCAGTCAGTGGTTAACCTTTTACGCTACGTATTAACCAAGCACCATTTGAAGTCGAACGCGATCTTGCAAAGCGGTCAATTTACCTCGGATATGAAGAAGACCTGCAGGAATCCTTATCTGAACTTAAAGGGGTTTAAACTCTAAATCGATAATCCTGCCTCTGATCTGAAGTCACGGGAGCCACCTTGTAATAAACATAAACAAGGACCGTAAAAAGAACAGGTTTGTCCTTTTTTTTTGTCTTCTCTTTTCACGTATTCACACTGGCCATAGAGAAGGTCGCCGAGTTGACATTTAATATCCGAACCGTCAATGCTTACCGTGCTGAGTAAACATAATATGCACTGATTTCAGATGTCCTGGAGAAACCCTCCTCGTAATTATTTTTTCCGTTGACCTTAGCAAGTGTGAACAGACAGTTACAATGTGTCCATCACCCCCCCCCCCCCTCCAGCGGGGCTGCAGCTCTGTGGTATAGAAATGCCGGCCGTTTGGGAAGCAAAGAGGCGTTAATGGAATGTGAAGCGAGTTGTGGTATTTACAGAAGGCTTCATTCACTTAGTGATACATGAACGCACTTTTCGTTAACCCGATTTGTCCAGAAAAGGCCGGACTAAACCTTAAAAGGAACCTGACGCTCAGGATGATGGGAGCACAAACCTAAGCTTGATGACAACCAACCACCTGGTCTTGCTTAATATCCCCTTGAGTTTTGTTTAGTCTGATCATTTTAAGTAGACCATTGTCCTTCCTTTATAGTGTCCTCATTAAATATGACATTAGTACATAATGGGTGTTTCTGACTTATGGCTAAAGACAAGGTGTAAACTTTGCCCCTATGCCTCCCTATTTGTTAAGTATTTATTTTGTTGAATCTATGGATTTTCTTACATGACGTCAAGCTCTCTGTTTTCAGAGTTTACAGGGCTTTGAGTTGGATAATTTAGTTAACTAAACGTTACGTTTTGGATGGGTTCCAACAAGATGAACACCTCACTATACAAGAGCCAAATCTAGCGGGGTTCTCCGCCAACAAAGAGCCAAATTGTCTCTCTCTTTAAATTTTCTCTTGGATCACCTACTAGTAAATAACACCCCAAAACGCTGAAATATGTGGGGCGGGTGTGCCATTATAGAGCAGAATATGTAGGGAGCAGAGACTCTGATAATGTTAAGGTGTTTAAAAGAGTAAAAGTAGGTTACAGATGAAAGCAATAGAAGGATATTAAAAAAAACTGACCACGATGTCGCTTCTAACAGTACGGGGGGGAAAACCCAAATTGAGGCAATAGGAGAGTCTGAAAACTTTGTAGAGGGAATCTATCGGGTACAGGGAGAGTCTAGAGCAGTGTGAACCTTCACTCGGAGGATTTCAGGCACTTTCTGATCCCTTTCCCCTTTCCAACATTTCACATTTTCATACAAATAATTAAAATACGTGGTTGTTTGACGGAGTGAACAGCGGGGAGGGTAAAGCGCTCGGGCAGAAATACCCTCAGGCAAAATAAAATGTGTTTTGTTTCCAACCTCTGTGGACATCACTGCTTAATACATACTTTCTGTAGAAAAAAACAAAAAACTGCAACTTGTATCTACAGAATCCTAATTTTATTTCTGATAAGGCAATGTGCCAGTATTGTTTTTTTGTTTTTTTTTGTTTAAAATATATTTTTCTTCTAACGTTAAAGGTATACTCCTCATATTCACTTTCATGCATATGGTGGCTGATTGCTATCTTTAAATGGATGTTTTTTGCACTTCGAATGCACAGAGGGATTTTTCATAATCCCCTCGATGCATTTGTTTTTTCCCACCCAAGCTATTTGGCTTGCAGAAGATGACTTCCCTTGAACGCATTTCCTGCATTCTCGCCACCAGCCGGTCATCAACGCATTATAAAGTTCTTTAATATGTATTCATGTTTGGGCTCTAAAACTGCAGTTTTAAGCTCTATTAGAAGTTTTTTGCAATATTAATATTATAGCATAGAAATGCTTATGGTAACTAATCTTGCATGTGGTTCCTGGTGGTTATCCTGTAAATAGTAGACCGTGCAAATAAATGGGGGGGGGGGACCCCATTTACTGGTATACATTTGATTGTATTCCTGTATAGACCACCTAATCCAATCTACAAAATCTGTGGCGTACTATTGTATAAGTATACTGCAAAGTATATGATGTTGGGAAGTGCATTAAGACCCGCTATCCTTACCGAAATTGTATAACACAGTTAATTGTCGCTATTACATCTATACATTCAAATCTACTAACATAGCTAGTAATGAAAGTGATCTTGTATATAAACAGTGAGTTTCGAATGAAGCTGTTTTTAAACACCATATCAGTACCAGTGAATAAATATTAAGATTGAAATTGAAAATAAAACAAATATACTCCATCTAAAATGATCTTGTTACGTTTTTAGTAGAATTCATTCCATCATTCAAAATATTACTGATTTATATTTTGTTTTATCCATTGATGAGCCAGATGGTTTTAAGAAACGCACGCAAGGCAGCTTCACAAGAAACCGTATCAATGTAAACTCCTTGGAAATGCTCCAAATGGCCTTTAAAATTGAAATAACACAAGTACAAAAATGGTGCGCTACCAGATGTATATAAAATGCATATGCTTTCATTACAGAAAATTAAAATAGGCACACAAAAAAAAAAGGTTTCAAGTGTTTACCCAAAAAACGTCAAGTTGGTGGTGGCTCATGAATTGACGAAACGTTTGCCATTTCAGACCACCTAAGAACCAGGCTGGTGTGATCACACTTGGCCTGATGGGTTGCAATATTCAGGGACACAGAGGGTTAACCATTCTGGGATGGATTATACTGAAAATAGTAATTAACAAATATTAATACTTGAACATTATTTTGAATGATGTGCAAGAATGAAGGCGTGATGTAAGAGGGCCATGAGGATCACCCTCGGTGTTCATAATAAAGGGGAGACGTATATGATGTGATAAATAGACTAATAAGGGTTTCTCTTGGAACAAAATTACATTGAATGACTGAACAAATGGGGGGGGGAGCAGATATAGAACAAAACTACCCCATTGTTGTTGGATGAAGTGTTAAGGAGAAGAGAATACCTGGCTGACTAGGAAAGAGTTAAAACATACACAGAACCGTATTTGGTTCAATAATTTAAAAAGGGAACAGCAGAGCTGTATCTGCCCTCTGTATCTGGTATAATGACTTATTAGCATTGTTCTTTGGGTCCGCATGGCCTGGAGGTCCGGGATGCCATTCCTGGTTAATTCTTTAGAGCCAAGCAAGTCTCCACGCTACCCCCCCCACACCCACCATCCCCAAGGCTAGAAGAGGGAGAGTGGGGAGTTTGTGTAGGAGGGAAATAGAAGGCAGATGATACGTCCCTGATTAAGCAGGCGAAATGGGAGCTCAATATGTTCACGGCTGAGGAAAGCGCATCCCTGACGGGAGCCGGTACAAGCTCTCCCCACGCAGCCGGCTGGACAGGAAATACAATCATTTGGCCAGCTTCATGTCCAATACTAGAGGATCCTTGTGTTTTCTCTTCTTGGCACCGCATGTTGCCAGTGCTGTCAGCGGGCTCCGCATGGAAATGTTGCTGGCATCTGCCGCCTCTTGAACAGCGCGTATTGTCTTAGCCCAAGTCCATGAATTGGGCAAGAGGAAGAATAGGAATTGAACAAGCCAACCTACCATAAAAATGCTAATAACTAACAGAGAAAAGTCATCTTATTGCACTGGACACTATTCGATCCTGGAAAACACATTGTCATGCCAGAATAGGTTGGTGCCAAACATTGTTCTTCTCAATAGCACCATTTGGCTATTGCTGTGCATTGGGAATGGTGTCCTTTTCTTACAAGTAACAATAACATTGATATTTCTGTTTTCTCCGTACCTTCTTGATAGGATCAGATTGCTAAATGTGTTTCCAGTGGCTGCCTTCTGAAAAGGTGTGAATGTGAGAATCCTGAAGTGTCTCAAAGTCTATAACATCTCTATGAGTGATTGTTGAACTCTAGGTGTTAATAAACTACAACTTCCACAGTTGTCCTCCCCAGCGTTATTATATTTCAACTCAACGACAGCTGAGGATAGTAGTTATGTTAATGTCTTGGGTATGTACACCAGGGTGTGAGGTTACAAGAACATTGTGTACTCCAGCACATATTTGCACTAAATAAATCTGATACCCCTTTTTGCTTCATTACTGCTTGTTGCAGCGCAATAAGTAATTTTATTGGTCTCCCATCACAAAAAGTGTCTTATCAGGTCCTCTAAGAATGAAAGAAGGCTGCCTCTACACAGCAATGTATTCTGGCCTAGGCCAACTATGGTGGCATGTCCAGTAGTTCCTGACCCAGTCATCAAGGCACGCGAAAAGTGCAGGATTTAGTAACTTGAGCATTCTATTTAATAAGAAGACTTGGTCTGGAACCACTGCTGAAATCCTGATATTGACCTTCTCTCAGCCCTAACTCAAAATTCATGCATAAAACCAAACCCCATTCTTAAACTAAAGTTAGGTTCTAGACCCTCCTCAAAATTGCAATACAATATACATATATAAACATCAAATATAATATATATAAACATATACATTGAATTATTTATACAATTTCCGTAATCTCTCGGTATTCTTCTAAAAAAGTGATTCAGATGCTCATCTTTTTGTCTTCTCCATGACATAGTTACAGGGTCGTCAGTACGATTAACCGTGCAGAGTGACGCTCGCACCCTGGGGACACTCACCGACGACACAGTGACAAACCAGATTACATCAATCAGTGCTTTCCTTTCCTTGTTCTTATTAAGCCCTACTGCAAAGGAACAGCACAGGTGTATTTTTATACATTTTTTAACTCTTGAAACTCTCTCACAGGTAGATTATAAAAGAGAGAGTGACGGTCCATGAAATAGATGGTGTACCTAGCATATGTGTCACGATTATAATGGAGTGTTAGCTTATGGATGTGACTTTTGGAACTGTTTTTGTTTAAAAAAAAAAAAAAACAAAGAAAATAACATATTCCCCACTATTTATCCGGTCAAGACTTAAATAAATAAAGAGAAAGAGCTTGAGAGTTGTGTTTGATTAAAATATGTGCTACATCTTTTCTGTCTATGAAAAGCAAGGGCTCATATTGTCCAGTTTGCTTCTTTTGCATGAAAATTGGCCAAGAACCTACATTAGGCAAAGACCCAGCAAGAGAGCTGCAGTGTTACTGTTGGAAAAGCAATAAGCGTTCATGCCTAGGGCATAAACTACCAATGAAATTGAAGAGAAATCGGACCAGAGGGTAAAATAGACACTAAACATGCCTCTCTAACTACATCTGTCAGTGTGTGTGTGTGTGTGTGTGTGTGTGTGTATATATATATATATATATATATATATCTATATATATATATCTATATATATCATAATTACCTTAAATTAATGAATAATGTAAAATAACGGGCATATATCAGAGATGTCGAAGAAGAAGAAATAAAACTCCATGACAGCATCAGTCTTGAGCAAAGACCACAGCGACATTTTAACATACAGTAAAAAAATTAAATATAATAATTCTGACATGTGTTTCCCCCGAGACCTACTAAGAAGTGAATAATCTGGACAACAAGTGTTAGGCAAGAGGAAAGACACATTGTGATTTTGAGGAATGAACACGCTTCCCATTTTTTTTTCGGAAATCATCGACACAGAAGACAAAAATGGCCTACACGACTTCATCACAAGGTCGTTAATATGAATTCTGTTTTTCCCCCGCAAGGAATTCCTAACATTTATAATCATTTAGAGACAGATACTTTGGAAATAGGTGCAGAAAGAATCAATAAAACAATATTAAAGGCGCTGTCTCACGTATTTTGCTGGATTTAACTCTTTTGTAACTAAATCCATCAGAAGAAGCACCAATGCTAGTAAGGCTGAATGCTCACAGGTTTTCCAGAAATAATTCTTGAATTGGGAAAAAAATGCCTCTTTTCTTATTTTTATGTTAAACATTTAATTGTCATGTGACACACAAGCAGACACTGAAAGGTTGTTGCCATAGAAACTAAAATAGCTTCTTAAAAGTATTGTTAAACCATCAGGGAAAAGAATACGTACTTATGGATGTATTGTATTGCAGGGGTATCTTTGCATAAACCCACAATTTGGACTCCTTTGCAATGAATAAAATCCAATTTTCTCCACAAAGCTTCAATCCATTTGGTATTTTGTTTTACGATTTATGGGATGTATTCACTAAAGGGGTTTTGGCTTCAGCTTTCTGACTTCACTATACATTATGAAGGGCCAACCCTATTGGGCTTCTCTTGCAAAAAATAACTTGGCTGGCCCTTTTATAAGGCATAGTTTAATCAGTGAGATTTATTCAACACTTTCCTGATCCATTGTGTTATGCATCACACAGGACTAGCTCAGCGCCTTATCCTAAAGAGACCTGCCCTTGTTGGTTCTTCATAGTGAATAGTGAAGAGAGACCAAAATCTCCCTTTAGTATATTAAATACGGTTATTGTGGCGTCCTGAATTGATGAGTATGGATGTGGAAAGGCATCAGAGATCCAGGATAAGAGTTGTATTTGTTTGTAGGTGTATGAAAGGGGTTGAGTAAGGGAAGCCATCTTCAGGTCTTCTTAACTTGGAGACCAATACAGGTCCTGGAGGAGCAGAAAACCGAGTACGGAGTCTTTAAAGCAATTCCGGGTGTGATGTGTCCTAACGGGTTGAATAGGAATCTGCGCTGTGTGAGGCTTATTGTGCTTTTCTTAAACTCCAATATATATCTATCGGGCACTAAATTCTCTGGCTTTTCCAGTGAAGGGAAATTTAATTTAGAAGTTAAAACTGGTAATAAGCAGGTTGTAATTCTGGATACGATCATTTTATGTTTTAAGAAGGATTAAAATGTTACATTAAATTATTACGTGTGAGAACGACACAAAATGTTCACGATAAGGTCTCCAAATGTACAATCAATTGTTATATATATATATATATATAAAGTTAATGCACAGTAATTTCTACACCAGCATAACAATTATAGGATGTTATAAGATCTAGCCTACAATCTGATATGGCAAGGTGCAGATGCAGATCTGTATAAAAAGCCAAGATATCATATCTCCACAAACGGGGCGAGTGGCAAATGTCTGTTCCAGAGGAGCGCTCGTCCGTGATGGGTGGCCTCCCTCACCTTCCACGGTGACACCTCAGGCCTACTTCTCATTGGCCTCCATATAACTTGTGGTCATATGTCTCAGTTGGAGACCAGCAACGGAGCAACTGAAGACCCCCAGTGTCTCAGGGGGTATAGAGTTTCCTGCCACCCATGGGGTTTGTTCACTTTTCAGCTAGTACTAAAATTATTGGTTGTTGTTATGCTACTTACATAGTACTTAAGTATAGGGCTGCAACTAACGATTATTTTAATAATCGATTAATCGGCCGATTATTTTTTCGATTAATCGATTAATCGGATAAAAAAAAACAATATGCAAATTTTTCGTTTATTTAAAAGAATTTAATGAACTGGATGTTAAAAAACAACTTAAAATTTACATTAACATTCTTATTTTGTTATGATGTAATAAAAAACAATATTTTCAAAGTACAAGAACCCAAACACAATATTTATGAAACAAAATAACCCCAAACATTCTGAAAAGAGGTGGACTATTACTGTTCAAGAAACTTTGCACCCAGCACTTTGCACTTTGCACCCAGCACTTTGCACCCAGCACTTTGCACCCAGCACTTTGCACCCAGCACTTTGCACCCAGCCCTGGCACTTTGCACCCAGCACTTTGCACCCAGCACTTTGCCCCAGCCCTGGCACTTTGCATCCAGCACTTTGCACCCAGCATTCAGCACTTTGCACCAGCACTTTGCACTTTGCACCCAGCCCTGGCACTTTGCACCCAGCACTTTGCACCCAGCCCTGGCACTTTGCACCCAGCACTGGCACTTTGCACCCAGCACTTTGCACTGTGCCCCTGCACCCAGTCTCTAACTCTGCCCTGCACCCAGCCCTGCCCCCACATTCTGCCCTGCCCCCACACTCACACTCTGCCCTGCACCCACTCTGCCCTGCACCCACACTCACACCCTGCCCTGCATCCCCACCCCCACTCTGCCCTGCACCCAGTCTCCCACTCTGCTCTGCACCCACACTCACACCCTGCATCCCCACCCCCACTCTGCCCTGCACCCAGTCTCCTGCCCTGCACCCCCCACCCCCACTCTGCCCTGCACCCCCACCCCCACTCTGCCCTGCACCCCCACCCCCACTCTGCCCTGCACCCACACTCACGAACCGCTCTGTGCGAATGGAGCCACTCGCACAGAGCGAACCGCTCTGTGCGAATGGAGCCACTCGCACAGAGCGAACCGCTCTGTGCGAATGGAGCCACTCGCACAGAGCGAACCGCTCTGTGCGAATGGAGCCACTCGCACAGAGCGAACCGCTCTGTGCGAATGGAGCCACTCGCACAGAGCGAACCGCTCTGTGCGAATGGAGCCACTCGCACAGAGCGAACCGCTCTGTGCGAATGGAGCCACTCGCACAGAGCGAACCGCTCTGTGCGAGTGGAGCCACTCGCACAGAGCGAACCGCTCTGTGCGAGTGGAGCCACTCGCACAGAGCGAACCGCTCTGTGCGAATGGAGCCACTCGCACAGAGCGAACCGCTCTGTGCGAGTGGAGCCACTCGCACAGAGCGAACCGCTCTGTGCGAGTGGAGCCACTCGCACAGAGCGAACCGCTCTGTGCGAGTGGAGCCACTCGCACAGAGCGAACCGCTCTGTGCGAGTGGAGCCACTCGCACAGAGCGAACCGCTCTGTGCGAGTGGCTCCATTCGCACAGAGCGATTCGCTCTGTGCGAGTGGCTCTGTGCGATCCGTGCACATAGACATGAAGAATACTTACCTCCGGAACGCGTCACATCCGTCACGTAGCTAAAAGAAGGCGGAGACTGCAGAGCGTGTAGCAGAAGCGGGGAACGCTCGCGGAGGTAAGTAAAAGGAGCCGAGTGCTCCAACAACGAATTGATCACTCGATTAATCGATAACGGAAATCGTTATCGATGATTTCCGTTATCGATTATTATCGATTTTATCGATTCGTTGTTTCAGCTCTACTTAAGTAAATGTGTTATTACATTCTCCATAACTCATTACATAATTAAGGGAAAAACGATAAAATCATGCCGGATATGAAAATAGTCTGAAATTCATCACAGTTCAGTTTTCCTTTACGTAATATTTAATTTTATCACATCATGGCGGAACCGACCTGGAACAGATGACACAGAGATTCTTGTAGTATGGGTTATGAAATGCACGATCCGCCGCAGGCTTCTTACAGCTTCAATAATGTAACGCTTCAATAAAGTAAAGGCTAGTGTCCCAGACGTCACATTGTGCTCGTGTGTGATATATATGCAAAGTAATAGAAGCGTAATATGACTGTAAGTCATCCACATGGGTCCAGTAAAAGAAGGCCTTCTGTATCTGAACTTTTAAGAGTTTATAGAGGTCCAAACATGTTGACAATGTTAGCCCTTATTTGAAGAAGCAGCCCCTGCCTTGTTTGCCTCACCAGTAACGTATAAGAACTCTCTATTTTAAATATAATTCTTGGTAGCAGAATAAGTGACTGTTATGTTGTTAAAACAACACAAGCCATAAGTTAAGTACATACATACAGCATGTTACATAGAAAGCACAGCATTACTTAACTGACTGCGCTTACAAATGGGTCATTAGTTGAAATGTTAATGTTTTACAGACCTTTTACAGTTTAGCCATAAGTGGCTATAGAGTCGAGCTCCCTAAAGAGCAGATGTTCTGACCTCCTTGAGGGACTCGGTACAAAGTGCAGTCAGAAGGAAATGGTGGCTTTGTGAAGAAGGTGGGCCGTACCATTCCATAGGGCTGTATTACTACGCTTATCTCCTAAGCAGTGCATTAGCTGGATTTATGGCAATTGCATTTACATCTCAATTTCTAAATCTGAGCTGCAGAGTATGTTGGATTTTTCTAAATAATAATATATAAGTAGTAATGGTGATTTTTATAGAAAAGATGGTATTTCCATTAGCAACCGGTCTGTGCTAATCAAATATTCATGTGTGAATTTGGTATTATGGCCATTTCCAAAAAACTTTGGTTTTAAAGATCCATTATAGATTAAAAATAACTTTAGTGTTTCTGAGATGACGCACAGTAATTTTTAACCCCTTGACGACAAAGCCCATACATGTACAGGCTCACAATGCATTGTCCTTAATGGGTTTAAGGCCAAGCGGTTGTCCTTGGGGGTTAATATAGTAGATATTTTGAGACAACCAAGTATATCTTATGAGAGCATACCCTGTTCTCTTCTACCTGCTTTCACACAGCTGATCGGATGAAGAAAGTCTCAGCGTTAGCCAGTCGGCAGACAGAGAAGTATAGGTTTCTAGTTTAGGACCCCTTTAGCCATCCATGGGCAGTAATTGACCGGATTACTGTCTGCAAGAAGACAGCACCAGTTACACAGAGAAAGCAGCGTGTAACTTTTTTTAAAGTACAAGCTGTTTTTCCAAATTCCTAGGTCTTTGTGAAAATAAAATGTGGTCCCTCCAAAAGAAGCAAAAGCCATATGAGTTGAGGGTCATTCAATTTTTTTTTGTAATTCGAATGCATCAGTTGGTATTATTGTATCATCATAACATTTTGAATGCTGAGCATAACTATGATAAATGTAAAGTAATTACTACATATTAGCAACATAAGAAATATAATATATAAAGCTGTTTGTTCAGTTTTGGAAATGATAGTGAACAGTTAGAATTATTTTCGAAATGGTAACGTGAAACTACTACATTGACCTATCGATTTAGATGCCAACTCAGATATCAGGAGAATTAATAGTCCAATCTTATAACAAGCTTTGAGCTCAACTCCACAAATTCTTCAATATATTGATAGGGCCTCTCTGAACCAACAGAAGACGATTCACTTGGTTCTAGATAAATAACAACCTTAGAATGGCAAATAAAAGGTTCAGCACATCTGTGTTCCAATGCTACAAGTGAAATAATAAGTTTTTTTATTTTCTTTGTTGGAAATTTGCTTCTTGGAACGCATCACATTTTTGATATCGTTGGTAATGCAAATTAATTCCATAAACCTTTAGCATGTGATGTCATTAGAGACAGCTTGCGCACCAAGAAGCGATGGACCCCCTATGCATCACAGGAGACTACTAAGCTCCTGCTACAGTGTTAAGCAAACCAAGTTGACTTTGCTCAAGGAGACAAAACATTTTTCTAAGATTATACTTCCAAAAAAATAATCCTATGTTCTTGGGATTTTTAATATACATTTGGGGCAGTAATGTACCAATCTACTATTTTTCAATTTCTTGTAAATTGATATACAATGACTTGCCTTTATGGCGCATGCCAGGTAGGATGAGTCCTTGTAAATGTTATGTTGCATGTCCAAGAGACAGGAGGTCTCATTCTGAAACAGTGAATTGCGCCAGAATAGGCAAGAAGAGGCTAGGGAAGCTTCATGGCTTTTTACACAATTTATCCAGAGCTTATCAATATTACTTTTGAAACCCACTGAGACTCTTCTGCAATTTTTCGACCTTGCTGGACATTAATTAGTTACCTGTGTGGTAAGTGTCCAAGGGCTATAAATTGCAGGAGAGTCTCAGTGGATCTTAAAGTAATCTAGATTCGGCTCCATGGTGAGCAATACAGCCATGTTAGGATTAGATAGGACTCACCGCGATTGGGACACTTTGATGTCGCTGTAGGCTAAGCAATACATGATGGTGGAATTCCCAATATTTATATGTCTGATAGGTGTTCTAAGTAGCATTTGCAGTATGTATCTATTGGATGTGCTCTGATTCCTTGCTTTTGTTGGGTGTACTTGTTCATTTCAGCTGCACCCAAAAATCTGTATTTATATGCTTACCCCTTTTTTTTTGTTAAAAAAAAAGAAAATGCTTTTCATGTCTTCTCAGAACCTAAAATATTCACATTATGAGCATTGTATCCAAATTCATCTGGAAGTCATTTTCTCAACCCAAATCTGGGTTTCAAAATCTGGTTTTCGAATGCTAATATTTTATGAGTATAATTTTTTTTTTCCTGCCAGAACTGTATTTTGATTATTCTAATGAGCTCTTGTGACAGACATCTTTGTAGAACATGCCAATCAATTGTGCACCTGTTCTTCACGTAGAACCAAATAACAACAGAACTATTTGTTTAACATAATATCTATTTTATCTCTTTTTTTTTTCTCTTTATAAGCTTAGAGAAGGCTACGTTTCCTCTTCTATTACTAACACTGTCTGGTCTATTATTCTCATTTCATATCCCCTAGGTGGTAATAATGGCCACCATTCTTGATTCCTTATAAACATCTTGTAATTTGGTGCTTAATACATTTCCCTTAGTATTGCGGTGATAATTGTGCTTTGGTCATATAGTGTAGATTGCATGACCTGCATTAATTACCACATTGGAGAACAGATATGCTTCAATTACAAGCGTTGCGTGCTAATGACTATATAGGAGATGGCGCATAACTAAGTGCTTCTACTTTATTGCAAATCTGTGAAAAACCTCCTTCACCTCGCTTCTTCCCTCGAGACAACCATAAAACCTTTAGAGAACATGTTTGTTCAATTTGTATAGATGACGCCATGTCCAACTCGGTGAAAATGTTTAATGGAATAAGGGTTGTACGCTTCGGCTAAAATGCGTAAACCCATCCGTGGTCTCAAAATGAGGTCTGCGTATTGCTTTTCCCATAATATCTTTTAAGACTTTGGTTTAAGAATTACCGTTGGTAACCCTACTGTACATCAAACATAATGATTTGTAATCATGAAAAAAGGAGATCCGTGAAAAAAAACAGAGGCCCTGTTTTGCGACCCAGGTCTGTCCCCTTTCCTTCCTCCCTCTTTCATCGTATCCTTTTTTTGTAATTGTCATTTCATCCGATTTCTCCACGGTCTTTATCTAATTCAACGCAGACTTTATTGTTTATAAAACACTTTGTTTGTTCTGTAATACTTTTTTTTAACCACAAACGCGAACAAATGTCATTTATGACCTTGCAGAAGGAACACCAAGGAACTCTAAGGACCAAAATGAGAAACCGTTTTGGTTCTGGCCTAATCTTTTTAATCTCTTTTAAAGATCTCTCAAATCCTTTTTTGCCTTTGCGTTGTGCCTGGAAACGTGTGGTTTGGTGGAGTGTATTAGATTATACATAGGGGGATGAGTTGAAATATTCAGTAACAATCATGGCTTGGTTGCCTCTCATATTGCGTATATTGAAGCAGTATTGTGTGTCGTGAGAACGCACTATACTTTTGCATTACGGCACTCAAAGGGATCGGAGGGAGCTCTACTTAAGGTCACGTCACTGGCAGGTTTCCCAGGGTATTGCGATAGTTAATGGAAGAGTCAAATTAAGATCATTGAGATCAATGAAATCATGTTAGATGCTATTAGTAGAATCAATGACCCCATCAATAGCAAAGTTTTTTTTTGTCAGTAAAAACCTAGCGCTCTGACCCCTCTCCCGTTTACACCCCTGCCGTTCTTTATTATCGCATGCCTTACATATACCTGGATCCGCTTGTGAACCCTGTGTTTTGTGCAGAGCTAGGCAGGGGGTCGCACAGTGTATGGAGGTTAATTAGATCTGTCTGGCAGCCTTAGCGAGGAGTAAGGCCATTATAGCTGCAATCTGAATTAAATGTACATATCGGGGAATATTTAAACTGACTGCCAACTAAAGGATTTTTTTTCCGAGACCGTGAGGCACAGAAAATTGGGAAAAGAGCGAGGATTCAGTTATGCCCAAACCAGACGATAAAGGTTTCTATTCAAGCAACAGTTCTGTGTTTAGAAAATATCCATTGATTGTACCCCGGGGTGTGTTGTGCGTTCCTTGGAGCTGTTGCGTGTCGCCTGAAGGCTGTCGGTGCACCAGTTGCTCTTATTCTGCCTTTTTGTTTTTTGATTAAACGCATTTTCTTCAATGCGGCGAGCAGGCAAGTGCAGCCGGTCAATTACTTCTAATGCTTCATATTTAAAGGAATAGATTGTTTATTCAGTTACATTAACTAAAGACCATGATATATCACTTAATATTTCAAGGAGACCGTCTGAATCCAATTAAATAAAAGTTGTGATGATCACCACTACACAGATCAGGCGCATCAGGCTTTTGATTGTAAGCTCTTTGGGGTTCTATGGACATTAGTAGGTTTTATTGTTTATTCTATGTTAAAACAGTTTCACGTTAACACGTTGGGGATTTACTTAGAGCAATGGTGTGTGAGCAAAGATTAGAAATATATGTAGGATGGAGTGTGTAGGGGGTAAGGCATAATAGACAGGTGAGAGGGAGGAGAGATCAGTGAAAATGAAGGTACAAGAGAAAAAGACAATAGTGTGTAAGGGTTGTTGAAGACAGGGTAATGAGAGGGGTGAATGCAGTGGGAAGAAAAGCAAGAGACAGCTATATGAGATAAGATAAAGAAAATATCATTGGGAGAGAAGGGAGAATAATGTGAGGAGGCAAGGCAGAGAAGTGCTAGTTAAAATGCAGAAGGAATGGTGGAGGTAAGGGAGGAAACGATAAACGAGAATGTGGGGAATGTGGGGTAGGGTGAGGAGGAGAGGACAGTGTGTCAGAGGAGGAGTAGAGAATAGGAGGAGAGGTGGGAGAGCAGTATGTGTGAGAAGGAGGAGGGAATAATAATGAGTGAGGAGGAAGGAGTGTGTCTCCATGAACAGGAGAGAGCAGTTTGTCGGGTGACGAGTGAAGGATAGAGTTAGGAGGCAGAGGATTATGTTAGGCAGGTGAGAACAGAGAGTGAGGAGAGAACATTGTTAGGTAGGGGGAAGAGGATAGTGAGTGAGAAGGAGCACTATGTTGGGAGTGCAGTATAGGAAGTGAGTAGGTAAAACTGGAAGGAGGAGTGGAGAATGGGTCGTGAGAAGTGACTACATTATGTTTTGGGGGACTTGAGAGTGCAGGAAAGACCAGTGCTGTGAGTGAGGAGGGAGATCTGAGTACAGTGAGGAAAGAGCAGTATATGGGGGAATACAATGAGCAAGGGAGAGAAGAGAGGAGTGGATAGGGTAGGAAGAGAGTGCAGTGTATGAGGTGGGATCAGAGATAGGAAAGTGTGCATTGTATGAGGTGGGGTCAGAGAGAGGAGAGAGTGCAGTGTATGAGGTGGGGTCAGAGAGGAGAGAGTGCAGTGTATGAGGTGGGGTCAGAGGGAGAAGAGTGTGCAGTGTATGAGGTGGGGTCAGAGGGAGGAGAGAGTGCAGTGTATGAGGTGGGGTCAGAGAGAGGAGAGAGTGCAGTGTATGAGGTGGGGTCAGAGAGAGGAGAGAGTGCAGTGTATGAGGTGGGATCAGAGAGGAGAGTGTGCAGGGAAGACAAGTGCAATGAGTGAGAGTGGGAAAGCGAGAGGAGAGTGCATCAGGTGAATAGGAAAGAGAAAGGAAAAGGTGCAGCAGGTGGATCGGGAAAACAATGGATGAGGCATAGAGATAACAGTGGATGGGGGGGAATGGTTGGTTAGGAAGGAAAGAACAATGGATGAGAAAGGAAAGCGGTGTAAGGGAGCAGTGAGCAACAGGGAGAGAAAACAGCAATATGTTAGGGAGGGAAGAGATCAGTGTGGGGAGGGGAAGAGAGAACAATAAGAGAGGGTAGGGAAAGGTATAAATATGGTGATATGAGAGATCTAGCAGCGTGATGTAGGAGAGGAAGATACACAGAGCGAGGCTGTAGTGTCACACGCTTCTTGCTTTCTAACAGGCTTCCAGCTGGCTCCTGTGTTATGTGGCCATATGTCTGCCCTCTCCTGTAGCCTAACACATATTCAGAAGGTGGGGGGGGGGATCAGGGGTTTTAACCTCTGCTGTACCAGTGTACCCTGCACCTCATTACCATATGTTTTGGGATACAATACCTTGTAGACCTTTCCAGCATGAGACAGGAAAGCTCGTTCAGGGAGCAGAGTTATGCCAAAATAAGTATTTCAAAAAGCTTCCCCGCTTCCCTCTACAACTATATAAAAAAAACCAAATCCCTTAAATCCTGGGGTTGTTTGATATTTCCAAATCCCTGTTTTGCTATAATGACCTTCAATGAAGTGCTGACAACATTCAGCCCGGGGGCAAGTCTAGCCAAGTGGCCCAGTAATAAAGTGACCCAAAGTGATCCGTCCTGGCAGACAACGTGTGCTATCCCGTCCTGTCCAAAATACATTTGCAGAAAGAGTATGTAAAGAAAACCTAAAAGTGTGCAGAAAATTTTTTGATCACCACAGAAATGCCATTTACGCTATACTCTCACCATACATAGATTAGCTATAAACCATAAAAACTTCAGGTAGTTGCCCAATATCTTTTAATCTGAGAAATTGCCCCCTTGCCAGCCCTCACCACCTCATCCATCCTTTACTTCCAATGGGACAGCCTGTCTAACCCGTCTCGTAACATTTTGTTTTCTGTAGAATGTGTCTACTGAGTCTGTTTTCCCATACCGCCTGATCCAGTGACCCCAAATCCTCTCTTTTAACTCTGATCCATTTTATTCACTGTTCTCCATTCCTTTTTTTTTTTTTTTTTCCCCAGGAGCTCCCACCCGAGACGTCATTCTGGTCTCCACCATCCTAACCCTAAGCTTGAGTCTTACCATCATCATGTGTGGGATCTGCCAGTGGTGCCAGCGGAAAATGGTAAGTGTCAGACATCTGTACCTTAGCTCAGCCCTCACCACCCAACACCCCAAACACCGGCATTCCACCCCAAACACATGCAAAATTCACATTTTACCATGAACTCCAGTGCTATGTACTGCATGCAAAAAGCTCCACTGTGGATTAGAAGATTTAATATCGGATTGTGTATGTCAGATGTGTGGCAGGATCAATACATTCACATTTTTTAAAGTTTTCATGTACCTGTTTTGGTGTGTACTTGTATGCAAGTGCACCTGTCCTCAAGAAATGCATGGATAACAAGGGTCCACTGGGGATGCGTATGAAACTAGACACCATACTAAAACAAGGAGCTAGTAAATGAATATATAAAAGGTTACTTGATTGGTGCTGTCTCTGTTTATGGGTTCTATCCAGTATATAGCTGCACACGCGTGCTCACCCAAAGTGTTTTATGTTCTTACGAGGCAAAGGATCGCGAGTGCCCACCAGGGAACCATGTTTACAGTGTTTTATGTCTTTAATTCATCGGTACCAGATGCCATAGAAATAATTGGATGGATTTAATCCTTATACCAATCTTCTAGTACAAAGTATCGATCCAGTGATGCTATAGTGGCACATCACTGAGTTGTTATACAAGACACAATTCCGATTGCCTTTGGAGTCAGAAGAAAAAATACCTCTTTGCGGCAATATTGGGCAAAAGCTTTTAACCTTCTTCTCAATCAACAGATATGAGTACTCGGAAGGGTTAAACTTGAGGAACTTTCTCTCTTTTCATCAAGAGTAACTATGTGACTTGCCTTTTTGTTTCTTCGGAAGAGACCTGATTGGTCTTATAAGCTTGCACTCTAAAGCTACTCAATAAAGGTATCAACTAGTCTCTTGTAGCCTATTCTTGTCGCTATGGACTTGGTATTTCCAAAGGTGTCCATTGCTAATGAATGCAAAATCTCCATTGTATAGTTGACATAACTGCGGTTACAGATACGTGGAGTCCGGCTAACCCCTAATAATTCACTTATTTAGAATATATACTCAATAGGGCTATGGCGCAGCAGCAAGCATGCTTCTTGGCACATATCTAATGCCACATATGTAATTGATATATCATTTTGTTTACAGTAATGGTAAATTTATTCTAATTTATTCTAAAAAAAATACTTAAGACACCCATTTTTCCAGTTCTCAGTTTTTCGCTTTCTACTTAGAAACCCGGGCAGAATCATTGCAATGCTGCATATATGTGCATGTGTGTTTTGGGGCAACTGGTACCAACTGCATTTTCCCAGGCTTGAACCTTGCAGAGACTTGTTCACGCCGTTGGTATGGCAGTATGTCAGATGAGGAAAGGCGCAGAGCCAGGGCGTGACTGGGGCGACTATACAGCCCTGGCACATTAAGGCTAAAGGCCACCAAACAACGTACGGGCAGCCACCAACTAGATACGCGTGGCTGAGTGTTTCTCGAGCGGGTGGCTGTGCATAGCCATCTGCAGGACCTGATCTACCACTGGAGCAGCAGCATCAGGAGGTATGCCGTCCTGGTGGCCACCGGGCATTTGGCCAGTCCAGGCCTTGGCAGGGTATTACACTCTGCAGGAGTTAAAGAGGAATCCGAGACTACAATTTTAGGAAAAGGAACAAACATGCCTAACCGTTGTTACCTGCAGTAAATCTGGTAAAATAAAACCGATCTATATGTATTGTAGTGCTGTAGGAACCGCTATTACCTCCGGCAGACATCGCTAGGCAATGCAGGCTGCTCTGGAGATGCTGCACTACATATCAATCTGCACATAATGGTTTATACAATCCAGCAGTAAGTGCTGGATGGCAGTTGTTGTGTTGACTGCTTGTACAGATTTGGTAGAACTAGAGTTTTATTTTATTGGTGCATTAAATTCCCATAACGGATGTATAAAACGCTGTGCGTGATATGAATCGCTTATTGCAAAACAAAATACTGTTGCAGCTGATTACTCCTTAATGCCTAAACAAAATATCTCACGGGTACAAACAATGTCATGAAAAATGCATTATACAATGCTTAATAAAAAAAAAAAATAATGCTAACTCATTAATAAAACACAAAAAAAATCGAGTAAGTCGATTAGGCGCCCGCTGCTAGAGGAGAGGCTGGAGAGCCTGCCTCGGCCTACTAATGCCAGCAAACTAGACACAAACTGCATGTATTTGGCATGAAACCACGGAGACAAATTCGGAAAATAAGACTTTCACTTTCTTAGTTTCCTTAGAACATGAAAAATGGTAGGATTTCGGCTCCAGTCCTTACAATTTACGTTTTGAAGGTGCGGTTCCATTTGGGTAAAACAAGGGTGTTAAGCAAGCAAATCTAAAGCCATTTCATTCTTTCTGCTGGTTCTTTCTTAGGTTTAATAACATAAAAGAGACTTTTATCGTATTTGACAACTACTAGCTCTTACTTTCTGTCACATGCCCTAAAAAAGGTAGACTTTAACAACTTAAGAGTTCTACTCGGTAACGTTTTGGAGGTTGCAAACTGATATTTTGTTGATAAAGAAAAAAGACATGCATTACATGTATTGAATGAAAGGATATCTGAAGAGATCTAACGTTTAAGGAGTCATAAGAAAAAGGAAAAAAAAAAAGGCCACTTTTAAAACCGGGAGTTAGTGTTATCACATTTTTAAATACATGTCGGGTTTGCATAGGTCTCCCCCCCCCCCCCCTCATCTTCAAGACTGGGACCTAATGGGGCCTTTGGCAGCTGTAATCTTCTTATACAGTTACATTAGTTGATAGTATAGTTAGTCAGGGCCAGGCCTGGACTGGCCATCTGGCACACCAGACAAATGCCCAGTGTGCCACTGGTCGAGGGCACCCCATACTCCCCCGATCTGCTGCTCCAGAGGCAGATCGGTTGCTGCAGTGTGTGGCCGCCTTCTGGATATAACTAGCCGCAGGCTAAATGAGCATAAAAAAACGTAATGTGTGGCCGTGTATATCCAGCCGTCAGCCATGCTTACATCTGTAGGCGGCTGCCGGCCTTAAAGCCCCAGTACAGCCTCGTCATCCCCAGTCTGGCCCGGTATTTCCAGTTTTGGGAACGAGTTACTGAATGTAAGTACAGTTTTTTGTTGATGTTAATAAATGGCAAAATAAACTTAACATAAATCTTAAACTGATAGGTTTACAATAATCTTCCTTTAGATCTTGGTGTATAATCACATGCTTAATCAGCGACTTCACTGGGAACGTTCACTCAGGTGATTTTAAGCTTAAAAGTTTGCTTTCAAAGCCGCATATTTACTGCGCCCTGCAGTACATTTACTGCACCTGTACGACATTTAGTAAATTTCCATGATGTCATAAAGACATTTCCCTTTAAAAAAACCTGCTTACTGTTTCCACGCAAACAATAGTGGGCTTATATGTTTGCATGTAGTAGAATTCTGGGGGTGCAGGGGTTTCCTCTGTCTCTGCCGAGTTGGTCCGAGCCAAGCATCTGCACCAGTGTGCCCAGTTATAAACTGGGAATGTCAGCGGTCCACGTGTGCGATGCCACTGAGTGCATGGGTAGGAATTCCATTGATTTTATACATTTTCACCAACTTCTACTGTCTTTAAATATAAACTTGTCCTCGAGAACTGCACTTTAAGAGTTTATGAATCTGTCGTATTACGGCTGGAAACCATCAATTTTTTTTTTTACATTTTATTTGTTATGTCTAATTTGTGGCGAAGTAATGTTTATTATTAATAATTAGTAATATTATTTATTAATATTAGTATGTAACAGTACAGCTCTACAGACTCTGTTGGCGCTCTATAAATAAATGCAATGTGCCATATAATTTTTAGGTGCTTGTGCCTCTTTAGATCCAAAATGATCTTTCTTTCTGTGAAGATTGTATCATGAATTTGAACATCTTGTTAAATATTGCTATTTTTTGATGATTCACATTTGGTCAACAGGGCACTCAGTTCAAGGCCTTTGACCCATTGCGGTGCTAGATTTTAAAACCAAATAACTGCTTGAACACAGGTGGTCAATGGCCGCAGGAAGCCTATAGAATTAAAGAATGCTTTGTCGCTGTGTAATCACCAAGAAAAGCTATAATGTTATAAAATAGCCATGATTGTCGATGTTCGACTTGTTGTTTCACTGGCATAAGCTGTTACTATAGCAATTTGCAGAAACTGCAAGATTTGGTTACATAATGTATAAATAGAACAGAATTTTTCAAAACCTCAGCAGAAAAAAGGCTAACAATGAGAAGCAAAGGAGTCTCATTCTATTTGTGGGACAGACTAAATTAATATGTACATAGAGACACACGCACGTAAATGCATGGAGACGTGTATTCTCAAACCCGACTCATTAACCCTTATCATGTTAATGATTGCTGCCAAACCATGGAACCCATGCGAGTGATATTTGATATTTACGGTTGAATTTTTTCTTTATGCAGCAGTTTGCATGACACCAATTTGATTTGTAATTTTTTAATTAAGAATTGATAATCAGCTTTGTGTTTGACATAACTATCGAGATAATATATAGAACACTAAAAGTTACCAAATACTGGCATACACAAAACGACACAGATTGGTTTTGCCTTGAGGAAGCGGGACATTGCTTATGAAAATCAGTTTTGCTACAATTACATTGCTACTGCCAGCCAAAATGCACGCCTAGCCTATTTATTACGCGTGTCCATTTAATCGAATGCATTACATTTTTATTTCTAGGGCACCAGCTGATTCCGTAGCACTAATACAACAGCAGGAGGGTAAAAAGTATCGATAACTGTAAAACTGGCAATATGCAACATTTACAATAAGACTAACACATTTTAGGGTATACTGGTACGGGAAGAGACAAAGACAATCTATTAGGAGATTAGGAAGAAAGAGAGTGAGAAGGACAGGGACTGCTTGGTTGAGGATGATTTAATTGTATCAAGGTTGATGTGAAGGCGGAGGACTGGAAGGATGCAGGACCGTCCTTAAGAGTTCAGTTGTGACCCCCCCCTGAGTCCCTTTGTCCCCTCATTCACTGCGCCACTTATATCTTTCCCTCCCCAATGTAGTTCAGGTATGGATCAAATAGAACAACACAAGGAAACACAGCATTGCAGGTATAGATCAACTGAATATGACATACAAACCCTGTATTTGCAGGTATAGAGAACATAAATGCATGTGGAACCATAGCATTGCATTTATGGAGCAACTAAAAAATCACATGCAAACTCAGCATTAAATGTATAGTTCAAAAAATAATGCATGACAAATCGAAATTACAGGTTTAGATTGCAGGTCACACCCTCCAAAGGCCAGCCCTGGCACCCAGTTTGCACGCATAAGACTTGCCCAGCACCCATACACTTGCCTGCCCTTAGACATACTTGCCCTAACATGTAAACAAGCATGCAAAGCTCGCCCCCTCTCTCTCGCCCCCTCTCTCTCGCCCCCTCTCTCTCGCCCACTCTCTCTCTCTCTCTGTTATTAGGGTAGTATTTGGAGATAAGAGAAGAGATATGGGGGAGAAATGTCCCCACTCCCGAGGGGCCCACATCAAGCCACATGAATATAACATGTGTAATATCCACAGGTTCTTTGTTTTTCTCCCCAAGGGGGTCTTAATTATCAATGAACATAGTGGGAGATGGAGGGAGGGGAGGAAAGGTATACATCAAAGGAAGATAAAACACATGGCAATACGTCGCTGTAGATAATTAGAGAGCTAAGTGCTTACATTTTAATGTAAGAAAGCATGTCTTCACCTAGAAGGTGGTGGATAGGTGGAATAACCTTACTATCAGACGTGGTATAGGCTACTAGTGCATGAGTTTAGGTATGCACAACTTTGGCATATGACTATTGTGACCTTAACACAAGGCCAAGGGTCTTACAGCTAGTAAAAATATGGGACAAGATGAGGAAAATGCCCTGTTGTAAAATGTTATGTTTCTAGCCAGTGGAATAATGCTTTTGACGTAACACTTTGAAAAAGTAGCTTCTTGTTCTTATCACCTTTTTGTAAATTATTATATTATACGAAGGCCAATTATTGTCAGAAACCTATTTGTTACAGCCCTGTAATGTAAGATTCCTTTTTACGTGTCTACATATTTTATTTTGACTTCTGAAGCCTCTTTGAATACGTTTACCATTCGTAACTCTGCGGCCTTGCATCGTATTTTTAGAAGTTCTTCTATGTTCTGTTGATAACCTATTTTTTCAACCGCGTGACACAGATGATATCTTAAAAGTACGAATGACTAAATATGTTTTCATAATGTATGGGCTTCAGATAATATCTCCAAAGCTTTTAATGAGCGTTTTCGGATCGCAGTAGAAGAATCCTTCTAATCGCCTTTTAAGCTACAGTATCTTTGAGGTTGAAGTCATTGCTTTTTTTAGCCGTTTCATTTTGGGAATAGATGGGGTGATTGTTGCCATTCAGTTATCCTCTGTATTGGGAAAAATTACGCGGTAAGCGTCACCCGTCAGCATGGGGAGGCTGTATTTAGCAATGCTTTCATCCTATCAAAAAGGTACTGTAATAGAACACAATGAGGCGACAAATAAAGGCAATTCCTTGTATCCTAGATACAACTTTTACTGTTCTATGAAGGCACAGACACACATTTTATCTTTTTTTTTTTTGCTTTTTTACTTTTATGGGTTGCTTAGAGAGTGGCTATATAATGCTACGAATATAATATTAGAATTGTAAAATTTACTTAGGAAGTAAGTAATATCAAAATAAGCATATGCTACATATGCATGTACAGTTGTTTAGATGATTGATAGACAGATGAGTGAGTGAATCTATCACGTAATTAAATTAACTTTTAAGTATGCACTCAATTTTATGATAATACTTTGGTTTTCTATCCTGGTTATTGAAAATCCCTACAGTATTACTCTTATTGTAATACACACGCAGTTTAAAGGCAGGTCTGAAAAATGCTGTAGTAAGAATGCCTTTAAAAATGTACATTTTAATAGTTTCATCATTTAACAAAATGCAAAGTCAACAAAAGAAAAATCTAAGTCGCATTAATTTTTGGTATGACCACCCTTGTCAATGAATTGCCAATCAAATAGGTAAAGAAATCAAAATCACAGTCTCGTATCTAAAACAGGTCTTGGTTACAAAATGTCATTCATTCAAAGCTAGTGGACATGGCCACATTTATCAACAACTAAACCTATGAGAAAACATTAAGATGGTTCACGGGTCCAGGGCAGCATCGGACTTAGTCTTTTGGTAATTTGGCACGGTCAGAATGTGCTTCCTATTTTGGTTATTTAATCATGCCTAAAAGTAATATCCATGATCATCTAAAACTAGAAAATAAGCAAAAATACATTTGGCTTGTATTAAGGTGTAGATACATTTGTGGCTTGTTAAAAGACACTGGTGATATGGTTTATGCACTATAAGCTCCTGTATGCCAGGTACATTTCCTTATCATGTTAAAGAAATAACTACAAGTTACTCTACTTTGCACACAGTCATTGCTTTATAATTATATAAACATCAGCGAATAGTCTGCTTCCCATGCGCATTTGAATGGTAGAATATGCTTCCTATAGCAATTTATGTTATAGCTATTGCTTTCCTTCAATGGATGGAAACAAACGGCTGCACATATTTTTTTTCAGATTGTGTGAAAACTTCTTAGAAGGCAAAATCGGTGCCAAAGGCGAATGTCAAAAAAGTGAAAACAGAGCTGCCAGAGATTTCCCTACTTTATTTCTTTGGCTCTATGCAAAAAATAAAAAAAAAAAAATAAAAGTTATTCAAAATAAGCAAAATTCCAAAGTAATTGTCACTATTTGACATAATCCTCTAATGTCAACAAGCATTTAATCCGCATGTTACTGGTTTTAATGACACAATTTTCTACCTTTTCAACCATATGTTGGATGTTTTAGTTGTGGAAACACCATTTACATGACCCATTTTAAAGCTCAACCTGACAGCTGGACTCCATTCCTCAATAGTGAGTCACTGACAACCATCCTGTCTGCCAGCATATAGTGTTTGTGATCTTGAGGACTTTTTAGTATCTCTGCCCCTCGTCACTCTCTTTGGAGACATTGTCTGAGGTCTCTACTGAGCTCTGTCACACTTTCAGAACATTTCCTTCCAACACGCCTTGGGCCAACTCAGATCAGTGGCTAAGACTGTTATGGGGTTCACTTGTAGATGACCCTTTCTGTAGTTATGTGCACAACGTTTTTGTTTTTCATATTTTTTTTGGTGTTTTAGTTGTAAAAGATCACTTTGTGTTTACTTCAATATGAAACCTCCCAGCACATTTCCTTTTTAGAGCTCATGTCTTAATATGAACTGTGTGTAAGCACAACTTGATCTAGGGCTATTGTGAGACATACTAACTATCCACAAATGACCTGTCCCATCCCATTACACCACCTTAACACCTAATTAATTATTAACTTGTCCAGCCTTCTCAGCGTAATGTTGGTTTCTGTTGCGTAGCTGTGTGACTAGGTCCTACTCCACCTTCCTTTTGTTGCTGGCCCAAACATCAGCCCGAAGCTTGTTCAGCGCTTATTGCTTGATGGGGCCATCTGTTCAGCTAAACCTTGCCCGTTCTTTCCCTTCTGCTCTCCTAATGGTACCACTTGTCTTGCTGGCCAATACCTCGCAGTGGCATTCTTTCAATTTGTTTGATGGGAACAGCTGTGCGTCTGCAGCGTAGCACACAATCTTGCTATCTAGTTTAGATTGTGAGCTCTTTGAATCCATGATCTGAGTTGAAATTAACACAACAGAACACAAATAATGATTCCTTCCCTAGGTAACATTTAAAAAAAGGTAAGCAAGAAATATAAATATTATCTGAACACTAACTGTTTAGTTACTTTCAAGATTAGAACGGCCATTACGTATTGTGGAACGCATGAAAATAATGAATATAGGTCTTACAAAAGCTGAAAATTAGTAATTCAGGTTAACCTCTCTTCTGAATATATTAATTTATGTTTTCTAGCACTTGTTATGCATTTACAAAAACCTCCACAATTTTAAATGTGGTTTAGAACTAATGGGCTATTTAATGTGAGATGAGATCTGTGGCAGATTGTGGCAAAACCATTATAACAGTGGTTTCCGCTTATAAACCATGGCATGTTCGTGGGGAGGAATAAATATGCAGATCCCGAGGACGGGAATGTAGGAAAGCTGCTCCCTGTGATATTCAAATCTTCTTAAAGCTCGACTTGTGACAAACGACACAAACCTACAAACAAAAGAAAAAGGGAGGGAGGGTGGGACACGCAACCAGGTAAGCTAACCACAAAAAATGGTTCCTGAGCCCGGGAAAGCAGCCACTTATATAATCTTCCCCCAACTCCACCCCCGAAATTCCCGCCAAAAAGCCTACCCCTCCTCCGCACAACAGTCAAGGCCCACTATAGCCCATGCTGGCCCCCCCGTGGGCATCATTAATACGCGCTTCTGGCTGTATTCTGTGTTTAGATCCAAACTCCTTCGCAGTCCCTGGATCGGTAGAACACCTTTAAGCATTCAGCTCTGTCTCACAGAGAATCAAATCCTCTGTTCTCCTTTCCTGGCCCATTAAAACACATGCTCTTCTGCCAGCTGCATTCGGAGAGGATTAAATAATTCATAAGTAAAACTATATATAAAGCAAGTTAGTCAGAGAGACGTCATCTCTTCTTGGAGCAGCTGAGTTACATCTGTTTGATGCTCGATGTGAAATACTTTCTAGACTGTTCTCCCTTGAAATGTTGACTGCAAAATAATGGGTCGACTATAATTGGAAAAACTTGGCACGAATTAATTTTCGTGGATCTACCCTGCTGAAAGTAACGTTGACATCACAGAGCTTTATCATTGCTCTTAAAACAAAAGTTGTTCAGAAGGGAGAATAAAATGTCTTAAATGAATCATAAGTTTATGCCACATACGAGTTCCATGTTTTCTTTGTTCATTAGGTATGAAACATGAGTACAACAAATAAGTGTGTTTTCATCACATGACATGTGAATGTTACTGTGATCAGACATGCCGCCAGGCGTAAGCCATACCCCCCAAGTGGCTCACTTTCTGTGTGACAGTCCAAGTTTTTCACCACTGCCCCACTGATTGTGGACCGGTTGGAGAGTGTCACCGACAGTCTTCTGCGCGGCTCCGTTAGGAAACCGGGAAGCGTGTGACACAACAATGCGCAGCTAGAGGCAGGGCAGGCTAGACGCCAGATTGAAAAATCCAGAACTGTTAAATAGAGTCACCCTAGTGTGGTTCTGTATTACCCATTTGGCAAACCCGGCTTTGGTTTACTATCCGTTCTACATTTCTACCTGGCATACGGCATTACCTGCCCTGGTCATCTACCTGCATTATTACCTGTGCAGGGATCCCGGTATTCCTACAGTGCTTTGCCACCTATACCCAGTGCCTATTTATACCTGCCTATACCTAAACCTCCAGCCTATTGAATCACCAGAGTGCCTGTCCTCCTATCTTGGGGCTCAATCCCTTGCTAGATGTTTCAGGGCAAAGAACTTCAGTGAGGTGTGGACCTGGGTGATGGCAGACGTGGCGGGGAAATCCTCTGATCTGCCCTGACCGGTCCACTGCGAGATAGATTGCAGGTCTTATGTTTCCACATTGCGTTGCAGAGAAGTTGTGCGGTGCGTTTATACTAGACTTGGGCGCCGGCCAACTCTTTGTCTTTGTGTGGGGAAAAATCTTCATTGGTTGATGCCAGAAGAGGCCCCTGCAGGCGACCAATAGAGTCGTTCGCACGGCCCTTTTACCCCTAATGGCGAACTTATGGATTTCTGCTTCCATTAACCCCTGCAATGCTGCGTAGATAAGGTAGGCTAGATGGTGAAGGGACCAGGGAGATTAGTAGACGTAGGCAAACACGAAGATTCGTGTTGTGTGTCTTCATCTATGTTTTGCCGCCGCCATGTTTGTATGTTCGGTATTCGGGCTGAACAAAAAAACGCACCCTTCGTGTTCGTTGTCATGTTCGCCCAAATACGAATGCACAAGTCTAGTTTATACTGTGTACATCTGGATTGCAGAATGCTGTCCTATGGTTACTGTTGTAATGTTTGATTTTACGCACACACAGTACTATTCTGGCTTTGTCACTGATATCACTTCTTATTATTACAGCAGAGGTTCAATAAAAAGGAGCCCATCCACCTACACGCGATATTGCCCTTGTGCTGCATGATGTGAAGTAAAGGCAATTAAGTGCATATGTCATTTTAATAGCAGTTTCAAGCACTTAATAACAGTGATCAGTTCTGAGTTCTTGTGTCACCCGGCTACTAGCTGGAATTAATTGACACACAAAGTGAATTGGGCAAAATTTGATTAAAACATTATATTTGAGAAAATTTAATCATTCAATGGAAAAGACCTGAGAAGGTATCAGGAATGCTCCCAGCTGCTGACAGGGGTGGGGGCTGTCAATGGTGGGCAATGAAAGTAAGGGGTCCAGGATAAAAATATGAATAAAGTTAGCATCCTATTACTATCATGAATTTAATGAGTATAGCTGTATTTCTTTAACTTCTTGCCTGGAGAATATGTTAAAGTTCTATATTGTACATCATTGGATAGAAATGTATTTTATATACAAATACATCATTTATTTCAATAAATGTGACTACTGATAGTAGGACCAATTTAACGACCATAACTAGAGATCATTTACAGCCGCACTGTATCTTTGACAGATATGTCTGCATGTTCACTCATACATTGACTCATATATTGTTATATGTGTACAGGCTGGGGAGACAATTGTTTGTTGCACTTACTGTATTGAATAGTCAGCAAATGGGTGACACAGCAGGAAGTGAAGAGTGCAAACCGAAATTGCTTCCCTCTGTGTTGTCTTCTGTAAAAAAAAAAAAAAAAAACTTTAGACAGTTATTTTAATTATATATTGAGAGGACACATTATGATTCAATTAATCATTTTTGTGACTGGAGTTACTGTGATGGCAAAGAGCATCTTATGGCCAATAATAACCCTACTAGTATAAATTACAAATGTTGCTTTGTGTTTCTTTCTAGGGAAAACGCTACAAAAACTCTCTGGAAACAGATTCTGGGACACCAGATTCCAGCCGTGGCATGCGCAGCGAGAAGAAAACATTAAAGTAAGTGCATTGGCAAGTCAAAGGAGTTACAAAATGGCACCATTAAAAACCATGATGAGTCCTCTAATTATGTCAAAAACCTCCATCATCCCCTTTTGTGTTCCTCCTGCTATGTAAAGGAGCATTGGAGAGTCCACTGCTAGGCCCAGTGAACTTAAACCCAATATATTTACTTTTTTCTTTCTAAATGGCAAACTATGACATGGTTCAGCAGCCAGTCCTTGAAGAACCCGCCATGGTTAACCAGATGTTTTGAAATATTTCCATATAAGGTAAAATGCATATTTCACCATTATGACCTTTTTTTTTTTTTAAAACCACGTCATCAGTCATTGAAAAACCAAAGATGTTTTCCACCACTGTGAACTTTTTTCAGGCTTCACATCTTAAAATTGAAGTAGCTGGCCATCTTTGATCTGTACGAGAATCACATCTCTGGAAGCTGGATCCTTACCCAAACTTCTGCTTCATGAAAACACTCAAAGCACCTAAACATTATCAATAATGGCGCTTTTGAATTTGTTTTTCTTTCCAGGAAAGTTTTGGAGTTGTCGGCCTCCACTCGCACCTCCATATCTTACACCATTTTGTTTTTTTTCCCTCCAGGTGCTCCTTTCTCTGTCTCATTTTTAATGTGAATTTCAATTAAATCAGTCTTATATAAAACTTTTTATTTATTTTTTTTGTCTCAGCATTTTCTATTGAGAGCTTTTGTTTCTCTCCCTAGCAAACATAATAAAAAAAAAAAGTATTTTTCTGTGCTGAGTACAGTACATAGTATTCAATCAGCTTTTGTATAATCTTTGCTCATATCGCTCTGCCAGCTCTACATATTCCGATGTTTATATTTGCACATAATAGCTTTTGCTGTGTATTAAAAAGGCATTCAGTATTATACAGAGGGTGATGTATTTTTTGCTTCCATCTGCCTCATTGTTTTTGACCTTTTCAAAAGAAAATTTTAAAAAAAATATATATATATAATTTCAGATTAAGCCATAAATCATGATTTATTTTGGGCTACGCAAAACATGGTTTTATTACCCAATTGGCTCCACTTCTACCTCTATTTCTTCTCTTCGTTGCTCCTCCACACTTAAGAAAGGAAGGCGCTGACTGCTTGACTAGGAAGGGCATACTGAAAGGGTTAAGGGGTGTGAAATGAACCCCAATATATTTGCTTCTGTTTCAAAATATAACACCCTGAAGGATCTGTAATAACATATTCAATGGCCAGTGCGCGAAAAATCCAGATGGGACACAATATTGTCTTATCTATAATATGCATCATTTGGCTTAGCGGCTTTAACCCCTTAAGGACAATGGGCGGTCCCTAAACCTATTGAAAACAATGCATTTTGAGCCTGTACATGTACAGGCTTTGTCATTAAGGGGTTAACCCCAATCGAATTCCTTCTATTTTTCTAGCCCTGATACCGTGAAGAGAAACAATGTGGGATATAGTTAAAAGCACTATATTCATGATATGTTCATGTTGTTTTAGCGGTGTATGGTTATTAGGATGAACAACTGCGCGCAGCATTACAATAAAGGGGGCGCTTTGTTCCCCTTCGACAATGGAAGTATATACGTAAAAAAACAAAAAAGAAAAATACTTACTTTGTCATAATGTGTCGGCTACAGTGCAACAACCCCTTTTCTTTCTGTGTTTTCTGCCAGTTTTAACTTCTTGATGTAGCCAATCACTGTCAGGAAATCAATTGAAGAGATTTCTCAGCGTGCGCGCGGGGGGTCTCAGAGCCAGCACGAAAGCTGGTAAGGGGTATCGTACATGTGCATTGCGGAGCAGGAGATGTGTTCAATATAATGAATCTCCTGCAGGGCAAATCGAGTGCATTCAATCTGATGCGCTGGCTGGATGGTCCCTTTAAGCGTAAATCCATAATCTGTCCATATTTGAAATTGCAGAATATTCTTAGCGGTCTGTCGGTATGTATATGTATGTATGTATGTATGTATGTATGTATGTATATATATATATATATATATAATGTGTGTGTGTGTGTGTACGGTCTTATTCTGAGGGTCAGGGAAATAAGATATCATATCTTCAGCTTCAGGACTCCTTTGCGTAGTGCATTATCGTCTGCGTGATGTTAGCGATTTCAGGAAGATAAAGGTGTCGCCATCAGTTTGTTGAGATTTTCGCTTAAATCCATTCACGCACCCCAATATAACCGCTATATCGTGTAGCCTCATTTACATTTGGAAAGCAAAGGGACTATTCATTTTTTCCTTTACAGGCGACAATAATTACTGGCGTGGCCTTATCCCCTTTGCAGTATTGTTATTTGGCATGACGGCCCTGCGTAATGCATAATTAAATATGCGAGTCTTTGAAATCCTCTCACCTGTAGCAATGTACAGCTGTTTCAACTCTACATTTTACTTTGTCTGCATCTACAAGAGCTGGAAATGAGTGGAAATAATTGGAAGAGTAGGGGACGACACACTCTGCCGTTACCTGCGGTATTAATGGGAGAGAAGAATTGCCCAAATTCGACAAATGTTTACTTAAAATTGGGTCCAGGGAAAGTCTCAATTAATGGGCACCCCCCATAATTCCTGCTGCCACGGGGATCCCCCCTTCATATAAAGTACTGTTGTGTGCATATTCACACAACAGTGGGGGACACAAGGGGTGACTGCTGTAATGCCCTAAGGTAAAACTGCCCCTTTTGCCCTTTGTTAAAGACAGCACTGCAGAAATGTATAGCAGTTGCTTACGTTTCTCTGTTACTGTTTGGGAAGGGAGAGTTGACCTTGAAATCTCTATATCTATGCTCTACTCCCCGATCTCCATGTTGTTCCTGGTATCCCGTGCGACGGCGAACGTGACGTCTTATCCTGAGCTTTGGGACGTGAGATAATATTTTATCCATTTCTGTTCCTTATTTCCCTGCAGGCACACTCTGCTGTTTCTACAACCCTTATCACTTCGCTCTTCGCCTCCTCCTCCGTAGGAGCCTCTTTTGTTCATCCATGTCAAAGCAAGCGTTAGGATCAGATACAACGAGGTGAAACTGCATTTGGGTGAGGGTGTAAGAGGGGGGTAATTAATTAGGCGCTGGTTTCCTTAGGCAGGAGGATAAAGGACACGAGGCACCCTTATAGCCCATCGATTCTTCTTCTTTTGTGTCCCATGTGAAGGTCGAGCTGTCACTTTGTACTGAATATCTGCGTGTCATCCGGGGTCTCACGCTAAGAGCTCTCTGCATTACTCTTCTCAGGACCTCATTTAAAACCGAAACCAGCATGATTCTAATCTGAAAGAGCTGATTATTTTATAAATGATTGTAATATGCGAATTAGAAACCATAATCCTCTAAGTGACACTACAGATGCTCTAGCTGATCTGGGCTTCAAATCCCATCAGTAAGGGTAGCGACACTTGCAGCACTGGTAGCTCATCGGCAGATTCGGTTCCGATTTACGTGTATTTACAAACAAATGGCAATTTCCCAAATCTTCAATAAAATAAAAAGAAGCTAACATTTTTTGAAGAATTGGGATTTCCGACTGTCATGTACTCTTTAAGCCCTTATCGTTGAGCATTAAGCGATAGAAAGACTGAATGTTGAAAAGAGGACATTATCATTCCGCATGTGTCAATGTATATGTTTGTATACGTACTGCTTTAGAAGCTTAGTATGTGAACATTAAGACATCTCCAGGTTTGGCTAAGCTGATGACCTCTGTGCCACCTTTTAATATCTGAGTGTGGATCTGTCCACCGCTTTCAAATCTTTTAGCATCGAGCTCCATCCCTTCATCTTGCCTACCCTACCTTTCATAAGGACCCTTCGAAAAAGCTCCATCCCTGGGAAGTTCCTAGGACAGAAGATGCTGCCCTGTGGAGTTTATGATCTACGTTATTAGAACAACTAGTAAAAATATTGATGATTTTTTACATTAGAGTAAATTCATATGTATAATAAAAGTGATATAAATGATTGGTCTGTGGCTATCAGTAAATCCATCTAGATAGCATTCATCCTACAGAGACTTCCTAGTTGCCTTCCAGTCCAATGGTATTTTAAGGGCATTTTACTAGCCACAATAGGGTTGAAATAGGATATTGATTGGAGAAGCTGTACGTGGCAGGCCAATTTCCAGTAAAATGGGGAGGGCTTACTTATTATCCTAATACAGGTGGGTCGCCGTTCCTGGGGAAGATAACAGGATTTGACTGTAAATGAGACGGAACCCACTGATATTCACCGCACTCAGGCAATCACAGGCATATGTTATTGAGATGGTTTTTAACCCCTTCACTGTTAGAAATTGAATGGCTGTTATAGGGTCATCTTAATAATCTCTGTTGTGCTTATAGGGCAAAGGGGGCATTTAGTGTTCGACGCAGTAGGATAAAACAGTAATTTATATATAGCCTGGTGATCTGAGGGTCTTGTGAATGAGTCGGTGAGGTTTATTAGGCACAGGTCCTGGTGTTTGGGACCAGGGGTACCCAGGATGAAAACAAAGCAATGGATTTATCCTTTTGCTGTGGTCTTTGGGACCCCTGTCTGTGTAATTTCTCAGCACGTTTCCAGTGCCTCTGCTATTCTTCATTTTCATTTTAATAATGTATTGATGATATTGAGTGTAGTTGTGTATATAGCTACCTAACCACATGCATTTGTATTCCAACTACAAAGCCTCACTGCCTGCTGAATGGTTAATAGCTTTACCATGAGCTTTTATTTCACAACTACAGCTTGATGATCACGCTGACACAAGCCATTTTATTTATTCGCTTCTGGGGTGATGCACGCGTTCTACCACGAGCATCGTTAAACAGGGCTATTTTTTGCTCAAAATAGGAGTTTGCAGACACTGCAGATCAGCTATGTTTAATATCAGTATTAATTGCTCCTGGCCAGCTGCATGTACATAGCCCATATTTATATCTGGAGGGAGCCCATGGCCATACAGGAGTTAAAATCTGTGTCCTCATTCAGTCAGGCATCATAGCTATACCATCCACGCATTGCTTCAGAGCAGTTAAACATTGTGATTAAGTGATAATGATTTCCGGTGAGTGGATCAGCAAGTGATCTGCAAGCTCCTCTTCAGCTCCTAGTTGGGAATCTGGTGGCAAAGCCTCACATCGTGACATTAGCTCGCCTGAAGAACATCTTGTCCCACCATGGCTCTTAGTGTCAGCATCTCAAGGTAACTACTTTCCGTTGCCCGCGTCAATTTATGGTTCAGAGTGGGGTTGATGACAAAGGGTAGTCCTAGGTGGTGCAATGCATGGTTAGAATGTTTCTGGTTTATTGCTCTGTTGGATGTTCTTTCGCAATTCCTGTGTAGTGTTGTCTTAATCTTCTTCGTTTTGTTCTCCGTGTAGCTGGCTGTGTGCTTTTTGATGGTTTGTTTGCTCCTTGTCCAAGTATTCACATCCCAGTTTGTTTGTAAGATGCATGATCTATGTTGGACGGCCTGACTCCTATGGATGCAATGACAGTGTGACTCTAAAGGGCAGTTAATTCTCTGGCTATAGATTATGTGACACTCTTTCGCTCGGCACCGGGTGTATAGAATATCCTGTGCTACAGCAGAAGGGCCTCGTAGAATCCTAGGAAGATGTATATAGGACACGGCGGGATTCCATGCTGTGGCAGCAGCTAACCTATCACCCTCATAGCATCGCAAGCGCTGCATAATTTGTACCTTGTGCCATTAATCATGTGTATGTGGCACGTGTTTTATATATGAGCATTTATTTCTAGGGATAATGTGTAAACCTCTGACTTGTTCAACTTTGCTAAAGAAATAAAAAATAAAAATAACCTATTAAAAAGGTTCTCTAAGTCTAGATCCCTCACACTCTCTTGGTTTAGGAAAATAAGGTGGCTTAATCAGCATGTCAATAATTTTTAAATGATCAACCCGTGCAAATGTAAAAACCTGCGCAGGGAGAGAGAAGGAGTTTAAAGCTGGAGTAACAGCAGAAAATAGGAAAAAAGAATGTAACTGATATAAATGCTTATTGTTCAGAAAAAGTGTTTTTGACCTCGCTAAATCTCATGTAGTTCTTCCTAATCACACCTAAAGCTCCAATCTGTGCCAGAGGCAGAGTGTTCCTACCAATATACCGGTACCAATACTCTGGACGTTCCGGGGTGGAGATCCCATAAAAGAAGATTGAAGAGCTGCTGAGGGCCCCCATAGCTCTAAGGAATGTAGCACAGATCCAACCTAGAAAGTGAAAACATAGAATTTGGAGGCAGATAAGGATCGTTTGGCCCATAAAGTCTGCTATTTTTATTGATATAAGGACTCGAATCTTAACCAGTCCTTGGCCTCCAGTTTTCAACAGTCAGCCGCATGCTTGTGATTTAGTGCCAGCCCTGCACACAGTGTCGGCTTCTTCACAAGACCTACGGGTAAGGGCTGGTTAGACCAGTCCAATTGGGTCTTCTCTACAATCTACGTTTCTTTGGTCTCCATGCTATCGTAAGACTGAATGCATAGTTTGCTGTTGTTGTAAAGCACAGGATAAGATCAGCCCTGTGTGTTGATGCATACCCAGAGCTCACAACTCCCATTTGAGATCAGGACATTGTGGTCTAATCTTTTTTACATTTCCTACTAGCATCTGCCTCTCAGCCATTAGACGTCCTTACCATAATGCAGCATTGTCTGCATGAAAGGCAATGGGCAGACTTCGAGTGGATGATGTCACTGTCAATGCGTAGAGAGCCTTACTTACAGCCATCCACTAAAACTGCCCCTTTCTCTATTCTGTTGAAGTATTTCTGTTGTTTTTATGCTGAAATCCATTCTGTGACTGTACATGACAAGTCTGAACCGGGTGCTTCAGTGCACCAAGAAAACGCATTGCTCTAAAATTTCAAGAACTAATTAAAAAAGTATTTGGAAAAAAGCTTTAAATCCGTTTCATATGAAATACATGTATAATGTAATATGCCTGCCCCTTGAAACCCTTAATGGTACATTGTATATGACTAGAGCAGCGAACAGCATATAAAATATGTACATTAAATCAACTTTATTACCTTCTCAAAATACAACCAGAAAAATACAAAACTGAAAATGAACAAAGATTGTGTAGCCCACCAAAATGAATCACAACTCGATGAAGCACGCTGTTCCCCATTATTTGTTGAGCTCCCACCTCCCATGGTTAGAGAAGAAGGGGGGGGTTGTTTAGTGGTTTTCTGGGTCATGGTATTTAGATGTTAAATTAATGGTAACACACATTTGCAGACAAAAATAATAAAAAAAATAAAGATTTCTTCCTATAGCAAGGTGCTGAAAGGACAGAGAAAAAGGGGTGTTTGATGACCGCAATAAATAGTGTAGAATTGGTTAAACCCAAAATGAATTCTATTAAGATGAGTACCTGATATTCTCTAGACTATATGTGAATAAATTAGCTATAAATTACTTAATACGTTACCTTAACTTATATTAAATACCTGTGCCCGGTATGTAAGGGGAAAAACAAAACTTTAAAGTATTAACAAATGTGAGATACCCAAAAGTAAAGCAGAGGAAATAAGTGGGAATATTAAGATGGGATTCCACGCGGGGCAGATATATATGTCTTAAATCAAATTATGAGATGAGTCTTGCGGAAATTATCTTAAAATTTTAGGACAATAATGGGAAAAACCGTTACAATTGAATCTGTGTTCCTTTTGTTAGCTGGAGCTTTGATTTGTGGAGACACAGCCCATAGAGAATGCCCCACTTATGACACAGATTAGGTCACTAGGCATATGAAGTCACAAGCTCTGTCATCGAGATACGATTGATACGTCGAAGGGGTTTTCTGCTGCCTTTATAATTCTATGTCCTACCAGCAGCAACCCAACTGGCTTGGGAGTTGCGGCTCATCCATAGCTGGATAGTAGAAGGTTACCTATACCTGGACCGACCAGTCCCCGGCTTCTGGATTAATGTTTCACTCGAGCTTAAGCTGTTGATTTCCAAGTCTCATGGTAGATTAGCCAAGCGATACACGGAGAGTGAATGACCACACGCTGCATTGCCCGTGGCAGATGAAAGGGTTAAATCCGGGTCACACTGAATGTCTGCTCATGGGAACAGACACCAGATTGATGCAAAAAAGAAATCTCCTTCTATTAGCTGCAGAACGGATCAGTCAGTGTCAAACGCGGCGCAGGACATTAATAGACTGATTGGATTCTGGAAACCTGTGTGTGTTTCTCCAGCCATTCTAGTTAAGAAGGGATCTGTGGGCTGTGTGACTGTAGATACTTCTACTAAGCAGACAATATAGTATTTTGGAAGCCGCTGTGTCCTATTTCCACTGTTTGAAAATATCCGTTTTGGGGCGGTTGTGATGCAGTCAGCTGGCCGGCACAGATATGTTATAAAAGAAATGTGTAAATACCCATTTTTCTTTTCCGTTAATGGAATTGGCAAGAAAATTGTATAAACTAATGCCTGCTGGCCATACAAATCAAATTCCCACAGAGTTTGTCCCAGCTGTCACATTAGACAGCAATATATATCCAATCTAGCGGGCTGACTGCCGTAGGTAACATGAAACAAGGGTTTTCCTACGGCTCACGAGCGAGGGGGTCTCTTTATTAGTGATAATGCAGGTGTTTGGCCATCTTCTTTTGTGAAGTTTATTGAATTTATGTCGGTAGAACCATTGTGCGCGGGAAAACTGCAGAATTAATTAGTGTGTAAAGCAGTGTAATTGTCTGACGGGCGCCTTTGAAGTTCCAGATGAATCTGTTGCTGCGCCGCTTGACATCAAAGCTTTTATAAACCTGATCATCTTGACCGTGTGAAGATACGGCAGATCTGGTCTAGCTAAACCGTCATTTAACCCTTTAGGGTGCTTAGAAAGCCAACCTCAAGGTGCGTGGTGGTTGTAGATCAAGGCTTCTCTTTGAGGCCAACGATTGTCTACATTTTTTCCTCTCTTGCTCACAAAAGCAGAGAAACCAACAAAAGGGTGGTCCCCAGAGACTTTTTGTTATTCATTTAATGGAAGGTGTTTTTGTGAGGTGCTATGGCACGTACGCCCCGAAAATTAGGAGGTATTGTGATATTGTTACCATTGGTCCATTAGCATTTATGAGGAGTATTGTCTGTATTTTTCAAACTATGTTTGATTTATTACGTGTGTTGCAATTAATTTGGAGCAGAAACACAACTTGGCAACTTACGTGTGGTTGCTCTAAAATTTCAATCGGGGGAACTGGGTATAAGAACATAATCATTCACACAATGTACTCAAAGCAAATTGCTTTCTCCTTTGGGGAGCTGGGTATATGAACCTAACCGTTCTTACATGGACCCACTCTTTCCTCTTGAGGTCTTTTAAGTCCCCTATGCGTTGGCATATTAGGACTGCTTTGGAGAAAAGGTAAGCTGCTTTAACAATCACATACGTTATTCCAGAGTATCCTTAAATACACAGTAAGTCATGTTTGCTGATAAAACTGTAGTTAACCGGCGGTGTTTAGTATAATAAAAACAAAAAAGGGCAAGTTGGTTTCTAAGCTACAAGAAGGGTTATCTATCCATAGAGCAATATAGAAAAGAACACATAATGGTTGGAGCCAGCTGTAAAATTGCTGGGACCATAGCTGCTGGCTGAGGGTACCATGAGCTCCATTAACCGAGCCTTTACTCAACCAGCAGTAGAACCTTTAATAATAATAGAATAATAGAATTTGAATAGTGTTGTTTTTGATGCTGTGTAATTACCCTCTATCTATTTGTTAACTTTTGTCTAATTCTATTTTAAAGAAAGTTCGAAACAAAAATGTCAATTTTTTCTTTATACGTTAGTACAAGGATATATCTGATCTTCGTTCTTCCTAAACACACAGAACACAAGCCTTTTTTTGCTGCATTGGCAAAAACCATTCTATTACGCCTGTGCCTTCTCCATGTGACACCTAACTATACATTTGATAATGACGGGAGAAATATTTCTGGGCAGAGGCTATCCGTTCAGATTTCATAACGTTATATTTAGCAGAATAAATGAGACGGCTCATAGCTTGTAAATAAAGTAATAATTCACAAAATATCATAAGATATTATTTTGCCAGATTCTTTGAGATTTCACTAAAAAAAAAAAAAACTTGGACCTGAATGCATATTTGACGCAATCGTGATGATTTATCCACAATCTATATATTTTTAAATTTACAAATATGTGCTCACCCATTTGCCGTCACATTGATCGGTTTGATAAAACAGCAAGCGTATTTTCTGAGATATAATTTGTTTTATTGATACCCCCGGTCAGGCAACGTGTGGCTAGTAGTAATTAAAAATATTTCAATCAGTCTGCTGGATGTATAAAAACAAAAAAAAAAAATGACCGCACCTTGATTGCCAACCTAATTGTAGTCATGGACGTCACTAAAGTGAGAGACAATAAACATTTCTCCTGATAACGTTTAATCTGTTGGCTTCTCTTCATGGTTTGGTCCAAGATGATTAATCATGTGACGGTTGTACGAATAACAGACATCATTGTTTTCTCATCAATGAGCTGGATGTATCTAATCACAAGCAAATAATCGTGGTGGAACGGCGGATTGGGAAGCACGGAGAATAAACAGCATTCAGGCGGATTTTAGATGAAGGGTCACACCCCAGATCCCTTTATAAGAAGTTAGTCTCACTGGGTTAAAATTTGTCTTTTCTATTAAGCCTTTTGGGTTAAAAGGGATTCTGGAGACAGCCCCTAAGATTATAGGATTTACTGCTTGTATTTAAACAGGCAATTAAACAGGACGCACAGAGGGAACCAGAAATCACTTGTGACATCATTTTTCTTTGGTAATTAAAACTTGCTCTTTTTATGGCACTTGGATAAAGAACTAAAACCCTTCTAAATGTTAGACTGCAATAAAACACCATTACGTTTTTAATGAGCCTAAGGCTCTGTTCTTTATTGTTAGTCATTCCATAATATACACCCTGGCTAGGTAGCCATCATTTTAATAAACATAGCTGACCTAACCGCGCGCCGTGCCCTGTCCCTGGTTCCATCAAAAGATTGCTGAAGGGTTTCTTGTACCCAAGCCCTCTTAATTAAAAGCATAGCAATTAATATTGGTTCACGGTGAGTAAAGTGGGAAAAACTAATATATGTACTTCTCAGTGACATGTTCAATGCCTCTTTTTCCTCCCTTTTTTCAGCTCCGTGATCTGTTCTTTTTTTCCCGCCATTTCAGCCTTACTTTAATAAACTCTTGTCTCCTTCTCTTCCTCCTCCACAGAACCCGAGTAGCTTAACTTAAGCTTTAATTAACAGATGAAGGCCTCTCTCCTCTCCATGTCTCTCCCCACACTCGTACAGGCCACACTGTGACATTAAAACCCTTCCTTCTTGCTCGCTCCATCCCAGGGGAATCAGGTGTTTTCTAGTATATCTTTTTTTTTTTTTCTCTTTTCTGCTGATGTAGTGATCTAGACAAAGACTTTTGGAATAACAATGACAGCACAACCCATCAGAAATGGAGCTCCTACCCTCCTAAGGAGTTTATCCTAAACATTTCACCTTACGCCCCCTATGGTGACCCAAGGCTGGCCCTCAAGTGAGTCTCTATCTATTTTCTGGTATGGTCGTACGTAGTGAGTATGTACAATTCCCCAAATCCCCTCACACGCCTCCTTCCACCTGCTCCTCTAACCCCTGCTCCACTTCACCCCCATGGGCGGATAAGCCATGGAGACGAGCAACCCCTCCTAGCTTCCACTAACGGATGCACCTCCTTTCTAGCTTGCCCTCGCCTCTCTTCCCTCTCCATGTAATGCCAGGAAGGGTTGCCCGTTATAGCCAAGTGTGCTGTACATCCGCACTGTGTGGTCTGGTTCACTAACACGCCTCTTTCTTCCTGTGGCTGGCTGCCTGTCTGGTGCCTTTCCCGACAGAGTTTCTCCATGTTAACCCTTTGTTGTTTTTTGAGATGTGGAATATTTTACCGTCATCATTTCCCAGGCTGCCGTCTTCCTCCCTCTTCTATCGACAGATGCTTTTGGGTTATTTTCATTTTTATTTTATTTTTATTTTTTTTGCAGTGCTGATCTTTTTCTCTCTCTCTCTTTTTTTTCTTCCTGTCTTTGTGTGTGTTTCCTTTTCTCGCCCACTATGTGTTTTGTCTTCACATTTACGTGTCCTTTCTTTGCACGTGGGCATGGTGCAGTGGCACTGTGTTGTCCGGTAGTAAGTCGGCTGCATGTGGCACTTCTGGTTTGTTGGATAAAGATGGTCGGCTGGGGGACAAGCAGTTTCGCAACGAAAGCATGAAGATCAGTATGTCTTCACAAAGCCACCACAGCGAGCCAACTCTGGGGAAGCCGGGGAGAGGCCGATGGCACACAGTCCAGAGCCACTTGGCATCCGGAAACCTCAGTCGAAACAAGTGAGTGCATGAGAAGCTCTGCATTTGTCCACGTAGTAGAGATACTAAAGTGAACGTGGGACATGTTGTAGAATTTATTCTCCGCCATGTTCTCACAGTGTAGGGAAACTATTATAGGCAACAAGGCAGTCATGCTTAAGCCTTTGCACATTATGTTATCATTTTTAGCATGCAAATGTAATAGCCAATTCCTCCATTACACATAAAATCTTGCTTATTTCTAATAACCTAATGGACAGAAGTTATGCTAGCATAACTTTTAACACCATTCACAATAGAGGATATGCTGATATAAACTTTGCCATGGCCCCAAACGTACATAAGAAGTGTTTGCTTCTTTTAAGTAACATTTTTTTTTGTGCTCTTATATCTGCTAAAATGCCACCTCTCCCACATGGACTGATGATAGGCACAAAATACATCGGGAGGTGGAAGCTGTGGTTTGCTTATCTCCCATTGGTCTCATTGTGTTCTCATCATGAGCACGGACATGTATATAGATAAATGTTTTATCATTACAATCTAGGCCACTCCTTGTATCTATATGTGGTTCAAAGTACAGTAGATTACGACAATGTGCCAAGGCGATGTAAGTCTACAATATATTGACATTTATATTTACGTTTTTTTCCAAGCTTGGACTTGTGGGTATGTACTGTAGGAGATGTGTCATCTCGGTAGATTCATGCCTTCCGTAGAATTGCATGAGAGTCTGCACCGTTACCTTTGGTGATGGTTTGGTTTTTGGAGTATATTGCATATTTTTTTTCCTTTATTTAACTTCCCTATTCCTGTAGGCTAATGAGATGGACATTTCATGCATCTTAACAATGCCCATAATGCTGTGACCATTATATGAATTCATGCATTTGATACCCAGACATACGCTTGCACTGCATGGAATCCAAAACTTGTGTCTAGCTGACTCCATCAATAAGTTAGTGCCCGGTTACTTAGAAGTCAAGATTTTAAAGGGACTCTAAAATTCTAGTGTTGAGATACTCATATCTACTTGTAGCATGTCTCTTGACTTAAATTGACTCTTTATTAGCTTATATCACTCAAACTGGAAACTAAGTTGTGTTTCTATCACTGGACACTTTGCCAAAATAATGTAACAATGTTAAAAAATAGTTCTGGAAAGTACATTGTTGCAGGGTTCCAACAGTAATGTTGGCCTTTAAGAGTTGTTTTTCATCATTTTAATTAAAAACTCTTTCCTCTTCTCAGTTGTTATGACCTTTACATTTAACCAAACCACCTCTGCCACTGTTCTTTTTTAGTGTTAAATTTGTTAGCTTTTAATGGTACGTGCTATTGGTAATGCCATTGATTTCAAAAACTGCAATTAGTTTAGGGAGATAGAAAGAGTCTTTAAAAGATGTGTCTGTTGGAAATAATGATACATCCAGAAGGCAACAAAGGGGCAATTCTGCCAAAAAACCTTGGTTTAATATTTCCCACTAAGACTCACTGCTATGCTCGGCGGTAGGGAAATGCGATCAGGTGGATATTTCTGGTGACAAACATAGCCATACATGAAAGACGGGTGGGAGAAACAGCAACACCTTGATACCTATTTACCTAAAGTAAACTGGAAAAACTTAAGGAAAATCTGGATGGCTATGGCAAAAAGGCCAATATATATATAATAAATATATATATATATATATATATTATAATGTGTGTGTTAAATTGAATAGAAGTGTTGATCCAAGGAGAGAGAGAGGATATTTTAAACCCAAATTAATTTAGGATTTTTGGAACAAAAAAATAACTTATTTATCCTTTACATTTAGAATCCAGCCCTATATATTACCATAAACAATCATTTATCTGCTGCCTTTCTCATCTCTCAGTAAATACTATTTCTTGATTTCTTAGAAGCACCCAGTTGTTAAGAAAGATGATTCTTTAAGGTGCACGAACAACGCATGTTAATGCTGCCAGAAGAGACAGGTTTATTTTTACTGTAACAATGCATTTGAAGGCTGACTCTCCTTTTTAATATAGTATAAACTAGAGCAACGTCGAAGACATTTCATATACCCGTAGAGTGTGTTCTGTGAAAACTAATGCATAGCTATAGAAAAGGGTTTAAGACACGCTATAAATAAAGCCAGTGCTGCTAGCTGGTAGAGAGAGAAGAACAAAGTAGAGCCACTTGACACATTGCAAAATCGAGTCTGTGTATCAAGTGCATGCAAGCCGACGCATTTTGATACCAAGGCCATGTTATTGAACTAAAAGGGACATGAAAAGTGAGAAGGCATTTTACTCAAGTGTGTCAACCACAGTGGTACAGAGTTTCTCAAATGCATATAAGTTTGTGATTTAGGAAAGTTTTTTTTTTTCCTTTTTAACGAGTATATGCAAGCTGAAACCGCAAAAGTCACATCCACCCCCCAAAATAAGAAACATGGAATCGGAGAACACCAAATCCGACGGCAGATAAGAGCAATTCAGCCCATGTGGTCTGGCCCTGTTTTTCCTGATGTAAAGACTCGAGGATTTATCAGTCCTTCGGCTCATCTTAGATCCAGGAGCCATATGCCTATCCCATGCATGTTTAAATTCCCTATTAAACACAGCCACCTGAACAGTGACATGCATATGTAGCTAATATTCCAACTTATAGATAGTAAGTGTAACACTCAAATGTAGAAGAAAAGCATGTTCATTCGAAAACCTAATAAAAAACAAAATAAATAAATAATAGTAGCCATCATGCATAGGTTTGAATGAAGAACAGGGAGAGTTGGTGGAGATGGTGGAGGGTGGGATAATGTTGCTATAGAGCAGTTTTAATAAGGATGACAGTGCTACAAGGAATACATTAAGGATAGAAATGCTAAAACAAATGTTATGAAAAGATTTCCATGAACGTTCCTAATGTAGAAACTACATAGAACAGACCACCTTTAGGTCCCTTTTTTTAAAAAAAAAAAACGATAATGTAGATGCTGTTGGATATCTGTTAATGCTTGTTTTCCAATGCTATGAGAATATTACTGGCAGCCTGCAAAGGCTTATGGGAGAGGTGAGATGGTAATCACATCCAACCAATAACTGCCAAATAGTTCCGGCACCTACTTATAGAGAGTGTTACTGGCTGTGCAGCAAGTGATCAGTATGCCAATAGATCAAACACATAATTGTCAACATTCAAGGACTAAAATCAATTAAATCTCAGAGTTCCCAACCAAAACCTGGCACTGCCTGCATTCTATCTGATGCTTCGTACGCAGAGGATTACAGAACAGAGAGACTCTTAGAGAATGAGGGAGATCTGACAGGCGTGTGTGTAGGGAACTAATATCCACTCATTATCTAAAACAGAGCAAACCTAATGATCAATTTACAGCAGGGTGGTTCTGTTGGTGCATCTAAATGATGTATTTGCTGCTGTTACCCTATTCATGGAAGCATTTGCGTTTTGGACCTCAATTTCCACTGTAATTCCTTGCTGCTGAAAACTATACTGTGCCGCTGGCATGCTCTTTGCAGAAGGGGTTAGCAATTATCTAATTAGCCTGGTAATTTCAGACTAGTAGATTTCCAATGGTCATTCGTGTATAAATAACTAGCGTCTTCTACATCGACCACTTCCGTGTCCCGGTCTCCTTTTCCTCAGGTCCTCTACTTCTCTTTCTTTGTCTGCCCCTCCACAGTATAAGCTCCATTATCCAGGCCTTCAGGAGCGCTTTCTCAAAAGGGCAGAGCGTCCGTGCACACACAGTCTCCTAGAACTGGAGGAACGGGGAAGAGGCTGTCCTGTCCTTTTGTGACAGGTTCACGGAGAAAGGTGCAGAAACGCTTCTCTTTCTCTATGAATCCGCCTGCATTACTCTTGCTTCTTCTAGTACTTCCCAAAAGGGGCGGAGCCATGGCGAGCTCCATGGACAGCATCTCCTCCGTTCTTATAATCGAGGGGGAGGGTGTGCACGGAGGCTCCTCCCTTCTGAGCGAGCACTCCGGGAAGCCTGGTTAACTGAGCCCAATGGAGCAGAATATTGCATAACTGGGAGAAGCAGATTTCAGAAAATGTATTTAAAAAATGATAGGATTTGGCGATGAAGAAGTTTTCCAAATTGGGCTAGTTTTTTGGGGGGAGGAAAGACTCTTACATAGGGAAGTGACTACTATATGCAATTATATTCATGCACAATATACAGACCGGAGATCTATTCACCCGTAGAACTGTAAAGACCACACAGAAGCATCCTGTAGAATTCATATTTAGCAAATGTTTATCCCTGTCAGGGCAGTTAAGATATGGAATGCACTACCAAGTGAAGTGGATTTGACAGATTTAATTAATAATTTGAAAAAGAGAGTGCCTTTGGTTCATGTTAAAATATTGTAAATAAACACTACATACTCAGTCATGTTCTGTATTCAATTTAGCATTTGAATCGTGCACCTCTAACACACCATATAGATTTCTGGTAGGACTGGAAGCCGGTCTCCTTACAATATGATATTTTGATATATATTTTTTTTAATCCCTGAAAGGGCTGCGGTGTGAGATGAGTTTATAAAGATACTATAAAAAGCTTTCCACAGCGTCCCACTCACCACCTGCCAGCACAATACATGTGCCTCAAAATGCAAAGTGCACAGTGATAAAGACATCAGCGGTTAACCTCACCACTGCCTCCTCCGACTGCAGAGCAGCTCCGATACAGCACCGGTGTATGTGTAGGGCAATCAGACTCTTTACAACTTCCTCAGATTCCTCAAAATGGTAGCCATTCGGTTGCAAAAACTCATATCTATAGCCGACGGGGCCCTTTTCAGTGGCTCAATTATAAAATACAGCTGTTTTACAAATTATTAGCCGGTTTGTTTTACCATAATCCCAGTTCCAATTTCTGAGACTCTGGACTATTATTGATGACATTGGACAGTAATGTTTTTATAACTTTCTAGGCCTCCAAAGGTAACATGACTCAGCGGCCATTTTGTGTACTCTTGACATGTGATTTTTCTGAGTGGACAAAATGTATAATACGGCTGGAAGTTGAGGGTACCATGGAATATTTCTGAGGCACCCCATATCTCAGGTAAAGAAAAAAATATATATAAAAACCCATCCCAAACTCCTTCTGTAAACATAAGGTTGGTTCAGGCTTAATGTGAACATTAAAAAAATCAATGGTAGATTGGCCTTTATTAACATCTATTTTATTCTGAGATAATCCCATAAAAACAGAATTGTTGGTCTTTTTACATAATAGCGTGATGCTGCCAGCTGTTAGGTAAAAAGGTTGCATGAAAAATGTTGTGAGCCTCATAATAGTTTTATTCTTTGTAGTATGGATTGACACAGTAGGACGCGCAATTAACTCTATATCAACTTCAAGCTTACATTACATACGGTTTTTGCTGTGTATCGATGTTGTATAAAATTGTGGGTAGACTCTTAGAATAAATACAAATTGTATTCTTCTTCCATAAGACAATCACAGTATAGGAAGGGAAAGCTACCCAAAACACTTTTGAATTTTGTATGTGGTCCCTGTTTTAGGGACGTCTATGGATGGTTTTAGAAAATAAGTAGGTAGATATGTTATTGGACATGGTAAGGAAAGTCAAGTAAGGCTTCATGCTTTTGGATCATTGGTCGGTGAGCAGAAAAATAAGGACATACGTATCATATGCTGGAGAGGTGATAGGTTCTCTTATGCTAAGTGAAGGTTCTATGATGACTTAGATGACTTCAAGGGTTCGATATACCCTGTAAATTAAATTTGGGCACCAGGCTTGGACTCACTTTAGCCCTGTACTGCTAGATAAAGTGTACGTTAATAGGAGATTAGTCGGGCCTTATTTTCTTGAATGAACTAAATACCTCTTTATTCAGCAGGAGATGTCAGTTATTATGTGTAAAACTAGGGACGAAGAGGGACAGATTTAGAAACAGAATGGACTCCAAGGACCACTGTCCTATATGATCACAAAAATCAAGTGTAGAGTATCCGTATTTAATTGAAAGATGAAGTCCTGGAACCACCGGTGGTCTGCAAACCACAACTTGAGAACAATGCTCTGTAGTATTAGCGTGAGACATCTCTCCCTGAGTAAGCAGCATGATACAAGAGGCCTGTGAAATTTACAAGATATTGGTTGTTTTGTTTTTACACAGCAGTTGTCAGCAATGCTCTGCCAATTGTTTATTGCAAGAAAGCTACTTTATTCAAGGTTATCGTCTCTCTAACCTGTATTCTTCCTGCACTGCAATGTCTCGCCTTCATCTTCTCCTTTCTTTCCTCTTCTATAACTGCCTAAGTTTTGAGGACCCACCCCTGAAAGCTGCCACTACCCTCGACCATATCCCCATCTCTGCAGGAGATACAAAGTGTCAGCGTCCTCGCACGCTGCTCCGCCAGCAGAGCCTCCAGCAACCCCTAAGCCTACAGCAGAAGCACAATCACTGCCAACCGACTACCAGCCAAAGTCTGGGCCAGCTACAGCTGCAGAACCAGCCCCCTTCATCCAGCAGCAGCAACGCCAGCAACCCTCGCCAGCCACGCACGGGTCAAAATCGACCCCCAACCTCAGCCGGATCCAAGAATAGACAAGCAGGGATGAGGAACAGAACTAGCCCAGGCAGCTGGGACTATGTGGTTGGGCAGATTCGCAATCGGGGCATGGACATGAAATCTTTCCTGTAAGTCTCTACTTTGCTTCTGTTTTACTACTTGTTTTTTCCTTTTCTCCTCTATGCTGTGTGCCAATGTTTACCGCCAACATCATAATATAAACCCTTTATCAGGGTCCAAAAAGAATACGTACTGTATCAGTCAGCCACGCTATCAGGTTTTACCATCAGCTGTCAACACATCCGCTTTCCTAAATGTCATGTATTGTTGCATCACACACTTGATGCGCGTCACTCATTTTATCAGATTAATGACACAGCTTGTTGACATTCAGTATCGGAAAAGAAAACCATATGGGATAATTATATTGATTTCAAGAGCTAAAAATTCTAAAAGCTGAAAAGATTATGTAAGGTGTGTAAACAGCCCCAAAGCTCTTACTCTCCATGGAGATATTAATGAGCTTTTAAAAAAATCATTACTAGAAGTATATAATGAAAATATCCACAGTGATTAGTTAATGTTAGTGGTTAGAGGGACCGCCGTTTAAGATGTGAAATCCCACGTAGACCCGAGGCGTATCAGTAGTCAGGAAAACCAGTGGGTTACAGTAAAATAATGAATTTATGAATAATGAGCATGAATATGTTATATATTCAATCAATACTGCATATTATAAAGGTACAATTTTATCTAGAACAAGTGGTCTAGTATTTTAAAAAGTTAAGCAGATCTGCCCTATTATCTTTCACTATTTTTTTTTTTTTATCATAAAAAACATAAAGAAATATTTAGGAAGCTTTATCCATACCTTTGGGAACAATGATTTTTAATCCATCAGTACCCTTTTTTGTTCTATTGTTAGATTTAGTTGTAAACTTGTAGAACAGCACCTTCAGTTACGTTTATCTCCTGGGATTCAGAAAAACCAACGGTGATGCAATAATTTCCCTGCAGAAAATCAGGTTTCACTCCTGGGAATGGGCCCTGGGAATAGGCCTTTGTTACAAGTTTGGAAAATTGACGTGGTCACAATTATTTTTTGTACATATTGGGATTGTGTATTGTATTGATGTTTACCGTTGATTAGAGTTGGGTGTGTGACGACCAGTCATGCAGGTATTTTTATGGTGGTGAGCGCTTTGAGGCTGTCGCCAATATTGACAGAATAACCATCTGCCATACAGTTTTGTTGGCTTTTGAATCGGGCAAGCTAAAAGGGGGGGTGATAGGTTGCCATGGCTCAACAAAAACTTAGCCCATCTCCTGTGACTTGCCAACCCTGTTCATGGCCTTAAACTTTGTGGCCAAAGGCTAGATCCAGCAACTCGGTGGTTGCCTAAATTCAAAACAACATGTCTATATCTGAGACCTACGGTATTGAATTTAGATATAATGGTATTATGTATAATATTTCTATGCTAGATGTACCTCACTATGCTGTGGACCCTTTTATATATATATCATAATCTAGTGATTTCACTCTATACATGAAATACCTTTTCTTTATCTGTAATCAATAAGGTATTATACACTTCATACCATAGGTAGGAATTTTCAAGTGTCAGAAAAGTAGAAGGTACTCTGAATGGGAAGAGGGTAATCGGATAAGCCTTATTGTACACATGAGGATGCTGACTTTCTGAGACAAATTAATAGTTACTGGAGTTAATGCTAACTTGGTTGGCAAGTATAAGCATTATTATATTATACTTATGGCACATGATTGAAATATTTATAGGGAAGAAAAAAATTGTGCCCACTTGTGACTATTGCAACTGTGGGCTCCATAGGTGGCCTGGGGGCAGATACTATACGTCTCTCTTTATTAGGGCACAGGTTCCTCCCCTTAAATCCCTCTTTCCCAAAGTCACAAGTCACAAAATCACATAAAAAGTTCCTCTCTTTGGTTATTTGAAATGCTGGCCGGTATGAGACTCGCCACCATACCGAGGTTCTAGAGCTACAGTGTATCACTACAACTAATCCATGTGAACAGAACTACAAATTCACAACAAAAATGGTAGCTGAAATGTACTGTTTGGGTAAAAATTATGTCATTAAAATTAGCAGATTTGTTCTAGTACGAGTGAATTTTGTAGAAGTTGTTATAACTGATTCACTCCCTGAAATTTCTGTTTTTCCAAACATATGGGCATTTTCACAAGTTTCCTTGTGGGGGATGCGTATCAGCTGGGTTGGGGTTTCACTACTGGGGTCTTTCTTCTGGTATTGTATCTGCATTTCTATCATAATATCTGCCTTTTCTCTTAAACCAAAAGTGCATTAAATAATATTCATAGCACTGGCATATTCTCGCTTGCCAGAGAGCAATTCCATTATTCATTAAGGTAGTTATAGTCTTCTAGGTCCTATGAGCAAAGGACAAGGTTGTCTTCTTGTGAAAACAGACGACTTGAAGTTGAAGTTGTCGTTGATGCCAATTTACCATAGATAGGAGATTTTTTTTAAATTAACAACGTTAGAAAATATTCTAGGGGATTACGTTCTGTGTATTTTTATAAAGCAAGCTCAGGTTGTGTATTTTCGGATGCTTGAGAAGAAGGTTCTGAGTCATATTCATGGATGACGTATATTTTATTTTGGAGGCAGTATTAGGCAAGAAATAGGATTGTTACATACGCCAGACATAAGTTTTGTATATATATTCTAGGAAGTTGTACAACTACATCGCAGGTTTCTGCAAACTTGGTGGTAGAGCCGTTATTCTGCTTATACTGCCAGACAAGTCACTGTATCCAAGTGCGAAATATTTCAGTCTGAGACTAAGAATTATCAAAAGCAAAATTATTTGTTGAGATATAATATATATAAAAAAACATTGTTTAGATGCCCGAGGAGACAAAAAAGATCAAACAATTCTTAATCTAATGCCCCAGCTGTTTCAGAACACTATAGAATTCGGCTGTGAAGGTACTAAAATATTTAAAGAGTTAATCCCCCATTAATATTACAGATAAACATGCTCTACAAAAGAGGACAGATATTGTAATTACTACATTATCGAACGCATTCATATTTTAAAAGAAACGTGTGTGTTTTTAATTCCGGTTGTTTTTATGATGCTTTAAAACATGAGTTTGTGTTGAAGAACATGTCTACACTCGCGTACATATAAATCCATCAAAGAGACATATTGCCTTATACTTTAAGGGAGTATGTGCTAAATGCCCCTACCAGGCCAAGTTTAAATTTAGTGGGAATTTAGAGGTGTTACCCCCAAAATTAAATAAATCAGAATTTCCTAGAAAACAAAAAGTGCCTTCTTTTTTGCCCTATTTTTAATTGGGCTTATTTAGGGCACCTAGCTTTAGAGGGCTGAGCTTATACACAGAGTAGTTCTACTTTACAAAGTACAATAGCGGTGCATGGTTATCACAATGGCGAGCCAACTCCTGCTTCCAAAATAAGCCTCATTCAAATCGAGAAGACGTATTTAAGCTGCTTTGTTAATAGACCGGACCAGCCATCAGCTTTTAAGGTTATAAAAAAAAAGGAAACAAAACATGTGTTTTTGTACTTTAATCTCCTCAATTAACAGAAAATTCTACTTCAAACAGAACAATTAGTGTGTTGCCCAGAAAAGTAACAGGAACAGAGAGAAACGCTGCATCTCCGAGCGCATGTTTATTAATCCGTGTTAGTCTGGGTACATTAAAGAAGCTCTCAGCAGAGAGGCCTGGGCACATGGCCCACCAGAAGCCATCACCTCTCGCGACCAGGACGCATGGTGACTCACCAGGGGTGAGAGAAATAACAAGCAGAAATAAACGAGTGTGCCCCCTTTACAGAACTCATCTGAACGGTTATATTAATTCATACAAAACCAGAGTGTCAACAGATCTCGTTTACAACGTTGGCGTAGGGACCATGAGTCAAGCAAAAAAAGAATGAAGGGCCCAGAGGGTGACTAGCAATTCTGTAATTTCCTTCCCATGGTCCCCTGGACTGTTTTTGACCAATTAACATAATTCCTTTTATTCTTTCATGGTTGCCTTATGTCATACATTAATCTGATGGATAGACCAACCAAGAAAACCTAGTGCTCACCAAGACACTAAAAATGTGCAGTCGCACGATGCAACAAGTGCCTTCTACATGCCTAATTTATTTATGGAAAAAGAGTGACGCTTCTGTCGGTAGCATGACTTTCACCAAAACATTCTAGGGGTCTTCAAGATCTATTCATAACTATTTGTGTAGCTTGGCAGTCCATTTGGAACAGAAGCAAAATGCCTGATATAGACAATAGTGAATAGACATTAATATTAGACCAAACCTCCAAGATTTAATAATAAACGGCTGGAGGGATTTGTTCCTCAAAAGAACAATGTCCCTGTCAGAATACGTATACGGAACTCTGAGGAGCCAGAATGATTGTTTTTAACCAGTTTCTTGGCACACGTTTAACGGATTATCCCTTTTCTTATTAGTTCCAGTGTCCAAGGGCCTGCCTGCGAAACGGTTAGGACGTATATTACACATATATTAATGGCAAACTATATTAATGGACATGCACACATGCATAGTTCAGCCATTTATAATGGCAAAAAGGAAATGTATAAGAAATGAAATTTATTATTACTGCATTTATTATTAAAATTCAATCATCCAGCAGAATGAAAGGGCATTTGTTTATTTAACCGAACTAGATTTATCTTTTTATCAAATCTGTTAGGGTTGGGTTTGAATTTTATATATAGATATCCTTGAAGACCGCTTTGTACAGTGAAGCAGCATTAGTTTCACATAGGCGACAGTGCGCATCATTTCTCATAACTATTGAATTTTAAGAAAATAAATCTTTCAGATGGAATGAGTTTGCCGGATATATCTCTGCTTGGTTTTCCTGGATCCAAAATCATTTCAATTTTCTATTTGATAGCAGAATACAATAAACATGGAATACCAGTAAGCAGTATCCATGGTCTTATTCCATGAAATGTAGCACTTGGAAAAAGATTTTCACACTACTGATAAATACATATACTGAGAGAAAGACACCCAGCTGGTTGGGAGAACTGAAAATGGGCCGCATTGCTGCTGAAACTGTAAAAGATCAGGGCCACTGGAAGTGATATTTTAATGGTGGTAACACTAGGTAACGATTTTTGAGCTATGAGGACCGTTTCTGTGAGCTCTATGTGGAGCAACGATTCTGAAGGCTCCTTTTGGTGGCCAGTGTTATACTGGGTTAATTGGGGAAATCTATGTTGCATGTAGACTGATACTATATTAATGAGACTCTTGGATAAAGGCGTGCCCTTGCCAGATATAAACCCCTTCTATATATATATCCCTGTAACCCTGGATCTTAGAATTTGGTTCTGATTGTGTTGGTCCTCAAGTTGTAGGTTGTGGACAGAAGGTTGGGTCCCATTCTCTGACATGGTGAGAATAGTGTTACTCACTCTTCATTTTGTTGTGCCCACTCTCCATCCTAACCTATCATTGTGGGGAGTAGAATTGAACACTAAAGATTTGTGATCCAACATTGTTCCCAACTATGAATATAAAATAATTAGAAATAGAGTGAGCTAATTATCACTCAAAGCCAGGATGAGATCCCAGCAGCTTAATATCAGTTGACTGAACGTATATTAACATCTAATGTCTAATGGTAAGCCTTGGATTCTGAATACTCCAATAGTGTGACCGAGACCCGACCCAGTAGCAATAAGTCAGAAGTATCCCAAAGACGTCAGAGGGAGACACAAAATCTGCCTATAACAAATGAATACAAAATGCACATGTAAAAAATAAATGTGAAGTAGAAATTAAACAACTGGACAATCGGGGCTTACATTTATGTAAAGTGCTGGTTGCCTACATTTTGCTTTTGAGGGCTGACTCCTTTTAGACTTTTAAACTTTTTTTGTCTCTGGGACCTGCAGAATATTGCAGCGTGGTGCATTCTAGACCTTTCTGTTACTGGAAGGGTTTATGCATCATTAGAGATAAATATTCAACAGCAGGACGCAAGCACAAAACGAGCCAACAAAGACGTTTTCAGGTCCCAGCTCCTGTGGGCATGCATGAACAGGAGTAATCGGGATATGTGAACAGAGAGAGGACAACTAAAATGGTTTGAGACTATATCAAGATACATTTGAACCTATATATTTTCTCCCAGCTGGGAACATGTGTAAACTGCTTTTTAAACATCCATTCTCTAATATATCTGTTTTGTAGTACAGTAAAGTGGACAAATAAAATGATAAAAACACTTAATTGTCTGTCTAATTAACAATAGAATATTTACTAATACAGGTCTCCGCACAGAGAGCCAAACACGATCCTGATCCCTTAATCATAGCTTGGAAGACTAGTCAGTAAATTGCACTGTAACCAAGCTGCTAGTCGAGACATATCCTTCCTTGGGAACTTTCTAGGATGGGCTGCCCAGACCACCCGTTCCCACGGGGGTGACAGGACTAGCTGTGCATAAGGAGATATGGCTATTCCCAGGTAAAGGGGGTATGAAGTGGGCAGAGAGTGGGTGGGAATGGGTGGGCTCAAAAAAAATGATCTGCTGCCCTGAGATTGAAAATTCTGACCCAGAGACTCCAGATCAAACCCAGCAAGTTCTTCGGTATGGACAATATGGGATATGCAGTTGACAAAGTAAGCCTACATGGCTGACCACATGTGTCGTACTAAAGTATTATAAAGAAAAAACACTTTCTGTGTGCATTGTGTGATGTAACCCACAGCAGTTGGCGCACCAGAGGTACAAACAGGGTGTCCTAATTGGGGAGAATGTGTACTTTATGCTTTGTGTATGACCTCCATCTCATATCCTTCCATCCTATAATATGTTGTGTGCTGTCACCTACATAGACATTGTGTGTAATCTACATATATCTTACATATTTATTTTTATTATTATTGTTATTATGTATTTATATAGCGCCAGCAATTTATGCTGTGCTTCTTAGAGTACGTGTATTCAAGGAGTATAACAAAACTAGAATTTACAGACTTCCCATAAGCTTACAATCTATTTGGTAAATTTACTAAAGGGGCATGGCTTTTAAAAAAAAACAAACAAAAAAAAAAAATACATAGTTTTCATTGGTTGGCATCCAGACCAGTGGCACTCAAAGGGTTAATAGTGAATTATATCAATTTATGTCAACTTGACTGCTGACTGAAACATATTTCAGGTCAACGCAACACCTAAAGTGTTGGATGTTGACTGGTTGAGAAAGTGACATGTTTTCAAACTGATCAGGATTCTTCATGCGGACACGAGATGACCCACAATTGTTCAGATTCTTAACAACAAAGGAGACATACAAAGTCGGCTTCCAACAACGACCGACCAACTCTACTGAGAGACGCTGGCAAGAGTGCAAAGCACTTAATGGTAGACTTTAAATTTCCAAACTCTACAGGATTCTCCTCGACTGAGCATCCTAGACTTCC